>NC_048601.1:75643518-76243518 GCF_003668045.3 Cricetulus griseus | reverse complement strand
GTAGATAACTCTGATTGTAGCCTGGACAAATGGAGAGATTTTGTGTGGTGGACTAAGGAGAATATTACTGAGATGATGGTGCTTCAGTCACTTGTCAGCCATGGAAGTTTATGAAATCCACTGTAACAGGACTAGCTCCCAGTTTTCAATGCATGTTCTGTCCACAGTTGATGGGGGTGTATTTGTCATGAGTCACTAGTTGACCTGGCGTCTCTGTTGTACCGTGTTATTGTTAGGGGAGATGCCCTTCTCTCAATACATGTACCCAGCAGGTTGAGCTAGGAAGGAGCTCCTGTAGCCTTGTCTACTGGAAGTTTGGAACGAATGTGTGTTAGACTCCAAAGGACATAATCTGAGTGTTAGGAACAAGAATATCTGGTTATCCAGAAGTTTGAATTAGAGGATCACCCCAGTCAATCAAGGATGAGCTGTGTGGAGTTACTAAGGGGTGTGACTAGGGAGGAGACCGCTCTTTCTGGGCTCAGTCATAACTCTTGCTGAAAGGCAGATGGGATCCAAGTGCGATGACACCTGCCACGCTTAGCAGCCATTAACCTGACATCTCTTTGCTCCCTGATAATGCTGGTTTGGGCTAGAAAGGCATCTGCATTAACTTCAAAAGATGTGGGGGAGTACATCTCATTTAGTGCATGGCACAGGGAGCAGGTTGGGTTGAGGAGAGACACTCCTGTTTGCCAACCCCTCTAAAGTACCCACAGTATATAGAATTTTGCATTGACTCAGAGATAGAAAAGGACATTTTGGTCATCACGCTGGGAGTGCTATTGAATGGGAAGAAGAGCAAGATGCAGCTTTCTAAGTTAATACAATGTCTGGGATGCTGGTACATGGGGCCGGTGCCACAGTCAGCATGCCCTTTGGTATTCAGGGTACAGACAACACAGCAGACCTAACCTGCTTGAAGTTCCCACCCTGGGCAGTGGACACTGTCCTCTGGAACTGCTTCAGCAGACTCTGAAGGCTGAACATAGAGACTCCATACATGTAAGGGTATTTGACCTTCCATCTGAGCCACTGAAAGCTTCTTGCCCAGTGAAAGAGTATCTATAGACTTCCTCCTACTGTGTGTGAGTTAATTCATGTGTATTAATTAATGCAAGTCCACACTTCCATGGCATACATGTGCAAGTCAGTTAGTCCTCACCTTCTACCTTGACTGAGATGGCCTATGAGTTTCCAGGGATTCTCTTCCCATCTCACTGTAGGAGCACTGAGATCACAGCTTATACTAATGCTAATGTTTATTATTTATTTAGTGGTTAGTAAATGTTTTAAGTAACCAGAGATTATTTCAAGTAAGCATATATTACTATATTACTATATATATATATATATATATATATATATTTAATTTTTACTATAGATCTCTTTTGAAGATAAGTAAATATAAATAGTTGTGTTTATGTGTATACATGTTTGGGAAACCCTGGAGTGACCCAAACAGTAATTGACATAGAAAACCATTAAAATATTTTAATATAAAAGGAAGAACAAAGGCACTTTACATCTTTAACTGATGAACAGAAATGATTCCTTGACTCTCCAGTATTAATGAACCTAGTGCATAGGCCATTACCTGGCTGTACATACCGGCACACTAAGAAAATACAAGCAATAAGATGAAAAATCTGCAGGAGTTAATGTTGCTGTAACAAATGATCATTAGATTTAAAGACATGAATGTATTCTGTCTTCTGGAGGCCTCTAAAATAAACCCTTGGCTCTGTAACATATGCAGCCTTCTAAGAAGTGGTTCCCAGGGACCAGGATCACAGGTGATTACATCTGTACTCTTCCTTTTGATTCCATGATTTAGTTATTTGAGCACTGCCAGTTTGATGGGAGACCTGAAACAAATGACAGCGCTCAGAGGGCAGATGAATATGTAAGGGCATTCTGAGAACTGAGTGGCCCTGGAAACCAAAACCCCAGCTGTTTCCATGGAGAAATATGCCCCATAAGGGCCTTCTTTGAAATCAACTTTTGAACTCCTGCTGATTTATAAGTTGGAGGCAAATGATATAAAGCCATCACCTACTGATGTGTAAAATTCTCAGCACTAGCCTGTCATCAAGAGGTTATTGAGTGACTGCTGGGTGGATTACACTGATAGGCGTAGCAGAGAGAAACAAAAGACAGAAAGAAGCGTGCCTGCCCTCCAGAAGTCTGCACCTAGTTGGAGAGGGAAGACAGGACTCTACAGCGGCTTCCGCGGTGCCCGGAGCTGCAGCACAGGAGTCAGCAAGCAGCAGCAGCAGGGAAGGGGATGTAAAGCCAGTGTGGTTAATCAGGAAAATGCAGGGTTCCACCCTGGAGCATGTTCTCTGTTCATCTGTAATCCCCAGGGGCACCAAAGACTCTCTCACTCTCCCTGGAAAGCCCTATGGGTGAAGCCATGGTTATAGAGATCCTGGCATGGGCAACTTGAAACCACACAGGCAGGAGAGGTTCAAGATTCCTCGTCCCCCTTTATCCTCCCAGCCTTGTTTCCTTCTCCTGCTTCTGCCTCCTCCTATTCCTTATCTTCTTTCCTTCCCTTTTTCCTTTCCCTTTATTTTTACTTGTTTTTGGTGGTGATTTCTATTGCTGTGTTTTGGTTTGCGGTTATTTTTGGCAGCAGGCTAGGTAGCAGGTACATCCCATCCCAGGTTCCACCTAGTGAATCACAGTGTCTGGAGCCTGACATTTGAAGCTGCTGGAGTGTGTTTGTCTGACTTTCGGTGAGTCTCCAAAGGAGGCAAGTACTAGCCAGTGACTCACCTGAGAGGTGGGGTGGGGTGGGGGGCAGGGGCATGGACAGTGGCCCTGGCTAAGGTCTAGTTGTGAGGAGAAGTCAATGCTTTTCATTTCCATCAAGTTTGAGGTTACAGGAAGGGAAAAGAAAGGGAAAATAAGAGGAACAGACAAATTGAGAGTAAAATTCTCAAACGTGGGCTGTAGTCCGGCCCACTGGGAATGCTAATGGCAAAAGAAGTTTCAGAGCTGCTGGGTTGTGGTATGCAGATCAACCAGTCTGGCCTGACTCAAAGCTCCTAAATTAATCCCTTCACTCTGATGTACACAGGGCTTCCTGAGAAGTGCTTCCCAAGGACTGTCATTAGCCAGGAACCACATCCAGACCCTTGCTTATGATACTGTGGTGTGGCTTTTAGAGGCCATGGATCTTGGCTATGTGCATTAGCAGAAAGAATGGCATTCCACTCAAAGGGTTGACCACACCATCATTATCACCATAGTTGGCTTACGTTTCTTGCTGCAACAGAATACCTGACTAAAGCAGATGAAAGGGCAGGAGAGATGGCTCAGTGGTGGAGATCCTGTGCTGCTCTTACAGGGACCCCAAGTCCAGCTCCCAGAACCCACATCAGGCAGTTCCTATCTGCTTGTAACTCCACCTTCAGGGGGATCTGATACCTTCTGCCTTCAAGGGCACTTGACTCATGTGCACGTAAACACACACACACACACACACACACACACACACACACACACACATATATAAAGGCAGTTTTTCATAAAGCAGCCTTCCCACTTTTCTGGCTTTCCCTTTCTTTCTCTCAGTTTTTAAGCAAGTTTTTACAACACGCTTTCTAAAGGTTTTCACTCTTTCTCTAAAGCCCCCTCCCACCATGTGGCTGACCTCTATGTGTACAGCTGAACTCAAACTACATTGCTTTCCCCCACTTATTATCTTCTCTTTCTCTGTACAGTTGTGTGACTCACAGCTTTGCTGCCCTGGGGCTTTTGAGATTCTAATAAAATTATCTTCTTCGGTCAGGCATTGGTGGCGCATGCCTTTAATCCCAGCACTAGGGTGGCAGAGGCAGTCGGATTCTGTGAGTTCGAGGCCAGCCTGGTCTATAGAGTTAGTTCCAGGACAGCCTCCAAAACAATACAGAGAAAACAAACAAACAAAAAAAAAAAAAACCAAAACTTTGTTGAACTTTCAATACAAGACAATTAAATAAAATATCTGAAAAAAGAAAATAATTTAGAAGAAGGACTTTTCATATTGGCTTACAGTCTATTATGGCATGTATTCCTAACAGTAGGAACATAAGATGTCTGGACACTACAGTCAGGAACCAGAGAGCAATGAACACTGGTGCTCAACGTGTGTTTGTTGCTCTTGTTATTCAGTCTGCAGGCTGTCCTGTAGGAAGGTACTGCCCACTGATGGCTAATGTGAGTCTTCTTCAGTTAGTACAAAGTAGAAGCTCCCTCACACACACATGCCCAGTGGCTTGTTTCCTAGGTGATGTGAGATGCTGTGAAGCTGACAATATTGTTCACTGTAGTCACAGTAGCACCGAGTGGGTATTGAGGGTTTACTGTGATTTCAGTACTGAAGTTCTCTTTACAAGTTTGCCTCATTTAACATCCCTGGAAGTGGTTTGAAATTATCAAAACTCCAAACGTTATTATCCTGAAATGGCAATTGACCCTGTTAGCAGTTCCATTTGAAGATAAGTTAAATGCAGGGAGGTTCAGTGATCCGCTCAAAGCCGCATTCATGTGACAAACACAGGCACACACCAAGACCTGCACCTCCAATGACAGTATTTTTCATAGATCCCTTTTTATTTGCTACCTTCCTGGCCTGGCTACTAGAGGGAAAATAGAGCTGGGACAAGAGCAAGGTCACAGAACGGAAATGCTGAGTTATTCCAAAGGATTCTCTGCCCTATAGAATCCCCATCTCACCCACTCTCTGCAGGTTTCTTATTTGTGAGTTTTGCTCCCAGAGAACACAACCAGTACATTGAATTCTGAGTTCTGTAGAGGCTGGGTGGACTCACACTGGAAAGACAAGAATGGCAATGCACAGTCATCACTTGACAACTCTCAGAAGGGCAGACGTTAGTTCACCTGCATCCCTCCCCCGCTCATCTCCAAACTCCAGCTCTTCTTCCTCGGGGCTTCTTGTACTTCTAATGAAGATCCTGCATCCCTAGTGTCTCCAAGAGGAAGAGAAAACACATGCACACTGGACCATTCCTCCCTGTGGCCTGTGGTAGGTTATCGGTTACTCCGACTTCTGTTGGACACAATTGTCACTGGTAGATGCCACCAAACCCTTAGGGACTCTCTGCTACTACTCTTGAGAAGCAGAAACCTTTATTGATCACTCACTAAGCTTCAAGAAGTATCTTGCAAGCAAAAGAATCCCTTGAATGTATACTGCAGTCTGTGTTTCAGGCTCCCTCCTTTGTTTTTCCCCCAAAAGGAAGACTGTATCTTACCTTTCCCTTCTCCTGACCTGTCCCCTTGCAGACCCAATCATCTCTGGTTCAAATGTAACAAGTTCCATAATTATTTGTGCTTTGCAGATTAGGAGAATGAACCATTTCAGCCACTGTCTGTGGGTTTATACTTTGCTCCCAAAGGGCAGATCTGTGCTCCACCATACTTGTTGCAGCCAGCACCCTCAAGGCCCACTGCATTTCAGCTTTGGCATAGAGAGCCACGGGGTTTGCATAGCACACATTCCTGAACAATAGAAATAGCCAGTTCAATTTCCATCGCATTCACACCAGGTTGTGGGTGTTCCGGTGAGGAGGAGGGACGGAGCCTTTCATGGTCTACACATGATGCTACCCACCCACCACACACACATACCCAGGTCTTCAGAGGCTAGCCAGAGTAGTATTGCTCTAGTTCAGGTGCAAATTCAAGCTCTTAAGTACTTTGTCTTTTCATCCAGAGGCAGTGAGCATGAATATTTGCCTCCTAAACCATCCATCACCCATGCTCCCTGCCCTTAGAATGTGAAAATAGCCCAAGCTCCTGTCCAGTTAATCTTTGTTAGTGAAGCTGTCATGGCACCCTTTCAGGAATTAATGTTCTGGTTGCCGACTGAGGGAGACTGACACTCTTATTCCAAAGGCATGACCTTGCACCACCCAACACTTGGTAGATTCCTTATGCTAAAGCTGCAAGTTAGGAGTTATTTACAGTTTTGTTTGTATGCAAGTATATCCAAAAATGACATCAGGAAAAGTGGAAGTAACTTAGTTGAAACACCAGCTTTTGTTTTTGTTTCTCTGCTTCTTTGGAGTGGATTCTGGCATCCTCCCAAGGAAGCTTTTCCACACATACTGCTTGCTTTTGAACATCTAGCTGCTGCACCTTCCAAACTGGAACTTAGGGCATCCATGTCCTCTAACTCACATACATTTCTCTTTCGCCTTTACCCTTCCTCAGATTCTTAAAGGTCCTTTCTGCCCTGAAGTTCAAATAAAATTACCAGCTCCCTGAATTAATTGCTTACCAGTTTTACAGCATATTATTTGTATGTAATTTATAAGTCAAAACACCAACTGATAGGTCTAAATCGAACTCAATTTTTAGAACAGCACTAAAAAAAATTGAATATTTTATTTTGAGCCACATGGTGCATAGTCATGGGAGGCTCCTGAGTACTTCTCTCAGTGAGAAACTGATATGACACTTCCTCTCCTATACAACTGCCTCCCTCTGAATCCCTCCCCAGCACCAGCCACAGCTAAGGCTTTGACAATTGGTTTTTGGGAGGAAGGGGTATTTTGCAACATTCCTTTTAATTCTGGTAGTTTTAAACGCTTGTTGAGCTAGAGAGGAAAATAGAGACTTTTAAAATTAGGAATGGAGGGGGAAAGTGTCCTGTGTATTCAGTGTAATTATGCTGTGTCAGCAGGTAGTTTATAGGGGCGTCAGTTTCTGAAAGGAGAGGCTCTGGCCTTTAATTATCCCAGTTGGTGCTCAGCTTTAGAAAGCTTGTGGACTTGCTGAGTGTGTTAATTTAACCACTTTATAGTTGGCCATTCTAGAATCCAAACCACCTCTCTAGAGGAAGGAATTCTAGGATCAGGTGATAGGGCGAGCCCTATCATTTCTGTTCCTCAGCCTCTAGCTCTCCTTGAACCTTTAGGAGCATTGTTAGCTCCTCCATTATTGGATTTGTATATTCATACCCTTCCACAAACAGTCCCCTGTTTCAGGGACCCTTAGACTGCAGGGCTGAGAGATACCAGTAATAGACAAATGCAGGTTATTTCAGAGGGTGATAGGCACCACAGATGTGTGACTGCCCCCTGTTATCAGGTATAGATCATGCTCTTGGAGAACCTCTCTTCCTCAAATCTGGAAACTAAGAAGGGAGCACTCTTTCATCCATTTTATAGAAGTAAATTGCAATCTAAAGAAATGAAACAGTTTTTCCAAAGTTATAAACTTTGTTGACCCAAACAAAAGATAGCTCAGCTCCACCCAAAAGTGCATTTGCTGGAGTATCTGATGACCTCAGTTTGATTCCTAGAACCCACATGGAAAGAGAGAGTCAGTTCCCCCAAGGTGGCATATGCACCCATAAGTGCACCCCCTGCCCCCCTCATTTATATATATGCCATAAGTATAAAAGAAAAATGCTAACTTCAGGGCATCTGGGCCTATGTTGTTTTACCTGGGCCTTGCTGTCTTGTGGCATATGGCTGCCTTTCCCTCTGGAGGAAACAAGGCTCACAAGTCAGATGCCTTCCCAGCTCCATAGCCCATGCACCACCAAAGCTGATATCTTTTACTTAACAACTGGAAAGCCTGGGGCCCAGCCACATGGTCTGTAGTCTTGTATACTGGCCCCCGTGGAAGCCAGTTGACTTAGGTACATTCCACCTACCATCCGTCCATTGCCTCTTCATCATCCATCTCTGTGTAAATTCCCAGATAAGATGGAGTTTTGTTTTCTTCTTTTAAGACACTAAACTTTATTTAAGCTTAAAGCTTTAGCTAAATTTTCTTTTTGTGTATTAATTATACAAAATAACAGGTTTTGTTCATGTTTCCATGCATGTATGCCCTCTGTTTTGACAGCATTCTTCTACTTTTTCCTTGTCTCCTATCTCTTCCTGCAAACAGTCCTGCTTCTACTTAGGTGTTATATTTTTCCCCACATAGGAGAGAAAACATACTATATTTATCTGATCTGACTTACTTCACTTAACAGGATATTGAAATTGCATCTGTTTGCCTTCAAATGACATGATTTTGTTCTTTTGTATTGTGACTAATACTCCATTGTATATCGAATACATTTTCTTTATCCTCATCCTAATGGCTACCTGGGCCAGTTCTGTAACCAGCTTCTGTGAATAGATAGTACTTTGACAAAGATGAGAATATAAATGTCTGTCTTCTGTGCCAGCTGTGACTAGCTTAACTACTTAACTACCCAAAAGCAGGGTAGTTAAGAGAAATGTATATTTTGTTTGTTTCACACAGTTAAACATTTACCATGTGACCAGCACATTCCAAACACTTCATAAGCATTGAAAAACTCATTTTTCAATTAATAAATGTGCTAGTAGGATGTGAGCAGCTATTCTTCCCACTTTGCAGATGTGGAAAGTGGTACAAGAACAGAAGCAGTTTCCTCTCGGCCACCAAGGAAGCAGGTTACATGGCTGCTCAAATCCAAACAAACTGGATTTGTGCTTTGGTCTATGAAGTTCATTCTGGCTGTTGTTTCCATTAGGGTCCCATACTCTGTTGGGTGGTAAGCTAAGAGAGACAGAAGATCTTGAGTGAGAGAAGCCTACATTCAGAACCCAGATGTTCACAGTGCACTCGCAGCCCATGCTTGTGGCAATATACTGCTGATCCCCAGGACACAAACAGCAGGTGCCAGGCAGATAGCACTGTAGGCCACTCCTTAGGGACCCTGGGTAGAATGTGATGAATTTTCTCCCAGAGTTGATGTATGTTCTTGTAGTGCAGTAGAAACAGTTTGGAAGAAATTTCTATATTACGTGTCTATGACATTACTCAAGAAGATGTGACTATAAGGTCCAGGGGAGCAGTCAGTTGAAACAGCCAGGCTCCTGCACACACCTGTAATCTGGCACATTAGGTCAGGAGTCAAGGTCATCATTGAGTACTTACAGAGTTTGAGGTCAGCCTGGACAACATGAGACCTTGTGTCAAGAAAGAAAAAGAGTCAAGAACTCAAACTGTTCTTTCCAAAGGCTTTCCAAAGTTCTTTCCAAAGTTTTCAAAAACAGATTTACAGAACCCCTAATTTTTTGGTTTTTCGAGACAAGGTTTTTCTGTGTAGCTTTGGAGCCTGTCCCGGCACTTGCTCTGGAGACCAGGTTGGCCTCGAACTCACAGAGATCCACCTGCCTCTGCCTCTGCCTCTGCCTCCTGAATGCTGGGATTAAAGGCATGCGCCACCAACGCCTGGCTAAAAACCCCTAAATTTTAAAAATGCTTTTCAATTCTCAGTTTTTTGAGATTTTGTTTGTTTGTTTGTTTGTTTGGGGGTGTGGGGGCAGTTCTTTTGTTGTTTTAGAGACAGGGTTTCTCTGTGTAGCCCTGGCTGTTCTGGAACTCACTCTGTACACAGACTGGCCTTGAACTCACAGAGATCCTCCTGCCACTACCTCTTGAGCGATGGGATTAAAGGCATGTGCCACCACCTCAGGGCTCAATTCTCAGTTTTGATCTTTTGCTGTAAGCATTTCTGAGGGCTAGAGAGGTGGCCCAGTGGTTAAGGGCACCACTTGTCTTCTAGAGGACCCAAGTTTGGTTCCCAGCAAAAATGTCAAGTGGTTCACAACTACGTGTAACACCCTCTTCAGCCTCAGTGGGCACCTGCGTGACATACATCTACACAGGCAAACACATAAAAATGGAAATGAAAGCTAAGAAATTAAAAGTTTTAAACAAAAAGGGATTTCTTTGTCTTTCCCCAGTCTGTGTTAGAGAAAAGTAAACTGAGTCTCAAATTAGATAGTAGTCTTGTACTCCCGTGTAACCTTAGATGACCCTTCTCACTCAGCCCAAGTGTGGAGGAGGCATCGAGTTCCCCTGGTCTGAGTCCTGCTTGTGAAGATCATCACCTAGGGCTGAGTTCCCACAAGAACTTTGAGGGATTCAGACCACAGGGTCGTAGATGTGGTAGGCTTCTTGATGGTCTTCCCTTACTCTGGATCAGAGTTTGACAAGCCTGTTCCATGACAGGACAGATAGTAAATATGCCAGCTTTGTGGCCCATATGATCTTTCTCAACTGCTCAGTTCTGCCACTGTAGGGTGGAAACAGCTGTGGCTAACAGATAAGCAAGCACACAACCTGTGTTCTAAGAAAATTTTATTCACAAAAAGAAACCTGACAGTAGATTAGATTCAATCCAATGGTTATAATTTATAGATCATTGCTTTTCATATGATTAGAGAAAAATACAGACATTTTATTTTCCATCATTTTACTGCTTAAGCAACAATGGTAGAAGAATATCTATAGCCCTCTAGTCAATTAACTTCATCTGTTGTACCCACTCAATATAATATATAGTTTTTATATGTTTTTGGACTGCAGAAATATTATTATATATGTGTGTATAGGTTTTTTAACCTAATATAATATCCTAAACATGTTTTATATACCAATAAAATATTCAAAATTTGTACCTTCAGTGGTACAGAATGCACTCTCTGACTAGCATGCCATCACATACCATTGTATGTTTAGGATTTTTTTTAATCCTCAGTAAATAATTTTTCAGTGACTGTCTTAATGCACACATATTTTTATTGTTTCTATGGGTTAGAATTACTAAGCACAAAGATATAAATGTTAATGTGTAGGGTGTGCTGTGGTGTTGTGGCTTGAACACGGGGCCCTGGGTAATCTAGCTAGGCAGGCATACTCTCACTGAGCTGAAGTCCTGGACCCCAGTTTTGATACTTTGGGAAAAGAATGACACAGTGGCTTTAGAACAGCTGTAACTACTCCTAGACCATGGGAAGGTCCAATTCCATGGCCATTTTCATGATTAGGCTCTGAAACTCTGGAGTCAGATATCTGCTTCCCATGCAGGGCAGACTTGCTTTGGTTTGCAGAAATAGAAGCCAGACTCTCTTCACCTCTGGAATTCATCTGTCTGACATTTGGACCCATGGGGACATCAGATGAAGTAAATCCTCAAGGGGTGTAGAATTGAGTCCCTTTGCTCTGTGACTTCCCGACGCCCTGCCTCACTGGCATGATGTTGGCTTGCTACATGTGCTGTCATCTCTTCCTGATAGTTATCTTAAAAGTGGGAACTGTTCAGTAAACATGGGGTGAATTAAGATCACATGGCCTGTAAGGAATTGTCTGTACATGTTACCTTAATCAAGAAGATGTCAGGTAGAAGACCTTCAGGTCTGAGAAATTGGGTTAGTGATTTTACCATTCAGAAAGGAATATCTCTGAATGCCACAGGAGAGAGCATTTTGGCAACTGTGATGGGAATGTATCCCAAGATTTGCCTTACACACAGAAGTTTGAAATGTTAAACAGGTGGAAGGAGATGGGAGAAGTCAAGGCTGGAGATACAGGGAGGGTTTAGGATCATGGTTAATATGGGTGTGTGTGTGTGTGTGTGTGTGGGTGTGTGTGTGTGCGCGCGCGTGCGTGCGTGCGTAGTTAATCTGTAGCTGTTGCACAATGAATTTGGTTTACTGCAAAACAGAACTACTAACTGAAAATTTGCTTTGTTGTTACAAACAAAAAAATAGAAACCTATTGTGTAGTTTCTTAGAAATAATTACTGGTTTATGATGAAATTAGAGCTTGACCCTTCAAGACCTATTAATGATGGCTGGTTCCTGCTGGGAGCAGACCGTGTTTTCTAAGCACACACAAGCTGAATACCATCTTAAACTTACAGCTATGACTCATGTGAAGATGGTTACTGAAACTGTTCGTTGTCACACATGATTATCAGAAGGTTTCATGGACAATTGTTATGGGGAAGGACAATTTAGTGTCTGTACACATTTCATTTTACTAATGCAGAAGGGGAAGAGAAAAGATGACAAGTGACCTCTGTACATTTTCCAGCTAAGTAACAAGTGAGCCTGGATTGGCCCTGGGTTTCTTGAAGGTTCTGTGTGCTATCAGTGTGCCAGTTGTCTTTTGATACTATTTTTAGACCATTAATTTCATGTTGCTTTAAAACAAAAATCCTTTATAGTGGGCCTTGGAATTGTCTTAATGATTTATTTTGCCAAAAGTTTTTATGAGTATTTTAATGAGACCTTGCTTTAGCAGATTTCCAAGCCTGCTTGCAGTTTGCCAAACACGTTCCATTAGTGACGTGAAAGTGTAAAAAAGCACAGGAAAGGTTGCTAAAGGGGGATTTTTCAGTTGTCAGTAACAGTATCGCTTGTGTTGAAAGTTAGGACTTGATGTTAGGTACAAACATCATTTTTAAAAGCCTTTAGGGTTTCAGGAAGGGATACAGTGTCCAGTTCTTGATTGAAATTCTGGCCACACAACTTTAGTAGCTAAACAGATATTAGCCATGTTCACTATTCCAAGCCATAATTTACACATATGCAAAACAGAGATGAGGCCCTCCCCTTGGAGCATGGTGTGAACATTGGATGTCTGCAAGAATGACCCTGAGAGAGACAGGCCTGTCATCTTACACATGAAGAAACCCAAGAACTCTTGAAAGTGACCCAAGAGTTCAACCTAGAGCCCAATCCCCTAGGTTTTAATTGTCCACCAACCCATGCCCTGTCTCCTGAGGTTCCTGGCTGTCTCCCCGGACTATTCTTTCCACAGCATTGTCTGATCTTGCCACATGGATAGGTTCCCTGGCAGATATAGTGACATATGAGGGCCATTGTTCCTGGGGTTGGCATCATGAGTCTAAGCCTGAAGAGCTCAGCAAGCAAGTTCCACTGAGAGGCCACCCTGGCAGTTCTATTAGGCACATAGCCTGCCACACAGCTATGTATAACTGTATCCTGGCTCATCACTGTGTGTACGAACAACAGTAAAACAACAGAAGCAGGTTCGTTGTGGGAGTTCAGCCACTCTGGCCCACCAAAGGCAGGTTGCTTCCAGTGCCTTCCATGTTCGCTCTGGGGAAAATGGCCTGCTGCTGCAGCCTGAACTTGCTGCTTGATGGACTTTCTGTTCTGCTTTTCTGTCAGCTCTCACATGTTTGCCAGGCCAAAAGAAGTTGGGGCAGAGTAGGTAGGAGTGGGAATCAGGCCCCAAAAACAAAGCCCCAGAGAGCCCTCCAACAGTGATGAATGTGCCCCACTGATGCCATTTTCTGACAGCGGTGCGAATCTGTCCCTCCAAAATTGACATACATCTTCCCCGTTCCCTGAGCACAGTAAGCCCATGAGTTAATCTTGTCCCTCGTAAAAGACATCACTCCATCACCACGCAGAACGCTGGTCCATGTTCTTGTCTGCATCTGTCACACTGTCAAAATAAAAATAGAATAGTGAGCTTTTTTAATGTTGTTTTTGTTCTTTTTATAATTATATGGATGTGTGTGGGCAGGTGCATGCATGTGCAGGTGCCCTCAGAGGCCAGAGTTGTCAAATCCCTGGTGCTGGAGATGGGAGCTGCTTTACATGGACGCTAGGAAAGGACTTGGGTCCTGTGGAAGAGTAGAGATACTGTTTTAACTATTGTGTGTCTCTCCACATCTCTCACACTCTTGGCATTCTTTATCACCATATGAGATTGTCTGCCTTTTTTGGGGGGCGGGGGTGTCAGGCAGGGTTTCTCTGTGGCTTTGGAGGCTGTCCAGGAACTAGCTCTTGTAGACCAGGCTGGTCTCAAACTCACAGAGATCCGCCTGCCTCTGCCTCCCAAGTGCTGGGATTAAAGGCATGCGCCACCACTGCCTGGCCAAGATTGTCTGCCTTTTTAAGTATTATCATTCCTTTGTTCTCAATTGCATGGCATGTTCTATCATCAGGAGAGCTCTCATATGTTGAGAGCTTAGGGCCAGACACATTAAGATCTGCTTTTAAAAAAGATTTATTTCAAATTATCCATATGGGTATGTGTAGGAAGGGGTGGGGGGTCTACAACACACTAGTCTAAGAAGGCAGTGTAATATGGTGCCAGGCGCGTGGATTTTGGAAGCAGAGGTACCTGGTTTCCAATCTCGGATGTGCTACTCCATAGGTAAAATATGTTAGCCTCCTGTGCCTCACAGGCCTTGTCTATGTAACAGGGACAGAATGACAGCATACATTTAGGGAGACTCTGTGAGGTCCCAATCAGTAATGTACCTAAGGAAACCCATCAGTGTTGTGTACGTAGGAAAGTTGTGGCTGAGATGAGGCAGAGAGAACCAAAACTTTTGTCTCTTATGGTCTCTCACCAAAATGCTGCTTCATAGATCTTGAGAAAACATGGTCGAGAAAGTATCATCACACTTCCTCTCAAGCTGCCTGGTCTTCTCTCTGCCCCTTCCCCATATGACTGCCCCAGATAGTACCTTCAACCCAAGCTCTGATCTAGACAGTAGGTCTTTGTCCTTGAGTCAGGGTTAGCATTCACTTCTCCTGGGACAGAGGGTGGCTCTCAAGGGTAGCTACTTGTTGTGGGTGGCCCAACAAAAGCTATGAAGAGCACACTGGTGAGAAAGGAAAGGAAGCTCTGTTTGAGCAATGCCACTGCGTTTGAAACCACTGGCTCCTGGGCTTCCAGAAGTGGCAACATCCAAAACATTGTTCTTGTTCTTGAACAGCTCCTCCAAGGAATGGACACTGGCTGAAGAGCCTTAGATTTCTCCAGGCATTGCTTCTGGGTGCTGCTCTCCTTACTGGCCTATGTGGGCCACCAGTAGAAGTCCTTCCTCGGGCAGATAGCTTGTGGGTTGGGTTCTGCTCATCTCCTCCCCTGTGTTTTTAAAATTTGTCCTGTGTTACTTACAGGATGACCTGGAGAAGAAAAAGTAATCAGCCACAGGGATTTCCTAACTCCCAGGATGACCTTAGTATGCATTGCATTGTGCCATTCTTTCTTATAAAAACTTTAAATTCCTCAAAATTAAAATTAAAATCAGTGACATAGACTAGCAACCTGTGTGGCAAGGCTGATTGCCCATGGTATATGTACTGTTGTTGAAAAAGCAATTTGCACAACTATATGCAAATAGACTCCATTTGTTTAAAAGCTCATATCCATTCACATGGCATGTTTGTAAATGTCAGTAGAAGGTGTTTGGGGGG
Source organism: Cricetulus griseus (assembly GCF_003668045.3). NCBI lineage: Eukaryota > Metazoa > Chordata > Mammalia > Rodentia > Cricetidae > Cricetulus > Cricetulus griseus. Next base: position 76,228,483 of record NC_048601.1, on the reverse strand, counting down.
AAAAGACTATGGACAGTAGCTAGCCCTTTGGAATAAGGATAGAAGGAAGGAATTTTATCTTTTTGTTTTGTTAACAGGAATACAGTTTGGATTTTCTGGCGTATTTCTTGTTCACTACTTTTTAAAAATGAAGAAAAGGCAATACCTGAGCTGACTTCAAAAAACAGGGCCAAATAGTGGTGGCTGGAAGCTGGCTCTAGCCTGGCTGGCCAGAAGGCTCTGCCTGAAGGAGTTTAGACAGACTATGAGCTGCTTTCAGGCGCACAGCACACACTGCTGGAGCACACTTCACCCCTGCACAGCACACACTGCTGGAGCAGCCAGACTGCCTCTGGAGCTCTGCTGTTCAAGCACCGCTGTTTCATTTTCCCATGTCTATGGTTGCTCTGGGTAGGAGGGGCCTGCTGCAGCAGCTGCTCAGACCCTTCACACCTCAGCTTCCTGTGAACTACCTGTGCCCATGAGGAAACACTATCCATCACCCAATCTCGATGAGATGATGGGCCAGCTCCACACTGCAGTACAGGTAGGAGGGAGGGCACTTGTCATCACCCAGCTCACCTCCGTGGAGCCCTAGGTGTACCGGAGAAAGCCTCACCCACAGTGTGAGACCATAGAGTAAGTACCTCACTGGGAGTCAGGACCCCCTGTTCTGAAGGACCCTGGGACAAATTCTCAACTCTCCTTTGCCCCTGTTTTTTCCATACTGATGTCCAAAGTATCATAATTATAGGGAACTTAGGAAGTACAGTAATGAGAGGGAAACAGCATTGAAAGTAGAAGGTGGCACACCAGGGAGGGACACCACAGCTGTCAGCTGTGGATGCAGGGCCCTTTCCTCAGCAGCATCAAAGTAATTCATGGCTCACAAACCGTCAGTGAGTAGTTCATCTGAGGATGGTGCCATCTGGGGCACACTCCTCTCTCCCACCTCGTGTATGGTTGTCAACTCTCTGACTTTGTCAGCTGACTTTCTCCTTAGCTGTTGCAGTTATTGCTCTCAGTATTGGTCATCATAGTGAATATTGGGGCAGAAAACGGGTGAGTGTGGAACCTGAGTGTACCCAGCTCGTTTTGTATTACACACGGTGTGGGGATTTTTCTTCTTCTTTTGTGCATTCATTTAGATGTATTTTAAATGGATGCTGCACATTCATTAGTTCATCATGTGTAAGATGGTGCACCAGCACCAAAACCTTCTGTCCTTAAGTGGGAGGGCAGTACCACATCAGAAGCATCACATAATCACAGGATGAAAAAAAACCTCATAGGCAGAACAGTGCATTTTAGACCCTCCTGAGAGGAAGTGATACCCTCACTCCAGAGACAGGCAGGCACAGGCACACCTCTCATCCTGCAGCTCCAAAACTCAAGCTCCCAAACCTCGCAGCCAACCCTTTCACTCCAGCCCACCCCTTCTCCCTCAGCTCTACCCTGCATGGTGTGCTCAATCCTTCACAAGTTCAGGGCTTTCACTACACTAACCCCTGCCCTTCCAAGTAGATTACACTTCCCTCTTGACCCTAAATCCTGCACGAAGCCTGCCCTGATTTCCCTCAACCAGGTGGGGGGAATTCCCCATAAACTTAACCTGTTTCTCTCTCCTAATGATTTTTTAATTAAAATTAATTTGTAGATAGATCTATTGTCCTCCAGCTGGATACAAAGTCCTCTGTAGTCAGAGGTGGTTTTTGTTTTTGTTTTTGTTTTTGTTTTTTGCAAAAGCTCGGTGCCTATCAAGGTATCATACCATCCCCTCAAGGAGAGTTGTGAAAGAAAGAAGTTTTGTTTTTTTTTGTTTGTTTGTTTTTATCTGAAGGATGAACAGGGACTTGATGGAGCGGTATCGTGACATGACCTAGAAGTAGACATAGATTTCCCACAGAGAGGGAATTGGAAAGGGAAAGGGTTTCTGAAGAAGACAAACAAAACAAAAAGCAGGAGCAAGTTGTGGAGTTAAATTGTGGGGCCCACTTTCAGGAGCAGGAAGTAGAGTGGGTGTTCTCCGCCTTTCTAGGCTCTAGCCCTTTGAAAATCATGAATGCTGGGGTGGGGTGCCTGCTGGGGACTGCTGAGAGCCTCTCCCCCGAAAGAGCCCACAGATCACCAGACATTTGGGTTATTTAAGGTTACAGAACACCCAAGAGCAAGAAGCCCAGAGGCGGCTTGGTGTGCCCAGTTCATCACACAGAGAAGGTATAGGCAGGTGTTCAGATGGCAGGCAGTGCCCTCTCCTTGCACCGACCTGACTTCTGGCAGCATAGAGCAGTTTGACCTGTTTTTGTTCTGCATGTGGCTGGAACCATATGGGGCACACTTCGTTTTCATCCTTTGTGGCTGGCTTCTCTCATTCAGCCTTGTTTATAACCCACCCCGCCAATGTAGGTGTTTAAGCTTGTTCCTTGCCATTTTCTTTGTGTACATGAAAACCATTGAGTGACTCTCGGTGCTGAGGTGGGCTGTTCCATTTGTAACAGCTTTGACTAGTGCTGCAGTGAACTTTCAGATCCCCTGGTAAATGAGGTGCACATTCATTGTGACTACTCCTGTCTGAAATAACAGTATGCAAATGTCCTGTTTGCAGGACTGCAAATAGAATTCACATTTCCATTAAGTGGCTGGCATAACTCATCAAAATGAAATTCACATTCCCACCAGCCTGATGACATAACCTATCAGAGCTGAGTTTCAAGAAAATGGTCCTGGCTGCAGTATGCTATGGTGCCTGCAGTGTGGTTTCAGAGTCTCCTCAGGCAGACCATGGGAGAGAAGGAAAATGATGATGGTCCAGGCTCTAATCCCACCTCTATCAGAGCAGCTTCCTCAGGTCTGCTGGGTTAGCTTTGCCATTGTCAGGATCTCTAGGTCAAGCCCAGTTGTCTTACAGTTCAAAAATCTTGGGAGTAGGGTAAAACCCAAGAAAGCCAAAGTTGCTGCCATCATCCCCCAGTACATGTTAAGCAAGGCTTGCATGGACACTTGCTGGTGGGCGCCTGGAGAGGGAGTCAATGAAAGAAAATGAAACCAGTACCTGCCAGCTGGTCCCGTGGAAGTGAGGAGACAGGATGGTCTCAGAAACACAGCTACTGAAATGGTAGCTGTTAGGAAAGAAAGATCTTCTTGGGTCATTTTAGTAAAGCTCTGGGACTCACAGGCAGCTTCGAGGCCACAGACAGGAAAGCAGCACCAGGGCAGGCTTGGTTTGAAACATGAAGACACACTGTCGTAGATTGCTTTCTGTTGCCGAGAGAAAACACTAACAATTATGAAGTAGCAATGAAATAATTTTATGGTTGGGGGTCACCACATCATGAGGAACTATATGAAAGGGTCATGGCATTAGGAAGGTTGAGAACCACTGCCTTAGAGAAATACTGCATGCAGGTTTTCCCCCACTCTAATGATCAGCTTTCTCTTATAGTGAAGGCCCACAGGCCTAGGGATGGTGCCACCCACAGTGCGTCAATTGACAACCAAGAAAAGGCCCCACAGATGTGTCCACAGGCCAATCTGATGGGGACAGTTCTTCCATTGAAGCTCTCTTTCTGGGTTTGTCAGACAAGCAAGATCATCCATCGCAGGTGCCCCCAAGGCAGGGCCAGCACCACAGCAGACTGGGCAGGCTGTTCTCACTGCCTCAGTGCTCACCTTCCTTCTGCCAGTAGGAGTTAGCCAAAGCTTCAGCTTTGTCTGGAATCAGGAAAACTGTTAGAAGTGTCTTCTCTCCCTCATTCTGTGTAACGGATTTCATGTGTATATATTGTTCCCTGGAGACAGCTGTAGGTATGGGGATATGATTTCAGCACTCACTGACATTATTTTCTCTCCTGAATGCTCATCTGCCTTAGAAACAAGCCAGTAAGGAATACTGCCCTGCCTTACTCTCATGTAGCCCAGTCCCTGGCTATAAAGTCTTCTAGGATTTCAGAAGAAGCTAAGTGATGACCCCTGCACCTTCAACTCCACAGTTTATGGATCCGTCTACAGTAGTGAGCTGCTTGTTCAGTGACACTTACAGGGCCTATCTTGATCGTTGGGTTTATCCTGGGGTCTGAGTAGTTCTAAACAAGAGGAGAGGAAAGTGCAGAACACCTACAATGTCCAGTATTAGGTTAGCCCAGAGGGAAGAAGTAACTTGTCCAAGGCCACAAGGCAGAACAGCCAGAAGGACGTGCTTGTTAGCAGTCCTGGTATCTTCTAGGCATATGGCTTTCAAGGAAAAGTGCCCTCAGATTCAACACCCAGCTTTTCCAGAATGTACTCTGAGTTTACAAGAACAGGGTAAGGTTGGAACGTGAGTGAACTGTAGCATTTACTTAAGTGACTCTGGAAGGCAGGCCTAGTAAGAATGTCTTCTTAGACACTTGGATGTTGATTCCTTCAACAATATGTTACAATACCCTTTGGTACTTTATTAAAAAAAAGAAGAGGAGGAGGAGGAGGAAGTTATTAGTTTAGGTCACAGTTCTGAAGCCTGGAAGTCCAGTATTTTGTGTCCCCATGTGTGGCATCAGGTGAGAACATCATAATATATGGTATCACAATAGCAGAGATACATGCAAAGACCACAGGGGAGACAGGAAGCCAGGCTTGCTGTTTTATAACAGCCTGCTTTCAAGGGACATAGCCAGGGCACTGTGAGAACTACATTAATCCCTTCCAAGGGAGGTGTGCCCCAATTACTTACAGTCTTTCAACAGATTCTACCTTGTAACTGTGCCATGTTGGGACAATGTTTCTTGCAGATGATCCTCATAAGGGTCACACTCAAATAGCCAAGCAAATGAGTTCATTTACAGGGGAGGCTAGAAACTTCCTCTGTTCACTGTCCCTGTGAAATTACTGAAAGTGAAAACATGCTAAATATTTAAGAAGGAAGCCCTTAATAAGCTACTAAGAAATAGTCTCTTGAGGCAAAAAAAATCTGGATTTTTAAAATTGTCTTCAATAAAAGTTAATTTAGCAAAAATCCTAATTTCACATAAATATGCATGTTATATTCAAGACATTCACACAGGCTTACAAAAATAAATTTTAGTAATTAATGGACCCTGTCCAGGATAGATAATATTTAGGAAAGCACTTTATATTTTAAAATCTCCTGATGTCTTTCTATCCAGCTGCCCAGAGTAGAAATACAAGAATAGGAAAGGAGGAAAGGACATGGGCAAACAGCAGCATCCGCTGACAGCTAGGCATGTGTCCCAGCATCCAGCTGGGAATGGTCTTCATGTGTAACTAACTCCCTCTAGCCCAGGAAGGCATGAGCATGTGAGGACCATGAGTGCCAGGTATGCAAAATTAGAATGCTGGCATAGACAGGAATGGCTGTTTAGTCCTCCTACTAAAGTCAGACTTGTGTGTCTGTGTGTAACACACACACACAGTATTTGTTTGGGCTTACTTGTGCACAGAAGAATCTCTGAAAATGCCTGCAGAACAGGCATAATCTACTTCGACCAACAGAAGCTCCTGTTTGGTCACAGACAGAAGACTGCTTTCCTCTTACATCGCTCATCACTTAATTCCTGGGCTCATTACTGCCCAGAAAAGCTTAATTAACTCTACAGATAAATGAGTAAGTTAAAGGATTGATGGTACTATAACTCTTAGAGTTGGCTCCTTGCTGGTCCTTCCCTCCACCCCTTTAGCAGAGAACATATTTATTTACAGAATTCACAGCTTCAGAAGAGAGCTTTTCTGAATCAGTATTCAGTATAAAGGGACAGTACCTTCCCACTCTGACTGGTATTTGATTAGAATTAGTGCTAAATAGTTTCTGTAACCTAACTTTGTCCAATGGATGATGCATTTGGGGAAGCATTAACTGGAGGGGACCCTTGGTGATATGACGCCCTTCCAGTTCATTTGAGAAGTCTACTTTTCATACTCTACTCCTGAAGTGTTTCATTTGTGTGTTTATTGGGGTCTTGCTCTGAGATCAGTTCATTAAACTATATTGGGCCTTGCTCCGTACACAATTCCAGAAGAGAATGTTGTTCTTCTTATTTCCTGAATTATTAAGAAGACTTTCCGAACAGTCTATTCCTGCCACCCACGTGTCATAATAAATCAGACCAGCCTGAACTTACTGTTCCTGTGCTGCACACAAAGGACATAAGAAACCATGGGCATATGGCACCATCCCTCCAGGAGACCATCAGATAGATACAGGATTAGGCTGGAGGGAAGACAGGTGAAGGACATGTCAGCATTTGTAAGAACTTTCCCTGTTGGTGTCATCTCGTGTGAATCACTGTCTTCTTAAGTGATTCTTGCTACTATGCCAGGCAATGTTCAGTTCTTCAAATAGGTCAGACCTGGAAAATCCAGGGCTGACAGTAGCCATGACAGTTCTTCTCCAGAGTTTACAAAGAAGAACCTTCTACTTCATTCCATTGAAACTCTTTATTTTGTAAAATCTTTTTTTTTTAATTTCAGTGAACAAAATTTACCAGTCAAATTGTGTATAGTAACCTGATGAGTATTGTCTTTTGTCCAGTTGTGTATGTGTGTCTACTACTCATGTGTGTCTACAGTTGTGTGTGTAGAGCAAAGCTTGACATCAGGTGTCTTCCTTGGTTGCTCTCCGTGTGGGGGGGAGGGGAGGCAAGCCAGAGGTTCCAGTTAAGGACCTTCCTTGGCCATCCTCAACCTTATTCTTTAAGACACTTGTTCACTGATTGCTGATTCAAGCAGACTGCCTGAACAGTGAGCCCTCCATCTCACCTTCCCAATACTAGGTGTTCCCAGCCTTCTACATGGGTGGTAAGGATCAAACTCCAGTTTTTACTTGTACCATGGTGCTTTCCTGACTGAACTGTCTCCCCAGCCCCTCTCCAGGTGTCAGAAGTGATGTTTTTTGATAATTTGTCTCAACAGTCAGAGTGACTGCCTTTTGAGAATAATCATATCAAGCAGGTTGTAGATTTAACCCAGAGACCTGCCTCAATGGATAAGGTGCTAGAGCCATAGAGGATGCTAGCCAGCATCAGTCTTGGTCTTCAGAGTATGTGCACACACATGTGCATATTCACCCCATGCATGGAAATGTGGACACACACATACCATATACACTCCTGTGATCCCAACACTGAGGAGGTGGGGGGGGGGGGGGGGGGGCGGGTAGAGGCAGGAAGATCAAGTTCTAGGCCAGCCTTGGCTATTTGAGAAGCTATTTCTCTCAAGAAAACAAGGGCCTGGAGAAATGGCTTAGTGCTTAAAAGAACATAGTGCTCTTGCAGAGGACTCTAGTTGCAGGAGCTCTAGTGCCTTGCCCTCCACAGACACCTGCTTGCACATGCTGTACATAAACTCATGCAGGTACACATACATATACACAGGTTTTAAAAATCTTTTTTAAAAATAGTTTTAAAAGACAGCAAAAGATGTATTTATCTATCTATTTATTTATCCAGAAACAGGCCTGGAGTTTTCTATGTAGACCAGGCTGGATTTCTCAAAGAAATCACTTTCCTGAGTCTCCCAAGAGCTGGGATTATAGGCATGTGCTACCATGTCTGGCTAACAAAGTATATTTTAAGTTAACTTTTCTTTCATTTTGTGTGTGTGTGTGTGTGTGTGTGTGTGTGTGTGTGTGTGTGTGTGTGTGTGTGTGTGTGCCTGCTTTCATGCCATGCTCCCTGCTATTTCTTTTCCATGCCTGTACCTTCCAGGTGTCTCTTCTACCTCCTTCTCTTAATACTTCCATGCCCAGTTCTGAGCTAGTGCCCCTGTTCTTGCTTAATGCTTCTCTCCCCAGTTTATTATGTGTGTTACCCATCCCTTTTCTTCTAGAAACTGACTTGTTCAGAGAGCCCCCCCTCAGAAGACCTGTGAGTGAGCCTACCCCTCCTCCTAGTTTCGAGAATGACCGTTACAGGGGTTTGAAGGTGGTTGGTTTGTTTTCAGACAGGCTCTCACTCTGTAGCTCTGGCTGGCCTCAATCTCGTAGAGATCGCTGTCCCTTGAACACTGGGATTAAAGGCGTGCACCACTGCATCCTCCCAGCTTCTGGTGTAGCTGAAGCTGGGATCAGAGTGACAACTTCTCCAAGCACCTTCTTGCTGTCTTGGCTTTTTCTAAGCAGCTGCCTCAGTCCGTGCAGTTCTAAAGTGGGATAAATAACAACTTCATATACTGTTGAAAGGATAAAGTTGTGTTGAGCCCTAGAGAACAATAACTGGCAAGCATAGGTACTATCAAATTATGTTCCATTATCCAAACCAAAATCTACCAACTGCAGTGCTGCATGGACAACACTTACCTACCCACCCCAGCCGCCAGCATTCCTTTCACTGATAGGAGGTACGTTTTGGAATATCTTTCTCTTACATGCATTCTGAATATGTTTTTAACTCCAAATACTTCAGTGAGTTTAACTGTGTTCTGGAAGGATGCCCTTTCTTCCCCCTGACTTTTGTGACACCACTGACCCTTCTCTGCTCCTCTGAAAATGTTCTATAAGGTGAGCACTGCCCTTATCTTGTTTTACAGAGAATCTGGGAGTTCGTGGAGAGTGAGCATCTTCACACCATTCTGCACTGAATGGCAGGGCTGAGAGTTGAACCCAGTTCTGTCTAACTGTTGCACCTTATCGTATTGGCTGCCCTGAAACCTCCCTCGAAAAGAATCTCCCGAACTCTCTGCCTCTCACATGTCTCCCATCTGAGGCTGCCTACTCATTCTTCCATCAGCTCCCTGAGGCCTGTCACTGTGCCAGGAAACCTCTGGCAGCCCCATGTCACTAAGAAAGGCACTCTAAGCTATTCTCTGCTGTTCTTGCCGGTAACCATTTTGAAATTCATTTCCCTCTTCATCTCCACCTTTAGTGGAGGTTGATTCATGTCAGTCATCGGTGTATTCAGCCTGCCCATGCCCTCACTGTCCACTCCTTTCTCCAAGTTCCTAACTCCTGCCGTCGGGTGCCTCATTACCCCACTTGCGTTTCTCCTCATGCTCAGGATTTAGTCCGTCCTCGGGGAGCATAAGCCACCAACCCAGTCCCCATGTGCATTGCACACCATCCTCAGAGCCAGCTGGTAATTGTCAGTGTCACTGAACTACACAAGTCTTCTCAGGCCCTCCCAGGCTGATCCTTGCTAACCATTTGTCCTGTCCCTTCAAGGTGCTGGCATCATTGAGGGCCACTTTTCAACCTGTGTGGAGGCTCTGCACAAATGTGCTTAGTTGTGGGAAAACATCAGGACTATGATCACATTTGTTTACATAGAGCAACTGTTTGTTAATTTCATAGCCAGGTCTTCCTGCTGTTTAGCTCTGCTTTGTAACTGTCCTCCACAGCAGTGAGCACTTCCTAAACTTTAGGGGCATAAGAACCATCTGGAGACTTTTAGTTTCTTTAGAATCTAAAGTGGTTCTCAACCTCTCTAATGCTCTTACCCTTTAATACAGTTCCTCGTGTTGTGGTGACCCCCCCAACCATAAAATTATTTCATTGCTACTTCAGAACTCTAATTTTGCTACTGTTATTAACTGTAATATAAACATCTGTTATATGCGATATCTGATATGCAACTCCAGGTGGGGTCACAACCCAGAGGTTGAGTTCTGCTTTAGATGTATTTTCATTTTTAATTATATGTACATGTATGTGGGGGGGGGTGTGCCCATGTGAGTGCAGGTACCTGCAAAGTTCAGAAGAACGTGTCAAACCCCCTCGATCTAGAGCTGTAAGAGGCTGCAAGCCTTTCCCTCTCCCATCCCATGCTGGTGATAGGGTCTCCTTCAGGAGAGCAGTCAGTCTGAGCTCTTAACCACTGAGCTATCTCTCCACACCCTCACCTTGAGTAATGGGAGGGAGGGGGCTGTGGGCCACACACTGACAGGTCTACCCAGGTTCTGCTTCAGTAGGTCCATGTTGGAGTTTGAGAGTTACCATTCCTAAGAAATTCCCAGATAATCCTGAGGGTGTTAACTGCAAGTGTGGAGACCACCGGCTGAGAGCCGCTGTACTAGAGAACGCCTTCACTGGAGCCTTTTACCCTTTGTGGCTCTTTCCTCCTTACACAGATGTATAAGACCACCACCGCATGAAACAGTGAGAACTACTCTTATGCCATTTGGAAGTACATTATTACAATAGTGTGTGTCTACTAGAGTAGTCTTGGGGGGAGGGGGTGTTGCAGTGTGCCTGCATATGAATAGAAGCCAGAACAAGACATTACCACTCTTTGACTTAATGCCTTGAGACAGGGTCTCTCACTGAACCAGAAGGTCACCAGTCCAGCTAGGCTGGCTGACCAAAGAGCTCTTAAGGAGCCACCTGACTAGGGGTTAAAGGCACACACAGTCCATGCCCAGATTTTTTTTTAACCTGGAGGGTAGGAATTTTAATTAAGGTCCTTGTCTTAGTCACTTTTCTATTGGTGTGACAAAACACCATGAGCAAGGAAACTTATAGAAGAAAGTGTTTAATTGGGCTTATCATTTCAGAGCATTAGAGGGGAGCTCATGAAGGTAGAACACAGTCATGGTACAGGAACAGGTGAGAGCTCACATCTCTTGTAAAGAGAAACCCCAAAAGCAGTCCCAAGCCTCAAACCCCCCCCACCCCACCCCCAGCAAGGCGAGGCCTCCTGACACTTTCCCACAACCATTCAACCTAGAATCAGCTATTCAAATGAAAATGCCTATGGAAGCCATTCTAGTTCAAATTACTCCACTGCTTGTACTGTAGAGCAAGTTCTGAGCCATCTTCCCAGGCCCAAGATAGCTGTACTTTATTGTAGACCTCTTGGGGCTGCCATTCATGCTTCTATGTGTTTATGCTCCTAACAAAAGCATGCTAATTAATGAAACAATGATAATTTCTTTTTTTAAAGGTGTTGTAAGGAGCAAATAAAAACATGATATAAAGCCCTCAACACAGCACATAGCACAGAAAAGCACCCTGCCATGTTCCACACAGTTTCCGAGATTGGCCTGACTAGGTGACAGTGGATGAAGAAAGGACAGAAAGACATGGTCCAGAAAAGCTGGGATCTGGTGGGCTGTGTTTGCTCTAATGGAGGCCACCACATGCACAGGCCTGAACCTTACTTTATACATCTGAACCTAGGAGGTGGGCTTATGGTATACAGCTGAACAAAGAGTAGACTTAGCTAATCTAGGCAGAAGGTCTGTAGAGGAGCAGTCTCAGGCTGCAGTCATCCTGGAGGAAGAAACTGTGGTTGATAGTTTCTGCACACATTGGTCAGTCATTAGTAAACACGCCTACTTGGACCAAAGGAAGGCTTTGCCACTGGCACAGATCTGAGGCATTGTGGTCCTTGACAAAGCTCTGCTCATGTCAACACACATTAAGTCAAGCCTTCTTCCATGCTCCACATTACTGCTTTTCAACATGAAATAGTTGTAAAATTATTTCATTCAATCAACTACTCGTGAATAAACACATGAGAAATTTAGCTATGCTAAACCAGTCACGAAAATATAAACAAATATTTTCTGAGCCACTCTTGCTGTACTGGGCAGCAGATGAAACTTGTTCATAAGCATTGTTCCCAATGTTGTCTGTAAACATTGGTCTGAACAGAGGGATGGAGCATGGGCCAGCATAAAAGGGCAGAAGCTAAGCACTATGCTGCTGTAGATCACAGGGTGCCTTCTCATGGACCTACCTCACCAGCTGAAAACTTGTTTGGATACCTCACATGGGTACACAGTAGCATGGCCCTTGGAACCTGGGTGCCATCTCATCCTGGAGGTGAAAGTTCACAGAGTCAACATTTTTGCCCTAATCAAATATATGGGAAAACGGGGAATTGCATCTAGGCTTCTAAAATCTGTGCAAGGAAGCATACCAGTAGGTAATCCTTGGCTCAAAATAGGCAGTTTTCCTGCATACTCGTGGGAAAGACCAGCAAAATATATCCTGTTTCCAAGATAGCAAGTATCAGACATAAAAGCACCCCCTCATGATGGTTTCACACTTGCTGATATATAGTTGCTGTGCTGTATGTCTTAGTCTACCCCAGGTGGTTATGGAGGTCTGTTTCTCTGTACTAGTCACTGTGAAAGGGAAGGTGGAACAAGGTGGTCAGGGCATGGATTTGATGTTGGAGAAATATGGTCTAAAATTTATAGCTTTGTTATCTTGGGAATTCTGTAACCTTCCTGAGCTCTGGTCTCTATGGATGTGATAAATCCAACCTCTAGGGATACTAAACAAACCTATATTTGCACAGAGCACTGAGCACTAGTTTTAGTCACTAGTACATGGCAATGAAGACATGTCATTGCTATATTACAATGTTTATAGAAATCAATTGTGTAACAATATGCATTGAATAGCAAATAGTTACTCATGTACAGCCTGCTCTTCCCCCCTTTCCATGCACAGGTCAGGCCCTTCAAGAATCCTTGAGCCCCTGAGCTATATGCATATAGAGTAGGAATTAATAAAAGGGATTAGTTGCTGCAGGTAAAAGTAGTTAGGGAAGCTCTTTGAAGTGGGTAGCAGTGTAAACAGGAACCTAAAGCAAGAGAAAACTAAAATAGATCCCAGAAGCCAGCAAAGCATTTGAGCGGAGGCTCAGGACTTGAAAACACAACATATAAAGCAAGGAATTGAATGTTATATACCGTTTCTGTGTAACAATAAAAATTCCAGGGCTGAACCTTAGCATCAGCTTGTCTAATCACAGATCTTATCCTAGCAGCTTTTTGACTGTTTCTTGACACATGCCTAATGTCATATATGAAACTGTAAATAAAACAGAATCTCCCTGGGGTTATTGTGAGGACTTAGGACGGTGGACTGAGAGGCGTGCCTGTCACCTAGTATCTGGCATTTGGTACACATTATGTAGGAACAGGCTCTTTTATGATTAGGAGTTTTATTACAGATGCAGAATTGTGAGGTCTTGCATGCAAACCCTTGGACTTTTTGAGGGGCATCCTGGGAAAACCTTGGATCTTGCTTAAGTCAGCTTTTCAGAGCTATAAGATGGAACTGGACTATACTAGTCAGGTGGTATGAGATCGGAAGGTATTGTAACTATTGAGCACTCAAATGCTGCTGATCCAATTAAGATACAGTTGGTTCCAGTGACTCGGCACCCCAAAATGTGAACTATCTCAATAATTTTATATGAACCTTGGAGTAAACTGTCTTGGAGTAACAAGTGACAAGCTGGAATTTTGATTTATCCAGCAGTAGAAGTCCTCGGTGGCTCTGCTACACCAGTACCTCAAGACAGCCCTGAGGGTACCTGCATTGAAGACAGAGGGAGCATTGTTGGAAGGCTACCACTGCATGTGGCAAGCAAGGAAGTATGTGTCATCAAAACAAACTTAGACTTTATAGCAAAGAAAAATGTCAACCAATAGAACAAATTCATCCTGAAGGAAGTTAGCCCTGTAGGCCACTGTCATCAAAAAGAGTCATCCAGGGCTTAGTCAGAGCTTTGGAAAGCCATGCATAGACAGAAAGTAGCATACTTCTAAACTAACCCATTTTAATTCCAAGCGGAAGTAAAGATGGGCAGGAGCCAAAGGCAGAGTCTGGCCATCACTACTGGTATTTCAGGAAAGTCTTCCAAAGAAGTGTTTAAATTGTTTGTCTGGGCCCTGTTGCAGACCTCCTGAGGCAGGTTTCTGAAGAGAGTGCCCCAGGTATTATTAGATACTCTGTGAAGCCAGGACCGAGCAGCTCCTGCTCTCTGGGTTTACAGTAGAGATTGGCTACTTCTCCTGGCTTCTTCCCAGCACCTTAGGGCACACAGGATGCTGCAATCATCCCTGCCTTTAGCATAGTCTCCACCTGTGATCGCGAGCAATGGTCCTATTCTCCTTAACCTTTCCCTGCTTGCAAATTCACTCCTTGCCACACTTCTGCTTACACTGCTATGGGGACCAACTGTGTGAATGACCCCCTGAATGGAGTCCAGTGTCTTCTTTGGTACAATAAGGCTAGCTGACACATGCCACTCCTTTCTGCCAGCTCCATCCTGGACTCTTGCTGACCAGGGCAAGCCTCACAGGGTAATATATATAACATCTTGAGAGTCACATAGCCTAAGCTACAGTTCCATCATGTGTAATACTGGGTAATGGCTTTTTTTTTTTTAACCTCTGTGAACCATTTGCAAAAAAAGTGATAAAAGGTTAGGGCTTGTGATGTTGATAAGAAAATTAAATGCAATGATGTATGCATCAGGTACAGATAAAGTGCTCAGCAAATGGTGGCAGTTGTCAGAATTAACCGTTTTAACTTACTGTCTCTATCATTATTAGCTGGAAACTTGCCTTAAAAGGCAAGAACATTGTTAGAGAAGAGCCTCACAGATGAAGTCTGCTGAGGCCTTGCAAGAGTTGTTCTCCTTTCTGTTTGGCTGATTCTGAACTGTGTAATCTATCTTTAGATGATCTTCTAGATCAGTCCAAAATACAGCACCTTCTCCATGCAAAATGTGTGCTCCTACTCTCCTGCAGACGTTCCTTATTGCTTCCTCTCCTTTTTCTCTCTCCAAGCCATTAGTATGATGGTTTGCAGGAGCTGGGTGGATTGTGCAGCTTGGCCACAGGCCTGGCTTCCCTTGGCCTCATACCCGTAGCCTCAGCTGGGAAAAAAAGAAGGCAAGTACTAAGACTCGGTCCTTCCTCCATTGAAGTCTGGAGTTTGAGGTGGTCAACAGTGGTAGCAGAAGGGCAGTAAGAGAAATCTTAGCTAACCTGCAAGCTGTTAACAACAGGTTAATAATTCCATGGGACTCATGCTTTACTTCCAGCCAGCAGAAAGCACTCTGCAGTTTTCGCAGAATTGCTCTGTGTAATCATTGAAAGGCGGGACAGGCTCTCCCTAGAGTCCCCATGAAGGACTCGGAACCAGAAGACTGCCATACCATGTGGCCTCTCTGTAGCTGATTGCTGATTAGACTCTGGAATAGCACACCCTCCCTCCCCCTCAAACTGCCCTTCACTCTTCTTGTCTGCAAAAATTCCTGTCACTCCCACCTGCCAGATCATTTCTAAATGCTTTGACCACTGTTCTGGTGGCAAGAGAACCTAAGTGTGACCATTTGCTATGAATACTATCCAAATACCACAGGCCAGGGGCTTAAGCAACAGCAGTTTGTTTTTTATTGTTTCTGGGGATTAGAAATTAGAAATCCAAATGTTGGACTACTTGTCTCCCTTTTGTGAACCTCTAGGACCATATTTGCCCTTCTTAAAAACAGTGTCCTGTGGCTTAAGGGCCTGCTCTCACAATCTCTTTTTTTAACTCAGTTACCTCTTAGAAGACCCTGTCTTCAGACACAAGCATACTCTGAAGTGCTGGGGTTAGACCTTCAGCATATGAATTTGGAGTGCGGAATACAATTCCTCCTGTTAATATAGAGACATATCATTTATTGCTTTCTAGCCCTGTAGTTCAGTGAGGCATGCCAGGAAGAGGGCAGAACTCTGCCAAGCACCAGGAACTACAGTAGGAACTACAAAGAGTGCGATACACACCGCACAATATCTGAGAAGAGGATACAGGTACTAAACACCCTAAAAATCAGTCTTTATATTCATCTACATGTTTCCCCCCAGTGGTAGGGATTAAATCCAAGACCTCTCTTAGGCTAAGTAAGCATCCTATCACTGAACCATACCTACACACATGCTAATTTTATCTGATACTTTTAATAGTCCTTTGAAATAGGAAAATAGAATTGTCCCATTTACCACAAGAAAATCAAGGCTTAGACACAAGACCTTTGCTGGGAAGAGCAAGAGACCTTTCTAACCCTGGCACTGCATGTCCAGGGCATGCAGAGCAGCATCATGTCAGATGTTAGCAGATGTCAGAGGAGCAGCTGCCCATCAGATCCAGCTAAGGATTTTCCATTTTTCTAGACATCTTCCTTCTACAGTGAAATGTCTGTCTATGGCAGAATCTCACTGTAAAGCTTTGGCTGGCCTTGAACTCTTAGATGTCTGCCTGCTTCTGCCTCCTGAGAGCTGGGAGTAAAGTCTTACACCACGGTGCCCAGCTGAAATCCCTTTCTCAAAGGGTGACAGTCAATTTGAAGTTAAAACACACACTGTGCAATGAATGTGGGGCCCAGTCACACCATCTGAGGCTGGCGTTAGCCTTCGGGTTCTGATACGAGTGGTAAGTGCTCCTGAGGAAGAAGGGCTGTAACAGCCTCCTGTGCACTTCCCCGGTCTTGGGCCATATCAGAAAGCTGTTGCTGTCATCACATAGCTTTGTAATTCTCCAGCAGTGGTCTAATCTAATCACACCAAGAACATGGGCCTGAGCCCAGCACTTAGTAGTATCCAGGCGTATGATAACATTGAGAATTGTGTGTGTCTATGTCCCATCTCCCACAGCCCTAAGAGGCAGGTCTTCTTGTCCCTCTTTTATAGATGACATGGAGAGAGCTGGAGTAAATGGAAGGCTGTTCTTTTGTTACAGTCACAGAAGAGTGTTTGTTCTTGGAAGTTGCTTTGCCCCAGTGATTAGCTTTGGGCCAGGCCACTATGACTTGTCATTCAGACTACAGGCTCCTCTGTTCTTCTGCTCAGTGTATTCTCCGTGACACTTTTTATGCCCACTCTCCTCTCTGGCTCAGGTCCTCTTGACACAGAGTTAAATGCCCGTGTTTCCCTAATGGAACATCTTATTCCTAGCAACTTCTAAGAACCTGAGAATTTAGGCAAACCATAGCATCAAAACCAATGCAAACCATTTGATTAGCTAAGCATTCCATGTTTATTCCATTGTGTTGCCCATGTGTGAAGAGAAAAGAAGCAATAACTAGGTTTCGTCTCAGATAGACACTGGCTCAAGTTCTTGAGTTTTGATTCTGTTGGGCAGAATGGAGTACAGAGATTCAAGACGACCCCCACCCCCACATCCCCAGTGCTGACTTTACTCCTTGCCTATAAACTACAGAGAATGTTCTTTGCTAACTCCTGGATGCAGGAGTGAAGCCTGCTCTGACTGTGGGCAAGATAAGTCTTGTGCCCAGGTAGTAATGCACAAACACAAGGCAGCCACAAGTCCCTACTCCACGTTAGAGGGTTAAACGTGCTCCTGATGAGGAGCCACATTGTGGAACATTCTGTGATGTCGCCAGTGTGCATGAGTCACCTTGATTGGAACAGCTCCCTTTCTTTGTGGCAGGTGGGAAGGTTACTTCTGGAGAGAAAAGTCTCACACCCTGCAAAGTACACAGATGGGTTACCTGAAAGCCAACCTTCCTAGTTCCAGTTGCCTCACCTTTAAAACAACAATAATGACCTGGTGCAAGGTTGTAACCAGATTTCCTAAAATGCTGTATAAAAGCAGCAAGCTAGCTCCCAGTTCCCATGAAACTGCAGGTGGTATTTGCCCTGGGTCTGTGCTTGGATAAAGCAAGCTGGTGCAGAGACAGACAACCTGGCTCTCCTGCCCAGGATAGAAGAATGGAGACATTGGCAGTTGTTTTCCCAGTCTCTCTGTCCTCTGCCCCAGGACATTAGTTGAGGTTTTACAAAGTAGCTGCAGGAGAAAAATCATCCCTAGCCAGTCCCAGACCCAGAAAGGCCTCCCTCCTGAAGGAGCCACAGCCTCTGTCTAGATTTGAGGCTGCTTAGTAGAGGAATTCTTTGTCTCCAGAAGAAGCTCCTCAACTTAGAAGTATAAAATTTTGATCTGGTTTCTCCTTAAGAACAAAACTATAGTCAGAGATTCCTTTCCTTCCCAATGGCCCAGTGGCTGTTTTCTAGGATTGCCCACCAGGACCCCCACTGTTGTGGCTACAGAAATGTAATAGACGCTATTGATATTTAGGAATGACACTGGAAGGCTTTCTTCTCTAAATGTGAACTAGGTTTCTAATTTTCTAAGTAGGACTATCCCTGTACCAGCGGAGAGTAAGGAAGTTGCAGCGTGGCAGGGTTGGCTCCCCCAGGGCAGAAAGGGAAACCATTGAATCTCTCCCTCAGTGCTGCCTCCTGTGTCTCTCTGTGGTCCAGTCTCAGCACACCAAGCCCAGTCCAGTAGTGCTGAACTGAAAACCTGTTGCTCTTTGTGGTGTCTCAAGCCTGTCATTCCAGCACTTGCGAGGGAGACATGGGGATTGCCACAAGTTCAAGGCCCGCCTGAGACAGCATGCTCCTGTGTGGCCATCAGCAAATAATCCAGTCAGGCTCCACTTATAAAAGCCTGGGAAGGTTCCTCTCTTGATGGTTAAAAAAATAACCACCTTTTTGAGGCCCTGCCTCAAAAGAGGAATGGGAAGTTGCTAGGCCCAGCATGATAGCTTGTGCCTACAGCTCCTGCTATTTGGAGGCTTCAGCAAGAGAATTGCTTACCCCTGTGAGACTGGAGCCAGCCTAGGCAGCAGAGTAAAGACACCTTCACCCACCTGCACCCCATTTCTAAGAAGGAAAGAAGGGGCAGAGGGAGGAAGAGTGGGAAGAAAAATGAAAGCCTGCAAGTATTGCATGGACCTCTTAGAGCCTGGGAGGAACCAAGTCCAATGAAGGAGCAACAAAGTAAATTAATGGATTGCTGTTTTCGCCTTTTTCATTTTCTTTCGTTTTGTCTTACAAGCTAGCTGCTTTAAATATTACTTATAATTCAGTGAGGAAGGGGAGGTATTATCTCCATCCAGGTATCTTCCCTGAGCAGGAACTTCCCAGGCTTTTATAAATAGAGCTTGACTGTGGATTATTTGCTGATGGCCACACAGATAGGAGCAGTGAGTGATGTTGTCCCTATGTGACCTCTTCTTCAGTTACAAGAAAATTTTTCCTGGCCCTGGAAACTTCACCCTGAAGGTTGAGGAAAAGAAAATGCTTGGCATTATTTTCATGCAAAGGGAACACAGAGAACCTCTGAGGGTGCAGCCTACAAACTGCAGGCCACTCAGAAAAGCAGTCCTGGTCACAGCCAGCCAGCCAGCAGCTGGCAGGGAGTCAGTCCTTTTTTTTCAGTTTACAGGGACTGACTTTGTCAACCAACCTGTGCATCAGGGCCCTGCACTCTGTGCAAGGTGAGGTTACCCATGCCTTCATGGCACTTCAGACACCTTATTAATAGACCCTGGCCTGGGCCTCTCCCTTGGGCAGGGCTCCATGACTGGAATCTGAGGAAGAGTCGAACAGTCTGTGTATTCAATAAAGTCACTTAAGGCCTCAGACAAGGCAAGGCCACCCTGCCCTGCCATACACTTCCTCCTCCTGTTTCCTCTATCTCTGTCCTAATGGGGCTTACCTAGCCCTCCAGCATTCTGCTGGCTGTCACCACTCCTTTGGTTCTGTCCTTGATACTAATGTGGCAGAATTGCCTAAGGACCTGCTCCAAAGGCCCCTGCCTAGGCCACATTAGTCAAAACCCTTGAGGCCCACCGAGCAGGTAGAGGAATGGCTGGGCAGCCCAGGTGCATAAGCAGGGGATTCCAGTAATAGCAGCTGCAGTTTATGGAGCCTCATTCCTCTGGGCCCTACACTAATATGCATTAGGGATTTGAATTTGCCCTACACTGCAAAGAAAAAAAAAAACCTTTGAGGTGGATAATAGTGTCCTTATGTTACAAATAAGATGATGAGCACACAAAGGTGAGATGGCCTGTCTGGTCTCAACCTCCTCAGGAGTAGCAGTGGAGCATCCAAGCTTGGTGACTAGAAGCCCAACACCAAGGCTTACTCCAGAGTCCTGCACACAGATTGACACATGGTTCAGGTTTTTTTTTTTTTTTAAGATGTATTTATTTATTTATTATGTATACAACATTCTGCTTCCATATATGCCTGCATGCCAGAAGAGGGTACCATATCTCATGGTGGCTTACAGATGGTTGTGAGCCACCATGTGGTTGCTGGGAATTGAATTCAGGACCTCTGAAAGAACAGCAGTGCTCTTAACCTCTGAGCCATCTCTCCAGCCTCTGGTTTTGTTTTTTGAGGTAGTGTTTTTTGTTTTTGTACAAATGTGTAGAAAATGTGAGCACCACAAGATTCAGGCCTCTATAATCATTGACTCAGGCCTTGGAGACATCTATGTCTGGGGGCACTAACACGGTCTATGTTACTGCTGTTTTAGACCGTGTCTGGTCTAAACTTTGTGCAGCACAAGCCCTCCCAAAGAATGAGTCAGCCTGGGTTTGCTGCTGGCGCCATGGTGCCCTAGACTGCTGAGTCCTCACACAGTGCCAGGGAGGCACACCTACTGCCCACCTGCTCCCATGAGTCATGAAGCTCTGCCTTTTTCTCCAGTTGCCACTGATCTGGGTGTGAATGTAACCATATATGGCAAGGGTACCAGGCAGCACATGCCCTGGGCTTGTCTTCTTCTTGAAATGGTGCCATTGCCTAAGCAGACAGGTCAAAGCTCAAGGACCAGGCTCTTTCCACTGCTTTGCATCAGGTGGTTGTGAAGACAAGGCAACAAGGCAATTTAGAATCCAAGGACACAAGCCGGTGAGGATCAACCCTCCAACATGTAAGGGCGAGTAACAGGATGGGCAAGTGTCTTGGCCACCAGGATGAGGCAGGAAGGAATGATAACACTTCACTATTTCAGACTGTTGTAAACTTGAAATTTACTGTAGATCTATAACAAGACTCCTTCAGCTGAAGCCCCCTCCCCCTTAAATAAAGAACTGTTTACCTCCCAACAGTCTTACAATACTGCACATCTGGTGACCCCTAGCATTGCCCTGTGTGCCAATTTCTTTGGAGGAGGGCTTTCTGGCCATTTCCTGTGACTTGAATTTTCATTAGGCTAATAGAATGAAGTAAAGCCTTCTGCTATAGGGGTTGTGGTGATAGTAACATGCTTTGCTGACAGATGTTTGCTTTTGCTGCAGGTCCTTTAACTACTGCAAGTGATTTTTGTTGTTTGTTGTTTTCCTTAGCTCTTTCTATTTGGGCACACAG
The DNA here is from genome assembly GCF_003668045.3 of Cricetulus griseus. Classification (NCBI taxonomy): domain Eukaryota; kingdom Metazoa; phylum Chordata; class Mammalia; order Rodentia; family Cricetidae; genus Cricetulus; species Cricetulus griseus. The sequence goes on along the minus strand of NC_048601.1, from coordinate 76,207,600 downwards.
ATTGAACCGATTGATGCTAGATTTCTGCAGAAAGGTTTTGTAGATATTCAAATGGATGGCAGGCTGGCACACCTGAATCATCATGGAGATGGCTGTGGGGCATTTATGGTTGGGATGGTTGGGGAGATGCAGCCCTCCCCCTTCAAATAATATAACCTAGTAAATTTTTAAATAACCTAAAGGAAGTACTAGTCACCTTAAAAATTCTTTTCAGATTTCAGGAAAGACTAGTTGTCGAAGATGTCCAGCAAGACGGCAAGCACCAACAACATAGCCCAGGCTAGGAGAACGGTGCAGCAGTTGAGATTGGAAGCCTCCATCGAAAGAATAAAGGTAAGTGTGAGTGAGCTGGTGGTGCGGTCTGCATAATTCCCCACCCTTCCTGAGCAGGGGCACAAGTTAGAGAAGATATAGCCATATGCAGTACTCCCAGGTTTTTCCTGGAGCAGCCCGAGAGCAATTTAGTTGTCATTCCCTACCTGGAACAGGTGTTATTCTAAAAAAGCAGAGGGGCCCAGATATCTAAGCTAGCCCCTCTCTCTAAGCCCTAGACAAGATTTCCCGGGAGCCTGCCTTTCCTGAATGAATATGATCAATCCTTGTCATGACTGTCTTCTGAGTGGGCACAGGATTCCCAGTGGAGTTGACAAACATCCTTGTCATCCTCCTGGAATTTATCAGTGCTGCAAGTCACCTGTCAGTCCGAATCTTCCTTTAAGAAAATGCTTGCTGCCTTTCCGTGGCTCACTTAGTGACTGACCACTCCGGCCCCAGGCTTAGTAGAGCTTGCATCTCCAGGCCAGGTATATTTTCTTAGGTACCTTAACCTTGAGGTGTCCCCCACAATCCTGAGAGGACTGGCCAGTGAGAGCCCTGGAATGTTGTGACTAATGCTGTTTCCTGAAACTGAAGCAGTCACCTGACTGGAGATAGTCACCTGACTGTAAAGCATGAGGTTCCAGTGGTGGCCCTTAGAGCTCTGGTCTCATCACTCCCAAAATCTACCTACAGACTCTTAATAGGACACTGAGTTCCACATGCCACACCAGAGAAAGGCACGGTGCCTTCTGCATGCCACAGCAGACAGAAAGGCACAGTCCCTTCCTGTGCTAGCGTACTTTCTCACGCTAGGTCACTAACAGTAAATCTCAAAGCTTAGTCAGGCGTGGGCTCCATAATTCAATTCTAAAACTGTTCTGTGTTCCAGTCTCCTTTTTCTTGGGTAGAAACTAAAATGTAACTTTCCCTTGATTCACACTCCTTTCTTTCCTTCCCTATCCCACCCCCCGCCCCCCGAGATAGGGTTTCTCTGTGGCTTTGGAGGCTGTCCTGGTACTAACTCTTGTAGACAAGGCTGGTCTCGAACTCACAGAGATCCACCTGCCTCTGCCTCCCGAGTGCTGGGATTAAAGGCCTGCACCACCAATGCCCGGCTCATACTCCTTTCTTTCTTTGCCCCTAACTTTTTACTTCATACTACAGAACAGCAAATATCCAAATACTCATTTTTATTACTAATTTTTTGGTGACGGTGTGTGTGTGATGTGTCAGTACCAAAGCACATGTGTAGAGGTCAGAATACAGTTTTTAGGAGACTATCCTGTCCTACTATGAGTCCTCAGGTCATGAGGCTTGGCAGCAGGAACTTTTACCCACTCTGTCATATATTCTCTTCACAGCAGTTTATTTACACCTGTTGCTATTGAGCACTGTTAAATGTGGTTTGCATTTATTTTTCTCTCAGTGTCTCTTTTGTGCTCCACATTTATACAGAAAACACTAGGACTTTTTTTTAAAAGCTACTTGAGGGCTGGAGAGATGGCTCAGCAGTTAAGAACACCAACTGCTCTTCCAGAGGTCTTGAGTTCAATTCCCAGCAACCACATGGTGGCTCACAACCATCGGTTATAAGATCTGGTGCCCTCTTCTGGTGTGCAGATATACATGGAAGCAGAATGTTGTATACATAATAAATAAATAAAATCTTATAAAAAAAAAAAAAGCTACTTGAAAACCATTGCACTTCAGAGTTCTACAACAACAGTATTTAACCCACACTGTGTTTTATGGTGTATCCAGGCAGCTTGTTTCACAGTGTTGCTATCACTTAGAATTGAGATTGATTGTTGCTTGTTTCTAGTGAAATGTTTTTACTAGCTTGCTGCTGAGAAGTCCTCATACTTCTTTGGTTAAGGCAGGTCTTACCTGCCAGTACCATTTTCCTTGCACCTGACAAATGGTCTCAAAGCCATACTACAACACTGATTATTGGGTTAGGTAGGATCCTTGTCAGTGAAGTCTTCTCTTCCTTATTTGTGTCCATGTCAGGTCTCAAAAGCATCTGCAGATCTGATGTCATACTGTGAGGAGCATGCCCGGAGTGACCCTCTACTGATGGGCATACCAACCTCAGAAAACCCCTTCAAGGATAAGAAGACCTGCATCATCTTATAGTAGACCGGGAAGCAACCCCTTGCCTTTTAACGCAAACCACAGCAGCAACCTGAAGAGACGCCTTCAGCTTACCCGGTAACCATGGCTAGTAACTAAAACACTCTTCTCTTGGAATAACAGACCCTGAAGTCTCTCTTCCGAGTTGTCCTTTCTTCACCCTTTACTGATTTAATACAGAATAACAATCTTACTTTCTATTTGGTAACTATGGTATCATATTAGGTTACTGTATAAGGAAAGTGGCAGGGGAGTTGGGGAAGCTTGTCTTTACAATATACAGTTGATTAAGATATGTCAAGAGCTAAATGTCAAAGTACTAGTAAATTAAAATGTCAAGAATCACTTCAGTCCGAAACCTTTATATTATATCCTGGATAAGGCTTTTGTCAGCCTGTCCCTGCCCTGGGAAGGCAGGTGTCTATGGCCATACCTTTTTGCACTATTGACACTAATCACACTGAAACTTCTTGCTGTAAGATCAGACTCTCAGAATTATGCCTTTATCTTGAACTCTGTGTAGGTAGGATAACAGATTCTTTCCATATAATTTTTGTACAGAAAATGTAATGAAAGAATGTTGCAAAGCTCATCTTCATCCTCATGAGCTGATGCTATTGTCTCTCCTCTCTTGGAATCGTGCTGGCCCCTTAGTCTGCAATAAACTGTGCCAATTAAAACGTTAAGAATAAACTTAAAGCCCTTGATATGAGCTGTTGTCATATCAGTCATCTGGGCATCTATGATTCTGAGGCTAAGAAAGGGGAAGAGACCCTTGGGAGGACCCCTGGGCAGCTTCACTCCAGGGCTCATGATCTCTGCTGGATGGGGGTGGCCACCTCAGAAACTTGCACCCTCATGGCTGGAATGCAAGAATGAATTGTGAGCCTCTCCCTTTCTCCTCGTCAGCATGATACCTGTCCCTTGCTGCTAGAGCAACTGTTTTCAGGGTGGACATTCTCTCCTACCCAGCTCCAGCTGGGTGGAACACAGTGGGAGAAACATTCAAGCCATATAAAGACACTTAAGCTCTTTACAGATGCCTGCAGCCTCATCACTACCATGTTCACAAACCTCCCTTCCAAAGGGAGGCTTGCATTCTGTAGAGCAGTTCCAGTGATTCCAGCAGCTGGGTATTGAGGTCATCAGTTTTACTCTGATCATGAAAATAGCCCACAGACCTTCAGAGTGTCCAGTGACGGTCCCAGAGACACATAACCTACCATGACCAAGGATGTATCCACTTTATCACAATGAGAGGGTTCATTTAAAATATTCATTTAGAAGCCCAAACCAAACACAAGTCCTGTGATATTTTAATTTATTTTCAGTTCATTAAGGTAACTAGTAAGGAAGGATTTTTAAAAAGTGTTCTCATAAAGGACTTAACCCCCAGGAGTTGTTTAGAGAATTTCCACAACTGGTATACAGTGTGCCATAAAAGAAAACTGTTAATATCTAATGCCTGGGCTTTGAGCATCATGTTTCTTGATGGTAAGCAGATGTAGTACTATTCCTGAAAGACTCAGAGACATTCAATATTTCTCCAAGTCACCCATCTGGCCAGCACTTGGAACTGAGCATGAGAAAGCCATAGCACTGCCCACAACCTGTTCTCACCTATTGCTTAGTGTTTCCAGCTGAATTAAAGGCAACTGTTCAGGAGAGAGAGAGAGAAAGTTGTTACCTTGCAAAAGGTAAAAATGGAAATGTATACCAAAAAGACAATTTTTACATTTAATGGAACATTCTTTTTTTACAAGTATATTTTTCTACTGATGGTTTCAGAACACTAATCTTATATTCACTCTAATTTTAAACATGTTTCTTTAAATATTTATAAGGCAGTTTATTACAGGATATTTTTATGCAATCATGTGCACATTATTGGTAGCAAACATAGTATATTCTTTAATACTTAAACATATCTTTGTTAATATGCTTTTAGTGGTAAGAAATAAACTTAAGATCCCGGGAGATTTTGTTGCCTTTTCATTGGTTAGAGACAGTAAATGTCTTGCAACTTCCTAACCAGATCTGAGCTGTGCTCACAATAAAAGTGAAATCAGATCCTTTGATGCTGGACCCAAGAAGGAAAACATTAAGCCAAATACTGATTATATTACTTATAACTAAATGTCTATGTGAGAAAGTATAATATATGTATACATATATATGACATGTAGAAGTCACTTTTATTTATCTGTCTTTGTTCACTTATGAAGCCAGATAACTGTCTGCAGCAATGTGTTGATGATGGTCATAATGAATGGAAGTCCTGTGTGGGATTTTTTTCCTACACTGACCACTTGGCTTCATTTGTCTATGTCCAGTCTGCCTCATCTGTAGTACCACTCCTGTGAGCAATGTAGTGTTTATCCTCTGATCCCCACAGTTCATCTTAATTTTGTCCAGTTTAAGCCTTGGGGCTGTGGCAAGATAGAGCACGCAAGATTCCCTGACTTCAAAACATTTTTAAGAGACACACATATTTATAAACAGGGAAAATACTTTATATACCATTTGGTTCATCAGCTGTGGCTTGTAGCTAAATAATTTTGCTTTTCTGAAATCATGTTTTTCAAATTTTTGCCATATGAAAGTAAAAGTGTCATACTTAATTTTCAAAGAAAGATTTTTGTCTTCTTTTTCTGTGTTTGGATTATTTTTGTACTTTGCTAATCTTTAAACTATCCATGGGGAAAATTTTATACCAGTGGGTTAATAATTTTGACTCATTGTTTACACAATGTAAGATGTGTCAAACTGGGGCCAGCAAGATGGCTCAGTGGGTAAAGGTGCTTGCTGCCAAGCCCAGCAACCTGTGTTTGATCCCTAGGATGTACAAGGTGGGAGAAAAGAACTGATTTCCATAGGTTGTTGTCTGACTCTGCGTGCTCAATATGTTACTCCTACACACACAAACAATAAAATACTATTTTTAAAACATGTGCCAAATTATCTGTCCAGGTGCCACCTCTGTACCAGCTTACCACTAAGGTAGAACTGTCAGACTCATCACCCTGAATCTTTATTAAAAGTGTGTCCATGAACAGGCCCAAGAGCCATTTCCAATGGAATAAATGTAATGCTGAAGTATGCTATGAAGTTTGTTGTTTTCTTTCATTGTAAGCCTGTTAGTGGGAAAAATACGTCAAATCAAATAGAATGGAGCACTTAGCAGTGGTTGGTGTTCTGGTCAGTACTGTGCCGGATGGCTTTGGACCAGGCACCTCGGCTCTCCTTTCCCCCTTTGCCATAAGGGAGTATAAGGAGATGCTGTCTGAGATCCTCCGTATTCCCAGGTGCCTTGGTTGAATGACCTGCCTCTCTGCTGGTCCTGCCAGTGTGTTGGTGCTATGAGCTGCTTCAAATACTGGTTTGTCTCACCTAATTGCTTATGTTATATAGTGCCTGTTCCTAGGCTTATGGACTTAGTTTCTGTAATGTCTCATTGTTAGCCATGTTAACTACAAACACATATTCTGTTATGTCTCAGTAAAGTTTGATTTGATAAATTGTTTTTGAGATTTTGTTATTTGATGATAATTCTTTGGGTTATACTTCCAGCATCTTACGCATTTTAACACTGTGATTGCTACTTGGAACTCTGTTCTGTGGAAAGAATAAAAGCGTCTTTTTCACTTGCTAACATGCTCACAAATGTGAGAGAAGAGTCATTAAAAGCCTGCCTTCCTCACTGCGTCACTGTGTTATTGACTCCTTCCTGTGTTTTGCCCAATAAATTAATAAAAGACCAGTTCTCTTCCTTTTTCCCTCCATTCACTTGACATTTTCTAAGTGCTTTCTGAGAGCCAGGTGCTGATGGCACGCAGGCAAACAAGGCTCACCCAGGCCCTGACAGCCTTAGATCGTGAATTGAGGAGGGTGGGACAACTTACCTCAATCGTTGCAGTGCCACCATGTGTAGTGCATGAGTCATGAAAGGGCATTCTGGGAGCCCAGAGAAGAGACAAGTGTCAGAACTAAATCTTCTAGAAGGGCAGCTAAGGTGTTACGTGTGCCAAGGCCTAAGAAGCAGAAAAAACACTGCACATGGCCTGGATCTCCTGTGGAAGAGAAAGTGGACTCCAAGCTCATGTGGGTATCCCATACACTCTATCTATACTGTAGGAACAAGGTGGTTTGGGGGTGACACCACCAATCCTATGGGTGACCATGAAAACAGGTCAGTTGCTGAAGATACCCTGCTTCCAACTCTGTAACCCCCTGCAGTGATGAAGGTCACACAGCTTCTGAAAAGTTAGAAGGAGCAGCTCACCAGGCCATAAAGGAAAGGGCTCTCCTTTGGAGAGCCCCATCCCCCACAGCATGCACAGGAGGGTCTCAGACTGTCTAGTAAGGACTTCAGAGGATCAGTACTCCGGTATTGAGAATGAGGCTACAGCTGACAGGCACTTGTATTAGTTGTTACCAAATTCCCTAAAGTTTTGAACTCACAGAGATGCACCTGCCTCTGCCTCCCAAGTGCTGGGATGAAAGGTGTGCGCCACCAATGCCCAGCCCCTAAAGCTATTTTTAAATGTCCCTTTTCTCAACTCTGCTACACCCACTCCCACAGGGTTTGTGATTCTTTGAAGACAACTGCCCTGGGGATGACAGTGGAATTTAGTAAAAGTGGGTTTTTAAAGAGACAGGGTGACAAGACAAAGTGAGTGGCAGTAAGAGCAACGGGTGAGTGTACACTACCCTGGGGGGAGGCACCTACCAACAGTGACAGTGAAAGTGACAGGTGACAGTACACTCCCCTAAGTCATGGACAGCAGGCACCTGCCAACGGTGGTAAGAACAGCAGGTGAGTGTATACTACCCTGAGGTAGGGACAAAAGGTTCCTCCCAAGAGTGGTAGATAAGTATACACTGCCCAGAGGGGACAGTGACAGTAACAGCCTAGAGATGCATGCCTCTCGGGGTTTCAGTTTTTCTAGACATGTACTGTCATCAGCTTTTCACTGACAAGTGAATTACACAGACACGTGGACAGTCACTGTCAGCCTTTATACCGAGGGATAGGTACACGCACTTTCCTCTCAGTCTTGTCTTACAGCCCTGAGCCTGTTTTTTGAATCTGACCCATCATCTACTTGAACTGTCTTTGTGCAGCCTTGATATGGTCAGCACCTTTAACTGATTTGCCTTTGCTCTGTGCTACCCAAGCCTGGGACTGCTATGAGCAGCAAATGACCTTTGCCTTTAGATGGTCCTTTTTGTTCTTTGTCCTTGTGTGAGTCATTAGTCTACATTAAACTGTAGGCCACCCCTGGACAAATGTACTATGAGTCTTAACATTCACCTCAACAATTTTTCAAAATCCAATATTGCCTTTGCCCTACAAGAAATTACAGTCTAGGAGCTGAAGAGAAGGTTAAGAGCATGAACAGCACTTGAAGACCTGAGTTCCCAGCACGTTGCATCAGGCAAGTAAACGTGCCTCCGGATCCAGGGGATCTGATGCCTCTGACTTCCCTGGGCACCTGCAGGCAGGGCATGTACCCCCACACAGATACATACTTATACACATTACTAAATATAAAATCTTAAGAAATTGTAGTCCAAGTAAATTCATGCCAAGGTGTCAATGGCTTACTATGTTAGTTTGTTGGCACCATAAAATGTGATTTGATGGAGGAAGCAATGCTTATTAGCACAAAGGAATGAAAGATAATAGTGTGATTTTTAGATGTCATTGGAAGTTATTACAAATGCAGTTTCCCAGTAATTCCTTACAGGCAGTCCATGCTGCTATGAAAGTGAGTGATAGAAACAGTTAAAATACAAATTGGATGATGCCAGACTTGAAAGGAGGAATAGCTGGACATCAGTATGCAGATTGTGCTTCTGGAGGACCCAGCACCTCCACACACCGTTTAGTGGCATTCACTTAAGAGCAAGGGGACCTGAGGATCCACTAGGTTCCGAGCTGGATGGACCAAAAGCAGTGACATGGGTGAGATAGTCTGCTGAGGCAGGCACCAGTAGATTAAGTTTTTAATGAGCCCTGGGAGTGAGGCCTGGGTGATAGTATACAATTCTTTTTCTTTGGCGATGGGTTTTGAAACCAGCACCTCAAGCTTGGTAAGTGTACCCTCTATAACTGAGGGAGATACTCCCAGCTACAAGTTAATCCTTTAGTTTACCAGTTTCACATGTCCAAGGAAGCTAGAACTAGACAATTTAGATGAAGTCACCTTCTGAAGTATATTTTTAAACGAGTTCACACTTTTCAAATGTAAGTAGCACAACCAGCCTTTAATTCAACACTGCTGAGGTCTCATGGTTGCTCTGAGCTCAGGCTCACATTTCTCCTTCCATGACTAATGCACTAGAAGTGGTTTGTTCTAAATAAGTCTGAGATCTGCTGTCAGTGAGGCCCATTTGGTATAAGCTGTGGAACATCAGTCTATAGTTCAAGGCATTGGCGCACTTGGAGGGAAAGACCAACAGGAGTTTGGTTATCGTGTATGTTCTGCTTATGCCTCACAGCTGTTGTTGATGGGAAAGTAAATGTGATTTAACCCCATAGGTCAAGAATCGGGCTCAGAAAGATGACATCATATCCTGTCATTCAAAATTGCTAGAGAGATGACTCTGGAGTTTAGATCCCTTGCAGCCCTTCCAGAAGTCCCAGGTTTGGTTCCCACCACCCACATTGGGTTCCTCACATGTGTAACTCCATTTCAGGGGTGCCAGTGCTTTCTTCTGGCTCCCACAGGGACTGTGATAATTCACATGAGAATGGCTGTCATACTATATATGAATACTTGGTCCCTAGTTTGTGGAACTATTTGGGAAGGATTGGGTGGTGTGGCCTTGTTGAGAATGCCTGTCACGGGAGTGGGGGTGGGGGACAGGGTTAGGTTTCAAAGTCCATGCCATTGATAGCTCTCTTTATCTGCCTGGTGCTTGTGGATCAAGATGTAAGCTCTCAGCTGCTGCTCCAGCACTATGCCTGTCTGCCTGCTGCCATGTTCCCTGCATGGACTTTAATACTCTGAAACTGTAAAACCTCAATAAACTCTCCTATAGGTTGCTTTGGTCATGGTGATTTATCTCAGAGAAAGAAAAGTAGTGAATATAGGCACCTCCTGGCATGGTGACACACACTGTAGCCTTTAATCCCGGCACTCAGGAGGCAGAGGCAGGTGGATCTCTGGTGAGTTCCAGGCCAACCTGGTCTACAAAGTGAGACTATTTCAAAATAAATCTTTTTTTAATATTTTTCTTGGTAGAGATCCTAAGCTCATGTCATCTAAGTTCTGTACCCATGTATGCTTCCTCTTTTTAATTTTAAGTAGGCATTTTTTTAATGACAATAACTTTGGATCTTAAAATCAAGAAGGTATGGTAAATAAGTTCTTTAGTAGTCAAGAGGACCAGGAGGCATGGTGGCTCATGCAGGGAACCCCAGAACTTGGGAAACAGAAGCAAAAGAGAATCGAGGTCCCCCGCAGTGGGGCGGGGGGGGGGGGGGGACCTAGAGCGCTTGGAGGCTGTAAAGAATATAAGGTTTCTGTGTACTATTAGAAGTGTTTGAAGAGTCATTTCCTGATGTTTTAGCTATGGACTTGTAACCAGGGCTAGAGAGAATTTTAAGGAAAAATTAATTGCAGGGAGATACTTTCAATGTTAATTGTCTATAAGTAATGTACTCTTGGATACACCCCAAAGAGACAAAGGTAATTTTGCAGGGAGCTGGTGAAGTCCTGAGTCAATGTGTATTATTGACATGCATTTGGCCATGTCAAGGACTCCAATGCCTCAGACCCATGGGAATAGCAAGGCCTTCCCTTGATTCCAGTATGGATGGTAACAGTATGTGCTGAAAGTATCAACCACAGCTTCTTCCTCCTGGTGACTGCAGCCTGCGACCACTCCTCTCCAGAGACAAATTAGCGAGGCTCCCTCTTCCAGCTGTATATAAGAAGCCCTGAGCTTCCCAGCTACTGCTACTTCTACATCAGAGAGCCCCACTCAATGCCAGCTTTTCTGTAAATGCGTCTGTTGTTTTTCATTCACCATTGCCCCAGACAGGTCAGCTACATCATAGTTTGTTTGGAAATCATGGAGAATGGGCAGTAGGATGAAAAGATTAATTATTATCCAGCATGGCACTAGTTGTATTAGCTGTTGCTGTGCCTGGGGGAATTAGCAACAGTTTCATGGAGAAGGCAAAGTATCAGTTGGGCTTTGAAGGATGAGTAGGACCTTTTTGGTGAAGAATGGGGAAAGGATTGTGGACTTGTTGCTACTTGTCAATGACAGAAGCAATAATAAGGGAGGAATAATTTATTTTGGCGTATGTTTTGAAATGATACACCATCTTGGTGGTGGCAAGATCATCAGAAGTTCAGGGTCATCCTCAACTACATAGTGAGCTCAAGACAACTCTGGGGGGTTTAAATCTCAGTAATAATAATAATAATAATAATAATAATAATAATAATAATAATAAGTACATCTAAAATTCTAGAAACCTCCCTCAGAGCTAGACATCTCTATCACTGTCAGACTCTGTGAAGAATCAAAGCCACACTCCCTAGGCTGGGGCTTCTCCCCTTGATCGGTGCTTTCCAGTGAATGTCCTCTGGCTCCTTTTCCCACCTCCCAGGGAACCTCAGCCTGACTTTTACTGCTCCCACTGTTAACATGAAGCTGATACATGCATGCGCAGAGAGAGAGAGAGAGAGAGAGAGAGAGAGAGAGAGAGAGAGAGAGCAGTAAAGCCCCAGTTTCCAGATCCAGTGGCACATTCCATCATTGACCTTCCTAGTTGTGACCACTCTCTTCTGTCACCATCCTCCGTGACCTCAGACTTTCCCACTGTCCCTCCACCTCCTGTTCCTGTCTGTCTCTTATTTTCCACCATGGCCTCAGGTTTCTATTCAGTGACCCCAAGTGACTTCTCTGGCTTTCCCTGTTTTTCTTGGGAGATTACATCGGCTCTTCATATATTATGCTGAAGGCTGGATGGTACAGGACCTTTTTTTCCTTAGGGTTCTTTTGTTTTGGTGTAGGGAGCCTTTCTTTGTCTTATTTCTCCTTGTTTGCTTTTGAGACAGGGTCTAACTGGCCTAAAACTCCTGGTGTGGGTCAGGCTGGCCTAGAATTTTCAGTGACCCTCTGCTTTTGTCTCCCTGTGTTGAGGTCATGGTTCAGTACCACCATACCCAACCTAGGTTTTGTTCTGTTTGGGGTATTCGGGTTTTCTTTTCTTTTGTTCTGAGGTAGGAATTCCACTGTTATACCAGGATTGGTTTTGAACTCTTGGGCTCATGTCATCCTCCTGATGACTCAGCTTCTTTAATAGCTCAGGCTTAAGTTTGTGCCACCATGTCTGCCCTGCTGGACATTTTTTTTAGGGTTTACTTATTTTTGTTTTATGTGTATGAGAGCTTTGCCTGTAAGTGTGCACACTGCCCATAGAAGCCAGAAGAAGGTGGTGGACTTTTTTAGGACTGGAGTATCAAATGGTCTCGAGCTGTTGTGTGGTGCTGGAAACTGAACACAGACCCTCTGAAAGAGTAGCCAGTGCTCTTCACAGCTGAACCATCTTGGCAGCCCTCTGATGGACATTTTTAACACTCAGGTTAGGACCCGAAATATAAATCCAAGGCTAAACTCTTCCCTCCCCAAAGTTCAGTTGGTAGCACTGTTATCCCTAAGTTGCGGGTTCAGAAAGCCCAAGTCAGGAGTCACCTCTCAGTCCTCAAGCAGAGAACCAATTTATGCCTACTTGAGTCCCAGATACATTTTAAATCCACTCCATAGTTTCTTAGTTTTCTGAAACATTCCTACACTGAACTGATATTGGAGTTGGTCTTGATTTACTGTTTCAAGGGTATCACTGAAAATCCTGGGACTTACCTCAGGATTTTCCTAGCTAACCTCTGCTCTGCTCTCCAGCTTCTTCTCTGTCTTTAGACTTAAACAGCCTCTTGCCTCTAGAGTAGGCAGCAACGATGCTTGTGTCTATCCACTGGGTAGCACCAAAGAAAGTTCTCCTTTGGAATAAAGGTGTTAGGAAGATCTGTGCTTGGCTGAAAAATTACATTCACTATCCCCCAAGCCACAGTCAGGAAGATAGGTCTCATGAACATGACCAAGTCCACCCTGAGGTGACAAGTTCCAAAGAATGGTAAAGTGCAGGATAGGAAATAAGGGACAGGAGCAGTAATAAGCCCCATGCCTGGAAAGCTGTTTGGATCCTTGCAGCTTGCTATTGCCTAGACACCTGAATCTACCCCAGAGGAGAAAACCAGAAAACATTCAGATTTGAACTTTGAGGGGCAGTATAAAAGTCTTCAAGGCAAGTGTGACAGCATGCACCTGTAATCCCAACACTTGGGGGGGTGGAGGGTGAAGCAGGAGGATAATCAGTTCAAGGCTAGCCTTGGCTACAATACTGAGTTCAAGATTTACTCAAGATCCTGTCAATAAACAAACAAATAAATAATCCTGAGTTGCCTCATTGCCTACAGAGCAAAGTCCACGCACACTACTGTGACAGACATGCAAAGCTCCCTGTGTGTCTCTGCCTTTCTAGCTTGCCAGTCTCTCCTCCCTCAACTCCTAAACCTGGGTCAACAGCACAGAGGGAGATCCCTCAGTACCACCCTCTTCCCTAAAAGGATCCTAATGAGGCTCCGTGACTCAGGGCAAGCATCACCCTTTCCTGGAAGTCTTCCTGACCATCACACTGCACAGTCAAAGGGGTGTGGTTGGGAGTGTTTGCCAAGCTTGCCTTGGTGCCACACTGATCTGAAAGTTGTCTGTGTATCTGTCTGATGACTGGCTCAGGCAGAAACAAATGCAACCAACCTCATGGAGCAAACTCTAGCAGTGTTTAGCACACAGCTTGTGCTCAGTCCTGGATATTTGTCTGGCTAGGTAGCAATCCTCCTGCCTCTGTCTGCAGAACACGGACTATAGGTGAAAGGTTCAGGCATTATGCTGGCCTGCCCCTGTTACCTGGTGGAATCCACTCAGGCAATACCCTGGTCAGCCCAAGGTTCCATGGGAAAGAAGTCTGCACGCAGGTGCAGAGGACCCCTTTAAAAGATAAGCCCCTGCCCCTTTACGCTCTCTCTGTCTGTCTCTCTCTCTCTCCCCCTGTTTCTCTGTTTCCCGCTCTCTCTCTCTCTATGGCGACCGGCCATGGCGGTCAGCCATTTACCCCTGTTCCTCTTCTTAGTCTCCCCATTCTGTCGGGCCTTATAATAAACTTATAGTCTTATGTCTGTCTCAATATTTCTCTTTTCTTCTTTTTAAACAAAAGAATAACAATAGGTACCAACCCTGGACTTTGAGCAAAAGTGTTCTGATAGCCCAGTAAGAAGAGAAGAACTAAAGTGAGCACTTGTATGGAGACAGGTAAGTGATGATGTGAGTGCTTGCAGGAGCTCCCCTGGTGAAGAGGAGGCAGATTAGCAATGCATTGCATTGAGTGCCTTTGTTTTAACTAATTTATCTAATGGTTTTTGGAGCCTCTCTAGACAGTCAAGTTTCAAGAGATGATAGGAATTTGCCCATGCTTTAGTGTATTACGCCTGATTTTTTTTTTGAATTGTTAAATACTGTATACACAAAATTTCAGTTGGCTGTACTTTCTAACCTCTCAGGATTTTGCAAGTCATGACATCATCTTTTCCAGGCTCTCCCGTAGTGTGATAGTATCCTACGTCTTCTCTCAATTGTGCCATATAAATATATGTATAGTTTATGTATGTTTAGGTGTTGTTCTTTTCATTGCACTGTACCACTGAGCTGCAGCCCCACAGTTCCTGGAGTTGCTCTGGTCCCAACAAGCCAGCCTCAATAGGAAATTAAAGAGACAATAGTGAAATGCAGAGAAAGGAGATTCGCTTTGTGAAAAGGAACAAATAAGAGGTTTAGTGACCTCCTCCTCTGAAGTCCTGGCATGAGGTTTAAATTTAAATTGAGGGCAAAGAAATGTGCAGTCCTAGTCAAGAGGTGGCCCTCGAATCATTGACACAGCATTCATTGTCTTGGCTCCTGCCTCCAGGTCTGTCCTGCAAGTATTCAGCACTGTGTGACAAATCTTCCCTGCTGGCTAGCAGCGCCAGCCCTTTTCTTCTCAGCATGAGACTCCTGGGGGAATTCCAATTCCTTGGGGTCCATTGTTCCAATAGTCTGATAGCCAAAGGGGAAGGGCAGTCTCACATTAGAATGTCTTCTTTCCTCCCAGCATAGCTACACAACCCTAACTCTACCAGTTATTTTTAAAAAGCTTTCCATCACCAAGTGGGAAAAAACTTGCCTATCAACAAAATCATGGTTTGCTGTCTTCCATCTTTCCCACCTCATTACCTATCATCAGTGGACATGACGGGCACCTTGGCTTTGCCACTCACAAACAATATGCGTCTGGGCAAATTAGTCTCCTCTCACCTGAAGCATGGGGACAGTAACAGAACCTACTGCCATAGGACCGTTGTGAGTGCTAGCGAACTACAATTGATAAAAGTACTCGGCCTGAAGCTGTGTTCCAATGCCCCAGGAAGCTAGCCCCAAATATGCCATGAGCTGTGCTTCCTCCTCCAAGACAATGTCAACCTCACCAGCTGAGTGCCTCCTGCAACAAACTGCTTCAGTTTCCCTGGCAAATGGTTCATTTCAACCTTTGTGTCACTGGACCTGTCAGTCTCCCAACCTCAGCTCAGGAGAGAGAGAGAGAGAGAGAGAGAGAGAGAGAGAGAGAGAGAGAGAGAGAGAGAGAGAGAGAGCACCTCCTTGAAGGTAAGAAGGTAAGTCACTGCTGCTTTTATAGCCCTGGGACCTACCACACTGCCAAGTGCCTGATAGGCATTCAATAAATCCATTATAGGAAGGTGCTTGACTTCCTTACAGATTATAAACTTTTCAATGCCAAGAGGTCCCCATAGGCTACGTCTCTGCAGCATCTAGCAGAGTCATATCCAATCTGTCAGTCAAGCACTGTTATGCAGTTTGCAAAATACAGTGCTAACTCTGATCAAAGAATTTACAACCTTTTTCTCCATTCTATTCTATTTGCCCTGAGGAAACTTGTACCCTTCAAACTACCACAATAGTCCTTTGTGTTTTTTGTTGCTGGGCTCAGCTTTAGGCCACATCAATGGACTTTGTGTTTCACTAGACTGTGAGCTCCCTGAGGCCAAAGTGTCTCTTTAGCTAAAGCTAATGACCATAGTAAATACTCACTAAATAGTTCTTGGTAGTTACATAAATACAACTTTTTTCCAAGTTCTTATGATTACATAAGAATTGTTTAAAAGAAAAAAAAATAAGATTCAGGTCCTAGTTTGAGGGCCCCTGGCTTGGGGTCGTCAATGTCCTTGAGCTTTGTTCATTTGAATAAAATAGACCTTTCACTGGCAAAGAATAAAATTTAGCACCTAAGATTGAAGGTAAAGGAGAAAATTATTTCATTCATTACAATAAGATCATAAAGCTCTTTTAGTTAGAAGCTCTTTCCTGCAAATAAGCCCTTTTATTTTAGCTTGGGAAATAGTTTAGTATAGAAGATTAGTTACTTTCACGGACTCTTAATTATAAAGCTATAACTTATGGAAGACCCTGGTTAATCAATGACAATACTGACTCTGTGGGGAAATCACCTGTGGAAAAAATAGGTGTTTTCCACTTTTCAACAACAATATGACCCAGGAAGATGTGTGAAGTTTTTGTTCATGCATGTAAGGAGGCCAGGTGCCTTGTTTTGTTCCTTTTTTTTTTTTTTTTTTTTTTTTTTTAAGAAAAATACCAGGCTGGTTTGGTATTATGTAGCCCAATGACCTTAAATTCAAAGCAGTCCTCCTGCCCTAACCTGCTTTAGTAATTTTGAAAGCAATTACCTAAATATTAGCATAAGTTAGAGGCATATTTTATACATATAATTGGTTAACTTATAGTTTCTTATGAATTTTACTAATGTGGTGTGTGTGCATGTTAGCTAGGTGTACACACACCACAACACTCATGTGGTCAGAGGACAACTTTTAGAAGTCAGTTCTCTTCTTCTCCTTTGGGTTGCAGAGATCAAATTTGGGATGGCAGGCTTGATGGCTTACAATTAGATTTTTAAAGTCATGTTTAAATTATGCTGTGAAAGAACAACAAAGCAAAAATCAAAAGAATCCCTAACTGCAATTATTGTTGAGATTTTCAACAAATGGGATAATCTTAAGATTGTATTCAACCACTTCATATTGCCTAGCACTGTGATTTAAGTTACTCAAACTCCTTTCTAAATAATATGTGTGATAAGTAACAGATCTCTCTGAGGCCCTAAATATTTTCCTGTTGCTATCATCTGAGCAAATACCATGTACCTGCTAGTAATTATTTTCCCCAGTGCCAGAAACTGTCAATGCTGGATCTCATAATGTTCTATCACTCAGCCACAGCCCAGGGTTTATATTCATTATTTCTAGTCATTCATTTATTTAACCAATATTAGCTCAGCACCTACTGTATGGATACATCTATGGACCAGACATTAGTTCCTCCTTCCCGAGATTACAAAGCTATAGAAGGCAACTCTGTAGGGTGGGTAATGTGGTCTTTATTTTGCAGATGAAGAACTCCAGGCTGGAGGCCTAAGGGAGACACAGCTGTCATCAGTGCTCTTTCCAGCAAACAGCTGCTTTTCTCCACTCATCCTACTTGGTTTCACTTACTCATCTTATTTCACGAAATACAACAGTTGTGAAAACAGATTGAAAGAGCCTCTGGTGGGAAGGCTAAAGGTCTTGCTTAAAAGTCATTGCTCTCCAATCTTCTGCTAATATAAAAAGCAAACGTTACTATTCCAGCTGTTTGGGATCACACATTGGCTTAAAGCAAAAGAAGAAACAAGGCCTAGAAACCCACATTTCTAAGAGTAGAAAAGCAGAAGGCTGATAAACCAAGGAGATATGCAGAAGCTTAAGGCTTTTGTTGTTTCTTCTGCTCTGAGTGTCACAAGGGTGGCAAACAGTAGGGGTCCCAAGGAGCTCCTGTGAGGAGAGAGGCTTTGCCAGGTCCTGTCTTCAGCGTGCGCCTTTGCTTTCTTTGGCTCTGCTTACATGGGGCTGCTACAGTTAATTATCAGGTGCAGATCTGAGCAGACAAGGAAAGGCCTCTACCGCAGCCTTTTTGCTTCCTTCTCTGCCATTTCTTCCATCTGACCTAATCAGATCCCTCACAGCATTAGTGGAGATACAGCTGAAGGCACAATGCCCTAGGAAAAAACTAAGGACATCAAATTTTTCCTTTGTCATGGTTCTACAAAATGCACTGCCTTACACTAGTACTGTACAGCCAGCCATTCTGGCAATTAACTATCCCTTATGGCTCCATGTTATCTTCCTACAACACTGACCATGTCACTTCCTTCTGCAGAATGAAGGCCTCTGCAGACTGTGGCCAATTTACAGAGGAAAGTTCAAATACGTAAAAATGATACGAGAATGCCTGTCAGAGTCTGAACCTACCCCCCCACCTACTCTTTCCAGCCCTCTCTCTCTTATCTTTCTACACCAGAGGCATGCAGAGTCAGTCTCTATGCAGGCTGTGATCTTTCAGGCCTCCACACCTCTGCACAAACTGCTGTTAGCAACATCCCTTTCCTCTCTCTAACTAGAGAAATTAAGGTTATTTCTTAAGACCCCAAGAAAATGATTTCTCCTCAGCAAAAGCTCCACTAATCTTCCAAGTGGCCCTGGTTGCCCTCCTCTCTGCTTCTACATTTTGCATGCATTTTTGTAGCATTAAAATAACTAATTGTAGTTATTCAAACTTTGCAAGGGGAATCCGTAAACATTTTTTTCCCTTATCCAAGCCCTCTAAAATCACCCATTTTTCTGCCTAGTGTAAAGCAAGGCTTCAATGAAATGTCTGTTAATAGTCAATGTTGCACAACACAAACCACACAGTGAAAATGATGCAATTATTCCATACCAGTTTATTTTAGATATTGTGCTTCAAAAACTTTATCATAAATAACCTTTCATATCATAAAATAACTTAGTCCGATTTATAATAAAATTTCTGAGAATTTAACATCTCATCAAAATACATTAACCTGTAGCTTTAAAATACAATTAATCCTTTTCACTTTCCTTTTACTTGAGGGCATAAAGATCAAAAAACAAACAAACAAAAAAACCAAAAAACAAATACAAAAAAAAAACAAACTATTGCTACACATTTAAGGTTTCAACAAAGCAATATTTGGCTTATTTAATGTAACTCAGCCATCCTAAATCAACAGTTTTCTTTCTTGCACAGTTCTTTGTAGTTTTTGTCCCTTTTGACTTAGATTTCTGTTTCAACACAGCTTCCTTCTTTATTTTCACCTCTGTCCATCTGCAAAGTCATCTCCTAGCCCCCATGTAGTTGAACTCACTCAGCCCCTTGACATCAGTTTCTGTAATCCTTGCATCAGCGTAGGGAGTAACTGCTTGAGTAACTACAAAGGTATTTCAAAACTTCAGTGCAATTTGGTTCAGTTATTTCCATTGAGATGCCATCACCGTTCGGGGAGATTAATCACTGGAACCCACTGATCCATGTAGCGACTTTCCCGACAAAAGCAAATAAGTTGACTTAAGGCAGGATCCTTCCACTGTGATGAATGTGGGTTCTAAGAACAAATTTAGAAAAATTACTTTTCCATAAAATCATCAGCTTATGCTACTAATTGTACTACTTTTGAAAGGGCCAAAACCTGAGCATTCTGTTAAGTAGCATTTGGCAAGATCTAAACACCTGTAATGCACACTGGGCCACAGAGTTTTGCATAATTATCTGTACCATTCTGCATGAGGTTATCATTCATAAGTTGAACCTATCAAGCATGCACCCTAGTAGGGTCATAAGTAAAATAGCTCTGAAAACATTCTCGCACACCATGTGAAAGCTGCAGGGCAGGCAGCTTAGCTTCACTCTTATCTTCCCTGGTGATGAATGGCACTTTTCACTGGCAGCAAAAGTAATCAGGGTGCCACTTGCCTACACCAGTCAAGGCAGAGAAAGGACAAAAACAAAAAAACAGAAGACCAAGACAGCACATTTCTCTCTGAAAACATTATTCAACCAGAAATTTTTAAAGGGCGTGTGTTTGTGTGTGTGTGTGCGTGGGGGGGGGGGCTCATCTAAACAAATACAAAGGTTCAGAGAAAAGAATTCCACTCTGTACACACCAGAGTATCTCCAGCGAATTAATAAGGTCTGTCTCCTACTCTATTTCTATATTTAGCTTTGAGAGCAAATGAAGAATGAAGCTGACTTCTTAATGAAGGGTGAGCCGGGAATTTATTTGGCTTTATCTAATCTGTCCTGCTCTGAGAATTAGTCACGCGAGGTAGTGCAGAGGTAGGCAGAGGTAGCTGGGCAGCCTGCTGACTCACAGGGCTATCTTCCGCCGCTGGAGGCCACCCACGAGCTTAGACACGCTCGGTACCATCAGAACCCCCGCGAGATCAGCGTCTAGCACTGCCGAGGTCTATCCCAACAGATTCCGGGCTGCAGCCCCGGGTCCCTTACCGTCACCAGCACGCAGTGCAGGTCAGGGGGCTGCGAGGCACCCCCGCTCTCCGCCGGGCCCGCGTCGCTCTCCAGCAGCAGCAGCTCAGCCAGCCGGCCCGGGTTGCTGACCCGCAGGATGTTGATGTCGTTCTCGCAGCAGAACGCCTGGATGAGGGTAAAATGGATCTGCAGAGCCACGTCCCTGTCGTCGTCCTCGTCTGCAGCCAGCAGGCACAGTACCACGTTGTCGGGGTCGCTGCGGACAGCGGGGCAGCGGTGAGTGCACACTGTCCAGGGAGCTCGGGGTAGAGGCGGGCGGCGGGCGGGGGGGCGGGCGGGAGGCAGGGGCGCGGGCGGCCGGGACCACTTACACATTGAGCAACTTGGCGGCCTCGTACACGCCGACGGTGATGGTGCGCTGACTCCGCGCCTTGCTGAGCACTTCCTCCAGGGCATCTCCCACCGTGTCCATCCTGCGGGCGGCAGGGCGAGAGTGGGTCAGCCGGGTCCCCGACGGCGGGAGGGGCAGCGGCCACAGAGTCCGCAGGCACACTTACCTTTCGGTCTTCTGCTCTGCGGCCGAGAATTCCTCCAAAGTCATATTGCAAGTGCGAGTCCCTCACGCGGCGCGCGGGCTGCTCCTGCCCCCCCCAGTGCGCGGCGCCAGCCCCGCGCTCGCTCGGCTCCCACCCGCCGCTTCGCCGCTTCTCGCCTAAGTCTCGGTAGGTGAGGACTGCACAGCTTCCTCCGGGCCACTGGAGGACAAAGGCCCCCGATTCCGGAGTTATGGGGCTAGCCGTCAGCCAATCAGGGCCCGCCTCATTTGCATGCAATGCACCCATTGGCTTATGCAAATTAGCAGACTTTGACACTCAGACCCTAACTCCACCAGCCCAGGCAGAGTTGAGCGGAAGGGGGCGGAGCTACGCGGGAGGGAAGCCCCCAGGGATGAGAGTGGTGCAGAAACCGGGTTGGCGGGGTCCTGAGCCAGCTCTGGGAGTTGGTGGAGCCATCTGGTGAGGAGGGCTTTGCGGTGGTTCCAGTGTCCTCAGCTCGTACTGAAAACAGCCTGCCAATTGTTTTTCTAGTTGTGGAGATCTTTTGATGGTCGTCTCGTGTTGTTTGTGTTAAGGGGCTGATTTTACAATTTATTTCCAGGGTTAATGCACCCTGGTGTAGCTGTTATTAGTAAGCAGATGGTATTTTTAAAGTGTCCGGATGTGCCACGCAAAACTTGCTTCAGAAGTGTTGTTTATATGTTAAGTTTCAGGCAATGCTGATTTTTCACAGTAGTATTCTTTTGGTGCCCTGATGGCTGGCTTGATTTATTTTTGGTTGGGTGCAAGAATTTGAAGCTCCAAATAGAAAACCCAGCACACTGGTGTGTGGTGATGGCACGGTACCAAGTTGGAATCTTTTCCACGAAAAGCTGATAAAACTTCTGCCCACTCCATATAAGGTGGGTGGGGGGAGCTGGTGATCAACATGCCTAATGAGCCAAATTTACCATTCTTAAAATCTTTCCCGAGGGCACCTTCTGATCAGGCAAGAGCTGAGAGACAAATTGTGGTACTCACAGGAGCCACAGTCTAAATTCAATATGCTTATGCCATTCCCTGGTCGCCCCTTCACAGGCAAAAGAGTATGACACCACCTTCCACTGCCTATGATCTCACTCTGAATTACTGATGCTGAATCATGAAGCTGTAACTATAGAACATTTTAGCCATGTGCTAAAATTTCACCTTTGAGATAATGGCAACTTGTAGGTGGAAGGCAAACCTTCATAACTGCAAGCAGGAGTCACACATTAAAAACAATTTTTAATGTAGACTTTTACTGAGTACTTCAAAAGTCCCTTTGTTTTATGAGCTTATTTGATAAATACAAAAGCATTGCCTGATCCAACTGAAGTAACAAAATTGCCTCTCATCTGTTTGAATTCATAACAGTGCTTATTTTGAGGTCACTGTGCAGCTAATAGTTAGCAGAAGTAAATTTTGCAGGGGTACATATGAATTTTGCATCCTTCAATTTTTCTCTTGTGGACAAAATATTTTCCAATTTCCTTGCTCTTAATGGAAAAGTGATAGGTTGGTTTTCTAGTTCATTTATTGGAGATAGACTTTGTATTCATTCCCTAAGGGCTTTGTCACGGAGAAGCAATGTTGAGTAAAGGAACGAGTGTCAGTGTATGGTTCACCCTAGGGCGTTAGTGTACCTCATACCTGTACTTTAAATCTTTACATGGGATGTGCTTGTTAAAGAGTTTCTCAACATTGGGCCTAGGAGTCTAGCTCAATGGTAGAGCAGTTTCCTAGCATGCTCCAGGCCCAGGCCCAAAATTTTATCCCTAGTCCTGCAAAATAGCAACAAGGACAAAAGTGCAACATTCAAGTTTAGGCTTCGATTGTGATGGTTAACAGTGATTGTCACCTTAATGGGGGTCTAGAATAATCACTAACATAAGCCTCTGGGCATGTCAGTGACAGATCATCTAGATTAGGTTAATAGAAAGGGAAGACCCCTCTAAATGGACAACAATATACCTTGGGCTAGGAGTCACCACTGCATATCAAAAGGACAGCTAGTGAGCATGGGCATTCTTGGCTCATTCCTGACTGGGGATGCCAGGTGAACAGCAACTTTCAGCTCTTGCTGTCAAGCCTTTTCATGATGCACTGTACCCAGGAACTAAGAACTGCAATAAACCCTTCCTTCCTCAATCAGGTATTTTGTTCCAGCAATAAGACAAGTAACAACACAGGCAAGCACTAAAGCATTTTCAACTTTACAAAACTAAAATCACACAAAATGATCTGAGTCATCTTTTGGAGATAGGTGAACTGTGTTCCCTAGAACTCCAGGGTTCTACCTATTAGAGATTTCTTAGAAGTTCTCTGGAAGGAATTGTGATTGCAAGCTGAACTGAGAATTGGAGCATCATGTGACAGCAGAGACTATGACTTCATCAGCTTTGGTGTCCTCAACACCCAGCACAAGTCCTATATTCAATAGCACAGTGGGTGTCATGAGTTGAAAAGAAGCTGAAAATTAATCAACACCTCATAGTCCCACAATCCTGTGCATGAATTCTCAGATAACCCACCTTTAACATTACTTCGAAACACAAGCACTGAACTATTCCTGGTCTTTGGCCTGCAAAGATCTCATGATCCAGTTGTCATATACATTGTATTAGTCAGGGTTCTCTAGAGTAGCAGAACTTATAGAATGAATGAGTGTGTGTGTGTGTGTGTGTGTGTGTGTGTGTGTGTGTGTGTGTATGTGTGTGATTTATATGGGATTTATTGGAATGACGTACAGGCAGGCTATGGTCCATCTAGTCCAACAATGAACAGAAAATGAAATACAGAAGTTGCTCAGTCCATGCTGTCTTAGCTGGTCTTCAGTACATGCTAGAATCCCAAAGAAGTAGGTTCTGATGTCAGTGAAGTAAGAGACTTACTAGCAAGGCTAGAGTAAGCAGGTAAAGAGCAAAAGCTTCCTTCTTCCATGTCCTTAAATAGGCTTCCAGCACAGGCTGTGGCCCAGATTCAAGGTGTGTCCTCCCACCTGAAGAACTATGTTAAAGGTGTGTGTCTTACCACCGCAAGATCCAGATGAAAGGCACGTGTCTTCCTGCCTCGGGATCTGGATTAGAAGTGGATCTTCCTATTTTAAGAAAAAAAAAATCCCTCACTTGTGTGCCCTTCATTTTTGAAGTTTAGATTATTCCAGATGTAGTCAAGATGACAACCAAGAATAGCCATCATACCCATGCTTTAATTGGATTTTGAGACAAAATGGTATTCACTGTCATCAGCTAGCTATAACTATAGCTGTCATCAATCCTGTAACTTTCTTATATGAGTGGAAGTGGTGGGACAGTAGAACCATGGACTGTTTACACCAATCCAGATGAAACATTGTAGAATAGTGCCCCAATAAAGTCAGTTATATTAAGTTTAAAATGTGTATAAAATAGTAAAATATGCTTTTAACCCCTCAAAAGCTATTCTCCATGCTATGTTTAGCCCTCTAAAATTGGCATTTTATCCAAGTCTTGAAGGAGTTTTCTGGTATTCAAAAATAATCATGCCATATTTTCTGACTCAGCTTGTGTCATACTGCCTTATTGCTGAGTCTACCCAGAGTGTTTCATCAGGGATTGTCTTCTGTGCCTGTTATGGTTGGAAATAGGAAGTACATTCAGCTTCCCTGCTAGCTTGCAGTTGGATATTAGAGACCTGGATCATAGTGTTTCTAATCAGCATATCTCCAAAATGTAAAGTTATTGTATTGGTTAGGGTTTCTTTTGCTGTGGTAAAACACAGTGTGACTGAAAGCAACTTGAGAAGGAAAGGGATTATTTGGTTTTCACATCCTGAACCACGGTTTCCCATTGAGGGAAACCAATGTAGGAACTCAAACAAGGCAGGAACCTGGAGGCAGAAGCTGATGCAGAGGCCATGGAGGAGTGCTGTTTACTGGCTTGCTTCTCGTGGCTTGCTCAGCCTGCTTTTTTATAGAAACCATGACCAGCCCAGGGGTTGTACCACTTACAATGGTCTGGGTGCTCCCAAATAAGTCACTAACTTAATGCGTTACAGGCTTGCCTATAGCTCAAACTTATGGAGGCATTTTTTTCTCAGTTAAGGTTCCCTCCTCTCATATGATTCTAGCTTTTGTCAAGTTAACACAGCACTATCCAGCACAGGTACTATTTTGTTTGTTTGTAACAAGGCCTCAACTTCTCAATCCTCCTTCTGGAATTATAGGTATGCACTACCACCCCTCTTAATGTTATTTTTCGACTACTCCAGGTAGTCCCAGGTATTGAAGTACAGAGGACTAAAATGACATTTTAGTTATATTTATAAAAATTCTAAATGGTTGTATCTGGAAATTGTGGAAAAATATGAACTAGATAATTATTAAATTATTTTCCTACTTTGCAGATTAAAATCTTTGTGACATCATTCTCATTCTTATCATACATGCATTTCTATTAGTGGTTCTATAATATCGAATTACAGTGTTTCCTTCTTTAAATGCTACTGACAGAAAAGTGCTTGGTTTAGAAAATTACAATGTTTCCTTCTTTAAAAAAGTAGCCGATGCTACTGACAGAAAAGTGCTTGTTATTTCATTGTGAGGTAGGTCACTGTCCACTGCCTAAAACGGAAAATCGTTAAGTTATAAAATCACAAGGCTTCAGCTTTTTGTTGCTCTTGTTTATCTGCGTAGGATTGATAAGGTTATTTTTTCAAAGCAAGCCTGTGAGTTTACCTCCATTTTTCTTACAGAAGATTATTTGGATAAGATTTACTGTCACTGAAAAATGTGTCTTTCCTTGGGATCATCACTTCTCCTTGAGGTTGTTGTGGCTTAGAAATGAAAGGTACCCCCCCACACACACATACACACACACAAGCCCCAAAGTTCAGGCATGGAAGGCTTGGTCTACAATTGGTGGTGCTACTTTAGGAGCTGGGGCCTAGCTGAAGAGGAAGGTAACTGGGGATATGCTTCTGAAGGACATACCTAGTTCCTGGTCCCTTTCTCTCTCTTGCCTCCTTTCTACCAGGAGGTAGGTAAGCAGCCTCTGCCTCATGCTCCCATGTTGTGATGGCCTTACAACAGTAAACAGAGCCTTTGAAATAACTCTGAGCTGTAACAAGTCTATCCCTCCTTATTTGTGTCAGGTACTGTTTTCTTTACAACAATGAGAAGTGTGTCTAAAATAGAATGTAACATGAAAGCTTAGTTTCTTGGGCCATCACAGTGATGGGAAAAAGTCCAAGATGACCATGACGATTTCTACTCTCCCTTGAGCATGAACTTGCTTTAACTGATAAAATTTGATAAAATGGGGTTTTACATTCCATCACAAAGAGGGAAGGACTTTGTAGTTGTAATTAATGTCCCTAATCTGGATGAAAGAAAGCGAAATTCTCCTGAATATCTATGACTCAGACAGATAAGGCATGTGGGTACTTGTTCATGTGCGTGTGTGCATGCCTATGGTATGTTTAGGGGACAAGCTGGGGAGGCAGACACCTTGCTCTTTGAAATAGCTGTCTCCTTGGCCCAGAGCTAACTACATAAGGGAGGTTGGCCAGCTTGCAAGTCACAGGGACCCGACTGGTTCTCCCTCCTCTGAGCTGATATTAGTATGCATACACCACTATTCTCAGCATTTTATATGGGTCTTAGAAGACCCAACTCAGGTTCTCATGCTTGCACCAGAAGCACTTTACCAATGAAGCTATCTCTCCAGTCCCAGCTGAGGTCTTTAGAAGGGAACTAGACCTCCTCTAAAGAGAGACTGAATATCCTTTTCCATTGCTGACTTGAAAGAAGCAAACTACAGTAACAAGGAAATTAGCTGTTTTAACAGCTTATGATGCTGAAAAACAGGTCCTTCCCCATCATACTTCTAGATGGGAATGTAGCCTGCACAACACTCATTTCAGCATTCTGTGACTCAGAGAGGGAGGCCTAGTGATCTGTGTGGCTAAACTACTAGTACTATTACATACTGTTATTATTAATCTATTAATTAATCTATTAATTTGTTTTAGACACATACACAAAATACATTGTGACCACTCTCATCCCCCTCTACCCAACCACCCAACCAACACCTGTTGTGGAATATTAGTTTAAGATGTGTTACATTTGTTTATGTGGTGGAATATTTGTTTAATGATGCAAAAATGTGTTGCATTCTTTTTATGTTGCATTTGTTTAACTCTGTGAATCTGTGTTATAGTGCTTGTCTAAAACACCTTATTGGTCTAATAAAGAGCTGAACAGCCAATAGCTAGGCAGGAGAGAGAAATATGTGGGGCTGGCAGGCAGAGAGAATAAATAGAAGGAAACTAAAGAGAAAAGAAAGAGGAGGAATGAGAAAATGAGGAGAGGAAGACACCAGGGGCTAGCCACCCAGCTACACAGCCAGCCACAGAGTCAGAAGGGAAGAAAGGAATAGAGAATAGAGAAAGGCAAAATCCTAGAGGCAAAAGGTAGACAGGATAATTTAAGTTAAGAAAAGCTGGCTAGAAATAAACCAATCTAAGGCCGGACATTCAAAATTAAGAATTAAGTCTCCATGTATTTATTTGGAAGCTGGGTGGTGGGCCCCCAAAGAGCAAAGAGTTAAAAAAAATAAATAAAACAGCGCTCCCACAAATTTCTGTATTGCATTTATGACTTTTCAGTTTGTTTTGTGACCCACTGAGTTTAACCAAGGCTGTCAGTGTGATGCCAAGTTCGATGCCTGGGACATCTGTACTCACATACACATACCCACCCCACCCCCATACATGATTAAATATAAAGTAGATCTTTTATAAATCCTTAAATTTTTTACACTTATGTTACTTTTTTACACTTGTTTTATTTTGTGTGTATGTATGATGTGTGTGTGGTATATGTGTCTATGTGGTGGATGTGTGTGATGTGTGTGTATGATTTGTATGTGTGATGTTTTGTGTGTATTATGTATATGCATGATATGTGTATGATGTTTGTGCCTGTGTGTGGTATGTGTGTGTATGGTGTGTGTGTATGTGTGTGTAAGTTGAATATGCACACACAGGCACATATGTGTTGAGGTCAGAAGACAACTTTCAGGAATTCTGTCCTTTCACCACATGGGTCCTAGAAATCCAATCAAATTCAGATTGTCAGGCTTGGTGGCAAGTACTTTTACCTACTTGCCCGAGGTGTTGTTTTAAGCCACTAAATGTGGTAATTTATTTCCTCCCATGTAAAATACTAATACGCTATCTCCAGTTCCACCATTTTAGGGTTTAGAGAATAACCTATGACAACTCTCTTCTGCTATAAAGAACCATGGTAGCTTGACTTGGCAGCATATGCTTGTAATCTCATATTCAGGAGACAAAGATAGGAAGGTTACTGCTTCTGAGTCAATCTAGCCTATATTGAGAGAAAGGGGAGAGAGAGAGTAATGGAGTCATGGTATTGTGAGCAGTTTGGGCTAGCTGCCCTGTGTTACCTCCAGATGTTCAAATCTCACTAGCCAGTCAAGCTGTCAAAATAAGAGTACTAGAATCCTTCAAGAGGCCTCTCGTGCCATGTCCCTGCCTACCACTCAACTAGAAAGTTTACCTCACAAGGAATTTCCAGGAGGAATTTTTTTCCCTCTTTTTTTCAAAACAGGGTTTCTCTGTATTGTTTTGGAGCCTGTCCTGGAACTCGGTAGACCAAGCTGGCCTCGAACTCACAGAGATCTGTCCAGGAGGAATTTTTGAGAGGTTTTGTTCAACAGTCTGGTCCTTGGTAAGGAAGGTGAGTGTTTGGAGTTGGTAGTAAACTATTGTAGGCCTGTCACCGTTCCTTATACAGGCTCAGAGTTTCCTCTGTGTCCTTGCTCCTTGCACAGGCTCGGAGTTTCCTTCTTCCTCTGAAAAGCTCTGTCCTTGAGCCTCTTCTCATGTGTCCTCGTGGTCTTGATGACCTCATATTTATACTCCAGTGACTGTCAAATGAATATGCAGTCTGCTGAGCCTTGCGGCTTACTCATCGCTAGCAGTAAGCATCTCAAACTTCAAATGACAAAGTTTCCCTGCTTCTTGTTCTTCGAAATCTGTTTCTGCTGTAGGTTGGTGGCATTACCGTTCCTCCTACTGAGTCCTTTCTGTCTCAGCCCAGGTCCACTCTATCAGCAAATACTATTGGCTACACTTCAAAATGTAAAATCATGCAACCTTTTCTTACTGTTGCTGCTGCGTCCCACTCAGATGAATGTAGCTGCTTGTCTCTGCCCTGTTCACCTCTAGAAGGCAAAGTCTAAAAGTCTTGACCCCTCGGTGCCCTCCATACCATGGATCCATACCATGCAAAGGCAGATCCTTCTTTTAAAGCACGTCACCATTCATCCTCTGACACATCAGCCTTACTTAAAAATTAGGCTGCCTGATGGTCCTCTCTTGGTCATCCTGGTTCTCAAGTATAAGTTCTGTGGTTAAAATTTTGTTTTGTTCACTGACTTATCTCTGAGTGACCAGAACAGTGCCTTACATACAGCAGACCCTTAAACATTAGTTAAATCAAATCCTATGCTGGAGAAAGATGTGCATATGGACTTAAAGTTGTGATGAGTAGTCTAGAAGACAGAGCTGTAAACCTTCTGCGCTCTTGTACATACCAGAATGGAAGCTGTCTTAAGGAAATATAACTTTGCCTGTGGCCTTGTTTAAGCACAGAAGGTTGTGCACCCTGATCTTCATATTACTCTTCATGCTCCCACCATGCCACCCTAATGTTTTTGTTGCATAGATTGGTTGGAGCCATCAACTGATGTGTTTTGTAAACTAAGGATTGGCAAACTCTACTAGCCTACACTGAACTCAAATAAAACTTAATAGATAAAAAGCTGATTAATTGCCAAGTTCATGGCTTGTTCTTTCAGTGTAGCATAAACAGATTATAAGATAGGAAAACAATATTTAACATTGGTGTGGGGGGTTTGTTTGTGTTTATGCTTAGAACTAATCCTTACTATGCTCTATCACTGAGCGAAATCCCCAAATTCTGAAAGGTTTTTTGTTTGTTTGTTTGTTTGTTTTTCCTGGGAGATTTTATAGAGCAAAGATGGAAACAAACAAGGAAACCAGAAAAAAAAATTTTTAGGAGACTGAAAGCAAAAGAAATGAAGAGTAAAGGGAAATTAGGGCATGCTTTACTACAATTTCAGTTTTACCCTTTTCACTCCAATGCTATTAAGCAGGCAATAAACATTATACTGTGAGATGTCATCAGCACACTGTAGCAGTCTGTACTTTAGGAAGACGTCTGTGCTTCATGGGCCATATCAGTGTGCTGCAGAGTGATGGACTGTGTTTAACATTCTCAGGTTCACATATATGATTTTTACCATATGTTTTGGCTCATCTCCTTAAGACCCAAGAATGAGAAGTAGTCTTGTTAATACCGCTGGCCACTAAACACAAATGAGCCATGTATTTTCTCAGCTGGAGCCTCAGAGGGTAAGCAAGCTGTCCTCTCTATTGCAGGCAGCCTCACTACAGATACAAGAAGAACTGCTTGTTGACTTACTTGGTTGCTTATTTTTTGTACCTGGTTTGTATTTAAGGAAGTTTTGAAGTGATGCTATACAATGAAGTTTTAGAGCTACTTTGTGTAAGTAGCCAGCTGTGATCAACCTAGTTTATGCTCTGCGGAGGATGTGAATTAGATAACGTTATGTAAGGCAGGCTGCTTATTGGCTCTATCCCTCAGTTTCTTCATTTGTCAAATGGTTATGAAACTTAACAAAAACCACAGAATTCTCTTTTCACCAAAAACATAAAGGGCATCATCCTCACACAGACAGAAGCTGAGGTGTGACTGCAATAGTCTACAGGGAATGGGATGAGGGGTGGCCATTGGCTTCCACTCAGCACCCACTCACACACGCATCCATTCAGCCTAGCCATCGCCCTTCACAACTGGAAATAAGGTTGTTCTCCAAGTCCATTCCAGCTTCAACATTCTGTACTTATTAATTTGTTATCCTAGCATTTCCTGCAATCACTGAAACATATGTCTTATCACCACCAAGGAGGTGGGGGAGGAAGGGGAGAGGGAGGAAGACAGGGAGAGAGGAAGGGAGGGAGGGATGGAAAGACAGACACCAAGACATAGAGACAGGCAGGCAGTGTTTTGGTCTTAAAATTTCAATCACCACAGAATGTGTCCAAGAATCCAAAACACATTTTCCACAGCTGTGATACCATTTTTTAAAATTTTCATTCTACCTCCAGAGTTCAGTTGAAGCTCTCTCACAACTTGCTGCATTAACATCAACATATTGTCTGGTAATCAAATGCTATGGTGAACGGTTTGGCACTGTGTCCTAATAAGCAGGCCACACCTGGGAGCTGGTGGGAACTCTCGCATCAGAGAATATCTACAACAGATGGTAAAACGACTTCAGCCAGGTGGGGCTCTTGTTTAATGACCATCTGAATTAGCTTTGGTTAATTTGGCATGTCTCTAATTATCCCTAGCAACTGGACCCTCTACTCTATTTTAGAAGTTTGGATTTATATATTGCATGCAAACTATCAACACAAGCCCATCTGTGACCCTGAAGCTATACACATGTGGCCTTGAATCCAGCCGCAGCTCTGATTTCTTTGCTCTGAGCCATAAGGGACCTTCAAGGCCGTCCTGTCCCATGCTTTGCAGTCCACTTTTCTCACTCGTTGCCATCCACAACAGGAGTATTTCCCTTCACTCTTTGCTAAGTTTTTTTTTTTATCAATAAAGAAAGCTTCTTCTAAGATAATATACTTATTAGCACAGGATTCAAAAATCAAGGATATCTAGGCCCTTGTGTTGGCACATGCTTATAATTCCAGCACTTGGAATACAGAACATTTTTTTCCTAGGGATAAAAAACATACAAATGAAATTTAAAAACAAGGTTAACTGAGATCAAGTGTATTTGTTTAGCATTTATAGTACATGGCATATAGTAAAAAGCCATACATTATTAATGATATGACACCCTCTTTACATTCTATTTGCTATGGTTTCTTTCATCTAAATAAAGCAGTATGTTTATTTTCATTTTCTCTAACATTTAGACTATCCTTGCTGGTAACAGAAATACTGGGCTTCCGAGTCCACCCACTGTGGTGAAAACATTGTCTGAATTTCAATACAGCCTCAGCTACAGCCAATCTACATGGTCCTTTTTGGATGAAGTAAGCCTTCTTTAGAAGAGTTTTAAAATGATGTATTTCTGTGTGTTAAAGTGCTGGCCTTGATGTTAGGCAAATACTTCTCATCTGTGTCTCTTTAAATAGCAAACTGATTTTCCCAAACCCACTTTAGAATGCCCTTATGTTTTCTTTCATCTGCTGAGGCTCCCTTTATTTATGAACTTTCAAATCAACAACTGCAGCCTCAACATCTGCACCCACCCACCTTAGGGCACATTAATTAGCTGATTGTATCCAGTAACTAACATAGGCCAGTGCTTAGGGAACAAAAGGGACAGGCTGAAATGGCTCAGGAATGTAGCAGCTGGCTGGCAGGCAGAACCTCAGAATAGGCCACGGCCAACATGGATAACACTGTTGCTCCCAGAATTGGGTTGTAGTGCCAGGAACACCTCTGCCCCATACACACACACACACACACCACCACCACCACCACCACCACCACCACCACCACTCGACACTACTCTGCGGGTGGGTGCCGGTGCCAGAGGGCTGGGGACCATTATCAACTCCCAGTTGTCATTTGATCTCCATCTGGCTTCTGTCATTAGCTAAATGCCTTTTATCACTTGCCAGAAGTATAAGCTGAAGATATTTCTGTTTCTCGAAGATCTTTGCTTCTGGTCCTTGTTTTTCTACTCTTCAAATGATTCTGTCTGTGTGTTTCCCTACATTAGAAACAAAGAAATCACCACAGAGTATTAACCCACGAACTACTGTCTCGGTGAACCACACTTAGCAACAGATTTTTTTTTTTTCCGAATCACCATGTGTGTTAATGATTGTGTGTGAGGGCAGATGCATGTGGGTCACAGAGAGCACACTGATGTCAATCTCCTGCCATCTTGCTTGAGACAGGATCTCTTGTTTGCAACTGCGTAAGCCAGGCTAGCTGGCCCTTGGGCTTCTATGGATTGCCTACCTTCAGAGATTAGAGGTGCTAGCTACCGCATCCGGCCTTACATGGGTTCTGAAGATTTGAACTCAAGAACTTAACACTTCAGCACTCCACTCCCTGAGTCATTTTCCCAGTCCTGGCAATAGAAGCTTTAAAATAGAAGTCCCAAAAGCAGTTCATGGCTTTGTTGACTTCAAATATTGTTGTTGATTTAGTGTGGTTTTGAATTTCTTACATAAATGTTAGCTTCACTTGTATAGCTCATGCTGTGGTGTGTTTTTGAGGTTCTGCCTCACAGCAGCCTAGCCATATAATTATGTGGCTGTCCACAAATTAAACAATAAATGTAACAGTAATGTGTCATTGACTGGGTCTTTTGACAGTTTAACCGTCTGAAAGTGACAGTGCATTCTGAGGTGATGCTTCGTGTACTTCGTCAACTAGAATGTTCTGCTCTCAGCCTAATGACTTACTGTTGTGATCATCTGTTAGCAAGAAGTCAGTCCTCCATCAAGGAAGTTCTTTAGGGGATGACTTCACGTTCCACGTGTGCTGCTGCAGAGGATGCTGGGTATCATAGGCTCCACACATCTCCAAACAAACTTAGCACCCTGGTTTTATGTAGCAAGTAATCCAATCAGAGATAATAATAAAGAACCTTTATTATGTTCTCAGTGCACAATTATTTTAAAAATTTAAAGGCACGACTTTCTGTACAATTCCACGTACATATGTGTGTAGAAATAATTGAAAGGCCACGTGTTAAAATCCTCTGTGAGTATCATATCAAAAAACCATGCTTTTTTTCTTCTCAAACTTTATTTTTTAAGATTTTATTTATTTATTATGTATACAACATTCTGCTTCCATGTATATCTACACACCAGAAGAGGGCACCAGATCTCATAACGGATGGTTGTGAGCCACCATGTGGTTGCTGGGAATTGAACTCAGGACCTCTGGAAGAGCAGTTGGTGCTCTTTTTTTTTTTCCCCCTTGTTTTTTATTTGAATTAGAAACAAGATTGTTTTACATGTCAATCCCAGTTCCTTCTCCCTATCACCTATCACCCCCCCCCCCAACTAACACCCTACCTATCACATAGCCTTTCTGCTCCCCAGGGAGGGTGAGGCCTTCCATAGGGGGTCATAAGAGTCTATCATATACTTTGGGATAGGGCCTAGGCCCACCGCCGTGTGTCTTGGCTCAGGAAGTATCACTCTATGTGGATTGGGCTCCCAAGGTCCACACCTATGCAAGGGAAAAGTATTGAACTACTACAGGAGGTCCTGTAGATTTACGAGGTTTCCTCACTGAAACCCATGTTCCTGGGGTCTGGATCAGTCCCATGCTGGTATCCCAGCTATCAGTCTGGGGACCAAGAGCTCCCCGATGTTCAGGTCACCTGTTTTTGTGGGTTTCACCAGCTTGGTCTGGACCCCTTTGCCCATCACTCATTCTCTGCAACTGGATTCCAATTCAGTTCAGTGATTAGTTGTGGGTGTCGGCTTCTACTTCCACCAGCTGCTGGATGAGGGCTATCTGGTGGCATATACGTCAGTCATCAATCTCATTATCAGGAGAGGGCATTTAATGTAGCCTCTCCTCTGTTGCTTAGATTGTTAGCTGGTGTTATCTGTGTAGATCTCCAGACATTTCCCTAGTGCCTGATTTCTCTGTACACCTAAAATGTCTCCCTCTATTATGGTATCTCCATTCTTGTTATCTTCTATTCTTCCCCTGACTCAACTTTTCTGCTCCCTCATGTCCTCTGCATCCCTCCTCTTCTTCCCTTCTCATTCTCCTAGCTCCCTCCCCCCTCTTCCTGTGCTCTCAATTTGCTCAGAGGATCTTGACCCTTTCCCCTTCTCCAGGGAACAATATTTGTCTCTTTTAGGGTCCTCCTTGTTTACTAGTTTCTATGGCAGTGTGGATTGTAGGCTGGTAATCCTTTACTCTATGTCTAAAATCCACATATGAGTGAGTACATATCATGTTTGTCTTTTTGTGATTGGGTTACCTCGCTCAGAATGGTTTCTTCGAGTTCCATCCATTTTCCTGCAAATTTCAAGATTCCATTGTTTTTTTCTGCTGAGTAGTACTCCATTGTGTAAATGTACCACATTTTCTCTATCCATTCTTTGGTTGAGGGGCATCTAGGCTGCTTCCAGTTTCTGGCTATTACAAATAGTGCTGCTATGAACATGGTTGAACAGATGTCCTTGTTGTATGAATGTGCTTCTTTTGGGTATATGCCTAGGAGTGGAATTCCTGGATTTTGTGGTAGACTCATTCCCACTTTCTTGAGGAGTCGCCATACTGATTTCCAAAGTGACTGTACAAGTTTGCACTCCCACCAGCAGTGAAGAAGTGTTCCCCTTTCTCCACATCCTCTCCAGCATAAACTGTCGTTGGTGTTTTTGATTTTGGCCATTCTGACAGGAGTAAGATGGTATCTCAGAGTTGTTTTGATTTGCATTTCCCTGATGGCTAAGGATGTTGAACACTTTCTTATGTGTCTTTCAGCCATTTTAGATTCCTCTATTGAGAATTGTCTATTTAGTTCTGTACCCCAATTTTAATTGGATTGTTTGGTGTTTTGGAGACTAGCTTCTTGAGTTCTTTGTATATTTTGGAGATCAGCCCTCTGTCAGATGTGGGGTTGGTGAATATCTTTTCCCAGTCTGTGGGCTGCCATTTTGTCTTGCTGGCAGTTGGTACTCTTAACCTCTGAGCCATCTCTCCAGCCCCCTTCTCAAACTTTATTAATGTATTCTTAATAAACATATTTACCTTAAGACATTTTAAAGAGGGGCTGGAGAGATGGTTCAGCAATTAAGAGCACTTGTTGATATTGTAGAAGATGTGGGTTCAATTCCAAGCACCCACAAAGTGGCTCATCACTGTCTGTAATGCCAGTTTCATGGGCCCTGACACCCTCTTCTGGCCTCTGTGGACACTGCAAACACATGGTGCACAGACAAAACACCCATACATATGAAATAATAAAGTAATTAAATTTTTTTAATTGAAATGTTTTTTTAAGGTTAAATTTATCTTCAGTGAAGCACAAGATGCTCGTGTAACTCAATAGAGACATAAGGGCAAATCAAGCTTTGACTCTAATGGTGATGTGTTCCAATAAGACATATAATTCCTGGATCACGGCAGAAGACTCCTCATGCCTGTTCCACTTGGTCACTACATTCCATAAGTAACTTCTGTTCCAATTCAATCAGAACAGTTAATTTAGGCCATTTCCCAAATATATTACATATGTGTATGCATGTACACACACCGTGTTGTTTGGTTGGTTACTTTTTTGAGATAAGGTCTTACCGTACAGCTTAGGGCCAAGCTCTCAATCTTTTGTGCCTCAATTTCCTGACTCTTGGAATTACAGATAATCATCTCCATCTAACTCACAACAACGTGTGTGTCTTTGTGTGTGTATATGTGTGTTTGTATACACATGTGTGTATAATAGCATCAACATGGAGGTCAGAGCACAGGTTTATAGAATCAGTTCTCCCTTGCTACATTTATTTCCTGGGAATGGACTCAAGTTACCAGGCTTAAGTGGCAAGTGCCTTTACCTGCTGAGCCATATTGGTGGCCTTCAAAACAGTTTGTTACAAGAAACTTCTATACAGATTTAGATAAAACACACACGAACACTCCATAAACACACACACTCACATATACAAACACCACAACACCCATTTCTGCCTTTGAGACTTTCACCTTGCTGGTTAGAAAATAAGAACAACAGAGAAAAAGCTTAGAAGAGGATATTTAAAAATTAATACATACAGCTCCAGAGACTTCAGAGAAGACAGAAATAATCATAAGATGTTATGATCCCTTATTGCATCAGAAAAATGGAAGAAGATGCTAGACTATGTGTTCTAGAACAGGACTAATTTATCTTTGTCAGTGTGTTCTTGTTGACATTGTGTACCATAGGACACTGTCTCAGTAATTAACTGTGAGTGCTGCTCATTAGTCAACAAACATTTCTTTGTTATTGGACAATTATTTCTTATTGCGTCATGGATTTGCTCAACTCTGGATATATAATGGTAAAATGATAGGCATGGTCCCTAACCTCATAGAGGGATCTTGTGGGGAAGATTGATGATGCTTAATAAGAGGTAGAATATTACTCAGCGAGATCAAAGAGGAAGGAGATGGGCAAACCTGAAAACAACAGCAAGGATCATTCTTTAGCTAATGACTAATTATGATGAATAAAGAGGGGATGTCAAAAGTGACTCCGGATTGTATGAGACACTTGGTTAATTAA
Organism: Cricetulus griseus; assembly: GCF_003668045.3. NCBI lineage: Eukaryota > Metazoa > Chordata > Mammalia > Rodentia > Cricetidae > Cricetulus > Cricetulus griseus. Next base: position 76,170,651 of record NC_048601.1, on the reverse strand, counting down.
TTTTATTTTAATCATAGATAACAGAAAAGAAGTTCACAGCTCCAGGATCAACTATGCTGGAGATTAGACCTCTATTTGTGCACTGGAGAGACAAAATTGACTCAACAGCTAATATAGGGTAAAATAAGAATTGGAAGGAATTGAACTTAGTGCCCACAAGCTCTACTCTTGGGTTTCTGTTTTTCCTCTTGCCCATGCTCTTCTACTGTGCCTCATAGCCCTTCTGAGTATTTCTGAGTATCTAATAACTCATCCCTACTGAGGTGATGGCTGCTCCTTGTGGCTCTGAGATGGATGTTCTTTTGTTTGTTTGTTTGTTTTACCCTTCTCATAACCTCACATACCTGGAGTCTTTGTATTTTAAATGTAATGGATATTAGGAAGTTAGGATGGGTCAAAGACCCAGTTTTTAGAATTATGATTTCTTAGAAGAAAAAAAAGAGCTTTTCAGGCTTGTGTGTGTGAGACCCACTTTACCTATCTCTCTTACTTCTTCATATTTTTTCCTTGCCTTTCCCAATACTTTTTGTGACCTTTTTGTTGAACAGTTGTCTTTGTTTGGGATCCTAGCTCTGTGACTTTGGAAAATTTGGTTAACATACCAAATCTCAGTTTAAGTACCTTTGGTGGATTATACCATTGCTGATGGGTTTGTTGTCTTGCACGTGATAGTTTCCCAGTGTTACCACTGCACATGTCTTTGAATCTATCACTGAGATCCTAGACTCAGAAACACTCTCTCAGACAGAGTTAACCTCCAAAAAGTAGACTTTCTATACTATCATATGGATCTCTTTCCTGGTCTGCAGGGACCTGACATCTAGGAGAGACGGTCATTAGTCCCACTGAATTGTAAGTATATATCTTCATATACAGTGATTATTAAGGGAAACAGTGTGGTTGAGTCTGCATAGATCATTCCCACCATGATAAAAGCACTTCAGTACATATACTATACACATGTATTGATTGATATTTGCAAGTGTCTTTATGCGTGGATGTTGAGATTCATATATGTATGGATGAAATAAATAATCCACTCAATTTATATCCATGAGTAACACACATGTTTATACAAAAATCACTTAGTTATGGCCCAATGCTCATTCATTTACTCACATACTACTATTAAGTACTGACTGTATCCAGGGCAGTGCTGTTAAGTACCTACTGTATTCACGGTAATGCATCAGGTGCTATGTTTAGAGTGAAAAACAGGACAAGGTTCCAAAGGAGTTGGCATTGGAGGTACATGAGAAAAAAATTCAGGATTAATGATGGAAAATTATACTAGTTAACAACTGGAGTCAAGTTGGTCAAGGCACTGACAGAGAAACCAAACACGGTTTGTAGAAAGAGAAAGAGGCAAGTGTCTTGCTATTTGTAGGATGAAGGTGCTGTGTCCAGAATCTGACCCAGGGAGTCAGTTTCAGGCCCCAGAAACTTGATGGGGTCTGGAACTGGGGACCACTTAAGAGTCTTGCTAGCAAAAGGGATAAAACACTCTCATGCCTCAGAAGCATTCATGACAGCATAATAAAGATACTAAATACTTCCTTTATGAAAATATACACAAGCTATCTGAGTGTTCAGCTTTATTGACAGTCTAGCTCAGCACAGCTACTTTACACATATGTGAGTTTATTCGCTCTACTAACCTACAATGCAGCTATACACTCCACTTTACAGCCAGTGAAATGAAAATGAGAGAGGTTGACTAACTCATCTAACATCATACCTGTACGCTCACCCTTCTGAGTTGAAAGGTCATGATCATTCTGCCGTACTGGGCAGCCTTTTGTCTAAAGAATACTGCCTTGTTGGGGGACATGTAAAGTATTAGATGTGTATGGGTTGGGTGTAGCTCAGTGACAGAGCTTTGGCACAGCACATTCAGGACCCTAGGCACTGGCACCGAAGGAGAGTGGGAACATTAAATTTATGTTATAACACTTATGATTAGAATTTAGACATTGACTCACACAATGTGAATTTAAATTCTGCTTCTAGGAATTTGTAGGCATGTGCTTTAGAATACATTATTTGACATCTTTAAATAGACACAAACAAAATGAGGGTATCAAGACATAAAAGATGCAAAGGAAATGAAAATAAAAATGTGTAGCCAGATATTATATTGGCACAAAAATAGATATTTACCTTAGGATTATTTTATATTTTTCCAACGTAAGTCTGTGTGTGGCTATCTATATGTGAGAGCAGAGACCTTGACACTGGATCTAGGGAGGTAAAGTTACAGGTGGTTGAATTGCATGATGTAGGTTTTAGGAATTGAACTCTGGTCTTATTATTGCAAATAAAGAGCCATCTCTCCAGCCCATTACTACAGAATTTTAGCAGCTAACTTGACCAAGAAGAAAAATATATTCAGATTGCAACCAAACCATTGAAATAATCTACTCACCTGAACCAAAACAACAACAAAGAGGAAGAATAAAGAAATCTAGAGGATTTGTTTTCTTACTGTTATTTTTGAGTTCTGTGAGTTCCAGGTAATAATTTTCTACCATATGTGCACTGACAAACATTTTTTCTTATTATGTAGGCTATTCTTCATTCAAATAATGGTATCTTTTCCAATACAGAACATTTTTGTTGTTATGTTCCCTTTGGCTACTATTTTGTGATGGCTGAGTCCTGTTCAGAAAGTCCTTCCCTGTTTCTATATGGCCAAGGGAACTCTCTACTTTTTTCTGTATTAGATTCAGGATATATGGTCTTTTGTTGATATCCTTGAATCCTTTGTAGGTGAACTTTGTTCAAGGAAGGAGGTATGGATCTAATTTCATTCTTATACATGCAGCTACCTAATTTCACCAACAGCATTTTCTGAAGATACTGTCTTTTCTTCAACATGTAATTTTTACTTCATTATTAAGAATTGTGTATGTGGACTTAAAAAATAAATAAATAAATAAAAATGTGACAGTTGTCCCTGGAAGCAGGAAGTAAGCTGTAGAGTCAGCTGCCCTTCTTGTTTAAAGGGTATTAAAGAGTATTTAATACACTCAGTTATGAATTCTGTGTTGATAGCTTGACCATTGCAATGTGTGAATTGACATCATAGCTTCTGAAGTTTATCCACAAGGAGGTAAAAGGACAGTCAGGATGGGCAGTTTCCAGAAAAGAACTGAATAAAAGGAATTTAGCTGTGGAAACCACTTTCAGCCTCCAGGAAGTTCAGCATTTACTCTCCATACCAGTGAATTGATATTGTCAAAGTTCTGATGTGTTCATGTTATTCTTATTTTGTAGATCAGACAAAATAGGCTTAGTCCAGCAAAGAGAATAAAAGGAGCTTCCTGAGAACAGCTTGGTAACTGAGACATCTCACCACGCCTCTAAGGATCAGTTCTGTCTTGTGATTAACTCCAGTGACTCCCAGAGGCTATTTGGATGGAGAACTCGTGCTAGTTACAGAAAAGAGGATCTGCACATCAGCTTCACTTCTTGCATTTTGTACCTTCTCTAGGATGGGCATCTCTATTGAAGATGATAAGATGGTGCTCAATAATTAGAAAAAACAGCATTTTCAACTGGTCTAGCAGGACCAAAGCAAAAATGGTGCGGTATAATCTTGCACTTTATGACTTCTGCCAGCCCTCACCCATGCTTCCTTTCCTGGGCGCACTTTGTGCCCCTTAAGTATTAACTCTGAAAGCCACCTTCTTAGTCATTTCTCAGCACTACCTTTAGTGAACATCTCTGGTACAAAGGCCAAGTTCAAGCTGGAGCCTCTCTGACCCATACAATCACCACTGCTGCTGAACCGACCTGGGTTTCTTCTCTTACCCTCCAGTCTGCTCCTGGCAGGACTACCAGGAGAGCCTGCAAAGTAATCCAATCAGGTTAGATCACTGCTGAGAAGCCTTCTGTGGCTTCTTGATAGTTGTGGGACAAACTCTAGCCTTCTTACATGATCTGGCCTCTACTGACCTGCCAGCATTATTTCCTGCCTCGTAAAGTCCAACTTAGGTACTTCTTGTTCCAGCAATTCTGAAGCATTTATGATATCTATCGGATCTGGCTTTATGAGTGTGACACCTGCTCAGTTGCACAAAGCCTGGAAGCACTTCCTGTTTGATTTAATAGCCTGCTATAGCTGTTATGAAATTGTTAATAATGTGTGCCCAAGGGTGCCCACAACTTCATTTTGTGTTGGCCTGGCACTGGTATCCAATACATGTTGCTTTGTTTCTCTGGGCTGCTTGAGCTTTTGTCTCTGCCTAGTGTGTCTTTCCCTTGACTTCAGTCAGAATGGTCTTTCTTTAAAGCCCAGTTAGAACATTGCTTCTTAGAGAAGGCGTCCCTGGAAGTGTGCACTGCATCCATACACCTCGAGCTATCCTGTGTGGCCATTAATCTCCTGCCTGCCTATCTCCTTTTGTGAGACTTTGAACTCCTTATGGACCGGGGTCATGCAAGGTCTAGGCAGTAGAGTATCACAGTTAAGAATTGTAGAAAATTACCACCTGACTGTTGTGACCCTGGAAACCACTCAACCTCTTTGTTTCTGAGTTTCTTTCTTTCATTCTTTCTTTCTTCCTTCCTTCCTTCCTTCCTTCCTTTCTTTCATTCTTTCCTTTTCTTTCTCTTTCTTTCTTTCCTTCTTTCTTTTTTTTTGTGGTAGGAACATAATCAAAGAATCTACCTTAAATGGGCAATTCCTATCAAAAACTCAAAAAGGCTTAGCATTTAGTAGGTGGCAGAATAAATATTACCTATTCCTGGACATTGTTCTCTTTATATTCCTTTGACCTAGTACACTCTACAATCAACAGAACATTTATTTCTTTTTTTTTTCTTTTTTACAGAATAATACTTTATTCAGTAACTGTATAAAACAGATGCCCACAAAATTAAAAATATGGAACGCTTCACGAATTTGCGTGTCATCCTTGCGCAGGAGCCATGCTAATCTTCTCTGTATCGTTCCAATTTTAGTATATGTGTTGCCGAAGCAAGCACCAGAACATTTATTTCTTACAAGCTAAATATGCACCATATATCAGGTTCTGGGTTGGCTCCCTAGGCTACAAAGTAAAGAGAGTTATGGCTTCTGTCCTTGAAGAGTTGACTTTTATCAGGGAGGGGAACATGCAGCTGAGAAACATGGCTCAGTGTGATAAAACGCTAAGTGCAGAATATTTTAGAACACCTGGCAGGACATCAAATCATCGTGCGGAGAGGAAACTCAACTGGAATTGTATAGAATGAGTAAGAGTTAGCTAAACATGGAAAAGGAGGTTATTGTAGGGACAGATATCATACGCAAAAGCGTAGATGCATGTTTTTAGATCTGCATGTCCTTCTGTTTGGCTGGAGCAGGCATGTTCTGCAGGGGCTAAAGAAACAGAGGCGGGCAGGAGGGCTGGATGGGTTCCTGTGCTGGCCTGTAGGTGGGGGTTGCCTGAAATACCTTTCAAAGGGTTTGAAAGCTGCACTGAGTCTCCATAGGAGTCACTATCACTCTTCAACTGGGTGTGGAAAATTCATCAAGGAGACCAAGATGTCAGAATACGGTTTCTATGTACAAGAAAGCTACAATAACTCATTAGAGTTTTAATTCACTTTTAAAGTTTTTTATTTTATTATTTAATGTGTGTTTATGTGTGAGTGTCTGCTATATGTGCATGGCTCCTCATGGAAGCCAGAAGAAGGTGTCAGATCCTCTGGTGCTGGAGTTACTGGTGGTTGTGAGCTTCCCAGTGTGGGTGTTGGAAATCAAACTCTGGTCTTCTGCAAGAGCAGAGAGTGTTTTTAACCACTGAGCTGTGTCTTCAGCCCTTCATTATAGTTTCCTTAAAGGACAAGTAAGGTTGATCTGAAGTCTGTGGAACCTTCCAAAGTTAATAGTGAGGCATGTTCACTATTCCATTCCCTGGCACTGTTTAGAAATCCTTCTACAGGTGTCTGTTTTTAACAGATAAGGATGCTTCTTACCTCATAGATGGACAAGTTGGTCTCTGCTTAGAAAGCTTCCCCCAAGTACTGGAATACTGGCCATTGAAGCAATCCTAGAAACTCTCAAGACCACCTTCATAACTGTTATATCATCTGAACTGTGCTTTCCAACACCTGAAAAACATGTACTAGATTCAAAGCCTGGTGCCTTCAGCTAGTATCTTGTTTCTTTTTTCTACAGCTATTCCTAAACCTCAAATTCTTACTTGTAAAATTAAGACAATAATATATTCAGTCATCCAAAGATCTCATCTTCTTACAAATGTTTACTGTATACCAGACATTGAACTAGGCACTGAATAAGCAGTGTCCATTAAAAAACACACTGTTCCAACTCTAATAAACATAAAACTTTGGAAGGGAGGAGCAATACATGATCTTGGTGCTATGACAAAGGGGGACATGTAAAGCAGACATTCATTGTTATAGTGAGATGCTGGAAGCAGGCTCACCATCCTGGAGGTACAAGGTCTAAGGAAAGCTGTTTGAGTTCTTATAAAAGCCTGGGCTGCAACATATGTGATAGAAGTACATGTATACTTTTGTCTGTGTGGTCTTTCTTCCCCTTATAAGACACCAGGACTCAATCACAGGGTTCCAACTAAATGATCACCCAAACCTAATCACTCTACAACGAACATAGCCCTTAATGCTATAGTTGGACAAGGGATGGACTCTTTCATGACTTTAATCAACTGCATTTCAATTAAAGCAATAACCAATCCATGTGGGAAGTCAAAGGAGGTTTCCATGCAAAGGTCATAGGCTGTAAAGGGCAGGCTTATGAACGAAAGCAGGGAATGGATTTTAGGGAAGGAAAATGGTTTGTGCAAAGGCTCTGATCTGGTTGAGGATGGTCCTGTGATAGAAGAACAGAAAGTAACAGAGTACATTGAAAACTGAAAAAGAGGGCATTATCTTGGAAAGTGAATGTCTCTTACCCTAAACCTCAGCAAGTTCACTCTTATAAACATCCTATAGGGAAATGCTGGTGTGTATCCCTTATGTGTGAGAATATTCTCGGAAGTTTTGATCACTGTTCTTGTTGGCATAAGACAAGCACAGAAAGAAATCTTCATACACTCATATATTAAAAGGTTATTAAAAGGTTAAATGGGGGAGAGGCTCGCCAAGTTGCACCCCTAGCTGAGGAGCTATTGGCAACTGCTGCTGGTTCCTGAGGGAAGGAGAGTCTGTTTTCTTCAGAAATGAGGCCCCGATAGGCTGCCAATGTTCTGTTGGATGGACCTACACCCAAACACATACGGGCATCACTAAGAGTACTCAATGAGATTTTAAGAGCTCATGTGATGTTGGGAGGGAAAAGTGGTAGTGTGAGGAGGAGTTGGAGGTAGGGAGTATGGGGTGGATTTGATTAAAACATGTTATATCCATGTATGAATTTCTCTTTTTTCTTTCTTGTTTTTCATTTTGTTTTTGTTTGTTTGTTTGTTTGTTTGGTGGTGGTGATAATGTTTTTGTTTTTTTTTTTGTTTTTTGGTTTTTTTTTTTTTTTGAGACACGATTTCTCTGTGTAGCGCTGGTTGTCCTAGATCTCTCTCTATAAACCAGACTGGCCCCAACTCACAGGGATCTGCCTGCTTCTGTCTCCCAATTGCTGGGATTAAAGGCATGCACCACCACCAACCAACCGTAAATGAATTTCTCAAACAAATGAAAAGCAAAGGAAAGAGATATGCAATAGTGAAAATGAACAAAATATATTCATTCAAATCAATATAGTTATTCAGACCAACAGATTGAAATCTTGTAAATAATACTTTCCATGGGGAAAATATACTGTTAAAAACCATCTGGTGGTATTATTTACTATACATTTAAAATAATCTTATTATATCCATTTTTAATTGTAGAATCTATCTTTGAAGTAATTTCTAAAAGACAAAATAAAACTTCTGGCAGGATCTTGGCACAGATAGTAAGTCTACCCGTTCTTGTACAACTAGAAAATATGTGAAACAATGTTTTCAGAAAGTGGGCAAATGGCAGCAGGATTCTCAGGTGACAATCAAAGAAAGGGGCCTTCTAAACAGAGTCCAGTGGTCTCATCTGACTGGAGGGAGCAGAAAATGGAGTTGCAGAATAAGGTGGCCACAACCTAAAGCACAGAGTATTCCAAGATGGGCAGCCAGACTGGAGCTCTAAGAACCTACAGGAGGATTCACTTCATGTCTTTGACTATACACTAACCCTTGTTAGAGTGACAGGAAATGCCTGAGGCCAGGGAAAGGCTTTCCAGAAATGAGAATGCACAATAATTCCCAGACTTCACAAAGACTGAGAGATGTTTTTGTTCCTGCAATTCAAAACAGAGAAACCTCATAATGGTTGAAGTATCGGAAGGAACCTTAGATATAGAAGGCCCTCGTAGTGGGCTTAAAGGGCTGCGATGGTCCCCAAAATAGTAAGACTTAACAGAAAGCTAGTAAAGCCCCCAACTGTGACCCAGATAGCTATATGCCACAAGGAAATACAGCAATGCTAAAAGAACACAAAGAAACCCAGAAACCAGCACCAAGAATTCATAATGCCCAGAATATGATTTAAAAATAAGGAACTATAAGTCGTAATAACTGTAAGTAAGAAATGAGTTAAAAGTACAAGCAATAGAAGCAGACACAGAAATGATATTAGTTGTGAGCCAGCGGACAGGAATGTTCAAAAGCCATTATAAATATGCTTTGTGTGTCCAGAAGGCAGAAAAAAATCACCATAATTAGGAAATAATTAAAAAATGTGAAGAACACCCTAGTGGAACTTCTAGAGATGAAAACCACCACATTGAAAGTGAAATCTTCATTGGATAAGGTGTGCCTTTGATTGTGGGATCCATGTGCTGTCTCTCCCTTTTCTATCTGGCTTTTGATTGGAGTGTTTGCTTGCTCCATTCACATTGAATGTAACTATGAAAGTGTTGGATATGTAGGCCTGTTTGCTTTTTCCCCATTCATTTCACCCCTTTTTGGTCTAGCCACTTTTTGTGTGTTAAAAGGTTTTTGTTTGTTTGTTTGTTTGTTTTGTTTTGTTTTGTTTTTGTATTCCAATTGAATTCTTCTTTTGACTTGGTAGCTATACTTTCAGCCTTATTTCCGAGTAGTCCTTTAAAACCAGAGCACTTCTTTAACTTATCCCACTACAGATCAAGTAAATGCTAATGCACTTGTGCTAATACATAAGAACTTCTGGCCAGTTTAGTAGCACTTCTCTCCCTCAGTGTCATTATTGCTTCTCTCTCTCTCTCTCTCTCTCTCTCTCTCTCTCTCTCTCTCTCTCTCACACACACACACACACACACACACACACACACACACAGAGTGACACACACTACACACTATTAAAATATTTGTTTCAGAGAATCGGATGTCCAGGGTCGGGGAGGTAGCTCAGGGGGTAAAGTGCTTGTTGCACAAGTCTGAGGACCTGAGCTTGGATTCCAGTGGCCAGATAAAGTCTGGGTGTGGCAGCACATGCCTGTAATCCTAGTGCTGGGGATGGGGTGGAGTAAAGACAGGAAGATCCCAGGGGCTCATTACTCAGCCAGTCTAGCTGAAACTGACAGCTTCGGGTTCACGGAACAAGCATGTCTCAAAAGATAAGGTGGGACGCCATAGAGGAAGACACGACAAGTTGACTTTTGGCCTCCAGATGTGCACACACAGGTGAATAAACCCACCTGAATAAGTGTGCGTGTGCACACACAAACACCACACATACATATTAGAAGCACATGCCAAAAATATAAGGAACCATGTGTCTTTAAAGGGAGTATGAGAAAATACATACTATGTACACAGTTTTCTATTTGTGTCCATGTTGCAATGCTAGTGTTTCATTTCCACGCCTCAGTCCCAGTTCTCATCTGACATCCCATTCCTGTAGCCTCATCGCCTTCCTTAATCCTAGCAGATTTGGAATTGTCATCATTTGTCTCTAGCATATTTATTTTATTTTAATGATTTCCCCCAAAATGTCTTCGATATATTATGATATACATTTCTTGGTTGTTGGGGTTTTATGTAGTTTTGCCCCCTGAATATGCCAATTCATATCATTAACAGTATGGTTTCCAGCCTGTAAGCAGGTAATTTTCTCTTTCTCTCTCTCTCTCTCTCTCTCTCTCTCTCTCTCTCTCTCTCTCTCTCATTGTGTGTGTGTGTGTGTGTGTGTGTGTGATGCCTTGGAATATTATTTTCTTAAATCCAATATCTGGAATCAATTTTTATTGGTTAGTTTTTAATCTCCCAAGTATGAGCCATTCATTACTGATCATTCTTGCTGTTTAAAAAGCAAACATTGAAATAATATGCCTAGTGTTTTTATATTCTATTTACTTTACTTATAATTGTTGCTTTTTGTCTCATTAGGTATATGACTTGTCTACACTCAAAACTCAAAACCTGTCTCTCCCAGACTGTGTCACCACTCATCTCTACCTATCTGTTTCCCTCAGGGAATAGGTGTGCCAGCTCCTTAGTGTTTGACTTATTGATGAACCAATGATGTGGTCAAAGGTTGTGCTCAGTTGCTTCAGCCATAAGGCTTTCATTCTCTGCTGAGTGTGTGGGTTGAAGGCACACAATTCCTCAAGTCTCTGCAGACATACCATTTTCACTGGACTCTTGGGGATGCACAAATAGCTCAGTACTTAGCTAATGCTGTGTGAAGTTTTTAACATACCAGCCCTTCTATGACTCTCACTTGGTTTGGGCACCTTTCCCAAACCAAAACTGCTACTGCCAGCTGGTAAGGTTGCAGAGTTCACTGCTCAGTATAGGGATATGTGTCTAATAAGTCTCCTGTCCCTTGTCTACAATGAAGGCCACAAATGCATTCTTACTTGATATGGCAAAGTTTTCATAAGTCAAACTTCTTAGGCTGTCACCCAACTTTGGTCATTTTCCAGTCCTCTAAAATGGTGGTTGTTAATAATTGTGTTTGCTGTGGAGGTGAATCTCTGCCCCTGTCTGTTCTAAAATTATAGGAAGCAGAATATCCAAGCAGGCTTTTTTTCATTTTGTTGGGTTTTTCCTTTTTTTTTTTCTTTTCTTTTTGTAGAACAAGCTGACTTCAGATTTGCTATATAACCAAAACTAGCCTTGAATTATTAGTTCTCCTGCCTCTACCTCCCAAGTGCTGACATTACAGGTGTGTTTCTCTGTGTCCAGCAAACTTGACAGGTTGCTTTTAGGATTTATATGGATATGCAAAGGGCCTAAAATACTCAAATAATTTTGAAAATGCAATTAATTTGACCCAAATGTAAGAGTTAAAATTATTTAACTTAACTGGGTGCTAGTGCATGCCTTTAATCCTAGCACTTGGGTGGCAAAGGCAGGCAAATGTCTCTAAGTTCCATGCCAGTCTGAGCTACACATTGAGAGCCTGTCTCAAAATAAAAAAAGAAAGGAAGGAAGAAAGAAAGAAGTGTAATATTATCTTGAAAGAAAACAAAACAAAACAAAAAAAAAACAAAAAAAATCTGAGTTATTTCACCCCAAAGTGGAGAACACACAGAGATACTTAACACCAGTCATCAGGAGAGCAATGTAAACTAAAATGCCAGTGCATAGCAACTGCAGTGGTGGAAGGTAAATAAACTTTACTGGGTGCCAACGAGGGTATGCGGTAACTGGAGTTTTCACATATTAGTGATAGAAATGAAAAAAACAAAACAAAAAAAATCTGTTCAACTACTTTGGAGAATGATGACAGCATCTTGAAAGTTAAACATTTACTTTACAAATAATCCAGCAATCTCATACCTGGGTTTCCACCCATGAAAAGTGAAAAGACATGCTCATAAATAAACTTGTACTTGAACTCTCACAGCAGTATTAGTCACAATAGCCTAAAACAAATAACTCAACTATTTCTCAAATGATTAGTTGGACAACACAGTATAAATTGGGAAATGAATCTCAAAAATATTAGACTCACTGGAAGAGATAAAGTGGAAAAGAACACATACTGCATGATTCCATTTATACAAAATGCCAGGAAGGCAAGACTACACTTTCAGGAAATCAGTGATTCCTAGAGGCCAAGGGTAGGGGTGGAGATGGACTACATGAAAATGAAACCTTCTCAGTCATGATTGTGGTAGTTGCTACTAATTTTGTTAGCAAAATTTACTGCATTGTATCTTTTAATATGTGAGTTTATTACATATGTTATAATAAGTCTGGCATTCTTAAAGCAAGTGATAGTTTTCATCGTGTCCATAGGTTCTATGAAGGTTTCTGGGGGGGGAAATTATTGTCAAGTCTTTCTTATCAGTAAACCTTGCATGCTATACTACTGCATGCTATACCTCCTAGGCAGGATGTGCCCCACTGGTAGAATTGTGGCATGCCTGTTCTGGTGGTGACAAGTTCTCATTGAACTTGAAGCTTGCTCCACAAGAGGGAATTCACATATGGCGTGTAGTCAAAAGCTTATGTATGGGAAGGTCATAGACCCTAGTGGATAACTGCACAATGTTGCTAAATGAACAGGCTGTACCTGTCAAATTGCCTTCTAAATATTTATGCTGCTGCTGTCATCTTTGGTCAGAAAAGCTTCTTATTTCATTCAAGTAGGTATCAGTTACTGCAGAGACTCAAGTGATTTGTGCGGAGAATAAGTGACTCTTGAGTGCTCAGTCCTAAGTTGGACAATTATGTCATCCCCTCCAAAGCTTAGGGAATGTCAAAGAAGAGGGAGCAGAAAGAATGTAAGAGGGAAAGGTAGAGTGTTGTAGAACATTGTCATCTGGGCATTGTACTCTTGAACTCTTAGCATCCCTGATCATACAGAAGATCTGGACAGATGGGAGGCCTATTGACCTTCCATCACAGACAGGGAAAGTCTACTGAGACCCACTATTCCTGGAGGATCTAAGGCAGCTAACACTTGCTAGTGAAGGAAGAGAACTGTCGGTTTAGTTATGTGCTTCATTTTTAATTGGATTGTTTTCTTGATGTCCAATTTTTTGTTTGTTTGTTTGTTTGTTTGTTTGTTTGAGACACAGTTCCTTTGTGTAGCCTTGGATGTCCTGGAACTTGATCTGTGGACCAACTGGCCTTGAACTCAGAGATCCACACACCTCTGCTCCCAAGTGCTGGTATTAAATGTGTACACCACCACTGCCTGGCAAGTTTTTTATATATTTTAGATATTAACCTTCTATCAAATGTGTAATTGGTAAAGATCTTTCCCCATTCTGTAGCCTGTGTTTTACCCACATGATTGTGTCCTTTGCTGTATAGAAGATTTTCAATTTCATGAAGTCTCACTTATGAATTGTTAATCCTAGTGCCTATGTTATTGGTACCCTATCTTTTCCTATACTAATGAGTTCCATCCTATTCTACACTTTCTCTTCTATCAGATTCAGGGTATCTGGGAAAGGCCAGATATCCTGATGATACCCTCATGATAATGTTGCTGTCCTTAATCCATTTGGAATTTAGTTTTGTGCAGGATGATAAATATGAATCTATTTACATTCTTCTACACATAGCCATCAAGTTTGACCAGCACCAGAACCACTTGTTGAAGGTGCTGTTGTTGGTGATATCCAGCTTTAATCCACGGTGGTCAGCTAGGTTGCAAATGTTATGTCTGTTTTCTTGTATCTGTTAAGACTTGATTTGTGTCCAAATGTGTGATCAATTTTGCAAAGAATTTCATGAGCTGCCCATAAGAAGATATATTCTTTTATGTTTGTTGGAAATATTCTGTGAATATCTGTTAGATCCATTTTATTTTGACATTATTTAACTCCAGTCTTTCTCTGTTTCCTTTTTGTCTGGATGACATATCTGCATGAGAGTCAGGTATTGAAGTCACCCACAATCACAGTGTGAGCCTCAATATATAACAGTGTTTCTTTTATGTACTTGGATACCCCTGTGTTTGTTGCATAGTTGCTTGGAATTGCAAGACCCTCTTTTTTTTTCTTTGAAAAGTAAGTATGTATAGTGTCCTTCCCTATATCTTCTTAGTAGTTTTGGACTGAAGTCTATTTTGTCAGATATTAAAATGGCTACACCTGCTTGCTACTTGTGTTCATTTTCTTAGAATGCCTTTTTCCATCCTTTTACCCTCAGTTGATATCTATTCTTGCTGGTAAGTTGTATTTCTTGGAAGCAACAGAAAGACTGGTCCTGTATTCTAATCCAATCAGTTAGTCTGTGTCTCTCCCTGTTGCTTTCCTTCCCCCCAGCCACGGGGTTTCTCTGTGTAGCCCCTGCTGTCCTATAACTCTCTCTGTAGACCAGGCTGGCCTCGAACACAGTTCTGCCTGCCTCTGCCTCCTGAGTGTGCACCACCACTGCCCAACATAAGAGGGGGGGACAGCAACAGACACAGATGGGGTCTGTCTTTTTATTAGGGAACTGAAGCCACCAATATTGAGAATTATCAGTGAGCAGTGTTTGTTGATTCCTGTTATTTTGTTGTTGTTGTTGTTGTTGTAGGGGTTTTTTCCCTCCTCTTTTGGATTTCTGGTCCGCAGGTGCTGAAGCATACCATTCTGCCAGTCCTAACGACTTACTAGAGAAAGTGAATGGTGATGGAAGAGGAGGGAATGACGCAGGAAGACAGTAGCGGGTGGTTTCTGGCATCATGTGGAGGCATCAGCTTATGGTCGTGGGAGTACCCCTTCTCTCACATAAGAAGAGGGCTTAAAAAGTTTAGTAAAGCTTAGGAATTTCATAGTACAAAGATGAAGCAATCCCCTCTGGAAACTTTTCTGAGTGAAGTGTTTTTCAGGAAAGCAGCAGAAGTAGAAAGGGGTAGAATTGAGGAGATTTTGGAAATAGCCATGTGAGGAGTTTAGCAAAGGCGGTGGAAGCTCACTGCATGGTAGATTGAACAGCACCCCTGCTCCTGTCTTAAGTGTTTACTTTAGCCAGTTCAGGGGGCGGGGGTGTCTTGTGGAAAGCTAGCTCTGCTGTGGCTGTGGCCTGGAGGAGTAGAACTCTATCCATGGGCCAGAGTAAGCGTCAGCAGAGCAGGCAGCTGCCTTCAGGCAGTCCCCTTGTCCTAGATCTGCTGAGGTAAACATGGTGGGAGAGCCGTTTCCAACACTGTATAACCTCCAAGGGGACAGGAACTCCTCTAAGGTTTGCATGCCAGCCAAGCATTCTTGGTACACAGAGCTTTCTTGGGAAGGTTTTGTTTGGGGTATTTGCATGTGGTTGATTCACTCTGCACTGAACTGTTCCATCCGCTGTTTCCTTGGCTGTGCTTCCACTCTTTATGTTGGATATAGATCATACTATGTGGGGGTAGACATGCGCACTGGAGCATGTGCTAGACTACAATAGAAAGTTCTCCTTCAGATATAACCCCTGCTTTACATTTTTGTCTATGTGACATTGCGGGAGCTCCATAAATGTGGAAAAGCTAATCAACCAAGTAAAAATATACTAATGGGTATTTACTGCAGTGCTTCGTAAACAGGCATTAGCCAGCAACTGTAGATAAACTCTGTCCTCAGTCACCCATAAACAGACTGGTAAGACACACAAGTGTTAAGGAGACAGTAGAGTGTGATATCAATGTATAGAATTCAATTTGAAGTCTACAAAAATGAGTTTGTGAGTTAAGACAATTTGTCTGACTTTCTCAGCCTATCTCCATGTTCTAGAAAACAGATGCTCGGAGTCACACAGAAAAGGTGACTGACATAGCGCCTGGACATAGAGCTCAATAAAATGAATTCACTGCATGAAAACATCTTTTACATTCCATGTTGTCTTTGATAGCAGAGTGGTGATCTCATCATCTGCTAATGCAGGTTGTATAATGCATACTTCCAGTTTATACAGCAATTTTTCCATGATTGTGTTATGGACATTAATTTTATTTTATTTTGTTTTGTTTTTTCAAGACAGGGTTTCTCTGTATAGCTTTGGAGCCTATCCTTGCACTCGCTCTGGAGACCAGGCTGGCCTCGAACTCACAGAGATCCGCCAGCTTCTGCCTCCTGAGTGCTGGGATTAAAGGCATGCGCCACCAACGCCCCACTTGGGCATTAATTTTATTATTTTTCTTGATCCTTACGAGTAGCTCCCAGATATAAGAGGACTTGTGTCTACTTTGCAGAAGAGAAAGCTAAAATATAGAAAGATCCATTTTCTATTTTCTTTCTCTCACTTTTTTTATATAGAGTAAGCTTTCCTCTTCTTGTTGCTGGTTTTGGTTTTTGGGTTTTTTTTTTTTTTGCTTTTGTTTTTGTTTTTGTTTTTTGTTTTTGTTTTTTGCCATAGTTTTGTCTTTGGAGACAGGCCTCACTATGTAGATTTTGCTGGCCTGGGACTTGCTATCTCTACCAGGCTGTCTGCTTTTGAGTGCTGGGATTAAAGGCATGTGCACCCATGCCCAGCCAAGATCCCTTTTCTTAATGTCTGGCAACTAGTAAATGGTAGAATGGAGGTATGCAAACTTAGCCTCGCAGCTGAGTGTTAGAAGTGGTAGCAGATCTGCAATACTACTAGCATCAGAAGCAAAAGTATGCATACAGAGAGCTTGTATTTTCTGGGAATGTTGTTCGCGTTACAATCTCTGCATTTAGGTGGTGGAGGCATGAGGACCAAGAGTTTGAGCTAGGCAAGGCTGTATGGTAAGATTCCCTTTCAAGAGAGAAAGAGAGGTCACTTTGGTGGCAATGAGATTTTTGTTGGTCTTCAAATATGGTAAGATTTCAGTAGGGGAAGAGGGATGACCCCTTTCTTGTGCAGGGGTGACTGTGAGTCAAAGCTCAGAGTCTGGACAGAGGCAGTGTTGCTCCCAAGTTTGACCCTGCCACATGCCAGTGTGGGACCTCCCAGGGAAACAATATAAGATGAGACCCCAGAAGACAGGCTGCCTTGGCTATGTAAGAAGTAAATACTGCAGCATTCTGCTGCTTACACATTTATCAGGAGCCAATGTGCCTGCCTGGACCTGAGGCCATCAGCTGGGTTAGAAATAAAGATTTGGGATTTGTGTTGCAGAGGGTGTTAAAAATATATAGTGGGAGTCTGGGGTATGACTGAATAGATAAAACACTTTCAGCCCAAGTGTGAGAACGAAAGTAAGGATCCTCAGCTCTTATGTCAAGGCCTGATGGGCCTGGTGGCTCTCATAGAATCCCAGTGCTTGGGACACAGAGAAGAAATTCCCGGAAGCAAGCTGGCTAGCTAGACTAGACAAATTGGTGAGCTTTGGGTTCTAGTGAGAGACCCTGTCTTAATAATATGGTAGGGAGGGATCAAGGAAGACACATGACATCAACCTTGGGCCTCCATACCCATGTACCCACACACATGCAAACACTCATACATGTATGCAGACACTATCTGCACATAACCATGCAAAACAATTACAATAGACATTCTTACAGAGCTTTAGAGTCTGTTCGTTGTTTCATATGCAAAGTTTTTCGCTGATCCTCAGGATAAACTTGTCATTGGGATGGACAAGTCAGTGACCATACCACCCTGAAGACTTCCAATAGCATCAGTGACTTGTTCTATTCACAAAATCAGTATGTGCGGGAGCTAGAACTGGGATGAGCTCCTTGCTCCGAGTTCACTCAGGTTGGCATACTCTTGCAGTCAGCCCAGTAGTCTTCCCTGTGTGACTCTTCCAGGGAATGTTTGGTTGTCTGCTCACTGTGCATGCCATTTGTATTTGGCTACAGGAATGCAAAGACAAGAATGTGTACAAAGTCCTCCAATCACTGGGAAAACTACTTCCACATCTTTAAAAAAAAAAAACAAACAAACAAAAAACAAAGCAGAATAGAGTGTGGCAAGGCCAGAAACAGTAGTGAGTGTGCAAGCATTATGGGATGGGGTGAGGAAGAGAGTAGCTTCACAGACAAGGCAGTGTGAACATATTCAAATCTCATTCTCACAGGTGGCCTGGGTCTCACCCTTAACACTCCCAGGATATCAAGTGTTAGTGGACACACTGGAACTAATGAACCTCATAAAGGGACGAGCAGTACCCATGAGTGCAAATCAGTACCGGTGTGCCAGCGTGGGAGTGTGCTGAGATCTTCCAGGGAACAGCTGGGAGGAGTATGGTAGCTGACAGCCCCCAGCTGCTGTCCCTCTGCAGCCCACCACTGCACTCACACAGGGGTGCCACTCCCTGTGAGTCCCAGACCAGAGACAGTGCATGACAGAGGCACCAGAGCCCGGCCATTACTGTCCAACCTAGGAGTGCCAGGTACTCCTAAACCTACTCACACCTTCTCAGAGGCGCCTTGCCTCCTGGTGCTCCCTGTCCAGTCCCTCTTTCTTCACTCTCCTTCCACATGGCCGTGTCCTGTGTGAAGAAGCTCTCCCTACCTACTCTTGCTGCCTCTCCTTGGTGAATTTGGGAGGCAAAATGGAAAAGGAGGGGAGCGAAAGCAGAGAGAAGTAAAGGGGGAAGGGGTGCAGCAAGAGTAGGTGTTTGGAGCAATGCCTTTGTTTTCTAAGTGAGAAAAAATGGAGAATGAAGGACAGACAGCACAGGGGTGGGGGTGAAGTACCAGAAAGCCCGGCCATCAAGTTGTAGGGACAGTAAATTCCAGGAGGACAATCCTCTTGTGCATTCTAAAGAGAATTGAGAAGTGGTGAAAATTATTCAGCCACATATTTGGTTTTGGAAAAACCAACAACAAAAAATGTTGAGTGACAACATAAACCCAGCCACACTAACTTTATTAGAAGACAAAGTGGGAAATACCCTTGAATTAATCGGCACAGGAGACTGCTTCCTGAACATTATGCCAGTAGCGCAGACACTGAGAGCAACAATTGATAAATGGGACCTCCTGAAACTGAGACGCTTCTGTAAGGCAAAGGACACAGTCAGCAAGACAAAACGGCAGCCCACAGAATGGGAAAAGATATTCACCAACCCCACATCTGACAGAGGGCTGATCTCCAAAATATACAAAGAACTCAAGAAGCTAGTCTCCAAAACACCAAACAATCCAATTAAAAAGTAGGGTACAAAACTAAATAAACAATTCTCAATAGAGGAATCTAAAATGGCTGAAAAACACATAAGAAAGTGTTCAACATCCTTAGCCATCAGGGAATTGCAAATCAAAACAACTCTGAGATACCATCTTACTCCTGTCAGAATGGCCAAAATCAAAAACGCCTGTTAGACCCCCCAGAAAACTCAGCTATCTGGAGTCCCAGGCCACGGCCACGGTCACCCCAATCACCAGGCAGATTCGAGAGCTTGATGCAAACTGCATGAGGCTTTATTGTAATTTAACGAGCTAACCCCATGTTAGCTCGGGTCTTTCACCCACCCGCCATGGCGGATGGCTAGCAAAGACAGGACCTAGGGCCTCCCAAGAGATCTTGTAGGGCAGCATAAGGGGAGTGTCTAGGGGTACGCACAGGCTCAGTATTGGTGTGCCTCCAGGCTTGGAGGGATTGCCCTGTGTTGATTGGCCAACTGGTTGTTATAGCCCATAGGTCCTAACCAGGGTGGTTGCTATGCTTTGCATCATTGCTGTGTGCTTGTCCGTAAAAGTACACCCAGGGTTGTAAAGCATAAAGCATAGCACCATCAGCTAACTTCTGATTGGTTCCTTGTCACGAGGCAGGCATCTGACTTTCTAGTGACTAAGACAAGGTCAAACAAGCACGTGTTCGGCCACTATGACTGCCGAAAGGGGAGCTGGTCCCTTCACACCAAT
Source organism: Cricetulus griseus (assembly GCF_003668045.3). Lineage (NCBI taxonomy): Eukaryota > Metazoa > Chordata > Mammalia > Rodentia > Cricetidae > Cricetulus > Cricetulus griseus. Next base: position 76,150,964 of record NC_048601.1, on the reverse strand, counting down.
GACGGTTTATGTTGGAGAGGATGTGGAGAAAGGGAAACACTTCTCCACTGTTGGTGGGAGTGCCAACTTGTACAACCACTTTGGAAATCAGTATGGCGACTCCTCAAGAAAATGGGAATCAGTCTACCACAAGATCCAGGAATTCCACTCCTAGGCATATACCCAAAAGAAGCACATTCATACAACAAGGACATGTGTTCAACGATGTTCATAGCAGCACTATTTGTAATAGCCAGAACCTGGAAGCAGCCTAGATGCCCCTCAACCAAAGGATGAATAGAGAAAATGTGGTACATTTACACAATGGAGTACTACTCAACAGAAAAAAACAATGGAATCTTGAAATTTGCAGGAAAATGGATGGAACTAGAAGAAACCATTCTGAGCGAGGTAATCCAATCACAAAAAGACAAACATGATATGTACTCACTCACATGTGGATTTTAGACATAGACTAAAGGATTACCAGCCTACAATCCACACTGCCAGAGAAGCTAGAAAACAAGGAGGACCCTAAGGGAGACATACATGGTCCCCTGGAGAAGGGGAAAGGGACAAGATCCCCTGAGCAAATTGAGGAAGAGGGGGGAGGGAGCTATGAGAATGAGAAGGGAAGAAGAGGAAGGATGCAGAGGTCATGAGGGAGCCGAAAGGTTGAGTCAGGGGAAGAATAGAAGAAAGGATATGTGATAGGTAGGGTTTTAGTTGGGGGGGGAGTGGTAGGGGAGGAAGGGAGAGAGAAGGGAACTGGGATTGTCATGTAAAACAATCTTGTTTCTAATTCAAATAAAAAACTCTGAAAAAAACCCCTCTCTCAGGCACCTTCTCCCAGCAAAAGTAAGTTTCTTTATTCGTCTAATTATTTCCTTTCTTTTTGGTACAGCATCTTCCCATGTATTACAAATGGGCCTCAAATATTCTATGTGCTCAGATGGGGCCCCAGCCTCCCCAGGGCTGAAGTGACAGGCCTGTGCCACCATGCCTGGTAAAATCTTAGTGTTCACTTGCTACAAAACCAGTCTGGCAGGTCTTTTCCTTGTGGTTTGTCCATCCACAGCAAGCATTTCTGTAGGTGCCAGGGAAGGGGGTGATATGCAGGGGAAGAGGAGAGGAGATAGAAGGGGAGGATTTTTTTTCTTTTTTCTTTTTTTTTTTTTTTTTGGTTAGCATAAAGTAGTAGGTTTAGTTATGGCATTCTCATACAAATGTGTCCTCATCTTGCTTATTTCCCACTCCCAATGTCCTCAGGGATTTTTTTCAAGAAAAGTCTAACTGACAGGAGCGTGGTGTCCATGACTTCTCACACATCATTTTGGAATCTAGGTATTTGGGCAGCGTGGGATGGGGGCGTAGGACTGCTCCTGTGAGTGTGGAAGAGGGGAATGGCGTTAAACAAGACTGGGGAAGTCTGAAGACTTTCTCTGCCATGCAGCAATTTGGGGCCCAGGATAAATCTCCAAAGGAAGGGGCAGGGACAGGACCTTTAAGCCTATCCAATGTTTCCACTTAGTGGCAAATTGCAGTGAGTGAAGGGGAGCAGGTGTGCACTGGAGGAGACTGAACTGGAAGCCGCTTTGGGCATCCTGCCATGTTATCTTCCCTGCCCTCTGACCCAGGAGTCAGGTCACCCCACACCTTTGAATCCTAGCACCTACCAGCCTTGCTAAGGACATGTGGAGTCCTTGCTGCTGTCTTATCTGGGCTACAAGCCTTTTAAGGAGGGTCTGCCATGTGGTTAATATCAGAATTCCTGACTCCAGCATGGTGTCTGGCACAAAGCCACTTTCTGTTGGAAGGAAAAAACAAAAACATTCAACACTCGAAATTTTGACTTGGGTAAGGAAAAAGAACCTATTGCAGTTTTTAAAGAGAGCTCTTTTAAAGTATACGGTATTAAGCGTGCTCACCACCCACCCACTCACAGAACAGTTTTGATCAGGAAAATCTTCATACCCCTTAAATACTATCTCTCCATTCTCCCGCCCCCAGCCCCCACAGTCATTGCTAAACTTCTTGTCCCTATGACTTGACTATTCGAGGTACCCTCATGACTGGGCCATTTCATGAAGACTTAATGTAGATCACCCATGCTGAAGAATAAATCACAATTTCTTTCCTATTTCTTATTCATTTATTTATGGTGTGTGTGTGTGTGTGTGTGTGTGTGTGTGTGTGTGTGTGTGTGTGTACATGCACAGAGACCAGAGGAGGATGTCAGGTGTTTTGTTTTATTCCTTTCAGAGACTCACCGGGCCTGGAACTAGGTTTGTGGCCAAAAGCCCTAATTATCCTTCTAACCTAACCACCCCCCACCCCACTACACACACACACACATTGGTGAGGTTATAGGCATGTAACCACAGTCAGTTGTTTTTTGTTTGTTTCTATGCAGGTACTGGGATTTGAACTGAGGTCCTTATGCTTGAATAGCAAGCTCTTACCCTCTGAGTCATCTCCTCAGGCCCATTTCTTTCCTCTTTAATAATATTCCCAAATAGGGTTCATATTCCTCTCTCTCTCTCTCTCTCTCTCTCTCTCTCTCTCTCTCTCTCTGGAGTTTCGGTTGTTTCTACATGTTGACTATAAATAATGCCTCTGTGAATGAAGACTACAAACTCATCTTTAAGATCCTGTTTTGAATTCTTTTGGGAGTATCTAGATTTCTTTCCCTCTAGCTCTTGAAGTTAAAAACTCAGCTAGAGCTGAAGCCCTCTGTCCTGCAGGGGAAATGGTACAGTCAGGAATGCAGGCTTTAGGGCAAGCACAGTGTTCAGGAGGGAGATGAGAAAAGATGTAAGATGACCTGATTTCTTAAGTAGAGGTGACTTCATCTGCTGCCCAGAGCAGTGGCAGGGAGAGTCGAATCTGGGGCTTGAGGGAAAAGAAGAGTCGTAGCAGCTGTTGAGGGGAATGCACCCCGAAGATGAGGAGATTTGGGTCAAATGTTAAAGACAAGCAAAGAGCCCAGTGCTGTGTATTTATATGTGTTGGAGGAGATGGCGTAAAAGCAGAGGCACCCCTATTTAGGAGACAGGGTCTCCTGTAGCCTAGCTGTCCTCAAACTTGCTGGTTGTCTAGAGTAATTTGATCTTCTGATCCTCCAGCCTTCACTTCCCAAGTGCTGAGATTACAGGCCTGTGCCAGCATGCCTTCTTTATGGGATACTAAGGGGAGAACCCAGGGCTTTGTGCATTCTAGGCAAGTAATCTACTGACTGTACTATCTCCCAAGCTAATTTAAAACCCAGCTCATTTGTGGGTAGGGAATAAAGAAAGCTTGTGGTAAGTGTGCTTGGAAACGATTCTTATGGCTATGGGAGTCTGCCAGGACCCAGCAGAATTGACAGGTGGTGGGCTGGGTGGTGTGGTAAGGTCAAGGGCTATAGAGGAAGGCAGAAAAAAAAAGGATACTGAAAATGATCCAGCTTTGTAAATGGGCTAGATGATGTGGCAGAAGGCCAAGGGAGGAAAGGGCAGCTAAATGCCAGAGAAGTGCTGAGTGTGGCATACCTAAAAAACCTAGGTCCCCGCAGAGGCTCCCTGAGAAACAAGGAGGGACACCACCACAGCCATGGCACCATTACTGTTCAATCAAATCACTCCCAGTGCCTCCTGTGAGCTTGTCCTTCCCATGATCCCTCTCTACTCCCAGACAGCCCGTCTTCCTGGACACTAGAAACTTTCCTCACCAAGCTGCTCCCTACAGTCCCTGCCTGACCCAAAGCCTACCAATAGCAGAAATCTAAGACCGCAGGGAGTCCCTTGGGTGACTCCACAGGGTTGACAGCACGACCAGAAGTTCTCCACTGTCCTAGGTCACTATGTAGCTGTAGGCTGAAGGGAAAGTTTCTAGGGATTTCATTTTGAACTCATTTTTGGTCTTTTGTTGTGAAGGAGGCGAGAAAGGGAAGGAGGTGAGGCAGGAAGAAGGGGAGCGGAGAGGAAGGAGGAAGAAAATGGGGAAGAGAAGAGGAGGAGGAGGAGGAGGAAGAAGAAGAGAAGTTGTTTTAAAAAGCAATTGTCCTGAAATACCTATTCCCCCCCATCACCTTCTCTTCCTCGTGGATAGCCAACATGTCTCCTGAACTGGAACTTCCTTTGTCTAGTGCTAAAACTTTGTTCTTTTCTCCCCGGGTCGCCCCATTCTGTCTTGGTCCCTTTTGGCATTGTTCTTCTCCTTTCATTGCTCTGCAGGTCTCTGCTTTACTGGGGTAATTGCTCTGTCTACCTTCTGTCCTCTCAGGGAAATCTGTCAGCTGCAGCCTGCTGTTTGCTACCTACCATCCCTTTCCTTGCTTCTCTGAGCTTTGGGCTGCCCCCCACCCGCTGCTGCTGTTCTAGAACTGTATAGAGTTGGGTTTGTTTTTCTAGGCAGCCTCCTTGCACTAGCACTTTGCTGAGCTCTTTGTATTGTCTTTCTTTCCTTGCAGACATGTTGGAGGCCCTCCCACAGGCTGTCCATCTAAGGAAACCATTGCTCTCCTGAGTCACCCAGGATCCAAACGACTGACTCACACACTTGCAAATGTGCTGGCAGGCAGGTAAACAGACACAGTTCTTGGGGAGGCTCGGGTGTGTGTGTGTGTGTGTGTGTGTGTGTGTGTGCAGTTCTCAGAGGGTGTGGAGGGAATTACCTGTGTAGTAAGTCAAATAGTCATGCAGTTAACTGTAAAAGATGGGCTTTAATTTAATAATTATAAAAGGAGATGTCCTCTCTGTTTTCCTTCTGTCTGAGGGGAGGCATCCCTTCATAGGCTATGTCAGGACCCTGCTTGCACTGTTTCCAGTCTTCTACTTTGGTCAGTTTTTTAAACTAGTGAGATTCCCTGGCTTCCTGTGTTTGCATTGTCAGAACTCCCTGGAGACCTAGACTGTTTTGATTCTTGTCTGCCCCAGATAGAACACCCCTTGCTAGCTTTGACCAGTTTGAGACTAGCCAACCAGAGGCATGTCAGTCAGGCCTTCGCTTTCTGCCTGGCCCTTCTTAGGTGGTCCTATTGGACAGGGCAAAGGGAAAGCAGAGCAGAGTTCCCAGGAAACATTTGAAGGATGCTTGTCCTTATGTGGCAGAAGCTGGAGGATGGAGAATTCCCAAGAAAGGAGTGGAAAGATTTAGAATAAGTTCTTTGCAATATGAGCAAAAGAAATAGAAGAATTAACATGAACGCCAGTCAAATAGTTAAGGATCTTGTGGCTTGTGGCTTCCAAACTGACCCACATGTTAAGAAACTAAGATAAGTCTTGGAGTCAAATACTGGAGCAGAACATAAGAGGGTGGGTGACTTGGTGGCCATCTAGACCCTCAACTCACCACTGGTTTAAATGCTACTCTATAAACAGGAATGCCCATCTCACACTTTTGCTGACTTATTGTACAGATATTTTTTACTTCAACTTAATGCCTGCTTGGTGCTAAATGCCACGAGGGTTGCAAAACAGCACAACCGAAAGACCTTCCTGTAGCTGCAGTCATCACAGAAGTCAGGACACAGCTCCAGAAGGCACAGGCTTAAAGATGGCCCATCCCCACATGTCTGTCATCACAGCTACTCTCCCGTGGAGACTTCAGGATCATAACTTTCAGGCTTATATGAGCTATAGAGTGAGTTCAAGGCTATCCTAGGTAATTTAGTGAGGTCCTGTCTCCAAATAAAAGCAAAATCGTTTTGGGGATGTATCTCAGAAGTAAAGGGCTTGTCTATAACACACCCCCATATCAATAACCAGTATCACCAAGTAAAGTGAGTATGTGATTATGAAAATAGTATCATGGGCTTAAATGGGGGGATCCCAGGCAGGTGGAGGGATTGCAGAGGCCACCTGAAGATTGGCCTCAAAAGGAGCGTCATGGTAAGAAGACAAAGAAAGAGACAGTCCTCAGCATGTGATTTACTGCACTCCAGTTACAATGACAAACTCTACAATAGTTGTCTCTAGTTGAAATCAAAGAGCCGGGTGCTTGCTATCTTCTGCGACCACCAGAGACTGCACAAGTTTCAACAACAAATCCTTGGTTTCTGGTTGCTAGATGAGGGCCAGGTGTGGGCTTTCAGATACCATCCTTACCATAGTGCACATCTGGAAGGTGTATGCTGTGCATGAGAGAATAAAATATATAGTCATGGAGCTTTCAGCTCCAGGGATGGAAGCTTGGCTAACTATAATTTTATTGATGAACATATTTAATTATTCTATGCAACAGATGTGCTATGTGCATATAATCCTAGCACTTGAGAAGGACAGGCAGAGGTGCTGGTGGCCATGTCAGAGGAGCAGCAGGTGGCAATTGAAGTTCAAGGTGTCAGCCCACCAGGAGGAAACTCTCTGATGGGTGAATTTCAGATAGGCAAGGTCCCTATGCCCCAGAGCCCAGACCCCAGAATGTTTTTTGTTTCTGCTGTGCCTTTACATGTTTGCTGCTGCTATCTTTCTCTGGTATCTGGTATGGTATGAATGGGTGTGAGGAGATTCCCCACTGCCTGTAATATAGTGTGTTTATCTTTTGGAAACATCTCATTCTCCAGGGCATTTTTTACATGTGGATTACTATGAAGATGACTCCTCCCTAAGCTGTACTATATAATTGATAATAATAGTGTTAGCATATACAGAATTTTGATGAATACAAGAAAATGTTACACAGCCAGGGCCTGTGAGTTCCACCGAAGCAGCTGCATAGGATTAGGAGTTCAAGGTGAGCCTTGTCTGTGTAGCAAGTTTATGCTCAGCCTGGGCTGTATATCTCAACTGAAGGGAAACATCTACAGTGCTGTAACTGCCCACACATTCCCATCTTCAGTGGGATACTTTTGCATGTCGTGGGCTAATCTCACCACATTCACAACATGATGGCTGCAGTTGATCATGGAACTGCATTTCAAACGTGGAGAAAACGGCAAGGGCCAAAGACATTTTCCCTGTCTGCTCTATCTTTCCATTCACAAAGAAACTTTCTGCCAGAGGCATTACAAAAACAGTTACCCAGAAACCCCACTGGCTAGAACTAAGTTGTATGGCAGGGCCTACCAAAAGTTAAACTAATTACAATTTTCCATGGCCCTAGTAGACCATGACCATCTTCCATCAGGTCAAAGGGCATCTGCTTGCTACCTCAGTAAAACCAGAGAAGGGTATGAGGATGGTGGATGACCTGTATCCACCTCATCTGCCTCTTCCTATTGGCTCTTCCTTGACTGTAGCCTTTGAGTGAAATCCTACAATTAATCCTCCCTGCCACACCCATATAATGGATCTAACTTCCACAAGGACAGCAAGTCAAAATTCCAATCAGCACACTTGTATTCTGAAAAACTTATTGGTTATATTCCATAAGATTGGTGAATAAGGAATTGAAAAGATGGCTCAGAGGTTAAAGGTACATAGGACTGCAGTTTTGTTCCCAGCATCCACATTTGGTGACTCACAAGTGCCTGCAACTGTAGCATCAGGACATCTGATACCCTCTCCTGGCCTCAAAAAGGGCCCACATGTATGTACACAGAAATAAATAATGTGCATAACATAACGCAAATAAAAACAAAATAAATGTCTATTTTTGACAGAATCTCACTACATATCCCTGGCTGCCTGACTGGACTGGAACTCTCTATGTAGTCCAAGCTAGCAGTTAACTCACAGAGATCTGCATCCCTACTGGGACTAATGGTGCATGACTTCACACCTGGCAAAATAAATATTTAAAAATGATTGGTAAATGAAGTATATTTATGTATAAAGATTGCTTATATTAGAAACTATGTTGTTGTTGTTGTAAGACCCCTGGAAAGCTCAGGCCTCCAGGATCTTAGCCCAGGACCGTGGCCACCCCAATCACCATTCGGAGTCAAAAGCTTGATGCAAACATCATGAGGCTTTATTGTTGTTTATCAAGCTAACACCATGTTAGCCTGGGTCTTTCATCCACCCTCCATGGCAGATGGCTAGAAAGGACAGCTCGAACTGGCTGCATAAAAATCTTATACGGCAGTGTAAGGGGAGTGTCTAGGGTTATGCACAGGCTCAGGATTGGCGTGCCTCCAGGCTTGGAGGGCTTGCCCTGTGTTGATTGGCCAACTGGTTGTTATAGCCCATAGGCCCTCCCAGGGTAGTTGCTATGCTCTTCGAGTCATTGCTGTGCACTTGTCCTTAAAGCACACCCAGGGCCATAAAACATAGCGCCACCAGCTAACTTCTGATTGGTTCCTTGCCATGAGGCAGGCATCTGACATCTTAGTGACCAAGGCAAGGTCAGACAAGCACGTGTTCAGCTGTTATGGCTGCCGAAATGGGGAGCTGGTCCCTTCAGTTGTTTTTTTTTTTTTTTCTCCTCTCCTGAACTAAAGTTAACCTACAAATGTCTTGTCCCAGTTGATTTTTGACAAGAGTGCTTCTTATAATTGTTGGTTTCTTTGCTGGAGCTCCCTGTTTGGTTAAAATTTCGAAGGCAGGGTTTAGTGTTCCATCTTAAGTTCTCAGACTCGGGGTACTGCAGCCATGAGCCACATGTACTCACTGAGCCCTGGAAGTATGGAATGCATGAGCTAAACTTTTAATCTTGTTTTCATTCATCTAAATTTAAAATTTTATTCAGTCCTTAAGTATGCTTATAATAATTGGGGTATGTGAATCTCCTCTTCAGTCATCCTTGTTGTGAAACCTTAAAAGCGGTTCAACTCTATATAATGAATGTTTGTTATGTCAGCTGAGATTATTGTACATGTAAAACTATCAAATCCTAAAAACCTATATGAAAAGAGTTTTTTAAAAACTCAGTTAATATATATAGGTTATTTGTTGGAATGGTGACATTTCAAATATAATTGGTCTGTAAAATATATTAAAAATAATTTTTGAGATAGGGACTCTCGAGGTAGCCCTGCCTGGCCCGGAACTTGTGTAGACTAAACTGGCATCAAACTCACAGAAATTTGCTGGCCTCTGCCTCCTGAATGTCACGATTAAAGACATGCACCACTATACCTGGTTTCTTCACTGCTTTTTAGAGGTGGCCAATAGAAAATGATAAATCAATCACACACGTGGCTTCTTTCTGTTTCTCTTGGGAAGCGCTGCTCTAGGGCAAAGGGTCACTGCAAGTGTTTGATGAATGAATGCATGAGTCTGTCAGATAAACTCCAGACTGAATCACAGGGTTCCTGATTTCAGTATCCCTTCCTTCCCATCATTCCTTTCAGCCTCTGATGTCGAGTGTTAGCTTCCTGGTCATGCTGGCAATTCACCTGCAAGACAGGAACTTTGCTTATGGTAGTAAGCTTTGAAAACTCTCAGGAGAGAAAGAAGTGCCTGTATTGAGGGTCTATAAAAGGCATGGCTTGGAGGAAAACTGAACCTTTTTGATGGAGCAAAGTCAGGATGTTAATTTCCAGTTGACCTTTTTGTTTCAGAGTTTGCCATTTCTGGGTGTCCACATTGAAGTCTCATTGGATGTGCTCATTCTGATAAGTGTACATTCCATAAAAGGGTGGGGATTGTACTTCTTGGCAGATTCTTGCTCTTGTACCTTGATGTCCCCAAAGCAGACAAACCACCTTGGCTCTGTGGCTACACCTAGAGAACAGAGAAATGTCACCACCCAGGCTGGGCACCAGAAGGGCTTTCCTGGGAAGATCTCCCTGTCTGAGCCTGCAAAGGCCATACCCCAGCTTCCAGGGGCTCAGCAAGGAGCTAGTCACTGCTCTCCAGATATATAGAAAAAAAAAGGATATATATTGAAATTCTAACCATGAGTCATGTGGGCAAGATTAGGTGTGGCTTTATTTTCTTCTTTATACTGTCATCTTAAAATGTGTAAATGTTTACTATTTCTAAAACTAAATTTTCCAAGATATCTGTGCAGGTGTACCATTTCCCTTCATGAAGCTAATTTTGAGATATTCTTAACTCAGCTCCCCATTCAGCTTCTCTGGATTTCCTTAAATACTCAGTTTGGATTTGTGACAGTTGACTCTATCTAAAATTTTGAGCCAGCTTGAAGCTGTTTAGGACCTACTGTGTGGGCACTTGCTTCCTGATGTCACACGGATAGAGGATGCTCTTCCTCTGCCAAGCTATTGGGGCTATTGGGAAGATGTAGGAGACAAAATTGTGGGGAGCCTGGGTGTGTGCTAGACCATGCACCAGTGGGGATGTTCACTGTGAACTTTATCCCCTCACAATTCTCTGCCTTATGCAGTGTTGTTGTTTAATATAATTAATTCAATTCCTTAATTTTTTATTTTAGTGTGTGTGCGTGCCCGCACGTGGGGGTGTGTGTACAGGTGTATACATTCCACAGCACACTTATAACAGTCAGAGAACAGCTTTTGGGAATTGATTCTGTCCTTCCACTGTGGGTTCTAGGTTTAAACTCCAGCTGTCAAGTTTGTGCAGCCAGGAGCCTTTAACAACTGAGCCATATTGCCAACCCCATTTATTTTTTAAAAAGAATTTTGTGTATGTTCATTGCACATGGCACTCTGTTACATAAGATGCTCTCATACAAGCATACATGCTACATGTGATGGCACTCCCCTCCCATCCACCCCCCATTTCTGGGCCATCCCCCTCAATAGTCTCCTCTGGATGGATTAGTTCCTCTGGATAGTTGCTCTTATACTTTCATGTTGTATACACCTATATGATCATTTCCTTTTTTAATTGTGATAAAATATGTTTATCACTAAATACCCATAATCCCAGCACTCCAGAGGTGATGGACAGGAAAATGGTCAGAAGTTCAAGTCAGAAGTTCTGAGATACATGATACTCAGTTTCAATAATCATAATAATAATATTTACCATGTTGATGATTTTTTAAATGTACGTTGACTGCAATGGCATTAAGTATACATACATTGGTGATTGGTGTGCAGCCATCACTACTATCCATTTTCAGAACCTTCTTTGCTTATTGAACTATAACTCTGCCCCACCCTCGGCCCCTGGTGACTACCATTTTTTCTGCTTCTGGAATTCATCTACTTGGTCCCTCAAATGAGTGGAATCTGTCCTGTGACAGGCTTAATTCACCTAGGGGTCCTCAAGGTCCATCATGTTGTAGTATATGTCAGAACTGCCTTGTTCCCAGGCACTGAGAACTGGTGCACATTCCTGTCTGCCCACTGGGTGGAGGAATACTTGGGCTGCTTCTGCCTTATTGGCTTTTGTGAACATCAGTACTCAAAACATGGATGTATAAATATCTGTCTGAGAAATCCTTTTTCTAAAGAAGACTTGCTGGATCATAGGATGCTGAGTTTTGTTTGTTTGTTTGTTTTGTTTTTTAGTTTTTCAATTTTCGAAGTTCCTCAAATCATTTTCCATAGAAGTTGCATCATTTTCCCCATATAGTGTTATTTTAATTAATACTTCTTACTTAGGTTTCCATCTTCCTGAGACCAAGAAACCTGTTCCATTCACTTCTGTGAACGAAAATCATTCTTCCCAAGCTCCTAGGTCAATGTTTCTCTTAGGAATTGCCTAAGACCATAGAAAACACAGATCCTTACATTATGATTCATAACAACAACAGAATTGCAGTTATGAAGAAGTAATGAAAATAATTTTATGCTTGGGATCACCACAACATGAGGAACTGTAAGTTTTTGAAGATATAAATGTTAGCAGGGGCATAAGTCATAGGATCTGAGTGCTGAGCCCAAGGAATGCCACTGCCTACACCTAGGATGGTGGTTGGAAGCCTTCCTAAGGCTGCCACCCTTTCATTCATCTCTTCTTGTTGTGGTGACCCCCAGCCATAAAATAGAAGAAAATATCAGAAGATGGAAAGATCACCCATGCTCATTGACTGCTAGGATTAATAATATTGCGGAAAAATTGCCATCCTACTAAAGGCAATCTACAGATTTAAAGCAATCCTTATCAAAATCCCAACACAATTCTTCACAGACATTGAAAAAAATATTTTTCAGATTCATATGGAAACATGAAAAAAAAAACAGAATAGCTAAAACAATCCTAAATGGTAAAAAGAAAAGCATCCAGGGAGGGGTAATCACTGTCCTAAATTTCAAGTTGTATGATAGAGTTATAGTAATAAATAAAACACCATGGTATTAGCATAAAGCAGACAAGCTGATTAGAGGAAATGAACACCCAGATATAAGTCTACACACCTACAGACACCTGGTTTTTTTTCAAGGAAGCCAAAAATACACACTGGAAAAAAGACAGCATTGTCAACAAATGATGCTGGTCAAACTGGATGGCTGCATGTAGAAGAATGCAAATAGATCCATATTTATTACCTTGAACAAAACTTAACTCCAAGTAGATGAAAGACCTCAACATAAGAACAGATATATTGAACCTGACAGAAGAGGAAGTGGGGAATAGCCTTGAATGCATTGGCACAGGAGAAGACTTTCTGAACAGGGTACCATTACCACAGGCACTAAGGTCAATAATTAATAAAGGAGACCTCATGAAACTGAGAAGCTTCTACATGGCAAAGGACACCATCATTGGATAAACTGGCAGGCCACAGAATGGGAAAATATCTTTGCCAATTATATATCTGATAGAGTGTTAGTCTCTAGAACATGTAAAGAACTAAAAATAAAAAACCTTGTGGGAGTAACCAACCACTTTCTAACTGTTTTTAAGGTTCACTCCATGACATGGAACCCATGCCTGACACTGCTGAAGTGGCGAAGAATCTGAGACTAGGTAGGCCATGGCCTTCTGGGAAAACCAAGTTCTACTGTTCTCACGAATTAGCATCACAGTAGAACAACTCCTAATGACACTCTGCTATGCCCATAGATCAGTACCTTGCTCATCCATCAGCACAGATGCTTTCTCTTGCTGTAGATGGGAATAGCACAGAGACCCACCACTGGGTAAAATGCAGAGTGAGAGACTTTGAAGTTCTCAATCCTAAATGGGATGTCTTCATCAAACCCCTCCCCTCAGGGTTCAGGGAGCTGTGAAGAAGAGGAGGCAAAAAGACTGTAAGAGCCAGAGGTAATAAATGATTCCAATGAAACAGTGTCTTCTAGACACAGCATGATGGATGCACGCATGTACTCACAGAGACTATGGCAACAAACGCAGCACCTGCACAGGTTCAAACTGGATGGGGTCCTGGTGCTGAGAGGGAGAAGTCAGCATGTGCTCCCATCTCTAACCAAGAAGCTATCTGTAATTAATACCCACAGGCAGTGAGAAGTTTACTTTTCTCCAGTGGAGTTTCACTGGGTATATTAACCACATAGTTCATGGTAGGCCACGTGCTCAAGAGTAACTGGCCAACACAAAAATGAACTCAGTGGTATTTGCCTCAGTTTTTGTTTGGATATTTTTTTTGTCTTGTTGGTCTTATGCTTACATATTTTGGTTTCTGTTTTTGTGTTTTAATGAGGTTTGCGCTTTTTGTTTGTTTTTTAAAGAGAGGGGAAGGGTGTGGAGTTGGGTGGGTGGGGAGGTGAGGAGGATCTTGGAGGAGTTTTGGGAGGGGAAATGGTCATCAGAATATATTGGATGATAGTTGTTTTCAATCAAAATTAAAAATAAATAAAAGAACAAGCAAGAAGTCCTTCTTTCAAATGCAAAATTTGGGGAATTTGGGCTTTAACATAATCTGAGAGCAAATATTCTATTGCCCACTATATATCATCATGTATGTGTGTTTATATAAATGTGAATAAAAATATATATACATATTTTCTAACATTATTTGGCATTTTGTTATTAATATCTTCTGTCATATATAATGTTCCAATTTTGCTCTTCTTACAGCCTTTTTATTTTTATTTTTTAAGATTTTATTTATTTATTTATTTATTTATTTATTTATTTATTATGTATACAACATTCTGCTTCCATGTATATCTGCACACCAGAAGAAGGCACCAGATCTCAAAACGGATGGTTGTGAGCCACCATGTGGTTGCTGGGAATTGAACTCAGGACCTCTGGAAGACCAGCCAATGCTCTTAACCTCTGAGCCATCTCTCCAGCCCCTCTTACAGCCTTTTTAAAATGACATGTTTAATAAGTCTGTATAAGATTATAATCTATCTTTTTATTATCATTATTGCTATATTATTGTTAAAGGAATAATACATAGGCTTAATCAATGAATTGGGGAATGAAACAGATAAGGAGGTCCAGTGACCCATGAGCTACTGACAGTTTTAGTTTCAGGTTTAAGTGGAGGAAGGACTGGAACAAAAAGCAAGAGTATGTCAAGCTGTCAATGTCTCAAGTCTGGCTCTTAAAGTGGCCCAATGAGATATTGTAAAAAGCCAGAGCTGATGATGCACAACTTTAATTCCAGCATTCAGGAGGCAAAGGCAGGTGAATTTCAGTGAGTTTGAAGACCAGCCTGGTCTATATGGTGAGATCCTGTGTAAAAAATAAAAAATGTGTTGTTATAGCTTTCATTGTCTGGGACCAGTCTGTCTCCTGAATGATGATGCCCTCAGGGTGTGACCTCACCATCCTAGATAACCGTCCTCATTTCAAGGTGGAGAGATCTGTTCTTAGGACTTTGCTGTCCCTGGTGTCCAGGGTGACTGCAGGGTTAGGACTTATCTCTGTGCTTTCAGCCTTGAAGGGGAACGAGTAGGTCAACTGAACAGTCACTCCTTGAGTGATTATCATGCCTATGCAGAACAAGCAGGAGTCTGGTCCAAAGCAAAGGAAACAGAAAATGAACTGAGAAAAATGAGAAAGGAGAAAGGGACAGTCAATGGTGCAAGCAAAAAGTGACCAATGTTAAGGCTGAAAGAAGCAGCATCATTATAAAGCAGAGCACAGCATGGAGCCACAGTCAGAAGCATCCAATGAAATAAGCTGCATGTGGGTCCTGTTTTGTTTTCATAGCTCCATGGGTATGGACCATGAGGAAAATGTTTAGAGTTTTCTTGCCTCTGCTTCAAGAGAGGAACTTTAACAATGGCATGAAGTATACTGGAAGGAGTTTAGTTCTGGTGAGTAAAGACAAGATCCATGCCTTTGATTCCTGGGCTTGCACAGGTGACTCCATTTTTATTTTGGCTTTGAAACGAGTCCTTGCCATGTAGCAGAGGATACTGCCAGTTCACAGTCTGTCTGTTTCAGCCTCCCAAGTGGTAGACTACTTTCAGTGAGCCGCCACACCCAAGCATAACTTCATTTTGACAATTCCTCCCTTGTCTCTTTTCCTTGAAGACATTACTGACTTGCCTTCGTGTTTATGGGTTTGGTTAGCTCCTCCCTGCAGGGCTGAGATCTGTCCTCCCTGATTCTAGATGGGGGGGGGGGGGGCGGTGGAGCAGACAACAAGGAATCAATGCCAAACTTAGCAGTTAAGAGACCCACCCATTATGGATTCTTGAATATTTTTACCTAGTGTTCTTTGCACAGACTAGAAGGGGGGATACATTTAAACTGACACTTCAGTTTGTTTAATGGCCATTACTTTATTCATATTTTCTACTTCTTAGATTTTGGTTAGCTGTATTTTCTTAGAAAAGCATTCTTTTTTCTGAGTTTCAAATTTAGTGGTTAAAAAGTTATGTACGGTGTTAGGTTTATTTCTTAATACTTTATTTATTTTTATTGTATGTACATTGGTGTTTTGTCTGCATGTTTGTGTGAGGGTGCCAGATTCCCTGGAACAGGAGTTGTACATAGTTGTGAGCTGCCATGTGCTGGAATTGAATTCAGGTCCTCTGGAAGAGCAGCCAGTGTTCTCAAACCTGAGCAATCTCTCCAGCTCAGTGTTAGTTTTAAAAATTAGTCTTTATGTTTGATATTGCCTATTAAGCATTTTGTCTCTTTTTAAAATTAATTTTCTACCAATTTTTTGTTTGTTTTGGTTTTGGCCTTTCAAAACAGAGTTTCTCTGTGTAACAATTCTGCCTGTCCTGGAGCTCACTCTGTAGACCAGGCTGGCCTTGAACTCACAGAGATCCACATTGCCTCTGCCTGCAGAGTGCTGGGATCAAAGGTGTGCACCATCTAGCTAAATATTTTAAAGGCTTATTTTATTGTATGTGTATAAGTGTTTGCTTGCCTGTCTGTCTGTGCAGGTGCCTGGTGCCCAGGAAAGTTCGAAGAAAAGTGTCAGATTTCCTGAAACTGGAGTAATGAATAACTTTGAGCCACCATGTGGTGTGTGAGGATTGAACCCAGGTCCTCTGTAAAAGCAGCCAGCTGGTGCTCTTAACTGCTGAGTCATCTCTCCAGCACCCATCCTGCCCCCAAATAATTTTTTAACTTTAAAAAATAATCTGTTGTGATTTTTTCATCTGTTTCAGTTTTCATGGTGTTTGGGTTTTTTGTTATTGTTTGTTTTTTGGTCTTGTGTGTCTGTATTCAAAGTTAGTGTTCAAAGCCAGAGGCTTATGCATGCTAGGAAGACATTCAACCACTGAGCTACACAGCCCCAGCCCAAGTTTGTGATTTTCTTGTAGGTTTTACTGAGTTCCCTATGTCTATCCCAATTTCATTAATTTCTATGTCTATAGTAATTAATTCACTTCTTACTGCTTTCCTTATTTTGTTTGTTTTTTTCCCACCATTTTTATGGTTTAAAGTATGAGTAAGGAAAGAGGTTGTTTTTTTTGTTTTTGTTTTTTTTTTTGTTTTTTTGGTTTTGTTTTTTTGTTTGTTTGCTTATTTGTTTTTCTGAAAGCTGCTCTGGGCCCATGTGTGCTTCCAAGTAGTTTCATTCCTCTACAAACTAACAGATTCCTAGAAGTATGTTTTCATATTTTATGAGTGTAGATTTTGCTTTGGTTTATTTGTTAATTTCTAACTTTATTGTATTCTGGTCAGTGAATTTGCATATAGGATAATTTTTTATGTGTGGCTATTTTCTTTGAGCACAAATGGTCAATTTTAATGAGTCATGTGTTAGCCTTCGATACAGGTTATTATTTAGTAGCATTCAACAATAAAACTATTACTAGGCCAGGCGGTGGTGGTGTACACCTTTAATCCCAGCACTTGGGAGGCAGAGGCAGGAGGATCTCTGTGAGTTTGAGGCCAGCCTGGTCTGCAGAGCGAGTTCCAGGACAGGCTCCAAAGCAATACAGAGAAACCCTGTCTTGAAAAACCAAAACAAAAAAACAAACAATTTTTAGCATCCATGCATTCTAAGAATTTGGAAAATTCTATATTGAAGGACAAGAATATTAGCAACAGACATGGCCCAGTCTGTATGACTGTACAGCCTGGTCACTGAGAGGATGAGGAGTGACAGTCGAGTTACAGAACAAACTTAATCTGTTAAAAAAAAAAAAAAAAAAAAGAGCTGGGAAGAAGAGTGTTTGCGTCATAACAACATGCTGCAGTCCCTTGCAGAATACTGACAAGGTTCTCTGAGATTCTGGATGCATTAAGGAAAGAATCACCCAGTGTAGTGTCACTTGTGCTTGATAACAGCCTAAGTGACTAAGGGCCAGGCCAATCTCCTCTGTGGTGGCCTACAAATCACCCTGCATCCCTGAGCTGACTGCACCGGAGACAGAGGACCATAAGGATGACAACAACAATCTCATAATGAGTTGAGAGATGACTGCCACTTTTTAAAGAAGTATTTGCTTGTGGCCTGGAGAGATGGCTTAGCAGTCAAGAGCAGCACTTCCTGCTTTTCCAGAGTTGGGTTTCTGGAACCCACCCCAGGCAGTTCATAGTTGCTTGTAGCTGCAGTTCCAGGGGGTCTAACTTCTTCCGGCCTCCTCAGATACTCCCACAGACATGCATACACCCCACTCCCACATAATTAAAAACAATTTAAAAAAACAAATTACTATTTGTTCTAGTCCTTTGCTGTTTGCTACAAATGTTCTTATTGAATCTTAACGTAAACCTCTCAACGTGTTTCTGTGATTCACACATGTCTGTCGCCATGACTGACATTTGTTCAGAGAAGCACTGCTGTTGTTCAGTTGAATGCAAGTTGCCTCCTTTTGCTTTGACCTGCCCCGTCTGATGGTCACACCCTACTTCTGACTGTTATCAGGGTGGGCTTTGGGCCTAATAGCACAGACAGGCCAATGGTTTGCAGGGTATTGCAAGAGGAAACTTGCCCACACGTACTCTTGTTTTTAGAAAGTTCCTGTTATAATATATACAAGAAAGCAGTTTAGTGTAGAAACTGAACTTGAAAGGAGAGAAGCTGGAGAGACCATGGTAGGCCTGAGAGAACTGAGGGAGAGCCATGAAGGAGGCACTGTGTGGCAGAGAAAGGGTACAGGGTGTATGAGATGAGAAACTGTCACAAGGGAGAGAACTGTAGACTCAAGGGTAAGCTGCCATGTGCCCTGAGAAAGCAGAGTTCCTGGGTGGTGGTGGATAACAGGAACTCTCTGAAGGCTCTGCTCAGATGGTGCCTATCTGCTCACGAAGGATGTGTCTCTCTACCTCAGGCAGATGAAGAGACCAGATAACAGGCTGAGCGAAGTTCAAACTCAGGCTCACATAACCGCAAAGCCTATCCTCAAGCATGGGGACCTTTTCTATGCTCCCAGGTGCAGGGACAAAGATAGTGAGTCCAGAATAAACTCACTGAGTTCCCCTGAGTGGGAGGCCTGGTGGCCACAGAGAGTCCAAAGGTCAGAGTCCAGGTACATGGGTGTGGAGAAGAAATGCTTTGCACAACAAAAAGAATTAACCTCGCAAACCTTCCCTCTCCAGACTCCTCTCAAGTTCTGAGTGTGCTTGCCCAAGCAATTGCCTCTCCACAAGGCTGTGTGGAGGACAGCTGGGTGCTCGGCTTTGTGGTCTCTACGATGGAGCTCTTATGGTTCCTTGTACTGATTATACTGAAGACACTTCTGTCCCTGGCCTTTACCCAGTCACCTTTTACCCTATTCCAAGTGTTGACCCTGCAAGTGTCTCCCACAGCCACCTGTGTCCATCTTCACTCTTCCTTCTTAACTACACATCCACTGCAATGTTACACCAAGCATCTTTACTTTAAATGTTCACTGCGTTGCCTGGTGCTAGTACCTGACTGTAGTCTTACTGCTTGGGAGATGGAGGCAGGAGGATCATCACTTCTAGGGAACCCTGGGCAACATAATGTGCTGTGGATCAATCTTCGCACACTGTAAATATGTATTGTTCTCATTGTTTACAAAAACCTGATTGGTCCACAGATAGGCAGGGTTTAGGGGGCAGAAAAAATGCTGGGAAGAAGGAGGGCGAAGTCAGAGGAGTCACCAGAGAGACACGGAGAGGAAACAGGAAGTGCAAGATGAAAAAGAGAGACTGCCACATGGCAGAATGTAGATTAGCAGAAGTGGGTTAATTTAAGTTGTAAGAGCTGGTGAGTAACAAGCCTGAGCTATCAGCTAGAATTTATAATTAATATTAAGTCTCTGTGTGTTTAATTTGGAGCTGGTGATCTAGACAAAAACTCTGTCTACAATAATGAAACTCCAAAAATGAAAAAAAAATCACATTTTAACATTTTAACCTAAGTAAAACTATGGCATTCTAGACAATGAAAATCTGGGGATCACATGTCCAATAGAAGGAAGCCTTAAACATACTTTTAGTATTTTATTAGTAAGCTTCTGTCCATGTTTCAGCTGAAACCTCAGCTTATTGCCATCAGGGCCCACCTTGGCCCAGTTTGGCCTGATTTGTGTCACCTGTCTATGGGTCCTATTTCCACCGCTGTGGTTAGGAGCCTACAAACAGATGGACATGTGACTTAAACCAGTTAGTTGGGCTTTATTTCCTTCTCTGGCCATGGAGGATGGCCATTGGCCCTGCTTTGTAGGGGTGGTGCAAGGATTGGAGGAAAACCTACAGTGAAGGTACTAGCAGGAGGGCTGGCAAGCAGCACACCTGTCCTGAGTGCACCCTGTTTTCGAGTCCTTCCTGAAAGCAGGTTTGTGACCTCCAGACACCATTGTTATATTAGCTTGGGAAATGTGCTTCCTATCATAAGCAGATCAAAGTTCAACATGAAATGGAAGGTACAGATTTAGAGCTATTGTTGCTAAAATGAGAACCAAGGAACTAGAATAACAGCCCATGAGGGTCAGTGGGCCAAGGTCAAAGACATTTTTAGTCCAAGGGTCTAGGGAGGTTTCAACATAACACGTGTATTGAGTCCTTCTTAGCATAGTCCTCACCCAGAAGCACTTCATAGACACGTAGGCTAGACACTTACCCTGGACTCTGGGCATCACAGGCTGGAGGCAGCTAGCCCATTCTGAGTCCAGACTGCACAGTCCTTAGCACAGGTCTCATATCCAAGGCATCCTTGGTTCTTGCCAGAGGTGGAGCTCACTTCTCAGGGGAGCCAAGATGCCTCAACCTGGGTCAGAAGACACCTCAGCATTGCACAGCCTCATAGAGATTTCCAGATGGAGAACAACCCCTCAGCACAGCTCAGCTCAGCACCGGAGGTCTTGATGGTCTTTGTTTTGAATCATTTCCTTTCCTTCTTTGTGTTCTACCTGGCTTTGCTGTACACACTCTGGCTTATCCACCATGCCATTTCACCCTCTAGCTACTTTCTCCTCTCCTTTCCCCCCTGTCTCTCCCATTCCCCTTTTCCTTCTTCCCCATTTAACCCTCTTTCCCTGATCATCTTTCCTTTGCTTCCTCACAAATATTTTCCGAGTTACATTACTCATGAACTAGCTATGGGGGCAAGAGTTACAATGGAAACAGGATCATTGTCCTTCTGTGACTTTAGTCTGAAAGGGAAGACAGACTGAAAAATAATTGCCCAAATACTTGTTTAACCATACCTGCAATTATGCTATTAATAAGGCACCCATTTCTACGGAACTCATTTGGCATTTTCTACGTCTGGTTGACTTGTCAAACAAACAGCATTAGGAGCCTCCTGGAGAGTGAGATCTCCAGTGTGTAGTTCACACAGAGCCTGGCCCTTTACATAATGTGCATTCAGTAATTATAGAATGAATGGAAAAGCATAAGATACCTCAAAATATAGTCAGTGGACGAATACATGGCACAACAGATATGAGAGAGGGCGAATCTCTTCCTCTGGCCCATCCTTCTCCCACTCTCCCAATAGACAAAAAGATGCCAGGAGCATGAGGTTCCCAAGAATGGATGGATGCCAAATAGCTTAGATTCTTGGCCATTAGCTCCCTCCCCCCAGGAGAACCTGCCTGGGACTATCATGAATTTCAAACTTAGCAGTTCCTTAATGTGTTTTGTGTTGCAACAGAACACTACAGACTGGCAAAATTCACTTTGTAATTATCTTAGTTCTGGAGGCTAACAAGTGAAATATCAAGGCGTCAGCATCTTCCGAGGGCCTAATACATTATCCCATGGTGGAAAGCAGAAGCCCACTCATGCTATAGTCAACCCCTCCACCAAGATAAGGACCTCCATCTACCCACAAAGGCACAGGCCTGACCCAGTCACCCTATACATACACGGCCTCCCAACACTATTGTACTGGGGATTAAGCTTCTGACACATGAACTGTAGGGGACATATTGAAACCAGAGAAAGGAGAAATAAAGGGGCAATTGCTGTACCCAACTTCGTGGCTTTGCAGCATGACAGCATTTGTCTCCTGTCACTATGGCCAAATAAGTGCCATTCAGTTCACACCGTCTTTCAGATTACTATTCTGACTACTCCAGTTATATGGGAAGCATAAAGCTATCAAAAATCATTTACCCAGGGACTGGAGAGAAGGCTCGGTGATTGTGAGCACTTGCTGCTCTTTCAGAGGACGTGCTTTCAGTTCCCAGCACCCTCCTGGTGGTTCACTATTATAACTCCAGTTCCAGGGGATCCTCTTCTGACCTCTGAAAGCACCAGGCACACACATGGTAAACACACAGGCAACACACTCATACAAATAAAATAAAGTAAAACTTTTAAAATGTCGTTTAATTATGGCCTGGAGAAATGGTTGCTCTTCCAGAGAACCAGAGTTGGGTGCCTGTACCCACCATGGCTCACAACTGCCTGCAACTCCAGTTCCAAGAGATCTAACACCTTCTGGCCTGCATAGGTGGTACATATATATACACTCAGACACACACATGTGTACATATAAAATTAATAAATCTTTCAAAAGAAAAAATGATTTAAGGAGTTATGAAAAGAAGCTAGTTAAAGGGCAATATGGCTTTATTAACCTTATCACATTTTCACTTGAAGCTGTCAATGAAATACAATGGAGCATTAAGGACAGGAGAAAACGCAGTAGAGTTACTGTTTCAGAGGTGGGCAGAGAGGGAGCAGTACCCATCTTCCTTGTGACCAGGTCCATAGAAATTGTAAGAGGTGATCAGATGGGCCTTGGGTCAGACCTGGATTTGACCTGGTTCTGACAAGAATCTATCATACTTTGCAGTCATATGACAATAAATTCCATGCATTTAAACAGGGAACTCATGCCAAAAATCTAGATTGCTCTTTTGGACATAGTTACCCTCATTGTTACAGTGCAAGAAACAGGGCATCTCTAACCTTCTAGCTCAGGACACAATCACCCTGTTTCCCCTCAGTACATGGGGGGGGGTGATGTAAGGGCCAGTGATGTCATCTTTAGTGATGTGTGCCCTGGTGAGCACATTAGAGGGAAAAAGAGATGATACTTAGGGGCAAGTCATAGCTCATAAACCAGAGTTGTATTGCTGACAGGATGCTAGTGACAACGAGTCTAATGACTGAACTAGCTCAACGTCATTTCTTCCTGGAAGAGCCAGAGATCAGGATATGGGAAATAACTTTCTCAGAGAGATTTCTAAGTGAGTAGCAGAGCCACGACAGCTCACAAAATGCCTTCATCTTCCTCCCCCAAGTCCCCATAGAAAGTGACCCCATGTTCTGTCCACTCCTAACACTGAGTAGTAGAATCTTAAAGTTGTAGCAATTGCTACAACTTCCTTGGTTCACCCTGGGACACTTCAGTGGCATTTTTCTATTTTCAAATGCAGACACCAGAGAGATTACCCAGGCCCACAGAGTTGACAAGTGTCAGAGCAGGTATGCAACCTGACTATCCTCACTCTGCTGTTGGCAACCTCCCCAGGGACCCTGCTATCCTCCCAGAATTCTATGTATTGTAAAGCCACTGAATCAAAAAGTCCTGGTGCATGAAACTACACAACAGTTGCCCTGCCAGCTCTGTCCACAGAAGTACTGTGGTGTTGGAATGCTCCCCAGAGGACAAAACAAAGACCTCAAGAGGAGCATTGCCTTCCACTGTTAGTGCAACCCTGCTAATGGGTAGAAAGTGTGAGCAGTTTTCTACAGAGATGGACAAGGAAAAGGCTGCAGAGGTCCTGGGTCATGGAAAAGTGTCTAGACTTACCTTACTCACAGAGTTTGACGGGTGTAAATAAAGAACTATGGGCACTTGAGGAATTTCATGCCCGAGGCTGGCTAAAGGATGGGTTTGAGAAGGATGGGAATATGCTCACAAGAAGGAGGCAATAGCTGCTGTGCAATGA
The DNA here is from genome assembly GCF_003668045.3 of Cricetulus griseus. Classification (NCBI taxonomy): domain Eukaryota; kingdom Metazoa; phylum Chordata; class Mammalia; order Rodentia; family Cricetidae; genus Cricetulus; species Cricetulus griseus. The sequence continues at coordinate 76,127,542 of NC_048601.1, read as the reverse complement.
ATGGCCAATGATAGAGGCTGAAACACCAGTTTCCGAGCAGGTGTGGAGGGGCAGAGCCAGCATAGCTGACGTGAGGTTGAGAAAGAGGGAAGAGCCAGAGTCAGGTCTCTGGTTTCCAACTTTGATGACTGCAGGGCTGGTAAACTGAAAACATGAAAAAAACAACTGGAAAGAGCATGAGTTTTTAAACCTCTGGTGATATACTTTCTCCAGCCTCCTAAATCTCCATAAACAGCACCACCAACGTGAGACCAAGTGTTTAAATACATGAACATGTGGGGGACTGATAGGGGATGTCCTTTTGTATATATGTTTCTCTTATTGGGGCCAGTAGCCAGGCTGGAAGTATGGGTGGGGCTACTAGACGAGGAGAATGCTGGGTATAGAAAAGAGAGAAGCTGCCATAGAGACACCATGTAGCTGTTGGGAAGATAGGATGCTGGAAGTTCTCCGGTAAAATAAAATATGTAAAAATAAATAGATTAATAGTTATGGGTTAATAATTAAGAGAGAGCTAACCAGTAAAAAGCCTGAGCCATCAGCCAATAGTTTATAATTAATAGATGTCTCTGTGTGTTCATTTGGGGCTAAACAGCTGTGGGACCAGGTGGGACAGAAATTCAGCCTACAGGGGACATTCTCATTCAAAGTGCCACAAGGACTTCCCCTTTAATGGAAGAGTTCAAATTATGCTAAGAATGATTGCAAGATATCAGTGACCTGCAACATGCCATAGAGATATTTGCATAGCCATGATTATTGCTGAACTACTAGTCATAATAGTGGGGAAATCAGGAGCAGCCTACATGTCTATCAACAGATCAAATGATGGTGAAATGTAGCATTTTATGTAGCTTTAAAAAAATGCAATCATGAAATTTTCAGGAAAATGGATTGGATTATAAGTCATTGTGTTAAGAAAAATAAGCCCCCTTTTCTATTTTTCTGAATATTTTTCTATTATATGTAGAGCCTATATTTAAAACTGTATTTTCAGTATTTTTTCTAATATTAATGGGTATTCGGGAAAAGCTTTATTGTCAAGTAAGCAAATCCTAGTGCCTAACACACTGGTTTTCAAGGCACTACACCATTGGAAGTCAAAAAGGGGACTATGAAAGAGGAGGAAAAGATCTTAAAGGCTTGAAGGGGGGATGAAAAGGTGAAGGATGAACATGACATGAAAGCAAAGGAGAAACTGGAGAGGAGAAAGGGACCAGCAAAAGGGAGGAAGTGGGGGAAAGAGATGAATAAGAACAAATTATATTGATTCATATATATGAAAATGCCATAATAAAATTATTTTGTATACAACTTAATTAATTTAAGGGGCTAACAGTGGCTATGTGGTTAGGTAAGTGCATTTGCTGCTCGTCCAGCGAACCCAAGCTCAGTTCCTATCAACAACATTGGTAGCTTGCAATTGCCTAGAACTCCAGCTCCAGGGGATCTGAGACTTCCTTCTGGATTCCGTGCAATGGCATAAACTCACACAGACACACACAAGTTAATATTTTTTAATTTTTTTAAAAAAAACACAGTGACTTAGCAAAAATGTTCTCATATATTTCTCCTTTGCCTAAAGCCCATTATGTTTCCCCAGGGCAATTGTCCTCCACATGTCCTCCCCATAGCTCATGGATTCAGGAAGCATCACCATCTCTATTCGAGGCAGCGTTGGCAGAAGAAGAGAAAGAAAAGGGAGAGCTTTCTACAAGTTTGTCACTACTGCAGCTTGAAGTGACTCACATCTCTCAGGACACATCATGGCCTCACCCAATGACATAGTGACTAGGCAACCTGAGGTTGCCTGTAGACCATTTGGACATTGTTACGTTATTGAGCAACTGCTGTAGTCCATGGCAACCTGTCCAGAAAGATATTGTCGAGTTACACAAGTGCCCGCCATCCCATTGGTCTTTGCCAGGACATTTTGGGTATCTCTGCATTGTTAACCATACACAAGGACCATAGTTTTCTCATTCTTCTCCCTCCTCCTCCATTTCTTCTTTCTCTGCTTCATCCTTTCCTCCTCCTTGTCATCCACCCCATTCATCATCATCACAATCATCATCATCTGTTCTACAACTACTACAACCTCTAGCTCACAGCTTTAGATCCTATTAGTTGGGATCCAATTAAAATTTATTAAACAAATCTCCAAAGTGTGTTTCCCAGGGACTATTCCAAGAACATTCATTTTTGCAGATATTAATAGGTATTCTGAGAAACAGCTTTATTGTCAAGTAAATAAATCCTGGCACATAACATGGATTTTTACCACAGTATGTTTTAAAGAAATATACTGTAGGGTTTCCAAAGGGTACATCAGGAAGAAGGGTGCTAAAGACTCGAGTTATTGTCCCCAAGTCCCATAAGTATTCTTGCCAACTAATGTATCTGATGACTGCTCCTGACGGTCCTTTTGCCCTTTATCCATGTCCTGTCTCCATCCTTACAAAAGAAAAACATACTCTGGCATTGGTACATTGTTTGTAGTATAGAAGCCTCTGTCTTCTAAAGGAACTATTGCAAACATCATCACTGAACTAGATTCCAGTGACTGGGAAATAAAACCTCAGCAAACAAGGCAGTTTCCAACTCTTGACTTTTAATGGAACTGAAGAACATCCTAATGGAATTGTCAATAGATAGACCATTAAAATATTTTCATGATAAATGACTGCATGATTTTTTTTGTTACATCTCTGAAATAGACTTTCTTGATGGTGCTATTAAATCCATCCCCTCCTACTTATTTATATGAACAGTTTCTCCATTGCTGTCTCTGTAAAAGACATAAACAGGACTCGAAGTGGTGCCACATTCCAGCAGTAAACAGTTAACTGTGGGGAGACAAACACTCAAGAAAAAGCCACCTGACTTATTAATTACTGAAAGTCCAATAAAAATGTGTTTCCTGTGTTTAGTTATTATGCATCACATTTAATTTCTTCTGTTGTTTTAATGAATTCTACCTTAATAATAACTAAATCCAGAAAAATGTGAACACTTGTAGCCTTGAACTTACATAGTGTAGTAGTTTGCAGTGACAAACACCATGACCAAAAACAACTTGAGGAAGAAAGAGGATATCTTGCTTACACTTCCAGGTCACAATCTATCCTTGAGGGATGTTAGGGCAGGAACTCAAGGCAGGAACCTGAAGACAGGGACCATGGAGGAAGGCTACTTATTGGTTTACTCACTGGCCCATGCTCTATTAGCTTCCTTACACAGCCCAAGGTCACCTGCTTAGGGATGGTACTGCCCACAGTGGGCTGGGCCTTCCTAAGTCAATTAGCAACCAAGTAAACACCCCACAGACATGCACACAGGCCAACCTGTTGGAGGCAGTTCTTCAACTGAGGTGCTTCTTCTTAGACAATTCTAGATTGAGTCAAGTTGATGATAAACACTAACCAGAACGTGTGTGTTTGTGTGTGTGTGTGTGTGTGTGTGTGTGTGTGTGTGTGTATGTGTGTTGCCTTTTTGATATGGAGGGAAGAAATGTGACACAATGACCAATAAAAGACTTTCAAGCATTAAAATAGCATTTGTTGTTAAAAAGGAAAAGAGAGGCCGGGAGGTAGTATCTCCCGACTTTAATTCCAACACTCAGGAGGCAGAGGCAGGAGGATTTCTGTGAGTTTGAGACCAGCCTGGTCTACAAGAGATAGTTCCAGGACAGCCTCCAAAGCCACAGAGAAACTGTCTTGGAAAAAAAAAAGGAAAGGAAAGGAAAGAAACGAAAAGAAAAAAGGAAAGGAGAAAAAATGATGAAAAGATTTTCTTAAAAACAAAAACAAAACTTTTGGGGTGGGGTTGCAGTCCAGTGGTAAAGCACTTGCCCAGACTTCAGCCTCTGTCACCGAAGAAAGGATAAAGAGGAGCCTGCTCTTGTAATTTTCACTTGCTGGTGATGGGCTGCATGCATGCTACCCTTAAGTAGCAAACCCCAGTAGGGTTCCTTCAGAAGCACAGATTAAAGTAAGAATGTTGCTTCCTAATGGTAATGGCAACATCTGCAATAGCCAGACACTACCATGCACTGTCTTAGCATAAAACTTTTACCATGCTTACTTAACAGTGGACAAGGAGAATAGATTTTCAAATGGTTTGGAGTATGCAGGTTAAAAAAAAAAAGGAAATGACTGCCTTAACACAATGTTTCCTGACTAGATTAAATAAACAATGTGGAAATGGCGCTTCCACCCAACACATTGTTTGTTAGCACATTCATTTGTATGGTATACGTGCACATATGTTTGAGTGTTTGCATATGTGTGGGCAGATGTGCACACATGTTTGTGAACATGTATTCAAAGACCAGAGATTAATGTCAGATGACTTCCGATTTGCCGTAGGGGTACCATGCACACTGACTGGGCTTTTAAAGTATGTCCTGGGGATCTGAAATCCAGTCTCTGGTTGTGTGACTAGAGCCTTTTCCATTGAGGCTTTTTCCCAAGCTTCTGTTTGCTGTCTTTAAAAAAAAAAAAAAAAAAAAAAAAAAAAAAGTAGCATTTGGGTGGCTAAGGCCAGAGGCTTTTGAATTTGAGGTTAGCTTGGGCTATCTTGTGACCATCTCTTAGAAGACAAGGGCTGATTATATTTCCCCCAGCCTAGTACATATACTACATACTCCACCCCCACCTCTCTTTCATTTACCCCAAGACATAGCATCGATCCATGAATAAGTTCTCATCTAGATGGTAAATAAGAGGACTCTATGGTCCACAATCAAATAGCCTGGACTGGAGACACAGACACACTGGAGGGCAGAATTCAGAGAGGTGGGAGGGGAGAGGGCTCATAACGAAGCAAGCCCAGTGTTGTTGAGGGTGCAGAGTACTGGGTCTAGGCCATTGGGGATAATAGGTACCTTTTTTGTCCCACTGCTTCTTGGAGACTATAAGTATTCCTGCAATGAGATGCACATGTTGAGGCCCAGAAGCTCTAAAAAAAGGTGCAGGAGCAAAGACTAGCAATGAAGAATTACAAAGAGCAGATTGTCTTAAAAGGACTGTATACTATACATCTGTTTAAAATCACGTTTGTATAGAATGAAACTGGATGTCAAATGGGAACACAAGGAGGCTTTAGAGAGAGCCAGACCTTGAGAAAGGGGTTATTTGGGTTGTATTAATGATGTATTAAAGTTGTAAGGGATTAGTGGTTTTTTGTTTTGTTTTGTTTTGTTTTTTGTTTTGGTTTGGTTTGGTTTGGTTTTGGTTTTTCGAGACAGGGTTTCTCTGTGTAGCTTTGGAGCCTATCCTGGCACTCGCTCTGGAGACCAGGCTGGCCTCGAACTCACAGAGATCCACCTACCTCTGCTTCCCGAGTGATGGGATTAAAGGTGTGCGCCACCAGCGCCAGGCGGGATTAGTGGTTTTAATAAAGAATTTTTGACAATCAAAATTCCAGCTTAGATTTCCCCCACTATGAAAAACAAAACTATTTTATCTTTTACTTAACTTTTATCATAAAACTATGAAAAAAGTAGGGAAATAAAATTGGACTAAAGTGTCATCCCCAACCATATTGAAACATTAAATAATCCTAATGTTCAAAATCAATTCTTGCTTGTTAACAATTGATTTCACAATAGCACTGTATCAGTATCCCCAATTATTGAATAGGAACATAGTTAACAACTGAATGCTTTGTTCAGCCTTGTACCTAATAGTCAAACTTCCGTCTGGTGAAATGTCAAAATGGTCCCAAGATGGAAAAAAATGAATGATTTACAGCAGAGATTTCTGATGTCTAAAGACAGTGAACCAGAGGAACATGCAGGAAAGTGGAACTCTCAGCTCAGTTACAATGGAATAGAGGCACTCTTTTGACACTAGGAGAATGCAAACCAAACACTCAACTAAGCTCATAGGGGCTCACAAAGACTTCACAGGTCTGAGCTAGGTCCTCTGAATATGCATTATGGTTGTGTAGTTTGGTATTCTTGAGGGACTCCCATCAGTGGGAGTGGTGGTGACTCTGACTCTTTTGCCTGCTCTCAGGATCCTTTTTCTCCTCATCCAGCCTTGATATTAGGGTTTACGCCTAGTCTTATTGTAACTTGCTAGGCCACATTTGGTGGATATCTCTGGGAGACCTGCTCTTTTTTTTTTTTTATGAAGGAGGAGTGTGTCTGGGAGAAAAGGAGAGGTGGGGAGAGGGACTTGGAAGAATGGACGGAGGGGAACTGGGGTTGGGATGTACTGTATGGGAGAAGAATAAAAGAGGAAAAGGGAGGGAGAAACTCTTTTGAAGAAAAAGGACCAGCATTAAATTATCCTAGCTGCCATCTCTTGCTGTGGCACCAGCACCAACGGATACTCTTCCTCCCGCGGTGTTCACTATGGAGAGTGTGCAACGCAACAGCTGCACAGGACAGCTCTCCAATCTACCACCTGTCTGTTTCCTAAACTGGGAAGGAACTCATCCTTGAGTTCTTCTACTGTTTCCCCCATCCTCTCGCCTAGCTCTCAGCTGCTACTTCTGACTTTTCAAACTACATCATAGTAACAGTTTGTCTCCTTGCAGAGGACTCAATAAACTTGTAGCATAAATGACCTGATTTGATATGATCTATGACTGAACTCATTCCTCAAGGAGTGTTCTGCCAAGAAATGGGAAATAGATAAGAGATCTCCCATCCTTTGGGCTTTTGGGGGCCACCTCTACTAGGAAGCCTTCCAGATACTCTACCATCAATCAGACTGGACTATATGGCCTTCCTTTGATCTCAAAAACCACTAGTACTTACTTTCACCACAAAAAAGTAGAATTCTGTTATGTAAAACTTGGTGTACTTTTTTGAGTCCACCTCTATCCAGGGACTTAGTTACTTGGATTCCCGGGACTTACTGTATTATCATGTACAAAGGGCAAAGAGAGTGGCAAAGTTCAATGAATGAATGGCTGGGTGGATGATACGGTGAATGAGGACCAGAGGAGACACACACAAGCCCTGCTGTGGAGAATCAAGCAAAGATGCTGCTGATTCTGATGCTGGGGTGAGGGACAGTGCAAGGGACCCTTGGATCTATCATGAGAGATGAGTGGAGGGGGCAGGCAGTGTGGCAGTTGTAGCTTAGCGTGAGAGTGCACGGTCAGCCTGTGTGACATCCTGGGTTTCATCCCCCACACAACCAAAAAACAAAACAAAACCAAAAAGCAAAAGCCAAGTTGGCATTGAAAGACCCCCGGAGTCTCTGGCCTCTCGGCCCAGGACCTCGGTGACCCCAATCACCAGGCAGAGGCGAAAACTTGATGCAAACAGCACCAGGCTTTATTGCAGTTGTTTAAGGAGCTAACCCCATGTTAGCTCAGGCCTTTCATCCACCCACCATGGTGGATGGCTGGGGAAAGAGACTGAGGAGCCACGGAATAGAGATCTTATAGTGCAGCATAACGGGAGTATCTAGGGGTACGCACAGGCTCAGGATTGGTGTGTCTCCAGGCTTGCAGAACTTGCCCTGTGTTGATTGGTCAACTGGTTGTTATGGCCCATAGGCCCTCCCAGGGCAGTTGCTATGTTCTGCACGTCATTGTTGTTCCCTTTTCCGTAAAGCACATTCAGAGCCATAAAGCATAGCACCACCAGCTAACCTCTGTTTGGTTCCTTGCCACAAGGCAGGCATCTGACCTCCTAGTGACCAAGGCAAGGCCAGGCAAGCACATGTTAGGCAATTATGGCTGCCGAAATGGGGAGCTGGTCCCTTCAGCATTTCCTTGAGAATGCTGTATGGAAGGGTAGTCCAAGGTGAAGGGATAGAGTTAGTAAAAGCACAGATGTAAGAAAGGGCTGCAGACAGCAACACTGGAGATAACAGCATTGCAGACCACAGCACTGGAGACCACAGCTCTGCAGAGGATTGCAATGGAGAGAACAGCACTAAAGACACTGCAGACAACAGCACTCCGGAGGACAGCCGTGCAAACGACAACGCTGGAGACGACAGCCTGGCTGGACTCCAGAGCAGCTCTGAGTGGGAGGAAGTGTGACAGGTGTGGCTGGAAAGATCTCAAACAAGTTTCAAAAGACCAGGAACTGACACCAAGGAGTCCGAAGTATGCCACTCAAGTTTGTAAGCTAAGTAATAACAAGGCCAGATTGCTAAACAGGAGAAAAATACTCGTTTCCTTTTCAGTAACTAAAAAGCCCAACTTCCTCTATTTTTCGGTGCCTTGACCCCTTCATGAAAACAGACAAACAGCCCAGCCACAGGGATCCTCCTTGCAAAGAGAATTCGGGTTTCTCCTCTTGCTTTCTGGCAAGTGGCTTGGTGAAAGAAATGAAGGCATCGTGCAGCTGGGAAAACAGGAGTTTGTTTGGCTCTGAGCAATGTGGGGAGTGCTGGTCTGGGCAGTGAGTCAGCTCCTTCCTGAAAGTCTAGGTCAAGGGAGTCCACACCACAGCCTTGTTTACCGGCTCTTGCTCTCACTGTCCAGAGCATTGATTCTGATTACGGCAAAGGTGCATGTGGTCACTGCTGGCCTAAAACCCTGCAATTCCGTTGACAAACTGATATGACCAGGATAGCTGTGACCCCATTTTAATACTCCAGTTTATCTGTAAGAGCTGGATGAAGAGTAGAGTGTTGTTTTCTCGTGGCTTGTGTTCCTGGTTGACCACAGTCATGTGTGGGATTGCTGGGAAGGATCCTGCAAGCTGTTTGCTGGGCTGGCAGATTTGGAGGGGAGATGATGAGTGACCTGTCTGAAGCAACTCCTTCAGCCCAGACACGAGGGGTGACAGCTAATCAATCAAGCCTGCTGAGGTCTGCCCCAGACAAGCCCTGTAGACTCCGGGATGCCAGGGTGAATGAGACAGTCTCTACCAGAGTCTAGGAACTGGCCCGAAAACTCATTGGAGGGAGAGTTTAACTCTTATGTTTACATCCCCCAAACTGCCAGTGTGTACTAGGTACTTGAACAGGATGGCAACCATACTCTCAAACTGCCCACAGCCTTGAGAGAACACTAAAGTACTATTCTGCCTGCATCAGTGGGAGCATCCCGAGACCCCCGGAGCCCCCACTGAAGTCCTCTACCCGGATCCTCCTCTGGAGCCTGTGGATCTCACTACCAAATGCTGAACAGCTGGCATCAGAGAGATACTCCAGAGCTTTCCTCTATCACTGACCAATTCTTCCCGGTGAACTCTCCGCTTTTCTGCTGATAATATCTGCATGAGTCTGCTTCAGGCAGTAGTTAGTGGAGGTACAAGCCATTCTTCATGGGGCCAGAGACCATGATTGGAGGAAGGCAGCTGTTAGATACTAAAAGACAGTCCATAGCCTCCCCCAGAACCCCAGAAGCAGAAATACTCCATTCGGTCTGCTCCAAGCTCCTCCTGACTATCATGAGCACTGTTCACACTAGCACAGGAGGCAAGAGACTCTAGCATCATCTGCTACAATAATTAGAATCTAGAGACAGAAAATGAATTTGAAATGGTGTGATACATTGCCATTTTAAGAGTTGAATTAATATTTTGAAAAGATGATCTGATTGGGATAACCTCTATTTTATTTTAATACTTTCATTATTTTGGAATAGCAGTCCAGATGATTGCTGTCAGACAATGCAAGTGCCCTGGTCTCAGACCACCTGTGATGAGTCATGATTCAGGCCTACTTTAAAAGCACTTAGGGTACACCTCACAGAGGAGAAGGGAATGCCTCTGTCTCTGTCCCTTGCAAACAGGCTGCTGAAAATTTAGAAGCACTGCAAGGGGTCTTTGCCATTCTGAAGAAGAGGAAGGAAAAGAGGGGCAAGGTGGAGAGAGCAAAGAAGAGTGTGGTGCAAGGGGGAAAGGGAGGTGTTTTCTCAGACTCACCTCAGACCTCCAAAATACAGATTTGTAGAATGCTTGAGCTGGAAGGACAATGTCCACTCTGAGTGCATCAGAAATTTCCCAGGCACTTCCTCAATGAGAACCACAACAGTTTCCTGCATATGTGGGAGCTGTTCTTGGCTTGAGTGTCATAAGGAAAAAGAATGAAACAATTAAAAATGTCAATGCTCTCCAGCTGTGATTGACTTTGGCTTCCTAAAAATCTCAGCTGGGCTGGTGAGAACATGCTGGCTCGCTCATGCCTCCTTGCACTTAAAGCACGTCCCATTCAGAGAAAATGCTTGGCAGGAGAGTACCTGCAGCTGCTCATTGGTTTCAGCCTCTTTCTCCTCTTGATTTGCTCAGCTCCGAGACAGACCCCACGCTACTTCCCAACCAGGCATGTCCCATGCTGTCCCACCATGGGATAGCCTCTGCTTGGTTTTCCTGTCTCAGGTAGGAAGGTTTCCTCTTCTAGGTGGTGGTCCCCATCTCTCCTTGTCCTCTGGATAAGGAGCCTGCAATCCTGGCATTCCTCAGCCTCTTCTGGGAAATGGGTGCAGGTGGAGGTTTCCTCATGCACATTTGACTGACTGTCCCTGGAAGGGGCAGCATTGTGGGCTGAGCTCCTGCAAACCTGTGTAGCCATCAAAGGCCAGTTCCCCAGTGCATGACACTGCTATTGTTGTCCTCATGCTACCTTCTGCTCCCAGTCTGCCTGTGCTCTGTGGCCTCTATGGAATTCTGGAAGTGAAGGGGATGAAGCCCTAGCTAGATGTTGGTTTCGTTTATGTGATCTTACTGTACACAGTTAAAGATCTCCAACCAAGTCTCACAAATGCAAAAAGAAAAAAAAAAAGTTTGCAGGATCCAGAATCTCTGCTATAGCTGTTTTAGACCAGTGATGGAAGCTTGGTAAAACACAGAGGAATGAAGCTGGAATAAGGGTTTCTTGATGATTGAAAGCCCTGTTGTTAGGCTAGTTATATGTCAAGTTATTTAAGGTGTATCCTTTTTATATAGTAAAGCAAACTTGAGAAGCCCATGGAAGAAGAGTGAAGGATCAGCAGTCTGGGGGAAAGGGAGTGAAGAATTTACCACTCCAGAACATTGGTGGCAGAGGATGACAGTGTCTGTTAGCAATAAGTATTCCCAGTTGGTGAAACTGCTGTTTTAGTGTGCTGGTCTTAGAGAAGGGAGACCAGAATTACCCTGGAGCTTTCCAGGTGAACAAAGGATAACACTTCAGATAAGTTGTGGAATGGCAAGAGCCACACCCCAGAGGTCTAAGTATAGTGTATGATGCTACAATCATCAGAGATTTTGGGGTGGGTGAGGGAACAACATAGAGGCTTGAGTAGTATTTGGTAGAAAAATTAGACATGGCTTCACATGAAGTTTGGAACAAACAGTGTGACGGAAATGGGATGCAACGAAGGGAAGTGACCAGAGCAGACAGAGGACAGTGGAGTTCAGTCTCTAGAACCTAGCAGCAAATTGTTCAACAGAAGTGCTGTGTAACTGGGTGGCTTAAGTCATAGGGTGTTGAGTCAGACACTGTTCAGTGTCTTAAGGGGTCATAACAAAGTACCACAAACTGGGCGACAAATGTCAAAGTCCTGGCTGGGTCGGCTCTGTCCGGGGCTTCAAGAGAGACTGTTCCCACTTCTTCTGTGCCCATTGGCTTTCTGGAAATCTCTACTGAAAGACCTCCCGGAGGCTCAGGCCCCCAGGATCTTGACCCAGGACCTCGATGACCCCAATCACCAGGCAGAGGCGAAAACTTGATGCAAACAGCAAGAGGTTTTATTGCAGGTGTTTAACGAACTAACCCCATGTTAGCTCAGGCCTTTCATCCATCCACCATGGTGGATGGCTGGGAAAAGACACCAAGAAGCCATGGCACAGAGATCTTATAGGGCAGCGTAAGGAGAGTGTCTAGGGGTACGCACAGGCTCAGGATTGGTGTGTCTCCAGGCTTGGAGGGCTTGCCCTGTGTTGATTGGTCAACTGGTTGTTATGGCCCATAGGCCCTCCCAGGGCAGTTGCTATGCTCTGCACATCATTGCTGTGCCCTTGTCCGTAAAGCACACCCAGAGCCATAAAGCATAACACTACCAGCTAACCTCTGATTGGTTCCTTGCCACGAGGCAGGCATCTGACCTCCTAGTGACCAAGGCAAGGTCAGGCAAGGACGTGTTAGACTGTCATGGCTGCCAAAATGGGGAGCTGGTCCCTTCACTACGTTTCTTGGCTTGTAGGTGCTTTACAAATCTCTGTCTTCATCTCCATAAGCTTCCTCCCTATCTGCATGCTTGTCTGGGCAATGACCAAACCTTAACCTCGTGGTTTCCAAATATCTTTTTTCTAGATAAGATCAAATTTGCCTAGGTTGGGACTTCCAAATCTGTAGGTGGAGGCAGGGGATGCTCTTGCACCCATAGCAGGATTTTGGGTGAATTCCTCTACTTATTGGGTGTGCCTGGAAGCATCACCAAATGAATGTCTTGAGAAGCTGTTTTCTTTCTTTTCACCCCAATTACTTGCTTACCATTGGACGAAGAATGTTTCTTTATTTTGAGACACTCACTGTCTTACTATGCAACCCAGGTTGACTCTGTGCTCTCTATCCTGCTTCTGCAGCCCCCCCCCCAACACATACTAGGACTACAATTATATACCACAAGGCCTGACTCAAAACAAATCTTCTATTTTCTTTTCAAAGATTAGCACAAAGTATCTAGTGACCATCACTGGTTACAGTTATGTACACAGCTCTTAGGGAAACCAGCCCTTGGCACCACTTCTGAGTCTGGAGACAGAGGTGCCCTTGACACATCTTCACTCGCTTGTTTCTTTTCTCTTTCCCTACCCCTGCCACCTAAGCCTGGCATCTGAACTTGTTTCTTTTCTCCTCCTCTATCCCTGCCACCTAAGCCTGGCATCTGAAGTCTTTTGATTCATTGAGTGTTTTCTGCAGTAAATCTAAGAGCTAGAGAGTGTTTTCTGCAGTGTCTAGCTCTTAGATTTACTTTTTATGGACTTAATTTTGGGGTGATAAAAAATAAAAGCTCTCAACCTAGACTTTCTTCACCCTTTTGCTAGGACTGTGGTAAATTTCACCATGCCATGGCATGACTCAGAACACTGGCATTAACTGTTGTTAATTCATCCGTCTCCTGGGTTTCTTGTGAGACAGTAAGTGACCTAGCCAAACTCAAGGCGCCAGTCCCCGTGGAATTCAATGCTTTGTCCCAATAACAACAGAGATCTAGCAGGGACTCTACCACCTCCATGCTTCCCCATGTCACTGGGACCTCCTGCTTTCATGTGCTAGGATGGAATATGGGAGCTCTAGCTGGGTTTCTCTGAGGGTTTGTCACTGTGAACATTTACTCCTGGGGGCTTCCTCCAAGGCTCCGTGGGGAGGGGGCACAACACCCCATCCCTGGGTTTCCTGGAGTTTCTGGGCAATTCCAGTCCCCAGGAATCCTTGTTCTAAAACACTCTTGCCACTGGGTTTTTTGTTTTTGTTTTTTGAGACAGGATCTCACTAGGTAACTCTGGTTATCCTGGAACTCACTTTGTAGACCAGGCTGACCTCCACCTCACAGAAATCTGCCTGCCTCTGCCTCTGCCTCTGCCTCTGCCTCTGCCTCTGCCTCTGCCTCTGCCTCTGCCTCTGCCTCTGCCTCTGCCTCTGCCTCTGCCTCTGCCTCTGCCTCTGCCTCTGCCTCTGCCTCTGCCTCTGCCTCTGCCTCTGCCTCCTGAGTGCTAGGAGTAAAGGCATGTGCCAACATGCCTGGCCTCTCATCTCTGTTCTTATTAACCTTTCCAACTACCTCCCCAAAGCAAACATTTTGGGGATACCTATCTATCCTCTCCATTTCTGACAGAGCTTGGGTTTGAAAACAGCAAATCCGGGAAGGTATTTCAGGCTCTGTGCCTTTCTCCTTAATAACTCCCTCCCCTAAGGCCTGAACATTCTGTTGCCACAGTGGGAAATATTAGGAAAGTGACAAAATAAGTCAAAAACGTTAAAAATTTGTATCATCCTAGCTTGTTTCAGTGAATGCATAAACTGATAAATGAAACTTGCCCAGGTCACTTGGGAGATCTTAGCTAGCTTCCTGGAAACCCACACCTGTGTTCCTGGTAAGAGGATCAAAAACCCCTATACTTTTCTGCATGGACAGCACAGTGACTGTGCCCGTAGTCCCCCACCCCAGTTGGACTCACTGATTTCTTCTCTGTGCTCTCAAGCATGGCTATGGTTCTAAAGAACACTCATTCATGCCTGCAATGACTGTAGTTAATATTCTACATGGCTGGCCTCCTTACTACCTGGAACCAGTTCTTACACATGCAGTGAAACCTTTGTCACTTACCACTTGGGTAACCTTGGTTGACTTTGCCATCCCCAGCCTCATTTTTCTAGGAGGTAAAACAGGATAGTTGTAGATATACACATGAAACCGTCTGCTGGGTTGCTAGGAAGACTAACTGACAAGCTTTATAGCCTCAGCTGGGCCTGACTGTGTTGGCTATGGTCAGCTATCTACAGCTGCTGCTTGCGTGAGCAGGCTCACCTCCATCTCACCTTCCTAGAGAAGAGAGCAGAAAATGCTAACAAGCTTCACTGTAGCAAAATGGACCCCGCTGGTAGGACTCACCCAACAAAAGAGCCTCTTCTGAGGCCCATTCCTGTCTTCAGCTGTCACAGATTTATAGCTGTGTTAACTATTCATCAGTAACATGTATGGATATCAAGCACGAACAGGACAGGTATACCCCAGACATCTGATTGAGGGAGGATGACAGGAACAGAGTGCAGAATGGTAACGGCAAGGGCTAACACAACTGAATCAAAGTGGCACACAATCAGGAACGGTGCTGTTTCTTTACGTGGGTCATTTGTGTATTCATATCATCTTCTCAGCCTTCTCTTTTCCCAAAGAGGATTTAAAGAAGAACCTGGTAGAAGAGGGAAATTCTGCCCAAGAGGTCATCTGTGACGTTGGCTCTAGAAGTTGACACTAGGTGACTGGAGGACGGGGATTGTTGGGCCGAGGGAGAGCCAGTGCCAGGGCAGGGCTATGTGAGCACCTGGATAAGAATGTTCCTTTCCCAGGAGAGGACACAGCTGCTCGTTCATAGTTGTCTTTCCACCTTTTCCCCTCATTACCTTCAGTTTCTGTTTAAACTTACTCCTCAACGAGGACTAAGCTCGTTTCCTAATCAGTAGCGAGTCTCAGATCAAAAGAATGGATGCTATGTTTTCAGGAAACTTGAGAGATGCCATTAATAAAATTAAAATATGTGTACTTTATATCAGAAACCAGCATTTTAAGATGCTCAAAATTCTGGGCTAGAGAGCTCTCTCAGCAGTTAAGAGCACTAGCAGCTCTTCAAGAAGACCGGCGTTCTGTTCCCAGCACCCATATGGCAACTCACAACATCTGTAACTGTAGTTCCAGCGCCCCCTTCAGGCCTCTTTGGGCACTGTATGCATGTGGCACACACACAATTATTCAGGCAAAACTGTTAACACACCTAAAATAAAAACGAATAAAATTGTATTTTTGTTTTTCTTTTTGTTTTGAGACAGGGTTTTTCTTCAGAGTCCTGGCTGGCCTGGAACTTACTCTGTAAACCCAAACTCACAGAGATCTGCCTGCATCTGCTTCCCAAGTGCTGAGATTAAAAGGTGTGCCCTGCCATGCCTGGCTCAAATAAATTTTTTGTTTGTTTGTTTGTTTTGAGGCATGGTTTCTCTGTGGCTTTGGAGGCTGTCCTGGAACTAGCTCTTATAGACCAGGCTGGTCTTGAACTCACAGAGATCCACCTGCCTCTGCCTCCCGAATGCTGGGATTAAAGTTGTGTGCCACCACCACCCGGCTCAAATAATTTTTTTTAAAGTACTCAAACTGCTCACTGCCCCCACTCTTTGCTATTATGTACCCCAAGCTATTTACATCCGTCATACATGATAGAAACACTGTAGAGTTCTATGCCACTGTGTGCTTCTCTGTAATCCCTACTTAATGCCAGCCTCACCGCTTGCAGATTACTGTGGTGGGCATATTTACACCATTGAAACTAGTCATTGCTGCAAATTGGGCCTTGTCAGGTATTCCCCTGTACTCACACTCTGCTGAAAACCACATTACTTAAAACTGCAACCCCCTCCAGTCAACTGATTCCTTCTTCCTTATGTACATGTTACTGTTCATATGTTTCACTGTTTAGTGTCCTTATTCCCTGTCTCACTCATTATAATGTAAGCTCTTTGAAGTCAAAGTGTTTTTCTTTGGTTGGTTTTTTGTTTTGCTTTGTTTTGTTTTTTTCTGTCTGTGAGGCTCTTCATGTGACCCCAGTACCCAGAAAAGTGACTAAAATAGAGGTACATCTGAATCCCATGAATGTTGGCAAGTGCTGGGCCTTTGTGTGTAAAACTGCTGGGATCAGTATTCTTCTACAGTCTTCCTGTGCCCCAGGAACTCTTTCCTGACTCAGAGGCTGACTCCATTTGCAGTCACTCTCTCCCCATCCCTCCACCTTCAGGCACAGAGTCAGGAAGATCTTGTCTGAGTATGTTCCATGTCTAACCAGACATAGTGACCCATCCTTATAATTCTAGAACTTAGGAGACTGAGGCAGGCAGATAGATGTCTGTGAGTTTGAAGCCAGCCTGGTCTACATAGAGATTTCCAGGGCAGCCAGAGCTACATAGTGAGACCTTGTCTGGGGAAACAAACAAACAAGCCCATGTCTACAGGATTCATACTGGTCAGCAGCTTCTGTCTCAGTCCAGAAAGCACTCAGCACAGGAACAGGATGTTACCTGGATGGGTGTTCCCAAATGGTGCTGGGCAGTAGTGCCTCCCACACCTAAGGTGAATGAGATGTGACTTCTTGGGCTCCACTCAGGCACACTGTGTCAGATCCTCTGGGGAAGAAGCCCAGGCACCTGTGTTTTGAAATTCCTTCTGGAAGTCCCAGGACACATCAGCTTAAGACCCACTGACCTAATCCCTGGAGTTATTCTGAGGCAGAGCTTCTCAGTTGGGCCATTGTGTACTCCAAGTGACATTTGGCAGTGTCTGGAAACATTTTTGGTGGATGTAACTGAGCAGGAGTCACTAGCATCTGGTATATGGAAGCCAAGAAGACACTAAGAGTAACTATCTGGAACAAATAGTCAGTCAGCCATGAAGGGATGGGGCCCCTCCTCTAAGGAATGTACTGCTGCTTCTCTGCATCAGTCTATCTAGCCTTTCCCCTCTTCCCTGGAGCAGTTTCTAAGCACCTTTATGTCAGTGTGTTAAATGCCAGGACTGAGAAAATGCTGAGGAGGTGACCCGGCGCTTGAAACACTGGGGAGAGTAACGCCTGTGGGTGAGCTGGCATCCATCAAGGTGGGCAGACAGGAGTCACCTCTCTCTCATGCTGGCATATGCTGCATTTTGTCTAGTGTGCTAGCAATGCGATCTCCAAAGCACCTTCCTGTGGACAATGTTCTCTGCGTTTTCCAGACAGCACCACTGAAGCTCAGAGGCATCAAACAACTTTTCTGAGTTTCCACAGCTAGGAGAGGTTAAAAGAGAATTTCGATCCAGATCTCTGAACTCCAAAACCTACAAGGAAGTAGTTGCCACATACAGACAGCGAACGGGGTAAATCCAAAGTGTTTTTAAAATGCAGTTTACCTGTGTGGCTGAATAGTACTCTGCTCCTAAATTCATGTGTTGAATACCCCAACCTCTAGAACCTTAGAATGTGATCATGCATTTGGAGGTAAGTTCTTCAAAGAGGTGATTAATCAAGATGAGGCCTTCAAGGGAAGCTCTCCCCACTTAAGTCCACAGGTGCACCAGGGTGTGGGGGCACATAGTGAGAGGAAAACTTGAGGAGAAATTAAACCTGTCAACAGCGACCTTGAACTTCTGCCCTCCAGAATGGCAAGAAAATAAAGTCTGTTGCTTAAGCATCCAGTTCTGTGTTGCTTAGCTGTGGCTGCCCTGGAAGAACAATACATCTTGCTTCTTCTCTGAGAACATTGTTTTTTTTTAGTGCAACTTACATGATGCCACCTACAGGGTTGTTTCCTCTACTATAAAACAAAAGGGAATGGGAGGTGCAAGCTTTGTCCCCTTTGTTCTGATAGACATCTCAAGTGGATCCCTATAATTGATATTCAGCTCAAAGACCCCTGTTACTGATACACATCTCAAGAGGACCCCTAGGCCCTTTTATTTCCCCTGTTTGGGGGAGACGGATGTCTGTGACTTTGGTAAGAACCAGCATTCATCACAGAAACTGAAAAGCAGGAGAGAGTCCTGAAAGGTTCCGAATATGGCAGATCAGATACCTGAGGGTGCCACCAGGGGACTGAGACTCGGTTATCTTCCTGTTTCACAGAGTAGCTATTGAGCTGGGTGTGGTGGCATATACCTTTAATCCACAACTTAGGAGGCAAAAGCAGGCAGATCTTTGTGAGTTCAAGACCAGCCTGTTCTACATAATGAGCTCTAGGACAGCCAGGGCTCCAAAAGAGGCTTGGGGGGCTATTGGACATCTGGTCAAGCTAATAACCAAATTCGTACTTAGAAGAGCACTGGACCTGAAGGCTGGAGTTACTAATATCCCACCATATGGAAGTAGAGACCACAGCCACAGGGAAGTTAGGATGTGTCTCTCTGCTCCTGGATACCGACACAGGATAGCCAGCTACAGTCAGTCAAAGCTGAGACTGGCTCTGCATAAGCCCAAGAGAGATGGAAGACTCGTGTTAGACAGAAATGAGCCAGAAGCTGAAAAACAAACTATGTGGTATTTTTGCACCCTAAATTTGTGCATTGAGAGGCTCAGCAGCCACAATTTATTTTCAGATCCAGAATGCCAAAAGGCAGTGTGGAAGAAAAGGGGAAAGCTAAAACACTTCTTCCAGGAAAAGGGGGAGCATAGGGCAGGAGGCAGACTAAGGGCCAGTGTTTTTCCTTTGCTTGTCCATCTCCCACTAGGACTAATTATGCTTGTCTTCTGCGTTACAGGGATGGGCTAAGATTAGCAGGTCAGGCAAGTGGGGGAAATGCTTGGAGCTCTGAGAATGAAAGAGGATCTAATTAGCAAGGCCAGCCCTGAGAACAGGCAGGGAGCTGTGCAGTTTCTGCAAATCCCACCCAAGCCCCCAGCACTGAGAGAAAGCCTCATTTTCCTCCAGCCCTAGAATTTGGTGATGCTTCCTGAGTGGAGGAAAGACTAATGCAAGCTCCTTTCATAGTCACTGCCAGAAGGGAAGGCTGAGGAGCTGATCTCTTTTCTCTCCACACTGGCTGATCTGTGTGTGTAGAGGGAAAAGGACACACACAAGCAGAGCCTGGAAGCCAAGTGAGTAGGCAATGGCACAAGAGGACCTAGGTTCGAATCTCAGGCCTGAGCAGGTGTCCGGAACTTTCCTGTGATTATCTCGAACACTAACCTAAGGGGTGGGGTGCTTGACTAATTGGCGGTTAGCTGAGCATAGAGGTCGCCAGGCCTCTTGTAAGGAGGATTTTTATATCTTACCAGGGCTGGCTCCTGACACTCCTCCACTTCCAAGTGAGGAGAATTTAGGCAAAGCAATGCATATGAGGCACTGATTCTTTATTTCCCCAAGTAGGGTAACACTTGTAAGGCTTGATTGTATTGGGGTGGTGTCTCGAGCCCTTACCAGGCTTTAACCGGGGAGGAATGACAGACTCAGTGAGTTGGTTTTGAGTATATAAGTTTTACTTCACACTTATATCAAAATAACACACACAACCATAAGCAAACAATCCTAAAACCCATAGACACTAGGCTCATAGCAGGGGGTACCTCTCCTGCAGCAGCCGAAGGTTCAGGCTCAGGACTGCGTTCCTCTGAATTCAGGCTTCTGAGGGCCCAAAGTCGTGGCATCGGGTTTCAGACCAGGCAGCTCTCGGCTTAATGGACTGGTTGTTTCAGCTTAGCAGAGGAGAGCTCTAGGACGTAGTAGAGTCGTGGTACACTCTAAAGTTGCCGGTTCTGAGCTGGTCCCTTAAATAACTTGCTAAATCTTGCTAATCACACTTTGCTGCACATCACACATTCTCACTCTTATCTCTAATAGTGGGGTAGTGGGCCTATGCTCCCTTCCCTTTAATCTTTCTCCAGCCAGGCCCTTGCCTGACTGTTACAGGCTCCTTACAGGTGGGCACATACCACCCACATATGAATAAATGCTGATTCATACTGCTGTTAGTACTGCTTGGTCCATAGTGGTACTTCAAATACTGGGCTGGCTTGAATGCCCTTGTTCAACACATGCTTACGGAAGGGTTTGTTGTGGTCCAGTGAGTATGGGTGCTGTATATCCTGGGTGTGGGAGCCACAAAGACTGTCCTTACAGAACTGAGTGACATGTTGCTGAGTGACAATTACAACAGTTGATGGGCATCATACACACAGTTTCTCCCGTGAAGTCTTGCTTTTGAAAGGTGTCACTTGAGCTGTTTTTAAAAACGAATCCTTTGTGTGGTGGCTCAGGCATATAATCCCAGAGTTTGGGAGTTGGAAGCAGGGTGGGGAGTTCAAGGTCATCTTCTGCTATTTGCCAGTTCCAGGCTAGCAAGGGCCACATGGAAGTTCCCAGCCTCAACCCACACCCTCAAAGAAAGAAAAACAAAAGCCGGCCAAAATCTTGCTCAGGGCTTCCACCATGAGAACCAAAGATTATTGGTTTAGAGCACCATAATCTAGCTAAGAAGGAATTGAGAGAAATGTACAGTGTGAAAGATGGAGCTAGTCTGGGCCTTTCCCTCCTGGGCTGCAGTTCAACCTGTTATGTAAGTGGATGGCTGGCTGCAGGGAGAGTGAGGCTGGCTAGTTCGGGGAGAGGAAAGACCGGTTCTCACCAGCCCTTCTCCACACTCATCTGGGATACTAACCGACTGCAGTTGGTGAAAACATTTAGTTAACTTCTTTATAGTTAAGTTGGGTTATGCAGTGCCACTGCAGACAGGCATCAGTTTGGTGCTAAGGACCTCTTCCTGTGTAGTTCATGGAATGCTTCCAGCAGCCCTCAGATGTACGGGAGCATATTCAACAGTGTTTTGGTTTTTTTTTTTTTTTTTTTCAGTTGAGGAATAAAATCAGGCCTAGAACAGACATCCATCAGACTCTACAGTTAGTGAGACAGCAAGAGATCTGCTCCAGGGTCCTAGTATGCAATTTACACCATGCTGCCTAGGACGTGCTTGCAGATTGCCACAGATGGAGCAAGGGCTGGCTGCAGACACAGGGAGAAGGGATGTGGGTAGACCATTTATAGCCAGAGCTGCCTCAGGAGTAGTACAGTGCAGGCTAGCCTTATTACTTGGGCAGGTTACCATCTATTTTGAGATCTCTGTTTCCTCTTCTGCAAAACGGTAATTGAACAAACCCGGTAAGGTGGTAACAACATGTAATGCCAGAACTCAGGAGTCAGAGACATAAGAATCTCAAGTTCAAGGCCAGTATGGGCTACCTAGGGAGACACTCAAAAGGAAAAACAAGGGCACAGGGTAAGTAAGTCTGTGGTAGAGCACTTGCCTAGCATGCAAAAGGCCCTGGTTCAAATACCAGTACTGAAAGAAAGCAAGCAAGGATAAAAGAAAGAAAAAGAAAGGCATTGATAAGGATGTTGTGGTTGCAGGGGTCCCCAGCCTCAATGGACTGGGGTGCTTTCCCTATGCCCAGGGCATTTTTATTTTTCTCAATATTTACACTTTAGCCAGTTGATTACCATATGCACAGAACAACTTGAATGAGACTTCCAAAAACACAATGCCAAGTGCAGAGTCTCGATTCATCGGGTACCACAGTTTTCCGGCTTCCTGAGCCAAATTTGCATAGGCTTTTGTATCCTTGAGGAACGCTCTGACAAGATTCACACAGGGGGACAGAAGGTATCCATTCAACAAAGGGTGAATTAGGTCTAGGTGCTACCTCTCCGAACTCTCCTGAGCTAGGCCAGGTGTGGCCCAGTGGGGGTTAGGGCTAGTTGCTAGCACTTTGGCGCCAGGCCAGCAGGATCCTGCTACAGTACACTGTCAGTAGGAACGTAAAATGGTACAACCATTGTGGAAAACAGTTTCGCTGTCCTTCAAAAATTAAAAGTAGAGTTACCGTACCATTCAGCCATTTTACATCGCAACTGAGCATATACTTAAAAGAAATGAAAGTAGAATCAGAAAAAAAAAAAAAAAAGGTATTTGAGGTCATTTTCACAGACAGATCATTACAATAGCGAAAGAGTCCACCAGAGGAAGAACAAATGGATCAGGAATACACACAAAGGAACAGTATTTGCTTTTAAAAAGGCATGAAACTATGGCACCTGCTACAATGTGGTTGAGGATTGAGTTAAGAGGAATGTACCCAATTCTAGGCGACAGAAAGGATGGTGAGTAGGGCTAGTATTCAGATATAAAAAGCTCTGGGCTTTGACACCCTATGGTGAGGGTGCCCACACCTCTCGGGGCAGCCGGGTTCACAATGAACTGAGCATTTTAAATGGCTGAGGTGGTAAAGCTTATGTGTGTGTGTGTTTCACCACAGTTTAAACCCCATCTATGTCTGAGGAATGTTGTGTCAAATGGCAAAGTGACTGCCACTCCAAATGCCCCCAAACCAAAGGACCGTGTGCTTTAAGAAAGGTTCCACTTTCCACACCATAAGGGAGTGGAGAGCACACAGACACTACCCAGTGCGGAGGCCACACAGAGAGCTTGATATTAGGGTTAGATTTGGGGTTGTGTTAAAATCCAAGAGGAACTTTGGGTGCAATTGCTGACTTCAAAGCAGTTGTTTCTCACCACCGACAGTTTCTGAACCAGCCTCCAGGCAGGGACCTATGAGTGAGGTCCCCCTTGGGTGCCTCTACTACACACAGGTGCTTAGCTGCTACCAAGCTGCCCGATATTCCAGTGAGGGAAAAAACGAGTTCAGAAATACTTGGCCACCCTGAAATGCCAGTCTTCTCTGTCCTCAATAGTGTTCGGCCTGGCTCTGTACAGATAGGAGCAACAGATGCTGTCCGGGGACACCTTGATATGCTGCAGGTACTGTCTCATTTAGTCCAAATGGCAGCCCAGTGGGTGACTGACATCTACTTTTCAAATGTGTAAACACAAGTTGAAAGAGCTACAGTGGCTAGTTGAAGCTAGTGAGTGGGGGAGCCTGGATCTGAAGCTGGGCTCAGATTCGACCGGATTCATCCTCTGCATTGACATTGAGTGCATGAAAATCCTGAGTTGTTATTTTGCACTGTGTTTTACCTGAGGATTACAAAGCATTTTTTTCCCCAAGAATTCTGTAGTCATATAATCGAGTATTTGCTCTGCAGACATTGTAGAGGGCTGGGGTTATAAAACAGCAGGCCACAGCTGTCCCTGTCTGTGGCTTTGCAGTCAACTGGATAGACAAGTGCGTAGTAATTGGTGATAGACTGTTACTGATGTGGCTGAGGCTGTGTTATTTAATTTATGCAAAAGAGGTAGAAGGGGGAGAAGAAGAAAAAACGAAAAAAGGAAGAAAGAAAAGTAAAGTTAGCTTGGGAAGCTCTACTATTTTCCAGCCAAAATTCCATGGCTTAGACAAGCTCCACAAGGACTTGTGGTCCATTCAACTCTGCTACTCTGGGTCATCTTGGGACACAATAGCTTCTCAGGTCCTGCTACAAAACAAACACAGAATTTGAGCAGAGATGGGCCCCAGCACTTTGATGGAGGTTGACAACTGGATAAAATTATTTTAAAATTATTTAAAATTGATCTTGTAGGGGCCTCAAGACAGCTCAGAAGGCAAAGCCTGATGATAGAGTTCAATCCCTGGAATATACTTGGCGAAAGGAGAGAACTGACTCCTGCAAGCTGTCCTCTGACCTTTACACCTGCATACCCTTCCCACAGAATAAATAAATGGAATTTTAAAAATGGCCTAGTATTTCATATTCCTTTGAAGTGACTCGTTTGCATTTGTTTTACAAGTCTATTGATCTGCAATGGATTGGGATGAAGCAACAATTGCCTTGCCTGAGAAGCAATGAAATGGCTAGCAACAGTAGTGAAAAGTTTCTGCACCCAGATAAGCCTCTTTGCCATTGCAGCAATCCAAATCAGACCAAATCAAACCGAATTAGAAAAAGTCCACGTTTAATGGATACAGCACTCCCAGATGGCCTTCCAGCTCCCCAGAGAGTAGACCAGAAAGGGAGACCTGAAAAACCACAAGTCTGTTTTCTGAGGGACTGTTTAAATACCTTGTGGGAGTGGTCTTGAGCATCTTTGGGGGAGGGGCCATGATATGGTGGCCTTTCTGAGATGCAGCAGGGTTTGGAGGGAGATGGGGGAGGGGTCTTGGGTGGAAACTCCACCATAACATCCCAGACTCTTTGGGTATATGGATGCCAGTGGCTGGGGCAAAGCTTTTATCATAACAAGATGTCACTGTGCAAAGGCTGACCCCACACTTGTTTCTTGCTGTCCTGGGTCACAGCATACTTATTTCTACCACCTAGCTTTTGCTCTGATTGTCTGTCTTCTCCAATATCCATAAGGCTTGCATTTTACTCTCCCTTCTCAGCCTCAGTTGCTGCCAGCCACTGACTTTTCACTGACCATCCTTGTGCTGCCCAACACAAGTTAGTCACCAGCCACTCGTGCCTACTGTGCACTTGACATATGCTGAGCCAAATGGGGAGGCAAGGTAAGTGTGAATACAATGGGTTTCAATGACTTATTCAGAGCATAAGTTAAGATAGCTCCTTAATAATTTAACAGTCATTCTCTGCTGAAATGATGCCCTGGGTATATTATATCCATTAAAATAAGATAAATCTATAAAATTAAGTACCACTGATTCTTTCAAGTGGGAGTGATAGAAAATTACATATGCAGTCTTCACATTCTGGGTCTTTTTATTTGAGGGGAGGAGGTGGTGGCAAGAGTTTCAGATATAGTTTCACTACGTAGCCCAGCTTCATATGTAGCCCAGACTGATTCCAAACCTGCAGTTCTCCCACCTTAGTTTTCTGAGAGCTTCCATTACAGGTGTGAACTGCTATGCTAGGCTCATTATATGCTACTTGTTGATACAGTTTGTTTTTTTCCAGAGGTATTCTCACCACCAGATATTATGTGTTTATAGTGAGTTTATCATCAGCTTTGCCCACTGAGTGTGTGTATCACGGTGTCAAGGACTGCATTCCTAGAACAGTGCAGCCATAGTGTACATGGATATCTTCCAGAAATGTTGTGAGGGAGGAGGATGGCATTCAAGAACAAGATCAACAGGGTTAGAGACTCTTTCTGCTCCTTGTATCTTTGAATTTATACAGTTTGCGTGAGTGATATTTGTTTTAAAATGCTCTGTGTATAAAGTACAATGCTTGGGGCTGAGGAGATGGCTTAGCAGGTAAAGGCATTTGCTGACAAACCTGACAAACCAAATTAAATCCCTGGGACCCACGGTGAATGATGAGAACTGACCTCTGTGTTGTGGAATAGAATATTTGTTTAAATATGTAAAGATGTGTTGCATTTGCTTGTTTGTGTTACAGAGCAACTGTCTACCTATGTGGGGATGGGTTACATTTGTTTATGCTACATTTGTTCAACTAGGCAAAGATGTGTTACATTTGTTTCTGCTGCATTTGTTTAATTATATAAAGATGTGTTGCTGTTTCACCTTGCCTGCCTAAGGTACCTGATAGGTATGATAAAAAGCTGAGCGGTCAATAGCTAGTCAGTAGAGAGATAGGAAAGGCTAGCAGACAGAGATAATAAGTAGGAGTAGGAGAAATCTAGGGGACAGAGAGATAGAGAGAGAGAGAGAGAGAGAGAGAGGGAAAAGGGAGGAGGGAAGAGGAGAGGGGAGGGAAGGGGAGAGGGAAGGGAAGGGAAAAAAGTTCAACAAGCATAATAAAATGAAAAAGTGTGTGTGTGTGTGTGTGTGTGTGTGTGTGTGTGTGTGTGTGTGTGTGTGGTAAGCTTGGTGCCTGTTTGTATATTCACTTTTATCTTCTGCTTCAGGGCATTTAGGTATGAATCAATCTAGAGATGCTCAAGACCACTCCCACAGGGTATTTAAACTGCCCCCCCCAATAGAATTGTGGTTTTTCCTGTCTCTCTTTCCTCTCTAGGGGACTGGAAGGCCATCCGGGAGCACTGTATCCATTAAACTCGGGGTTTTTCTAATTCAGTTTGATTTGGTTTGATTTGAATTGCTGCATCTGTGGAGAGGCTTATTGGGGAGTAGAAATTTTCATCATATTCTGCTCTTTCCCTGTCTTTCACTCCAACTCTCCTCTCCTCCTCCTCCATCACTTCTCCTCCTCCTCCCTCTCTCCCTTCTTTTTCTTGTCAGAAGAGTACTGACAGTCAAAACATACCCATTGAATAAATTTATTATGAATATGTATTCTACCTTCCAAAATCTATACTCTAAACCGGTTCCTAGACTACTGTGAAGGGAGACATTGTAAGATGAAATATATAAATACCTTTAAAGTAATTAGAGCTATGATTATAACCTATAGACTAGGTTCTTTAAGAAGTGGAAGGAGGGTCCAGGAACTTCTACTACCAGCAGGGTAGCTTGGTGTGATGTTCACTAAGACTGAACTGGGTTTGAACGCCGTCTCACACTGTCTCAAGTCACTGGGGGCCATTCTTACCTCCTGAAGCCTCCTTTAGAAAACAGAAACCTATGAGATGGGGTAATGATTCCTCATGGATTGAAAGGATTGAATCACAAGGCACCTACCTGTAGCCATAGCACAAAGAAACTTGCCAGAGGCCTTCTTTGAGTAGTGGCTTCCTGAAGTGAGCATCTAGGCCAACAGTGCATTACATTCAAGAACCCTGGGCAAGCAAGGACCTTGCTTCTTCCCACATTGAACTGGTAGATTCATAATCAGCTGATTAGAGCTTGCTCCAGTGTGTACAAGCAAGGGCATGTACAGCATCAGTCCCTGTGCAGAACACACAAAGAGGCAAACAAGAAATGCATTCCTGGTTTTGAGTCTTAGGGAAAAGCCAAGGGCTATTTTTAGCTGCGGTAGGTTTGGGTTCTGGGAGGGCGCTGGAGCTATGTTTGTGTTTTTGCTACATTAAGTTTTAACATAATACAGTCACCTGACTGAAGGGATCTGTGTCAGGTTGTTTTTATTAATCAAAGTGTTTTTTTGCAAGTTGAGATGTTCAGACTTAATGACTTAGCAAGCAAGCAGCAGCCAACGTTCAGATTTAACCTAGTAAAAAATAAATCCTTTGTTGTATCAAATTTCCATGAGTTATCCTAAGAAACAGGGTGGGGGCAGGAGTCATAAACACTTCATTGCCTTTGCTTGGCTAAGACATTCTTTTAGATTAAAAAAAAAATGTTTTGTGATTATACTACTGTATGTCTCCTGGAAACAAGTGTTGGCAAGAGTGAGCTATGATATAGTACCCAAGGCAGGGCCTTCCTATGGAAGAGTTTTTCAGCTTCTTCGGGTACAAATGTTTGTCCCCTAAGGTGACAACAGGCATGAAGCAGCAGAGGAAGGAAATCATGACAGCAGCTACAGTTAAGTAGGGTTTGGGAGATTGCAAAGAAAATGTGAATGGAATACACCATGTCCTTCAGGTTTGGACTCAACATGTTTATTCCAGAAACATTCTGGGTGAGGTGATAGGTTAGAAGCCTCTATAATGTGACCAGTTGCCTCAAGCTCTTGATGCTGTAATTCCCCCACTACTCCCATAATGGATTACAACCTCAAGCTGTGAGCCAAAACAAACCCATCCTTCATTAAATTGCTTTAGTGAGGTATCTTATACCAGCCATGACTCTCAAACAACTAATACACTTTCCTTGTTCATTTATCGCCCAACAGTTAATATGTCAAAGTGCCAGCATTGTTGATTGGCTAGGAAGAAATTTGTCATTGTTGTTGATTGGCTAGTAGGAATTTTGTATAGATGGTGTTTCCAGCAGCTGTGGTTACCTCATAGTTAGTATTCTACTCTGAGAGTTATATAGAGGACACACCAGGTATTCTGAGCACCTGGATTAAGGATCTATATTCTGAACTGTGCACTTCCACTCTTCTGCTACCTAGCCCCATGTGAACATTGCAAGTACTTAAACTGAAAGCATACAGCTGATCAGAAATCTAAGCAATGACCTAAGCCCAGGTGTATAAATATTAGTGCAATAACATAAGAACGTGAAACCCCAAGGAAACATAATCATCCAAACATTTTGAACCTGAAGCAACAGCCTCCACTGAGGGTGAATTACACAAAGTTTCACACAAAGAATCCAGAAAAATGATTGTAAATATGTTCAAAAAACCTGAAAAAGATGAACAAAAAAAACCAAAACTCCTGAATGAATCCCAGGAGAACAAAAACAAATACAAACTAACAAGCAAAAACAACAACAAAAGCTGCAGAATAAGTAAGGAAGATAATTCAAGGTATGTAAGAAAGGGATGGAGAGATGACTCAGCAGTTAGCACTTGTTGCTCTGGCAGAGGGCCAGGGGTCAATTCCCAGCACCCACAAGGCAGCTCACAGTCATCTAAAATTCCAGTTCCAGGGGATCTGATGCCCTCTTCTGATTTCTGTGGCTGCTAGACATGGACATGGTGCACATGGTATGAGAAAAACACTTATATGCACAGCAAAATAAAAGATATTTCTTTTAGGCAGGCGGTGGTGGTGCACACTTTCAATCCCGGTACTCGGAAAACAGAGGCAGGTGCATCTCTTGAGTTTGAGGCCAGCCTAGTCTACAGAGTGAGTTCCAGGACAGGCTCCAAAGCTACAGAGAAACCCTCTCAAAAAAAAAGGAAGAAAGAGTCTTTAAAAAAGAGAGATATGAAAGAAAAATTAATTAGTAAAGACATTAAAAAAAACAAAGATCAAACTGAAACACTGGAAATGAAAGCACAATAAATCAAATAATAGGTTCCATAATTAAAGAGAGGACAGAATATCTGAGCTTAAAGTCAAAGTGGGAGACCTGGAACATTCCAACAAAGACAAAGACAAATTGATAAGACGGTATGAGAGCACCGTCAATACTCAAGACACAACAAAAAGGCAATATCTAACTAATAGGCATAACACAGGAAAAGTTCATTCTACAAAAATTAAAAACAATTTGAACAAAATCATAGCAGAACATTTTAAAAATTAGTTTAAAAATGAATGGCAATCCCAATACTAAGATGTCAAAATTAAAAAAACAATTTGAACAAAATCATAGCAGAACATTTTAAAAATTAGTTTAAAAATGAATGGCAATCCCAATACTAAGATGTCAAAATTAAAAAGAATATCCTTAAATCATATTGTAATTAAACCACTGACTACACAGAATGAAGAAAGAAGTTTGAACATAGTAAGGAACTTTACCAGGTCACATCTACAGGCAAACCCATCAGAACAACACCAGATTTCTTACCAAATTCTAAAGGCCAGGAGAGTTGGGAATTATGTATTTCAAGTCTAAAAAGACAACTGCCAACCCTGACCTCTGTGCCATAAAAGGTATCTGTCATATTAGAAAAAGAAATTAAATTGTCCCATGACCAAGTAAAGTTAAAGGAACTCATGACCATTAAGCCAGCTCTATAGAATTCTTCAGACTGAAGAAAAACAAACATATCCATGAAACCACAGACAATAATAAGCTATGCTTGAATGACTCAAGCACAAGAGGAGTGGGAACACCAAATATACAAATGTCAGTAACAATGGCAGGAATTAGTGCACAGCTTTCAAGAATGACTCTGAACATAGATGGTCTTGACTCACTAACAAAGGACAGTGACACTCAGAATATATATTAAAAATGGGATCTCTTCATTACCTCCTAGAAATTCACCTAATCATAAAAGAAAATCACTGCCTCAGGTAAAGTATGGAAAAGGTATCCCAAACAAATGAGGTAGAAAACAAGCAGGTGTTCATGTTCTAATATCTAAAGAAAAATAAACATACAAAAGCCAGACTTCAGACCAAGATTAGTTAGAAAGGATAAAGATGACTACTATTTAAGGGAACAGCTCATCAAGAGAACATTACAGTACATATGCACACCAGACATGGTGTACCACACAAAATCTGTGAGATACACTGAAATCAGTCTAGCTACAACAGAAGTGTATAGCTGTAAGTCCCCAAACTAAAGCCATCAGAGAGATCTCAATGACACACGCTAGAGTCTTAGATAAACAAG
This sequence comes from Cricetulus griseus, assembly GCF_003668045.3. NCBI lineage: Eukaryota > Metazoa > Chordata > Mammalia > Rodentia > Cricetidae > Cricetulus > Cricetulus griseus. The sequence goes on along the minus strand of NC_048601.1, from coordinate 76,097,424 downwards.
AAGAGCCAAAACTCGAATCAATAAATGAAAATAAATAACTGAGATGGAGGAAAATAAATTAAATGGAAATGAAAAAAATCAACAACAAAAAACAAAGAATCAATGACACCATTTGGGACAGTGACAGGGCAACGTTACCTACTTCACCAGCTCAGAAGTTTGCAATTTGTTTTATCATCTAGAGCTTTGAGTGCTTCATCTCTGACAGGAGGCAAAGTGTTCTGGTCAAAAACAAAACAGTGAGTTAAAAATGGCCTAAAATGGTTGATAATATTAAAAGGGACCTCTCCGTGTCTTCTTTCCAACTCTCCAGAATGGAAGGATAATGGAAAGAAAGAGAAAGGGTGTGGCTCAGACATAAGGTGTCTCTAAGAGAGAGGGCTAGGAGCCCAGGATGACAGTGAGGGATCCTGGGTGACAGCTGCACACTTGGCATAGAGGCCAGCCAATTCACACTAGCCTATTAGAAGGCCCCCAGAGAGTGTGTGTGGGGGTGAAACTGATAGAATATCAATTCTATTTGAAAATACTAAGGAAGTGCTTATGCTTCTGCAGACATGTTTGGGGTTGAATTAGAAGAAAGTACACAGAAATTGAAGCCGACTTTAAAAGTAAAAGAATAATTGCAGAGTCAATAACAACAACAAAACTTTGCAGGGAAGTTTTTTTGCTTTTTGTTTTTATTTGTTTTTAATTGAATGTGTTCAATGACACTGCTGTGAACATATTATCTGGCTATAAAGACAAAATAGGGGGTATGTGTGTGGGATGGGGGTAGTGGGATATGTGTATTAGCATGGTGTGGCAGGTTTCAAAACCAAAAGACACTGCTTAAAACCAGAAAAATCACTGCTGGGCCTGATGGCTTAGGCCTGTCATCCCAGCTACTCAAGACACTGAGCCAAGATGATGAGAAGTTCAAGGGCTACCTGGTCTACTAGATGAGTTCATTCTGAATAAGTTAGCGAGGTCCATCTCAAAAAAAAAAAAAAAAGTGGTTAAAGTGATTGTCTAGGATATATAGAGCTACTGGTTCAAAACCCAACAAACACACACAACATGAAATTGAGGAATCAGCATTGTGTGAGTTTGGGGAAGGAGGGAAGGGCGGAGACAAAGTCAATTTTTGACTCTTAACTATACACATAAAAGTAGCAAATACAGAAGGACACCGCATGCTGGAGTCCCTGCTGTGTTTGCCAGCAAACACAGAAGCCGTAGGCACACCATATGAAAATCTGAGAAAGAGCTGTGTCACGTGGCATGCTAGGCTACCTGCCCCTTCACATGATCACCAAGTTTGCAAAGCTGCCTTGTTGATAAAACACCATATGCTTACAAATGGGAGGGGAGATACAAGTGTCTCCCTGCTCAGGGTGGTGAGGGCCACAAATAAGGAAGGGCATGTAGCTAGCCAGCGCTCGCTCAGTGAACGCTGGCAGGGTTTCCTCGCTGCTTCCCTCCTCTGCTGTCATCATAGATATCATAGATAGTTCTGCCTCTGAAGTCAGCGAGGTGAAGGTCTCTGAAGCCATACTAAGAAGCTTTGATTCCTTTTCAGGAATAAAAGTGGTGTGACTCACTTTGGGCCAGGGTTGAGGGGGTTGTGGAATGGAGAACAGATTGAAGGCCAGAGAAGGGGGGCATGACATCTAGTAAGAAGTCTGTTAGTAACCATGGCGACTGGCACAAGTGAGTGGGGAAATGGTGGAGGTGGAGGAAATGGATGGAGTGAAGAGGTTTTGAACAGATCCAGCTGGCATGGAGCATCAGCTGATCCATATGAATGGAAAGGGGGAAAGTGGCACTGAGGCTCATGCCCAGGCAGCTTGCTCTTCCTCTGTAAGGATGGCTAGGTGCAACAGAGAGGCAGGGAACAAAAAGAAGGAATAATTAGGGAGAAGTGCAGAGGCACTGAACTCTGGTAGACTTGCTGTGTGGGAGGAGCCTGCCATATATCCCCATGCCAATGAAGTTCAAGGAGCCGCTGGACACAGCGCAAGCCTGGAACTAAACAGGGCTTTGCACTCCCCAGAGGGTTAGAATTTTAAAGCACAAGTTTTAAACAGAGAATTAGTGAGTGCACTTCTGAATAGGTGTGTGAGCATGTGGTGCCTGGGAAGAGAACACCAGGCACAAAGCAGGAGAGACTGCAGGCTTCCTCCCTTTTTCCAGTAGAGGGACTGGTCAGGTTAGTAACTAAAACTTCCCACTGTACATAGAGTCAGATGCAAATTCTCATCTGAAAGACCCTTTTCTGTGCCACCTAGACCCTGTCTCCACATCCTGCTTGCCTCGCCCCCAGGCAATGCGCCCTCCGACCGCTCTTCTATACCAATGCCCCCTTACCTCAAGGCCTTTGTACTCATAAGTGCTCCCTACTGGAATGCTCTCCCTGGGTTCTTACATGGTCCTCATTATTCGGGACACATCTTCACAATTCCTCGTCATCCGTTTTACATTAGAGGACCTCAGGAACCCAAACATCTACAGCCAGCAGTAGGGAAGATAGAGGGCTAATTACTTAGTCTGCTCCAAAACTAGTCTACATCAAACAGTAAAGCACACGATGTAACCTTTGCCAACTGCTACTCTAAACACCACTTAATTCCCTCATTACGTCAACCATTCATTGGTCAAACAATAACTAAGGACCTTACTGTGCACTCAGAAGGTATAGGAGTTGAAAACATATAAGGTAAACTGATAAAGTCTCGGGTTTTTGTTTGTTGTTGTTTTTTTTTTTTTAAAGAAGCTTGTTGTAACAAATAAATAAACCATCCCTCCTCCACCCAGATGTCAGGTAGTGAGCACTGGGAACCATTAAGGCAATTAAGTCAGTTGGACACCATCAAGAGGGGAGGAGGACATAACTGAGATTGGATGACAAGGAAATGTGAAGCTGTGTCCAGCCATGTAATGAATCTGGGAGGGCATTCCAGTAGGGAACTCTAGTCAGGGCAAAGGCCTGGAGGTACGGGGGCATTGGTGTAGAAAGGCAGTCAGAGGGCAGGTTGCCTGGGGGTCTGGGTGGCACAGAACAGGGGTCTTTCAGATGAGAATTTGCATCTGACCCTATGTACAGTGGGAAGTTTTAGTTACTAACCCTGACCATCCCCTTTAGCTATGGTATGAGAGTAGATTCAGCTAAGGGAGTGGGCTGAACTGGAAACAAGACTGCGGTCTCTCCTGCTTTGTGTCTGGTGTGTCCTCATAGGCACTACAAGCTCACAATAGCCATGAGAAGTGGAAATTCTCCCTCCTGCCTTGGATTAGCATTCTGTTTGAGCCTTTCCCAAACCTGTGCATAGTCTGGGCCATGCAGCTGTCCCTTTAATAACTCTGATGTTTGATTAGTAAGTTGAGCAACTCACTGATTCCATTTATTCCAAGAATCGGGCAGCCCAACTAAAAGGCCTGAACACAAAGACTGGACACGCCAGCTGTTTGCTGGCACTGGTCAGTTGCTGGAGCGGGAAGCCTTGTCAAGCTCAATCAACAGGGCAAAGCCAGCAGCCCACGATGACACAGTCCCCAGGTCTGCCATTGTTCTCTGCCAGTGTGAAGCCGAAGCAGCAGCATCGCAGTGCCTCCAGGAACTGGATGAAAACAAAACATTCTTTTTTTTTAACCCGGTGTTTCCTTCAGTGGCTTTTCATTATCTAGCTGTGACAGAAGCGCCCCAGTTCAAGTGTGAATGAGTAGGGCACCTTGAAGACTGATTTGCTGCCTCTCAGATTGTTTATCTAATTCAGCATCTTGGGGTTTTCCTCCTAAACAAGGCCTGAATCACTATAGAAGCTGGGGGAAGCACAGGTGTACATCTTAATCCCTAGCTAGCCCCAAGGTTCTGGGCTGTCAGACTGTGGAGGATAACCCCTGGGTCACTGCCATGCTGAGGCAAAAGGACCTAGAGACTTGTGCCTCAACCAGCTAGCTTCCTGGGGGATTCCCACCAAATTCTGTTTGGAGATTGTGAAGCCCCATCAGTCCATGATCTGACAATGAACCCCTGATCTCAGAGCTTCGTGCAAAGCATGGACTTTCATTTACAGCCTGACATGAAGAGCTGAGTGAAGTCAATCCTCCAGTTGAGGATTTAGAAGCAAAACCCCAGCACCAATATTCAGCGGCAGGCCCATTGTGAGTGAGCTGTGCAGGGATGCACCCTGGAATCTGCAGGGAGGTTGGCACTAGCCGAGAGGGAGAAAGCAAAAGTCTACAACTGCAGCATAAAACAGCAGCTCCGGGCTGGAAAAACAGCTTGGGTTGAGGGCACTTGTTGCACTTGCAGAGGGCCTACATGGGAGACACAGCCATTGCTCCAGTTCCAAGAGATCTGATGCCCTCTTCTGACTTCCGAAGACATCAGGCTTGTACATGGTGCACATGCAGGCAAAATTTAAAAAAAAAAAATCAGTTTAATTTTAAAAATTGCAGCCACATGTGTCTACTTAATTTTCATGCAAATGGTCATTTCAACTGATTGAATTTATTAATTTGTTTAAATTCAAATTTTAAAAACTATATGAAGACTGGGGAGATGGCTAAGTAGGTAAAGTACTTGCCACAGACATGCAAGGACCTGAGTTTGATCCCAGCACCCACATAAAAGCCTGGAGCAGTGGCAAGTCCCTACAATCCCAGCACTGAGGATGAAGACATGGAGGATACTTGGGTCTACTGGCCAACCAGTCTAGTCAATCAGCAAGCTCCCTAGGTTCAGGGAAAGAACTTGTCTCAAGAAACAAGGTGGAGAGTCATTGAAGATAACCCTACCTTGACCTCTTACCTCCACACGTGCATGTGTGTGCAGGCGTGATACACATGGCTGCTCATGTACATGCTCATGTGCTTGAAAACAGACAGACACACACCCTGAACTGGACATAATGGCAGAAACTGTAATCCAAGCCCTTGAAAGATAGACAATGCCGGGCGTTGGTGGTGCACTCCTTTAATCTGAGCACTCGGGAGGCAGAGGCAGGAGTATCTCTGTGAGTTAGAGGCCAGCCTAGTCTACAGAGAGAGTTCCAGGACAGCCTCCAAAGCAATACAGAGAAACCTAGTCTCAAAAAACCAAAAAACAAAAAATAAAAATAAAAAAAAAATAGAGAGACAGGAGTCCAAAGTCAGCCTCAGCAGGTACTTAACAAGTTGCATGCCAGCCTGAGCTACAGGAGACACTGTCAACAGTCATAGAAATAGAAATTAATATTTAAGAGCCAAGCATGGTGGTTCCTGTCATCCCACCACTGGGGAGACTGAAGCAGGAAGATTATGAATTTGAGGGACAGTATGGACTACATAGTAAGAAAAACAACTCAGTTTTCCAGCTCAGAAAAACAACTCAGTTTTCCAGCTTCAGGATGCAAATGTAAACCACCACTACCATCATTAGTGGGCTCCACTGTGCTGATTGGGAAGGTGCAAAGGACAGAGAATAAAATCTGGGCTCCAGGCTTCCAGCCCAGCTGAAGCTCAGACCCCCACCTCCCCTTGCTTCCCTCTGCCTATCATGTCACTTCTACACCTCCTGACAGAAACTATGGAAATAAAGAACACTGCAATTTATCAAGTGGTTGGTAGCTAAGCCCCGGCTCTATAAATTCATGTTCTTATTTAATCTTTTGAAGAACCTGGTTATGTGGACATTTTTAGTTTGTTTGACAGACAAAGGAACCAAGACGGCAAAGCTAAGCAAGTTGTCTACGGTCAAGTTATCCAGAGCTGGGGTTGGTAAAGAAGGAGCACAAATGGCCTTCAGCTTCCTGTGACTGATGCTTTGGAACCTGGCCTGACTTCCCACCATGGAATCGAGCTGGGAAGAGGACGCTCTAGGCCTCCCCCACCTCACGCTAAGTATCAGCTGAAATATGGAGCAACTTCAGGGATCTCCGGCTTCATGAACGCCTCCTTGCTCGAAGCTGCTTTTGCTCTGCTTTGTCTTTGCTAAGGAAGTTTGAGAAGTCACAAGGTTCTGAGCTCAGGATGGCCTTATGGAGAGACACCCCGCCCCATAATTCCAACTTTATACCCCCTGAACTCAGGGCCCTATCAGTCAAATTCCCTCATGGTAGAACTTTGGTTAGAGGGTCTAAGTCATGTGCTGATGGGCAGTGGTGGCCAAGTCTTTGTGGGTGTTGGGGGCAGGGAGACTCAGCACATACTTCTCTGCTGAACTTCCCTTCCCACTTTGGCTTGGCAGCAGCTTTTAAGGACATAAGACCAATCCAAGAATTCCATGTCAACATCACTCCCTTTACCGGAACCACAAATTCATTCCTGTGGGATCCAGCTCTACCTCCAGGCAGACATCAGAAACAACTCTTTACACTCTTCTGAGAGCCACCCACTTCCACACCTTTCTCTCCTTGCTGAGGAAGAAAATAAGGGCCAGGGCTGCAGGAAGTACTGTTGGCAGAGGTGGCTCTGGCCCTGCCAGGCTGTGGGAGGTTCTTCACACCCAGCTGTTAGGTTTGCCTTTCGTGTGCTTCCAGGGTTCCACAGCTCCTTCCTGCCTCCTTTCTCCTTCCGAACCAGCTGGTGGAATAGGCGTGGCCTTCTCCAACCAGATCATTAGGCACAGTTGGCCCATGCTGACATTGTGGGAAAAGACCATTTTGCAAAAGATTCTGTTGCATCCAAAACCCTTTCCTGCCTGTGAGCAAAGTCCAGAAGGCATCTGCAGGGGGTTCGTCTCACTTCCTGGCTGCTTCAACTCCTAAGGAAACCAGCAGGGGGTCAGAATGAAGGAGGCAGGAAGAAGTGATCAGCCATTAGCTGAACCTACAAGGAGAGCAGTGGCATTTACCACATGCAAAGTTCACTGGGAGAGAGGAGGTGAGCCAAGGCTGGTTGGCACCCTCTCTCTCCCTTGCTCAGATGACCTGGCTTCAGAGCTCCTTCCTCCAGGAAGATGGTGATACATTCTTCCTCAGTGTTCTCAAACACCTCATACATCGCTTTGGTGGATCTCACCATCTCAAAATTGCCTCTCTCCTTTTTCTTCTTACTGACTCCCCCTTGTCTCGTCTTTTCTCTCAAACCACAGCACATGTACATGTGGGTGCCAATGTGGGTGCCAATGCAGACTTGAGCCTAAATGACACCCGCTTCTCCCTGAAATGCCAGTGCAGACAAGAGGGCCAAAGGACCATGGCTGCACAAAACAAAGTGGAGGCCCCAAGCCAAGGACAGATTGTGGTTAGGAGTGTGTCTAGAGTGTGGATTCAGCTGCAGCACACATAAGCTGTGAGTCTGGCCAAGTTCCATCTGCCAGTGTTTCTGCCTCTTCACTATAAACAGGGTGATAAGAGTCGCTGCCTTTTAGTATTTGTGAGAAATACCTGAGTTAATGAAAATTAACGATCTGATATCCAATATGCTAAGGATCAGAAGTGTTTGGGATTTGAGAGGACTCCAGACTAGAAAATATCTGCAAAGATTATATATGTTGAACATCCGTTATCCACATAGCATTAAATCTGAAGTATTCTACATCCAGAGGTTTTGGGGTGTCATGCCTACACTAAAATTTTTCATATTTTGAAGCATCTCAAATTGTGATTATGATTATATTTGCTCAACCTACATATTCCATCTTACTGGCTTCCTTCCTTAATGTTAGGCCCATTCTTATTTCAAGGCCTGACATATCTTTGTCCCTTGGCTGACCTACATTTCCCTGGTTAGCCCACATGGTACTCTCTCAGTCACATTAGCCCACACTGTTTTCTCTTGAGTTCATTTAGGTCTTCACTAAACTACTGTTTCCTCAGAGGCCTTCTGGACCCTTGCTCATTTCAGGCCTCGTCACAAAGCATGGACATGTATGTGTCCTTCTACTAACTTTTGGTTGTCACCCTTAAATGGGAACTTTGTTTTGTCCCTGTATCATTCCTAGTGCATAGTATAATGTCTCCTGCATAATAGATGTGTAAATGGATAGATGTTTAGATGGGTGGCTCTACAGACCTCTTGGCAGGGGGCTTCTGTGTCCACTCCCATCAGCGTTCACCTTCTCAAACTTGCTGTCACACTCTCTTAAGTTTGTCCCCTCCTCAAACTCCTTTTCTATACCCAAGCTTGCTCTCTGCCCCTTCCCTCTCTGTTGACCCAGTTTGACACAGCCATTCCCTGTCTCTGGAGGTTTCTGGTACAAGCAGTTTGGGATTTGCTGACTATTCCAGAAAGATCAGCTGTCCCAGTGTCAGCTGTTGAGGGGACACAGTGAGCAAGACAGACACACAGGCAAACAACAGAGACCAATGATTAGAGTGACAGATGCCTGAGGAGGGAGGGAGCACAGAGGAGGGTGAGTAACCCCCATGACAAACAGAAGTCTGCCTTGGAACCACAGCTAGACCCGGTCCCGAACCACATCTTACATAAAGCTTGCAGGGATGACACATGGGTGAGCTGGTGGATTTATCCTAAGTTGAAAAAGTACCTGGAGAGCCATAGTCTTGGGAAACAACATTGTCAGCCCAGAAGCTCAGATTCTATATCATCAGAAAGGTATTTTCAAAGCCCCAGGGAGTGTAGTAAGATTAGCTGTAAAAAGAGCACCTGCTACTTTCATGGGCAAACTTGATTTCCAGATGTGCGGTCCCAGAACAGGATGATAAACAGCTGAATCTCCAATCTCTGAGACGGGAACCACTCATCTGTCCCAATCAACAGTGAGCCACACAGCTTTCAGTTCCAGAAGACCGCCATTGATCACCATTCTTTGGTGTGATTGTAAAATATTTTTCAGAAGAAAACGTTGTAGGTTGAGTTGTAATGCCCCCAAACCTCATGCATTGGTCCCAGCCTGAGCACTTCGGGGACAAAGCAATGCCTTTAATGTGATATCATTCATTTAGACAAAAGGGACATGTGAGGACTTCCTTGTAGGAATAGGTAGAACTGGTAATATTGTTGTTTCGAAGTTTAGAGATTCGAAGTAAATTAAAACCCTCCAAAATTTATTCTGCTTAGGTCAATAGTCATTTAACCTTTTTATAATAATGTTTTTGGGTAAACAAGGGGGGAATTTAAACTATTTATTGTATAACTGACTAGTGATCTCCCTGGGCTTGAAGTCTTGGGATCTTCTTAGGATGCCTCAGCTGTCTGTTGGGGAACTTAGCTCTCAGACATGTCCTTTCCTAGTTTTGATCCTAGTGCTGTGTTCCCCCCACTTATGAGGCTGTTTACACGGTGACCCTCTGCCCAGCTCCTTACAGCCAAGTAAGTCCATGGTATTTGCATGTTTACAGCCAAATGCTCTCAGTTCAAGGGCATCCAGACCCCACTTCAGATATGATTTTTTTTTAACTTGGAATTGTGTGACCTTGAAAACATGTGTCTTAGTCACTGTTCTATTGTCACTGTTTTATAGCTGTGATGACACACCATGACCAAGGCAACTCTTATAAAAGAAAGCATTTAATTGGGGGCTTGCTTTCCACTTTAGAGAGTTAGTCCATCCTCATCACCATCATCATGATGGCAAGAAGCAGTGAGGAACAGCACTGGGGCAGTAGTTGAGTGCTTTACATCCTGATCAGCTGGCAGGAGGCAGGGAGAGAGAAAGACACTGGGCCTGGATTGGGCTTTTGAAACCTCCAAGTCCACCCCCAGCAGCAAACCTCCTCCAACAAGGTCACACCCCCTAATCCTTCCCAAAGGGTTCCACTGACTGGTGACCAAGCATTCAAACGTCTGATCTTAGTGGGTGTTGTAGAGATTTCTTTCAAACCACCACACCCTATGTCCTCTGAGCTTCAGTTTCACTATTAAAGGGTGACTGCACGAATTGAGCAAGGAGGCCAGGAGGTGGTGGCACACACCTTTAATCCCAGCACTCAGGAGGCAGAGGCAGGTGACTCTCTGTGAGTTCAAAGCCAGCCTAGTCTACAGAGTAAGTTCCAGGACAGCCAGGGCTACACAGAGAAACCCTGTCTTAAGAAATAAAATTAAACAAGAATTAAACAAGAAAATATCCATTACATGTGTTCAATAAATCATAACAGAGATTTAAAAACAAAAAACAAAAAACAAGAGCAGCAATAACAAGGCCTATTTGGTGACTGTGTTCCATGGACTCTGCTCTGAAATCAGAGCAGCCCTTAGATAACTCTGAGCCAGTGCACTGGACATCTACATTCCCACTCTGTCAACTTCCTCCATTCTAATGAAAACAACTACAGATCAAAGCAACAGGAAATAAATGTGTGGATTTGGTCAAAAGTGTTTAATTTTGGTAATCACGGATTCTGTCTGCCCCTTCTCAGTCATACACACAGTCCTCAGTGTTAGAAAATTGTACCAAGCTAGTGGCATAGGAACAGAGCACAGCATGACAAATGCCACTTATTTGCATCTTTTATCAGAGAGGACATCAAGAAGTTTTTAAAATAGAATTTACTATGGGTTACAGAATAGATAATAACCATATTTTCAGTTATTATAATAAAAAATAAAAGCATGGTGGTTTCTGTCCAGTGTTAGAGCCCATTTCCTAATTTAAGAAATTCTCTCATTTACAGGCCTGGAGTAAAGAGTGTGTGTGTGGGGGGGGGCTTCTTTATCTGTAGAAGCTGAAAGAAAGCAGGCATATCTTGATCCATGCCTTGTCAAGGAAGTCTATGGGCTGTGTGCTGGACTCAGCTGACGGGATGCCTCTTTGTAGGAAGTGAGTGAAGTCCTGAGTGAATATGTGTTGTTGTCATGTCAAAGACACCTAAGGCATCAGGCCAATGAGAAATGGCAAAGTCTTCCCTCCTGGTCCATGTGGGACTGTTGACAGTATGTGCAGAAAATGTCCTTCATACCCTTCCCCTAGATGTTTATGGCCTGAAAACTGCTCCCCATAATGACTCCTACTACTAAAAAAAAGCTGTACCTGCCTCCTTGTTTGTATACCATAAACCATGCCTCCCTGTTCAGCTACTTGCAATTTCCCCACCTTCCTGTTCAAATGCATATAATAAACATGCTGATCATCCAGGATGCCCAGTCTACCCAATCCCAGCTTTTGTGTGTGTCTTCTCTTCATTTCCTCACTGCTTGAGCCCTGGAGCCTTGCTGGACGAGCCAGCTCTCTCTGGAAGAAAGTGGTACAAAGACAATGGGCTGCCTGTGTGACCACAACAGAAAGGTATGGGTATCAAGTGGCAGCGTCAGTAATGGCCTCTAGTGTCAGTAAAGCCATACCAGACCCTGACCAAACAGTTCCAGAGGCAAGGCTCAGGCCTTAGTTAAATACACTTGGTGTCTTTTTGCAACCAAGAACTCAGACCAGATCTAATAACTGAAAGCTATTGAGCAGTTATGGGTCAGGGATTACTTAAATTCCTCCCAGAAGCATTAAACTTCACCCTAACAATCCCAAGAAGTGATTTGTTACTCCTGTTTGACAAAGCAAAACTGAAGCTTGTCAAAGTAACACAGCTCATTCAAGGTCAACAACCTCAAAGAGACAGAAGTGGGAGTGGGTCAGAACCATGTGACTGAAGGGCTCTTTCTCCTGGTCGCATCCCAAATACGTGGATAGTTTACTAGTTAGTCAAAGTATCTTATGTTTTGTCCCATGTAATCCTCACCACTCCTTGAGGTTGGAAGTTTTAATCCCTATTTAGCAAACGAGGAAACAGACTTGGAGGGATCAAAAGTAACTTGCACAAATATTTACCATCAACCTTAAAACTGTACCTGCCCCTTGGCCTAACAATTCCTACTCTGAGCATTTATCCCACGGAAATATCAGAGATATAATTAAAGATTGCTCATGGGGTTATAATCTCATTTAGGCAAAAACAGAATGACATCTTATGTTCAGCGATTCAGAAATGAACAAGAAGTCGGGGAATGCCTTCTCACAGAATAGAGTGGGTGTTAAAAGTCAGCATGTAAGAACTGGGAACACAGCTTGTGAGGCAGTACCTGCTTAGCATATGCCAGGTCCTGGCTTCAGTCCCCACCACTAGGCCATATAAAATCATCTGGAGTTTCCTCAGCCATAGTCAGTAAGGATTGACTTCACAGGATATTCAGCAGCTTTTGAAATGGTGGGAATACTCTAGATCTCAATTATGGCCAAGACTACATGAGTACATACGTATCAGCATTTACTATAAATGAGAGTATGTAAGTTGTTCCTCAACCAAATTTCAAAAACTTCATCAATACAAAACATTTTCAACAAGGACAATAAAGTGTTAAGTAAAAAAAGGGTTTCAGTTTAAGGAATATAAGATAACTCTATGCAGTTTTAAATTCAGCTGTGCTAAGTTTCAAATATTTTATTAAGTTAAAACCAGTTACAGTCAGACTGAAAATTAATTACAGAAATAAGACCTTACCTAGCCACCTGTATGCTTAATGTGTGCTTAAGGCAAGTAACTAAAACAAATAGACCTCTAATGCTTCAGAGACCTGCAGAATATGGCATTTAAAATGTTATTTTAAAAGTTTATAATATCAGACAGACTGCCAGATCCTGACAGTGACCCAAAGTCTCCAAAGAAGATTATGAGGCACTCCAGTTCCTGAACCTGGACCAGTGAGCAAGAGGCTCAGATGTGATACCTGATGCCTGCCAGGACCTGGCCAAGACTGTGGACAAAGCTGCTGGACACTGGAAAATTGATTGTACCCCTTTGCCTAGACAAAACAAGGTCAGTCTTTTCCATGGCCCTCTTCCACAGAGAGAAAAAAACTCTCACCTTATAGGCCTGGCGAACATTGCTGTTCTTTGATACTTCTGCCTCCAGCAATAATGGAGAGACTTGGGTATGGCTAACTGTATATGGACTGGCTTCTAACTGGCATCTGTTGCTTTTTAATAGATTCGGAAATTGTATAAAATATACCCTTCTCAGATCTCTGAAATATTAATGGTTGTCAGCTTGACAGCATCAGGCAGTCAGCTCCACTATAGACTATAGTCAGCATGTTAGCTGATAAAGTAATGACTACCTACTGTTCAGTCACAAGTTCAAGGTTTTTAGGTTTATTTTGGTTGTCAACTAAGTATAAATTTAAAGGGCTTTGCATCAGGCCAAAGGCATCTCTGTCCAATCCATACCCGGCTCTCTGGACAGAAGAAAAATGTACATGCTTCTAGCCCAAATCTGTAGTTATTGCTAGGACTCAAAATTATAAATATGTTCCTGCTGTTTGAACAGATATCCAGATATCTGCTTTTTCTGCACTGTGGGCTTCGGTAAATAAGTTTTAACTTCTGTTCCTAGTTTAAATATGTCTTAAACAGGTTTCTGCTTCTGGCAGACACATCTGAGTATCAGTTGCTGATGACAGGCTGTTCCTAAGTAGATTTCAAACCCTGAACTTGCTGTGGATGTGAACCAGTCCAGCTGATTCGGACACCCCCTGTCTCTGCAACAGAGTCTGCCAACAGCTCCTGATGGAATCCCCATTGCCTAAATTCCCATTTTTGCTTTTTGACTAGCATTTCAGCCTTCTTGGGTCCCTAACTTCGTCCCAAAGTCAGCAGAAAGTAGCATGGGAATGAATACATTGCCCATTTGTCTCTGGTTAAAATGCTAAGTCAAAAGGAACTCCCTTACATGGGGGACGCTAGAGAGTCAGCAATTCCATGATTGGAATTTAAAAAAAAAAAAAAAAAAAACGGAGGAATGAAGGGACCAGCTCCCCATTTCGGCAGCCATAACAGCCGAACACGTGCTGGTCTGATCTTCTCTTCGTCACTAGGAAGTCAGATGCCTGCCTCGTGGCAGGGAACCAATCAGAAGTTAGCTGGTGGTGCTACGCTTTACGGCTCTGGGTGTGCTTTACTGACAAGTGCACAGCAATGACGCACAGAGCATAGCAACCACCCTGGGAGGGCCTATGGGCCATAACAACCAGTTGACCAATCAACACAGGGCAAGCCCTCCAATCCTGGAGGCACACCAATCCTGAGCCTGTGCGTACCCCTAGACACTCACCTTACGCTGCTCTATAAGATCTCTATGCAGCCAGTTCGAGCTGTCTTTTCTAGCCATCTGCCATGGCGGATGGATGAAAAACCCGAGCTAACTTGGGGCTAGCTCGTTAAACAACATAAAGCTTGTTAAACTGCATAAAGCCTCATGCAGTTTGAATTTTTTAAAAAAAAGGGTTTCAATACATTATTGATACTGTCTTTTCCATGTATGCTACCTATGTGGAGATAAGAAGGAAACATTCAAGAATAATCATGGTGATGGGTGATTTAAATGAATAATTGAGTCCTTTATATTTATTTTTAATAATCTTTAGTGATCAAAAGGAAAAAAAACACTAAAGATGTGTTAATGTCTTGGCTTCGTGGCAAAAGCCCAGAAGCAGGAGGCTTGGAACTCAAGATTTGGTAGCCAAGTTCCTTGTATTTTGTATGGTGCCTTAGAGTCTCTCCTCTGTTCAGGAACTGCTGAGTTGTGAGCCTTGGGGGACAAAAAAGCCTATAAAACATGTCCCCGCCTGCCAGAAACTTGAACTCTGTAAGGCAGGGTCAGGAGAGTAGTTGCTCCAGGTTAGAGAAAGTGGAGGCCAGACAGAGGAGGGCGTGGCCATCACCCAAGGCAGATGAGTCGGTGGGAGGGCTGAGCAGCAGGAGGGTGAGGGTGTGGCGTCTGTGAAAATCCAGGCTGAGGAATATTTTGTGGAAGGCTAGCACATGAGGAGGGTCCCACGAAAGAGGCCTGAGCTGTTGGGCCCAAAGCTCATTTTGCAGACAAGACTGAAGTCCTCATAGGTCTACAGCGCTTAATTCCAACTCCTGATAAGGAATCTGTGCTAAAGTAACAATCCTTGAGAAAACAAAACACAATACCCAATTTAGGCCACTTTGGGGACACACAGGACAAGTCTGACTATATTATAGTCTGCCCAGACCTCTGGATTCTGGAATCCCTAATCTATTCTGGACAGTCCAATTACCTCCCACCACTCTACCATGCTGTGAAATGAATGAGTTTAATGTTTATGCTTTAAAAAGAAATCTGCAAACCCAGCATTCAGGAGAGCTAAGTGGATCTCTGTGAGTTGGAGGCCGGTCTGGTCTACACACCAAGTTCTAGGCCAGTCAGGCTTACATAGTTACATAGGCCTGTTTCAAAAGACACACAGACAGGAAAAGAGGGAGGGAGGGAGAAAGTGAAGGGAAAGGAGAGGAAGGGGAGAGGAGGGGAAGGAGAAGAAATAAAAAGGAAGAGACGGTGGGCGGGGCAGGCATGCAATGTACTGATTAGAGCATGGACTTCAGAACCCTGCTGCTCAGCTTTGAATCCAGGTTACTTTCTGGCTTTGTGGTCCTGGGAAAGTCATTCAACCTTTGTGCTTCTGATTTCCGGTTTCCATAAAATGCAGTCACGAAGGTAGTTGCCTCTTACAAGTTACTCTGGTCAGTAGTAAGCCTTAATGTTGATGTTAGAGACGAAGATTATTTTAACTGACTGGCCAAGATGACAAGGGCCTGGGAGGAGGGATTGGGTCTGTATCTGTCAATCAGTAAATTTGGAATAAAGAACTTACTGGCTGGCTGTTTGTCATGTACCTGACATTGTCCCAGACACTGTTTAGGGAATGTTTCCAGCCTTTGTCTGGGGCAATAAGATGTGTACACAGGAAACCAGAAGCTGGAACCAGTGCCATTGGGCAATGTAGTGAGGGATAAGATGTCTGACAACAAGATTACCCAAGGCTGAGGAATAAGACAGGAGCCCCTTCTAGAAGCAGGATTTCAACATGGGATATTTGAGAGGACAACTTCTTCTCCTGTATGGAAGGTAGTTAGGAAATACCTTTCAACTCCCTAGGCTCTCTCTACACAAACTGCAGTGAGACAGCCTGGGTTCCACTCTCAGGTTGGGACAGTCACATTTTGTCTTTGAGCCCAGTGTTTTATTCTGTAAAATGAAAGTCAAATACTCTAATGAACTGTTGTGAGATCAAGAGAGTAGGTACATGGGAGGCCCTACAGCTCAGTGATACTGAATCCTTTCTCTCCTTTGATGTTTTCTCTGGACAACCAGATTTGGGAGTCCTTCAGTCCTATAAAATGAAAGGCAAGTTGCAAGAGAGAGGATAACTCAAATCACGTAAGGTTCTAAATCTCTTGGTTTAGGAAGGTTGTTGGATAGGAGAGGTGTTGAAGTTGAAGGGAACACAAGGCTTTAAACGAGAGCAGGAAAACAGCAGAAAGCCTACATGGTTGACATTCTGAGGTAGTCATATGGAGTTTTGAAGGATGTCTCTGAGTTCTCCAGAAAACCAATCTAAAGAGGGGGCGATGGCATACTGTTCAGTTGTGTTGTAGTAAAATGGGTGGGGAAAGATGAGCTTGAGAAGTAGAGGGGAAGGGTCCAGATGACTATGAGTCACACTCACCTTTATCCCATCCCCGAGGTGGCTACTGTAGGATTTTGAAGAACTGGAGGATTATGCTAATTTATGAGTTAGAAAGGCCCCTCTGGCAGCAACTGGTAAGGTACATTAGAGTTGGTGTAGTCCTGGAGGTAAGATGCTGGTGACTCTGTTTACTGCAGTCTAGGAAAGATGACAAAGGTGAACCAGGAAGCCAAGCTCCTCTTCTATACAGCGTGGCTTCCCTTGGCCTTGTGACTCTGAGCCACATGGGGTAATTGCCTGCCTGTTTCCTCTTTCTCTCTCTGCATCCCTGGACCAAGGAGAGTTCGCAGGTAGCACTTCTGTGCTCTGAGGAATATGGAGATCAGGAAAGGACTGTGGAAACAGCATATAGGCAGTTCATGAGCCAAGAAGCCCTACAAGCCTTCTGCTTCCTCACTTCCCGTTCTCTGTTTGTAGTCATAAAATGCAAAGAAATGTTTTAGATGCTTTCTATATTGTTCTTTGAGTCAGCAAAATCTAAACCTTCCTTTTGCACACTTACCAAGCAGAGCTTTAAGGAAATAACACGGAAGCAGAGAAGGAGAGGCCACCTAATGGGAGCCAGAGTCTCCTTGCTCTGTTGTCTTCACTCTCACCGTACAACTGAGAGAAGTTTGGAGTTGAGAGTGGTATTCTGGAGGTGAATTGCAGTGTGCATCGACCCTTGCAAGCAGCATCACTTCTCCCCCTCTCTCCCCCACGGCTAGTCTCTTGTATTCCATTGAATCTGTAGGTACAGACAGGGAGGGTGCAGAGTCATCAGGTCCCAAATGATCTCATCACCTGACTTGGTGTGGATCGCTTATAAAGTGAGCTGGTTCCAGCAGGCACACAGCCCAAGCTGATGTTGCGCCCACTCCCCACCATGGCTTCTCCCAGGTGCCTGCAAGCTTTGTGCTGCCAAGGGCCAACAAGAGAGCAGTGTCCATTGCTAGAGCTTCATGAGGCCCTGGAAGGAGCTGCCTCCAAGAAGGGCTGGTATATGTGAGCAGAGAAGCAAGCCAGAGAGGACTGTGAGTCCCAGGCAGCACCTGTTCCCAGGGAGTAAATAATACTTCGCCCTTGTGTCATAACCCTGCCTGTCGCCGAGTAGGCATCCAGCTCATCCTTCATTGCGGGCTGCCAGCCTCTCACACCGGCATGTTGCTGGAGTAAACTGTGCTTTGGGAAAAGTATCAAAGGTCCCAGAGGCTTTTACTCCCTGTTCAGCTCAACGTTGCTCTCAGACTCCTATTTCACAGCTGCGTCCCGGCTATCTATGTAGGGAGCCTACCAAATATTTGGATCTGTCACCCCCACCGAGCTGACTGAGGGGAGGAGGGTGGCAAAGCGCTCGCTCGCTCGAGATTGCGTTCGTTTGGTTACAGTCCTGGGAGAACAGGTGTTGGCAGCTGCCACATCTCTGTCCCCCTGCCTTCTTCTCCACCCCCTCTGCTGTCCTGTCTGTTTACAGTGTGTTTTCCTGGGACAATATCTGAAGCATTCTAAACACGAGCATTGTAGCTGGAGGTAGAATGTCAGACCCATTGTGTGGAAGGAGAATTAGTGAGTTTAAGACAGGAAGGACACATTCTTATGTCTGGAAATGAATCAGAGATCCGCAGTCACTCTGTTTTGAAAAAAAAAAAAAAAAAAAAAAAAAAAAAAAAAAAAACATCATTCCCTAGCTGAGGTAACAGTGTGGTGGTTAAGAAAGCCAACGCTGGGAGCAAACAAGCCTGGGGTGCGAATTGCAGTTTGGCCGCTGGCCTGCAGCAGGACCTTGGGTAAACTCCTGTGTCCTTGTTTGTTGGGGTAAGCAGCTCCTCCAGATGTGCTAGGGTTTTCTGATTTCAAGGAAGTCCTCTGCCTGAACCCATCTGGAAGAAGCTAATGGCCGTCAGCTAAACCACGGGAAGCACTAACTGGGCAGACATGATTTGACTATTTTTTCACCACACCTGGCATGCAGGAGCACTTCACCAGGGTGCTCCTTTTTTGAGTGTCTACAAGTCCTAGCCTCCCCCGCCACCCCGTGACACCACTGAGCAAGAGAAGCCACAAGCCTGCAATCATTTCTACCCCACCCATCTCTCCCTTTCTCCCCACCCCAAGAGAGATAGTCCTGCCCATCACAGGTTAGAAGGTAAAAGTCCTCTCCAGCACAGCTTGGCTAGTCAACCCCTGAGCTCTTTTGTCCCAAGCCATTTGACCTCCCTTATACAGGAGGCTGTCACCTCCTGCTGCCCTCAGTGCCAGGCCTTCCTCCCCACACTAATCTCAGCCTTCTCCAGGGTTTGTACTACCTGCCTTCTGTCTCTCTCTGCTGTCGGTGTACCCTTTGCAATCCATTTCTGCATTTTCTTCACATTTTCTTTTGTAATAATTTGTCGATGGACCTTCATCCTGTGAGCACCCTTCAGGCAAATATTATGTCTTGTCTTCCCCCTCTCCCAGAGACATGCATAGTTTCTAAGACAAACTCAGTGCTCCGCAAGTGTGACCAGACTGCGTTCGTGAAGGTGATATGGTTGCTTTACTTTCAATAATGCTAATAGCTGGGATTGTTTGAGTGCTCCTGATGGATCACACAATACACTGGGCATGTCTTTATTTAATCTCCCACCAAAGCATCAGATCTGATAAGTGGCAAATAGCTAAATGAGGCCCAGGGAGGTCACACTGGCTGACCTTCTTGACCTCTGGCTCTTGCCTCAGGCACACCAGGCATTTAGTTAGTGCTAGCTGCTGGCTTGAGTGGGTGTCATGGGGCAGGAGCTGAGGAACCACCAGGGAAGGGAGCACTGGACATAGAGCATTGTCCTCAGGCCCTTGAAGGCCAGCTGTCATTAGTGTATTTGCAGGGACTGCCAGATCCCTGCGTTAGCATGGAAAGCTTTTCCTAAGTCATGCCTTCCCAGCCTTCTTCATCCTCTCAGGGCAAGGTGAAGTCTGAGAAAGCAAAGGAATTATCTTCACCAAATTCTTTGCTGATAAGACCAGGGGAGTTTCCAGACACTTTCCTGTGACTGTTCCAGCTGAGAACACAGCACGAATCAGCAGTGACTCAGCAGAGAAAAGCAGGGATTGCCGAAGGTTCCCAGGAAGACAAGCAGCTGCTATACATGCACTTCTCCAGGCCAGGGCAGGAAACCACAGGTGGCCAGGAGAGAGGGCAGGGGATCTCAAGATGAGAGACTGGATGTGGAAAACCACGAATGGCCTTGGAGTCAGGTCATGGGATACAGACCTAGTCCTTGCTACTTACCAGGAATGTGACCACAGCTAAACAGGTAAACTTCCCAAGATTAGGGCTTCCCTCCACAGAGTAGAGCAGAAAAGCCACTGTGAAATCAAAGAGTTGAAGTCTACAGTGTTCAAGCACAGTTACCCATCATAACAGCAGAAAGAGGATGGGAGGGAGGGTAGGTAAAGCCACCTTGAACTGGAAAATGTAGCATCTGTGGGGCCACAAGCTGAGCTAGCCACCTTGATGTGGCTGGGTCCTGGCTGAGAGGACATACTGATCCCTAGCCCTGGAATCCTGATGTGTGTTTCCTGCAGGTTGCTGTCTTCAGGAAGGGCTGGATTACTCCTGGCTCATTGTGTTTGCATCATGTATGTTTTGCATTGGCAAGCTGAAAAGTGCATGACTGTGATATTGTCAAGGGGACTTTCCCTCTTGTGCTCAAGCTGGACTGGCCACATATCCCCAGGGACGTTGGCTGTGGTGAATTTCCTCTAAATGGATAGCACTTCCGCTCATGAGCTCTACAGCCCAGCTGACACTTTCCCTTCTTCCCATCCCCCACTGCCTTGTGAGGAAAAAAACTTGTGTTTACAAAAAAGATGCTCATATCACGAGACATCATTTCTTCCCTTACAAAGTGTGACAAAGAAAAGCCATGTGGCCTTATGCTATAAATGGGCATTTTTTTTCAAGTCAACAAGTTTCTATGAAATCGAGTGTCTGGGTACAAAATCCCAAAGCCTTTATGGATAGACAGGGCTTGGGGGGCTGTTTTAAGAGTGTCAAAAGTAAAGTCTTCAGAGGAGATGAGACATCCATCCAGATGAAGATGTTTAAGTGTCATATCCAAGAGCACAAACCAGGTTAGGGGTGTGTGTGTGTGTTTGTGTCCCCAGCCCTGACCTTTACAAATATGGAAGGTAGTATTGGGTGCACACCCTCTACCACACTTGTTGGGTTGAATGTTGGTCTTTTTTTTTTTTTTTTCCTTTCCATGTTGCAGTTTGAAGCCAGGACCTCTCATATGTTAAATAAATGCAGTACCTCTGTGGGAATTCAGGGCGTCACATTACATTTAGTCATTTTATTTTAGGTGTTTTGGGCTGTCACAATTTCTTGGGGTTTTGTTGTTGTTTTGTTTTTGTTTTTGTTTTTCTCTTAGACTCTCATACCCAGCCAGGTTCAAAGGCATGGGAATCTACACAGAGCTGTCTGGATTCAAGTCAGGCCCCACTGCTTGTTATCTGTATGACCTTGGTCCATAGAAATCCCTTACTAACAATTGCATAGACTGTTACTGAGGGTCAAAGAGTGCAGTGCTTTCCAGCTTTTCTATATGACACCAAGAACATACATGAAGTTTGTATTGTATCTTAGTATGATATACAGTGTCAAGTACAGGGGCACAAGTAGTGATTCTACTCACAGCCAGAGATGAGGCAATGAGAGGTTGAGACATGTCTTTCACCTACAGCTCTGGTAGGTCATGCTAGGAAGCTGCTGTTAGACCCCATGAAAACAGACTCTGCCTTGAGCTGGCTTGAGCTGTCCATGATGTTTGCCATAAATACAAAGATATGAACAGCTAAGAGCCCTGCCGAAGGAGACAGTGATAGTGGCAAGTGCTAGGTGCCTCAAGGATCGTGTGTGTGTGTGTGTGTGTGTGTGTGTGTGTGTGTGTGTGTACATGTTTCCAGTTGAATGCACCACTGCAACAAGAGACAGTGCTTGTCTTTTGTGGTTGACACTTGGTGGCCAGCTACTGAAACCTCATGACACATTACTGCTCTGTGAGGAGCAGAACAGCCAGTGTCTGACACCTGAAGAATGTGGAAAGTTCTGTATTTGGAAACAAGCCATCACAAGAGCTTTGCATGCTGTGACTGTCCTGCATTTCTGTGCCCAGCTTCTTCTCTGGCGCCACCGTCTGGTTTCAGCTGGTTACCATGGCTTGCACCTGCTAAGGTATAGGCAGCAACACCTGCCTCCCCTACTCACACAGAGACTTGTTTCTTTATGGAAAATATTACCCCTTGAATAAATCCAATTTCTTGGAGAGTGGGGACGATCAATAAACACAAAAGGAAAAATATTCAGCACTGTATAAGCCATAGCATAACTCAGAGGATATATAACAAAAATTCTGCACACTTTGTAACTGACATAAGGTGACATTATACATTTATGGTGATTTAGTCGATAGGGCCAGTTAAAAAGTGGATGTTATTTTTTATTGTTGTTGTATTGGTTTTGTGTGTGTATGTGTTGCTGGGGATCAAACCAAGGGCCTCAAGTGTGTTAGGCAATTGCCCTACCATGTCCAGCTAAAACCAAATCTTGATCTGAATTCCATGAGTTTATGGGTTATTTTTTGTTGTTGATTTTAATAGTGAAAGCAAAAAAAAATTATTCAATGTAGCCACATTGGAAAGAGACAAAAAGATCCAGCACTGCCCCCAAGTCCACCTTCAGGGTTCCTGACAGGGAGGTAAGGATTAGAGAGAAAGCAAGAGATATACATAACTAAACAGTCAGGTAAGAAGTGACCCCCTGTCCACCATTGTCTCGACTCCAAGTCCCCCCAGCACAGTTGTTCTTTCAATAGACTCATGAGGTTATGTTTGTCCCTAAATTGGTTTCTCCAAGGTAGCAGAGACAAGAGCACCCCTTTCTGGGAGCGTCTTTCTCCTTATTGCTAGGAATAAAGCGCGTGGGGGAGGGACCTTGGCGACATGGCAACTGACCGAGGGGTGAGGGGGCGGAGGGAAAAGAAGTAAAGAGACCCAGAGACACAGAGAGAGGACAGAAGAGGGAGATAGGAAAAGTCCTATCTGCCCCAGGGAAACCTGGGGAAAGAGAGCAGGAACGAGAAGAGAGCAGAGAGCGTAAGGGGGGGGGGGGGAGGGGAGAAGTGTCTTTTTTTTTTTTTTTTTTTTTTTTTTTGGTTTTTTTCGAGACAGGATTTCTCTGTGTAGCTTTGGAGCCTATCCTGGCACTCACTCTGGAGACCAGGCTGGCCTCGAACTCACAGCGATCCGCCTGCCCCTGCCTCCCGAGTGCTGCCTTAGGGTTAGTTGGTGGCGCATGCCTTTAATCCCAGCACTCAGGGGGTGTCTTTCTTTTAAAAGGGTCCTTTGCACCCGCGTGCAGACTACCCAACCATGGAACCCTGGGCTGACCAGGGTACTGCCTGAGTTCATTCTGCAAGGTGACAGGGGCAGACGAGCATATGCTATCTGAATCCTTGCACTTAACGATGAGCCACCATAGCACAGAAACTTGGAGAATCCAGCATACGCACAGCTAGGAGTAGTGGGTCTCCAAGCATAAGCTGGATCTTCCCACACACACTCGAAAGCAATTCTGGGCTGAATGGAGATGAACATGCTACTAGCATCTACCTCTGCGCCTGCAATGAGGGGCTGGGGGTAGCTGGGAGGCATTCCTTGTGCCTGGGACATGCTGCACAACCCATCTGCAGAGGCTGTACCACACACTGAAGGTGAATTGTATGGTACCACAACATAGCCATTTGACCCCATCTGAGCTTTGTGACCTCCAAGATAATATCAAAGTCAAACTACTGGTCTGGCCTGTAAGTTTACTTGCTTCCTATTCACTAAGAGCACATTTCCTGAGGCTGAGGAGCTTATTCCCTCTGCACTTTGCCTCCAGTGTGCCAGCACCACCGCTGTCCAAAGATTCTTATGCCTTTAAGACCCAAGGGGATTTGTAGATGAGTTAACACTTTTGATGCTAGTTTCTGATTTGTGTTTTTATGGTGTGTGTGTGTGTGTGTGTGTGTGTGTGTGTGTGTGTGTGTGTGTGTTGGAACCTCTTTATCCTGTTTGTTTTGTTTTGTTCTCGTTTGTTTGTTTGCCTGTTACTTTTCTAAAGAGAACAAAGGTGTGGAGTCCTTAGATCCTTAGTCCTGGAGCTCAGGGTGCCTGGTTCTGTTCCTGTATTATTCCCAGCAGAGAATATTAACTGCAAGGCAGCCACCGCTGCTCCATGCAAATGCCATACTAGCTGGTCAACCAGAGTGGTATACTATTGAAAGACAAGCAAAGATACGGATGGGGAAAGTGGAGAAGGAGAAGCTGGACGCTGTTAGGGTCCACAGAATTCAGAGATTTTTAACTGTGTAAGGTCGTGGTTGTGAGCTATAGTGGATATCAAGCAAAGAAGAGAGAGAAAAAGAGACAGGGATGAGAGGGAAAGTGTGTGAGCTGTGTGTGGGAAGAACAGTAGTGTGTCCCCAATCTTAGACTGGGTGAGGAAACAGAACAATCCTAAAATGTGAGCAAATACTGTCAAAAGGAAAACCATTATGAGAAATATACACAAGGGTAGAAATTAAAAATAGCTAATAAAAGATTTTAGATACTAAAAGTGACTCAATTAACCATAATATAACGCTAAAAAGGGTCAAGTATAATGAAAGTACATTAGATAAGAATCTTCTGCCAGCAAGCATTTCTTCCTCCGTGGGAGGGACTTTGAATTCTTTCTCTGTGATGTTTCATGTAGCAAACTGCCCAATGGGGGAGGGATGATTTGCAATTCCAACTGAAACCTCTAGAACCAGCTTTGGGATGTGTGCTGCCCCAGGGTTGTTCAGATCAGTTACCTTTTAAAGTGAGTTTTGGCACACCTGCCCTGAGTCAGCAGTGTCATTGTCAAATGTCCCCTTGGTGTTCAATGCTGTGGTGTGGGTGGGGGACGTGGGATTTGACTTCCGCAGCAGTCTGGGTGTTCAGCACTGCCAGCATGTGTGTGTGTTACGGGGTGAGTCACTGCCTGGTGGTTTCTATGGACCTCAGCTTGTCCCTGCACTCTGTTTCGGCTTCTCTTCTACCTGTAGGGCCGATGTGTGTGCTAGACCTTGGCCCAGCCTTTCCCACCATGCTAAACATGGTGGGAAGAGCAGCTGCATTGGACTTTTGCTGAGTCACGGTTCCTGTATTGGATAGCTCATCTGGGTAAGCAACCCTTACAGGTCTTGTCTCTAACAGGAAGAAATTATAGTGCATTATCTTGTGTTTGTGTATGCAGAGGCCAGGGGTCGACATTGGAGGTCTTGTTCAGTTGCTGAACCTGAACCTGAACCTGAACACACCTATTCAGCTACACTGATACTGGCGGGCCACTGAGCTCCAGAGATCTGCCTGGACCTGCTCTACAGCACTGGGGTTACAGACTGCACCGCCCCACTTGGCTTTTACATGGATCCTCAAAGCACTTTACCAAATGAGCCAAATCCTCATTTCTAAGTACGCATTTTCTTGGCTCTTTTCCTTCACAAGACTTTATTGCCAAAGCTAGTATCCCATCATACCCAGAAGTTCTCTGCCTGTGTTCCCACTATCTACAAAAACAAATGCACATGGATATACATGTACACATACAAATGGAAGGCTTCATGAGACACACTTTTAATATGTGTACTCTTAAGTACAAACATACATAGAAAATGATTAAATAGCAAGCATGCATTTCTTAATATTCAAATGCAGCAAAAATATTCCAAAATGTTTAATACAAAGCTTAAAATATTAATTTTGTCTCTGTCTTAATTTCACAGTCATAGTTGACTTTCAAGACTGCCTTAAAACACTCACACCTGCCAGGCACAATGATACCTACCTTTAATCTCAGCATTTGGGAGGAAGAGACAGACAGATCTCTGTGAGTTCAAGGCCAGCCTCCTCTATTTATATTGAACTCCAAGTACCTAGTTTACTTGTCTCTGAGTAAGTGTTAGACAATCACCCTGAACTTCATCCCACCCAGGACATAACCTGGTTATAATTATCTTGTATCTTAGACTTTTGTAATATATGTGAGTGCTACATAGCAACACTCTGTCACAAAAAAACAACAACAAAAAACCCCAAATAACAACAACCATGCGTGTGCGTGTGCACACACACATACACACACACAGACAGACACAGTAATCCAGCATACCTTAATGCCCCGGCCCGAGGGGCTCTGGTAATTCGTGGGTCCGAGGTGGATCACGCCTGCAAATAATGGGCGAGAAAGAAGAAGCGGGACCAAGCAGATTCCATTGTCAAGGCCGACTTTATTGAAACCAAGGAGCTTTTTAAAGAGAAGGGAGGAGCAGAGAAAAAGGAGGTGGGGGGAGGGATGAGTTAATTGTTCTCAGGCAGGTATTCTGAATCTCCTGTGTTTATCTCAGGCACTAACTAAGGAAATGGGGGAGGGGATAGGTGTTAGTTGCTTCTCAGGCAGATATCCGGAATCTCCTGTGATATGCCAGACTTTCTGGCGTCTAACTAGGTATGGGGTCGCCAAGGCTGGCTTCTGACACCTTAAGCCCTGGGTTCCATTAGTGGCTCAAACACGTGGTGGTACAAACACGTATAAAAAGCTGCCCAGGTATAACCCAGGAAGGCCTTGTAGAGAAAGTGACCTTTGACCTGTTATGAAGGGTGACTGGGCAGCAGCGCTCAGATAAAGGAAGCTAGTTAAGATAGGCAGGCAGTGCTACTAGCAAACGCCTGGGTTTATGGTGTCCACAGATACCGGGCTTCTTGCAACTGTAGCAGGAAGGAAGGAAGGAGGGAAGGAAGGAAAGAAGGAAGGAAGGACTGATTTTCCTGCCTAGAATGCCAGGATGAGAAGAAGCCATTGGACAGAATGCTTGCAAAATAAAACATGAAGAGGAAAAAAACAAAAACAAAAACAAAAACAAAACAAAACCCTTACCAACAAAATATGGGTTTATACAATAACAGCAACAACAAAAATATATTACAAAAGTCTAACATGCAAGATAATTGTAACCAGGATATGTGCTAGGTGGAATGGAGTTCAGGGTGATTGTCCAACACTTGCCCAGAGACAAATAAATTAGGTGCTATTTAACTAATGGTGCAGACTGTGAAACTGTGGAAATGATATTGCTTAACTTGTACAGGTGACAAAGCTTTGAAAGATGTAGATAGGTGTGGTTCCTGGCTCCAGAAGGCTTTCTCCTCCAGTGGGTCTGCCCTTGCAAGTCACCACTGGGCCCTCCTCCCAACTAGGCTCTCCTATGTGCTCTCTGCATTCCTTGTACCTGACTGGAAACTCTGAGCCTTGTGCCAGGGTTCCAAGGGAAGAAATGCCAGGACTAAGGAAACTGCCTCAGCTGTCTTCCAGCTGACCCAGCCGCCCACTTCACCTATGAGTGGCTTCTGACTTGACTTGGTGTTTGTCTCCCTCCTGCCAGGACCTAGCTCTGCCTCAGCCTCTGCTGTGGTGTTCTGCAAAGCTTGCGCTTTCTTTGCTTGGCTGGGGACAATGCCTCTCACTTCTCTGCACAGTCCTTCCACTCTCCTGCACCCAGACTCTTGTGTTAAATGTTCTTGGGACCCCGTAGTCTGCAGAACACTTAGTCATTGTTTTGTTGTCGTGAAGGAAGTCCAAAGTGACCCAAATGAGTAAAGGGTAGTATATTAGCTGTCCCTGTCTTTTGTGTTTCTTTTGTTTTCTTATTCAATTTGATTTTAATGGATATCTGAGGGATTTTTGGTCAAGTTGTGCTATTTAAAAGTACGGATTTTTTAAATGAATAACTTAAATTTCTCTCTCCCTCTCTGTGCCTCGCTGTCATACCACAAACACACACAATGATCCACAAAACATTCTCCATTCTTCTGAAGGTTTTCAGATACCACTAACTAGCTCTTTTCTATTCAATGTAAATGACCAGTAACAGCTCTGAGAACATTCCTTTTTTTTTTTTTTTTTTTTTTTTACATTCCAATCCCAGTTCCCCCTCCCTCATCTCCTGCTCTCTCTTCCTTCCCTCCATTCCAACTCCCATCCATTCCTCATAGAGGGTAAAACCTCCCCTAGGATGTCAACTAAGTCTGTCCCATCACCTGGTTGAGGCAGGACCCAGACTTTGCCCATGTCTAGACTGGGCAAGGTATCTCTCCATATAGAATGGGCTCCACAAAGTCAGTTTATACATTATAGTTAGATCTTTGTCCCACAGCTAGTGGCTTCATATACCGCCCACGCTATACCATTGTCATCTGTATTCAGGGGTCCTAGTTCAGTCGTATGCAACTATATTTGTAGCAGCATTATGCAACCTAGATGCCCCGCAGCTGAAGAATGGACAAAGAAAATATGGTACATTTACACAATGGAGTACTACTCAGCAGTAAGAAACAATGACAACTTTAAATTTGCAAACGAAAGGGCAGAACTAGAAAAAAAAAAAAAAAAAACATTCTGAGCAAGGTAACCCAAAACCAGAAAGACAAAAATAGTATGTACTCACTCATAAATGAATACCAGACATAAAGCAAAGTATAGCCAGCCTACAATCCTACAATCCACAACCCCAGAGAAGTTAGAACCCTCTTCCAGAAACAGATGGAAGCAGATGTGGGCATCTATAATTAACCATTGGGCCGAGCTCCCAGTGTACAATCGACGCGAGGGAGGAGCAATAATATGAATATAGGAGTCAAGACCATGATGGGGAAACCCATAGAATCAGCTGACCAGGGTTAGTAAGAGATTTCTGAGACCATTCTTCAACCACTGATTAAAACTGAGTGGTAAGTGTTAGGGATAATATTCATTAAGCCTTCTGAATTTTCTGTGAGAACTTAGTGACCATGCCAGCTCTAGTAGCCTTCTTGCCCACAACTTTGCTCAAACCAATGAATTTGTTTAAGATCACAGACAGCAAAATGACCTCATCAGAGAAGCTCAGGACATGCAGGGGCTTGCTTGGAGCTGTATTGATGGTGGCTGCATCACAGATCTCAAGGATTGAGGGCTATCTTCCAGCCTTTCTTCCTCCTTCTTCTCCTTGTCTTTCTTCTTTGTGTGTGTGTGTGTGAATATGGGTGCGTGCATACTATGACCCACATATGAAGATCTGATGACTTTTCCAGAGTGGGTCCTCCTCTTCCACCAAGGGTTCTTGGAATCAAACTCATGTCATCAGGTTTGCACAGAAAGTGTTTTTACCGATTAAACCATCGTACTTCTTATGAGAATTGGCATCACTTTTCCCTTTCATCTCGGCAGACCAACAAGCAGTGGGAGGTGTGTGGCAATCCAGCATAGTGACACAGCCAATGTTAGTTGGGCTTGGATGGTTCAGGATAATCACCTGAGTGGTGAAGCCAGAAGCTTCCATTGGTGCATCATTTTGGCTGTTGCCAGCAGTATTGCCACAATGAACATGTTTTACAGACACGTTCTTGGCACTGAAGCCCACACTATCCCCATGAGCTTCACTCAAAGCTTTGTGGTAGATTTCAATAGACTAACTTCAGTCGTGATATTGACTAGATCAAGCATGACCACCATGTCAGGTTTGAGAACACCAGGCTCCACTCAGTCTACAGGGACAGTAATAAATCTCTAATTTTATAGCTATCTGGGAAAGGCTAGTGGAGAGAAGCAATCCAAAGCTTACAGCAGTGTGATTTTATCACTGTCATCTTCACAGGTGACATCTTAACCCTTGAACCAGTCCATATCAGCATGTTGTCCCCATTCCAGCCAGAAATCGGCTCAATGCTACTGTCGTAGGGTTATAGCCAATTTACTACATGTAGGGGCTGACTTCTTTAACATTTTCCCCAGATTTTCTCTGGCTGTGGAGTGGCTCTATTTTTTAGTGGAATACATTTTGCTGACACCAAGAGTGAACTGTTTCATACCCAGCATGAAAGCCAGAAAGGCAAGTTCATCGGTCTGACCATTCATGGAGATTACAGTTTCAGCTTCACCAGCACCAGCAGGAATCACCCTGAGAGTCTGAGACAGGAAGGTAATCATGTTGTTAAGAAGGTCTCTGTGCCATGGGGCATCAATGATAGTCACATACTTGTTTGTCTCAAATTTCTACAAGGAGAAGCCAACAGTGACACCATGCTCATACACCATCTCAGTTTGTCCAAGACCCAGACATACTGGAAGAATCTCAAATCTTTCCTTTTATAAATTAAAAAAAAATACAGTTATCCACTCATTTCGAGGCATATGTGTACTCCTAGGAGTGTGTGGTAGTCACAGGCCAACTTGTAGAACCTGTGGGGCTTAGTTCTCTCTTTACACAGTCTGGGTCCCAGGAATCAAACTAGGATCTTTAGACATGGTAGCAAATGTCTTTACCCGCTGAGTTGTCTGGCCATCCCTTGATTTTCAGTGGTTCTTTTGTCAATCCCACCACATTTGTGGACCAAATGGCATTGCCTAAATCTGCATGTCCAATGGTGATGTCAGTGAGTCTTTTCCTTTCTCATTTTAACTTTAGTTTAGCAATGGTTTCACAACATTGTGTTCTGATGGTAACGTAAACACTCTGTGGATAAGAAGTATATTTGTTTTGAAGAGGAAAAGATCCAATGTGGCTGTGAGGCAAGTAGCAGCCTGGAGAGAGATCCAAATGAGGTCTGAGAATCCAAAAAGCAGCAGGAAGGTAAAAGATATAGGGTTACAGGGGCCATTAAGATGGCTCAATGGGGAGAAGTGCTTGCCACCAAGCCTGACAACTTGAGATCAACCCCTGGAATTTACATGGAGAAAGGAGAGAACCAACTCCCAGGGTTTGTCCTTCTGATCTCTGCAAATGCATTGTGGCACACTTGCACCTACTGCACACCAACAAAATAAAGGTAATAAAAAAGATTTAGAGTTATGGGTTGAGGCAAAGAAAGTATACACCCCCAACAAAATTCTTTCCCATATTAATATTTTGCTGTGTTAGATTTCACATAACTTTCAGTTGCTCTAAGATACCAGACTCTGTCCTACAAAGTGCAGTCCCCTCTGCCTGGACAGGCTGTGTATAGTCCTATATGATTCTTTTTCAATCCTTCTATAGGTCAACTTATAGATTTACTAGAAGGTAGGGACATCTGCCTAAGTCCTCAGTTTTGAAATTTCATCTCACCCTTTGTTTTCTTTAGCATCGGGTCAAGACAATGATTCCTATGGACATCTGCCTTTATTTGTTGAAGGTATCTGTCCTCTGCTAGATTATAAGACCGTGAGAGTGGGGTGTGCTCTTTCTTATTTTCATCTAGTATGCCTGCTAGCCCTAGGTCTTTCAGCTAGGCAAGCTAATAGGTTGCAAGTCTGTATCTCAGAAAGTAGACTCGGGAGGGAGTTTAGAGTACAAAATACTTCTTAAAGGGTGCCCTATGGTTGGTTCAATATTCACTGAAGTGAGAGGACAGAAGATGCAATACAGGTCCATTGAAACTTTGACTGAGCCCAGAGGGGCCCTGGAGATCACCTGGTTAGAATTATTAGGAATTTTTATATTGCCAATGATCAAGGTACTTTAAAACAAAGCAATTCCTGACGGTCAAAGGGCAGTCTAAGGCTTTCTATGACTATGCCTCCATAAATCATGGCTAATGGAGTGGCCTTTAAACCATTTCTCATTTCTCTTTTCAACTACCTGACCTCACATCTCACAAATACTTACATGAGCCACTAGACCACCAGGCATACATATTTCACAAATACTTATTGTGTCCTTCCACAGCATAGACAGGGCTGTGTGTGTAAGCATGAGTTTTCTGGCCTGACAGGTCCCGCGGCCCTTGAGCCCCAAATGAACACACGGATTCTATATTAATTATGTTGGCTGATGACTAGGGCTTCTTATTGGCTAGCCATCTTAATTATTAACCCATAACTACTAATCTATGTATTTCTACATTGTCTTATCTTACAGGAGAATGCCTGACTTGCATCTTCTCTTCTCAGGCTCACATGTCATCTCCTCTCTGCCTACACTTCCCAGGCTTCTCCTGGTCTCCTAGCCCCACCTATCTTCCTGCCTGGCCAATCAGTGTTTTATTCATCAACCAATAAGAGAAACTTATGTACAGAAGACATCCCCATCATGTGTGTATCTTCCCACAAGTGGCAGTTCCCAGGATTGAAGACCATTTGAAGGGAGAGAGATGAGCAGTGAAGAAAGAAAATAAAGGGGCCACCAACACAAAATCCACACCTATAGCATAATTTGAAGACAGGAAGAAACTAATGAAAGTCAAGTTTAGAGAAGAACTATCCATATGTGATTCCATCTCTCTTATTTTACTAGAGGAAACAGCCTCAAGAAGTTAGCATCATGGGAAGAGGGGGGAGGGAGTTACAAGAATGAGAAGGGAAGAAGAGGAAGGATGCAGAGGTCATGAGGGAGCAGAAAGGTTGAGTCAGGTGAAGAATAGAAGAAAGGATATGTGATAGGTAGGGTTTTAGTGGGGGGGGTGGTAGGGGAGGATGGGAGGGAGAAGGGAACTGGATTGTCATGTAAATCAATCTTGTTTCTAATTCAAATAAAAAATGATAAAAAAAAAAAGAAGTTAGCATCACTTGACAGTGGTACCAGATGCAAGCCTTGCACTCATGAAGACAGGGTGTGGCTCAACCTTTTGCTTGGATACCTCAACTCTACCCTTTCTGGAAAGCCACAGCTTAGCAACGGAAGTCTTCAGTTGTAAATGGTCCTTGTGTTATCCAGAGAGACATCACTGAGGCAACAGCATGGTGAGTTGTTGTCCACTGACCCTGTGGTTGAACCCCAACCTGCCAACCTGGCTTGGCATGACTTTTGGTTGTTGAATTTACTGGATGAGTCAGCTCAGCTCTCCTGAACCTGGGCTGTACTAACTGTAATTAACCCGGTCATCACTATAGTGACTGGGTCAAAAGGGTCTAAACCCTTTCTCTGGCACCTGCCTATTTTTGGATAAATGATCTCATCAAGTATTACAAAGGAGGGTATTACTCCTATAAAAATCCACAACCCTTTCTCTGTCTGCATTTCCAATAAAAAATTAACTGTGATCTATTCCTGCTTAGCTAGTAAATGCCCCTGGACAAGCTCCAAGTCTAAGTAAGCTTTGGTTCCCAGTTCCCAGTGTGTTAGCTAGCCTACGAGAAAGTGAAACTCAGTGAGAAGCAGTAAAAAAAAGAGAATATCATTCAAAACCAAAATAGCACAACAGAAATCACTAATGTGTCCTACTATTTCATAAAGACCTGAAGTTAGGGTATCTTTTATCCATTAACAACATATTGGCACTGGCTGAGTGCCTGGACTTGTGGTATAAAGAAGACATCGCTGAACAAGAAAATGTAGTTCCTAAGGCCTCACCATCCAGGGGGAGCAGAAAGGATATGTGATAGATAGGGTTTTAGGTGGGGGGGGGGTTGTAGGGGAGGATGGGTGGGAGAAGGGAACTGGGATTGTCATGTAAAACAATCCTGTTTCTAATTCAAATAAAAAAGTTTGGAAAAAAAAAAGGAAAATGTAGTTCCTAACTTCACTTCACACACTTCCAGATTAATAGAGGAATCCAATATCAAACAAGCTGTTGACCAAATGACAGCCATCAGGATAAAAGAAAAAGTGCAGGAACAGTACACAAGCAGTATGCTCAGGTCACTGGCTTCACCCCAAGGTGCAATCTAAAAGATTTCTGCTATGAATCAGTCATAGCAGAAAGAAACAGCAACTGGGACCAGGAAGGATCTTTGTGCATCTGTGAACCAAAGATCCAGAGGGTAGGAAAGGACAGACAGACAGGGCAGGGTGACACTGGAAAAGACAGTGTGTCCCAGTCTTGCAGGGCACAGTGAGCTATGAAAATGAGTTTTTAATTAATGAAATGAAGAAACATTGGTAGTGCCTAACATGACATTATCATATTAGTATTTCTTTTTTTTAGTTTGACTTTTTAAATTTTTTATTTTAATTAGAAAGAAGATTATTTTACATGTCAATCCCAGGTCCCTCTACCTCCCCTTCTTCCCTGTGGCCCCAACTAACACCCTACCTATCCCATACCCTTTCTGCTCCTCAGGGAGGGTGAGGCCTTCCATAGGGGGTCTTCAAAGTCTGTCATATCCTTTGGGATAGGGCCTAGGCCAACCCACTTGTGTCTAGGCTCCATGTGGGATGGGCTCCCAAAGTCCATGCACTACAAGGGGCCCCATAGATTTCCACACCCACATTCATGAGGTCTGGATCAGTCCCATGCTGGTTTCCCAGCTATCAGTCTGGGGACCAAGAGCTTTCCCTTGTTCAGGTCAGCTGTTTCTGTGGGTTTCACCAGCCTGGTATGGACCCCTATGCTCATCTGTCCTCCTTCTCTGCAACTGGATTTCAGTTCAGTTCAAGGTTTAGCTCTGGGTGTCTGCTTCTACTTCCACCAGCTGCTGGATGAAGGCGATACGATGGCATATGAATTAGTCATCAATCTCATTATCAGGAGAGGGCATTTAAGGTAGCCTCTCCTCTGTTGCTTAGATTGTTAGTTGGTGTCATCTTTGTAGCTCTCCAGACATTTCCCTAGTGCCTGATTTCTCTTTAAACCTATAATGTCTCCCTCTATTATATTATCTCTTATCTTGCTCTCTTCTGTTCTTTCCCCAACTCAACCTCCCTGCCCCATCATGTCCTTCTCACCTCCTCTTCTCCCCTTCTTATTCCCCTAGTTCCCTCCCCCTTCCCCCATGCTTCCAATTTGCTCAGAAGATCTTGTCCCTTTTCCCTTCATATTAGTATTTCTAAAAAAATAACAACAAAAAAATAAAACGACAAAAGGAAACACACACACTCATGTATGCACGTACACACACTCATGCACACATGTGTGCACGTTTCTCTGGCTGCTCTGTGAACAAAAAGAATGGGAAGAACAAGTGAGTGTGAGGGCATAAGCCTATGGCATGTCCAAACTCAAGAAACTACACACATTATATACACAGAATATGTGGCTTGGAATACATTAATTATGCATCAAAAAACTTAAAGAGGGGAAGGGAATGAGAGGTGGAGATGGGAGGAGAGGAAGGAGCAAGGAGTACAAGAAGAGACAACAGTGGGAATCAACTGCAGAAGATACGGTGTTGGGTTATTGTATTAGATGGGAGCAGGAATTTATGGGCCAACATGACTATTTCAGGCCTGGATAAAGTCAACCCACCTTTGGCTTGTGTTAGGTCTCAAGCTCCAAAGAGCAGTGCAGATGTCCAGAAATGACAGTCTAGGTTAGTTCAAGCTGGATTTCTGGCAGATAGTTCTCAGGAACCTGTGAAACAGGTTTCTGTATGCAAAAAGGAGTCATTTCCATTATCTTCCCTTGGCTCTGGTGAAAGGGACCTATGGCTCTCCATTGACATATACCTGTGGCTACAATCAAAGCCCAGGCTGTCCTCCAGACTCCTCCAGTCATTATTCACAGATAATTGTTATGTATTTCAAAGTCCATGCCAGCTTTCCGGCCCATCCGCCCTCCCCCATCCTCAACTATGCTAGCCCCAGACTGTTGCAGTTCATTGGCTTCCCTGCTCCTAGATACATTCCTTCTCTATACGAAGGCAAGATTTCCTCCCTGGCCCTGCTATTCTCGCTATCCTCTCTCTTGCTAGTCTTGCTTCTCGCAGATAGAACTGACCATGTCCAGTCTGCTTCTTTTTATCTCTGCTCTGGACTCTTCTAAATATCTATGGCGTTCTTTCTCTTTCTCTCTTACCTACAATAACTCCTGTCCCATGGAGCAGCTATTTTGGTGGCTTCTTGACTATGCCCTCACTTAGAGTTTGCATGCTCAGCTCTGAGTCTCTGGAGTTCGGCATCACTCTCATGATGATAAGGTATAGGAAAACTGGACTTCAGGTACTGAGAAACTCTTCCTAGAGAAACTACTTATAAGGTAAAGTATGAGGTATCCTGGCAAACCCCATTAGGCTTGGTCATGTGGGACATGGAAACCCAGCCTTCTAAATGATGACCTGAGAATAGTGAGGTCGGGAACTGTCTGTTGGATTGGCCCTGGTAAAGATAAAATAGGACAACTGTGGTTCTACAAACCGTCCCCCCCACCAAAAAAAAGAAAACCCACTCCACCATGTATTTAAGGGACTCACTCAAATGGATTTGAATACCCTAGAAAGAGTCCTAGAATAGAGTGCCAGGGGGGAAAGTGAACAGCAAAAATATAGAAGATAAATCTCAAGAATTTACTGAACTGAGCCAGGTGTGGGGGTACATACCTTAATCACAGTACTTGGGAGGCAGAGGTAGGCAAATCTCTGTGAGGTCTAGACCAGCCTGATCTACACAGTGAATTCCAGGACAGCCAGAGCTGCATAGTGGGACCCTGACAAGGGTCAGATACTTGGGTCTCTGAAATGGATGTGAGGCGCTGTGAAAGGGTTGGTATTAAAGCCACAGGAGTAAGTGGAGACACTGTGGTGAAAAGAAAAGGCTGAGTGGGATAAAGCCAGGGTCCAGGGTCCAGGCTTCATGATAGTGTTATCAACAACAGAAGCTCAGGGAGAGTCTGGGTGTCATATGAACTTACTGCTGATTCTTCTGTGCATGGCTTGGAGCTTACTGGATCAACAATGGATGAAGGTCAGCCAAACAATTTGGCAAGGTTGTCTCTGGGGGAGGCTGGAACTGCATGCTCATATCCTGATTAGGCTGGCATGTTAGTTGTACTTGTAAGCCCAACCCAGCCCTCAGGAGGCTGAGGCAGGATGACTACAAGTTCATGGCCTACCTGGGCTATACAGCAAGATACTGTTTCAAAGGGGGTTTAGAGGCGTTGGCTGGAGAGTTGGCTCAGTGGTCAACAACACTTGATACTCTTGCAGAAGTAACTACAGTTCCACCGGATCCAATGCCTTCTCTGACCTCTGAGTGCACCAGGCATACTCATGGTGCACATACATATAGGTAGGCAAATGCTAATACATGTTAAATTTTAAAATCTTAAAAAAAATCCAATTCCTAAGAGGAATGCTATGACAACTGGGAACTTCTCTTGGGTAAAACCATTCATAGGAAGCTCCTATCCTTGCCATGTTTGTGGCTTTGAGATGTTGTACTGGACTGAGTCAAATCTAACTCCTCAGTCATGAAAGGGGCCTTGAATACTGACAACTGGCTAGAAGATATAATCTGGAGGATCAAGTTGCTTCACTACCCACCAACTTGCACATTATTGAATATCCACCCAGTCAAATCTCATGGTCTCCATGCTGAATTATGTCAGCTTAGTGAATTTATTAAGAGATGTTTGTCAATTTTATTATACAAAACCAAGGAGGAGCCCCAGAGATGCATGCAGGGATGAGGCTCAGGTGCCTTTCCCTAGGTGTCCCTAACCAAACTCCATGGCCAGCCAGAATCCACAGGTACTGAGATTACCCAGTACTTTGGAAGCAGCAGTCCCCAGGAGAAACAATGCAAAACCTTTATATACTGTAGATATACATCCATGTAGACAAAAACTTGGACATTTCTGTGCCTATGCAGGCATGCACAGTTTCTATATATGAGAGGAATATTAATAGAAGTGAAGTGTGAAAGTGTTAAGTGTGCCCTCTAACTAATCTTCTTTCATACAATCTATCATAATGTATATGCAGGTATGTTGATTCTAGTATGCACACACACACACATCTGAAGAAGGAACATATGTTCTGAGGACTTGCCAAGAGTCATAACATTGTTTTTCTGACAAGAAAAAAGCACTTGGCTCAGTTTGTAGGGCATTTGTTGAGAGCCTTGGGGTGGACATGGCTTTCTGGAAAAAAAAAAAAACATCACTGTGAACCTTAGGAGTATCATGGTGTCCCAAAAGCTAGGAAATGGATAAGTGATAGACTCCAGCTGGAAGGGAACACTTTGCACAGAGGCAGGAAACATCAGCAAGGGACTGAAGAGTCACCAAGCTTGCACTGTGTCATCAGCTACACCTAGGAGAGCAATGGAAGGCAAATGGAAAGTCAAGATGAAAGGCCTTGAATCATGTCTGACATCACTTGGAATTCATGGGTAGGAAGTCAGGCAGGAAAGCTGTGAGGACATTTAACAGAATAATGTGAGAGAAATCATGCTTGCAGAGAATGGCAGAGTCTGGGAAGAAATGGGAATGGAAACCTGGAGGTTGCACTATGGGGCCAAGCCATATTGGTGTGCTGAATGATATACACCAGATAATCTCAGATATAACAGTGTAAAACATATGTGTGTGTGTGTAGGTGTATATATTTACATTAAAAATCTCTAAGAAGTATTCCAGGCTGAATGTATGTACTCACCTGGCATACATGAAGTCTCTGAGTTCAAACTCCAGCAAGAAGAAACACATCCCAAAATACAAATATGGATGATTTATTGTTTATATGGTTATTAGGAATATAGATAGCTTTTTCTCCCCGCGGGGGGGGGGGTTGTGCATTTTGTGTTATTTTCTGCAATGCACATTTTCTTGAGCTTAAAGGGAGAGGTATCTTCTCCCATTAAGCAAGAAGCCTATCAAAGTATTTTTTTCATTTTCCCCACCCCCAGGGCAAACATTCTACCACTGACCTATATTCCTAGCCCCACAAATATTTTATTTTAAATAAAAGCATCAGTGAAGGCTGTGCATTTGACTGTGCACTTTCCTTCATGTAACAGTTGGTCTAAAGGCCATGGTGGCTGACCACTGAACAAGGGGAAGGAAATAGCCCAGTTAACCTGGCACATGAGACCCATATACTGTGACTTAGGTGAAGAATGCTAGGTGCCATAACCATAACTTGTACCTCTCGGGGCCTTACAGCCATAGAAAGATTTAATATTTGAAATACTGAAGCAATCAGCTTTTTAGTTTTTCTGCCAAGGAAACTTGATGCTGTAGGTAAGAGCCTTTAAAAGATGTAAGAGAAGGAGTGTAATGACACAGTCCTTCTGAGAACATCTTGGTCCCCTGTCAGTGAGAATAAGATACCCCATTAGCCAAATTGAACTAACTGGTTTGGGAGATGAGAAGGGTGGGGATATAGGAATCTCAACTTTTCCTTTAAGGCATGAGGGCTTTCTGTTCCCTGTGTTGTGGTTCATGAGCATTGTGTCCAGATACTAAATCTCCGGGAGACCTCAGAACCTGAGTCCTGGTCTCATTTCCCAGAGCAGACTCGATTCTGTTGGTTCTTGCTTCCTAAATCCTTTCCCCCAGGCAGCCACATTAACAAGAGTTCATGAACTACAGGCTGTGTGCTCATTGGATAACAAATGGGACGAAAGCTGTCAGGGAAATAGAAAATCCTCTAAGAGAGACTAATATCTCCCTAAGGACAAATGACCACAGAGGCCAAGTTACAGCCACAAAATCAATCGATTCATTTGCAATGAGAAAATCCACGATCAGTAGTGCTAGAAGTCAGTACTGGTCAGACTGATGTGTTCTCACCCTGTTGAAAAGTCAGTTCTAAGGAAGCCCACTTATCTAGAGGAGACTTGGTGAGCAAGCGTTGAATGTTATGTGTTCTCCAGTTCAGCTATCCATGGAGTTCTTAGCCATTAGGGATTGCCCTGCCAGTGGACTTTATTGTTCAGGTCTGCTGGCCAAGTGTCGTTCTCATCAGAAG
The DNA here is from genome assembly GCF_003668045.3 of Cricetulus griseus. Classification (NCBI taxonomy): domain Eukaryota; kingdom Metazoa; phylum Chordata; class Mammalia; order Rodentia; family Cricetidae; genus Cricetulus; species Cricetulus griseus. The sequence goes on along the minus strand of NC_048601.1, from coordinate 76,058,354 downwards.
GCTGAATAGACAGATAGGGCCAGTCCTTGGGGTTTGCCATGTTCTAAGTTTCCATGGCTGGTCAGTATCCTTCTCTCATAATGTTAGTCCATTTCCCCCACCAGGGATTCATTTACTCCCTTATTGTCACAGCCGAACTAAATGTCATCTATTTAAGAACACATTTAAATACAATATCTTGGATTTTTTTTAACAAGGAACTTATCCCAACCACTAATTTGTTTTGTTGAATGTCTTTTTAAAGATACATTTTATTTTATTTTATTTATGAATGTGTGTGTGTGTGTGTGTGTGTGTGTGTGTGTGTGTGTGTGTGTGTATGATTATATACCACATGTGTGCTGTTGGCTACAGAGGGCAGAAGAGGGTGTTAGATTCCTTGGAGCTGGAGTTACAAGCAGTTAAGAGCTGTCTCACATTGATGCTGGGAACTCAACTCTGGCCCTCTGTAGGAACAGCAGTGCTCTTTAGCACTGAGCCATCCCTCCAACCCTTGACACTAGAAACAAACAAACAAACAAATTATAGTCTCACTATATAGCTCACTCTATAGGCTGACCTCAAACTTGAGATCCTCCTGCCCTTGCTTCCTGCATGCAAGGATTATAATGTACACTGTCGCTATGAGCCACCTGTTATCAACTGATTCACAAGTTCTTTAAGACTGCTGGCTATCATTTTATAAAGGCTTGCCATGGGAGAAAACAACCTTTTAAATAAGAAACTTAATACCTCTCAGGGAATCCTGAGTAGGAAAATTCTCCCTCGTGAGGTGGGAGCAACATGCGAGGATTAATTTAGTGCCTGTGAAATTAGTTGGGTACTTGGGAGAAAGGAAGAAAGGGGCCAACATCCCAGAAGGTCTTGCATCTTTGAATGAAATGATGATATTTGTGTCCCCAGGGAGGGCAAAATATGCAGTGCATAGTACACCGTATTCAGCCTTCCTTCTGCCTTCCCTTCTCATATTTGACATTGTAGTCCTTCACAAACTTTCTTGCTTTGCCAACCCCATTCACTCCAGCATCTTAAAGTGCTGAAACTGAGTCCGGCATTGGTGGCGCACGCCTTTAATGCCAGCACTCAGGAGGCAGAGGCAGGCAGAACTCTGTGAGTTCGAGGCCAGCCTGGTCTACAGAGTGAGTGCCAGGATAGGCTCCAAAACTACACAGAGAAACCCTGTCTCGAAACAACAAAAACAAAAACAAAAAAAAAAAAAAAAGAAAGAAAGAAAAGAAAAGAAAAGTGCTGAGACTGACTAGTAATCAATTCCCCGCCCCCCAAGCTGTCTTAAGCAAACCAAGACATTCACATTCATGCATTTACTTCTGAGATTAAGTGAAATAAGGAGAAGAGGGAGTAAAGTTGTGAGACACTAAGAGGGAACATGATGTGCATGGGCTGGAGCTTGTTGAAGTCGGATAGCAAACACAAGGGGACCATTCACTTGTTTCCTGTCCGTTTAGGTCTTCTGGGTGTAGTTGTGTCTTCCTCTGAGCCCTATTGTGACATAGAAAGTCCATAGGGTGAGGAGTCCTGGAGTAACTCAGTCTAGCAGGAAGCTCTCCTTCATGACCTGGTGGTGTCAGGCGCCCCCATGTGACAAAAGTGTGAACCTTCTCTGCCAGCAATGAACGTAAGCAATTAATTCTTGGCTGATCTCATAATTAGGGTGGGGACAGAGGCAAGGACTGTTTGTGATGTTGGGGATGCACAAATCTGGGGCCTTGTGCATGACAGAAAACCAGTACACTTTATCTATGGTCCTAACTTCTAATTTAAGAAACGGCTTGGGCTTTTTGTCTTTGTTTTGTTTTGTTTATAAGTATTTGCACATAGTTCAGCCTTGGTTAATATGTTTCTAACTCACTGCTTCAAATCTGCCACATAATTCCAACTTCCAAAACACTTGGCTGCTAACTTGTGATTATCTGCTTATTTTCTGGCACAATTCTTCTGTCTCTTCTCTTTCCCAAATGGACTAGAAGGAAGGAGGAAGAGAGAGGAGAACAGAAGAGAAAGAAGGAAAGGGAGAATTAGACCCCTTTTCTTGTCCCTTCCCCAATCCTCATGCTATGTCATATGAGGACTGACATCAGCCATTGTCTTTTTCGATGTTAAATAATTGGCATGCAAGTGACATCAACTCTGGTTGAAAACTAACATCTGCCACTTGGACTTTTTCATTTTAGGTTCCAGAATGTTTTTCTCTCTTAACCTGTAGCATAGGAATGGCAACACCAACAGTGACTTCTGAAGGGTCATGGTAGGGTCATGCTAAATGGTATGAGAGAAACCCCTTGGATCCCACAAGGCTCCATGTGCTTGTTAGGGGAGCGTCATGCTGGAACACCGTTGTAACAGCTGGCCTCATCTCCTGATGCACAGGCAGGTAGGAGCCTAGGAGCTGCAGAGAGAAGGGCTTTATGACACTTCTGGTTAGGTGACCTCTCTGTGAGCACAAAGACCAGCAAAGATGGTCTTTTCTTGCGATTTTGTTTTTAAAAGGGAGACAATTATCCCCAACATCAGTGTACATAACAGTGTTGGAATTTGTCCAGGGAGATAAGTCATTGAAAATGCTGTCACTGGTCTTTTCTTTTTTTTTTAATAGAAAACAAAAACACTGTTTCCTTTAAAATGAAGATGATACAGGAGTCTAGAAAAATAAAAGGTGTTAGCTTCAATTTTTCAAATGCCACTAAGCTCTTCCACAGAGGAGTCCCTGGTGGTGGTATGGGAGTATCCCTAACTTTTACAAAAAGGGAAACGAGCAGGTACCCTGTTTTACAATTTCTTTTTTTCCCACTGTTCATTGTGACAGCTTCTCTAAATTGTCAACTTGAGAAGATTTACAGTCACTTTAGAGACAATCTTCAGGGTCGGTCTGTTAGGTATGAAGACCTCGCCATGTGGCGGCCCCAGCTCAGGACAGGGATCCTAGACTGGCTGAAATGGAGAAAGTGAGCTGAGCGCCAGCCTGCATTGCGGCATGCTTCCGGGCTACAGATAACCACTGTGAACCAGCTACCTCGAGCTCCTGCCCTTGTTTTCCTGACCATATCCCCAAACCGTGAGCCAAAAGGTAAGCCCTCACTCCCTTTAGTTGTGTGTTGCTGGGGATTTGGTCAAGCAACCAGAAGAGAAAGTAGTGTGCTCCTCAATAGCAGTTTTGTTTTGTTTGGGGGTGGGGTTGAACTTTGGTCTTACTAGGTAGCTGAGTGTAGCCCGGAACTCCCAATCTTCCCACTTCAGTTTCCGGAGTGTTAGGATTGCAGTTTTACACCACCACGCCCAGTCTTACAGTCGGTTTCTTTAAAAGTGGGATTTTAAAAGACATTGAGAAGGAAATCCCCTCTCATTCTGTGCTTTCAGCTCCAACAGTATCTGGATGCTGGTAAGCTAGGACCCCAGAGCAAACACCAGCCCTGTGAACATCTTTCTCACCTATCGCCACTCAGAGTGAAACATGAACTTCTTAAATGTGAGTCATACTCCGCAGACCAGCATAATGCCTGGCTTTGTGTTTACTGCGCGAATAAATGAATGAACAAAAAGGTTGGATATGAGACTCTTACGGAAGTAATCCTGACTGGGCCCATTCTTGTTTTCCCAACAAATTCACACATTCATCCTCTGGTTTCAAAGCAGGACTGTGGTGTGTGTTGCATTTGTTTTTTTTTTTTTGTTGGTGGGGGGTTGTTTGTTTGTTTGATCTACTGTTATTTTAAAAGTGAAGACACTGCCCTAGTGGAATGACGGAGCCAGGTCTGGACATACATGCTTTATTTGCTAACCGGATTTTCAAATTCACCCTTGCCACCTGTATTGTGCACAATGTTCCAAGGAAATAGAAACACCTGTGCACGGCTGGGAGCTCCTCCAGAGTAGGGCAGGCTGGCGTTAGTCCCCAAGGGTTTGTGAGCTGAGGAGGGCCTCTCTTGTTCCTGCAGCTGCTTCCCTGGGCAGTGTGCTTTCAGAGGCCTACTTGGCTGAGGATCCATCTTCTGCCACCTGCTGGATAAATCCAGCATTACTGCCTTCATAGCAGAACTCTCCTTGGCATGTTGAATTTCTATGACTCTCAAGGCAGCCTGTAGGTAGGGCTGCTACCCAACTTAGCTGCACTCTCAGATAACTTAACAGAGGCTCCCTACTGGGCAACTCACCCAAACAACTGGCTTCTGGAGCTCCCCTATCCAGGTGCCACTACCTTGAAGCAATGCAGGTGTTGACCAGCCACGCTCCCTCCCCTGCTTCTGGTGGCTCAAGGCTGCTTAACAGAGGTGCATCGTTCTTGTTTTTCCGTGTAGTCCCCTCCTCTTCTTATTTATTTATTTATTTATTTATTTATTTATTTATTTATTTGTGTGCTGTACACACGTGTTGAAGGCCAAAAGTTGACATTAGGAGTTCTCAGTGGGCTTTTCAATTTAATTTTTTTAGCTAGGATGTCTTGCTGAACCTGGAGCTTACTGACTGGCTAGACTGACTGGCCAGCAAGGCCAGGGGTCTCCCTGTCTCCACCTCCTAGTGCCGAGTGACATGTGTAGGCTGCCACACTTAGCGTTTCATGCGGTTCTGGGGATGCAAACCCAGGTGCTTACACTTGCATAGCCAGTGCTTTAAGAGACATCAACCCAGCCCTCTGTTTTTCTCAAAAGGATATTTGTCACCATATTCAGGACCTGCTGGGGTAACCCAGGGAAATCTCATCTTGAGATTCTTACTCACATCTACAAAGACCCTTTCCTAAATAAGGTCACATTCACATGCTCCTGGAGTAAGGATGTGGGCATACTTTCGTGGGGGCTACCATACCACACAACCCTGGTTTATCCAGCAGCTATGGCATAGAGCTGGGATTCCAGCCTGCATCTGCCTAACCCAAGAGCTATTCTCCTACTCGCTGTCAGAGGCAGCGCCCTATTCCAAGACCCCCCCACCCGTGTCTGCTCCCCCTCCCCATGTCTATCCCTCATGTCTGCTCCCCGCCTGCCCAGTCTCTGCTCCCCTCTCCCTCATGTCTGCTCCCACTGCTTTAAGCACTTGCTTCTCTCTGTCAACACAGCCTCATTCTATAAAAAAGAAACCAATCACTGTGCCTTGAGGTTCCCCATTGCCCCTGGTGTAGGATGTGTGCATGCTTTGACATCCAGATTTGAGAATAGTCCCATAGATCATGCCCTGGCCTCGGGCAGAAACTAGGTCAGCAACAGGCGGTCCTGGGTAAAGGGAGCACCTGCCACTGCCTGCCCAGGGTGATCTCTCAGGTACCTCCTATAAGCTAGCACCAGACTTCTAGCTTTTCTGTTTTTTTTTGCTTCTGCAGTAAATCTTCCTCCCTGAACAGAAAACACCTAGTAACTGATGGTGGATTCCATCTTTTTAAAATTGCTATCGGCGTGTGTGTTTGTGTGTATGTCTCTCTGTGTGTGTGTGTGTGTGAGAGAGAGAGAGAGAGAGAGAGAGAGAGAGAGAGAGAGAGAGAGAGAGAGAGAATACACATAAGTGCAGGTGCCCAAGGAAACTGGGGGTATAGGATCCCTCTGAAACTAGAATTATAGGCTATTGTATGCCATCCAACATGAGTTCTGGGAACTGGACAGGAGTACTTGGGTCTGCAAGAGCAGCTTTTAACCACTGGGTCGTCATCACTCTAGTTCCTTGGCAGAATCCGTCTTTATCCGTCTTTAGAGTAATGCCATACTCTAATCAGCTGAGCTAACCTGCTAGATGACCCCATCTTTAAAATGCTTGCTAAATTGAGGCTGGAGACATGCCTCAGCAATTAAGAGTGAGTACAGTTCTTGCAATCAACCCTAGCTCAGTTTTCAGCACCATATTGAGTGTACACAGTACACTTACTTACATGTGATTGTGTGCACATACTCCAACACAGACACACAAACTCATAACTAAAATGTATCCTTTTTCATGCTTGCTAAACATGACTGTATGACTAAGACGTAATCTCTATCTTGAAGGAACTCACAGACTAGCAAGCAAAGCAGGCTACAGTCACAGATACCAACAGTTCAGAAAACTGCGCAGGTGAGATGGCTAAGTGGGTAATGATGCTTGCTGCCAAAACTAAGGACCTCAGTTCAATCCTCAGGACCCTGACCTCCACACATGTACATGTGTAAACACACACACACACACACACACACACACACACACACACACACACACACACGTATTCTTTTTTTCAAAAGTGATGAAAACTTCAGGAGCCCCAAGGAGCTACTTGAAGGAGAGAGAGTCGTGCCTAAGAAAAGGCTTGGAGGGGAAAGGGTGCATCTGCTGGGTGTGGCACCGGTGTGCCGAGTGGAGTTTATGCAGTTACCATGATCCTCTGAGGAGAGACGGCTTTGAAGCTCATGTTCCAAAAATCCTGTCATTTTGAATTCAAACGCTTCTGAATTTTAGAGGAACAATGTACTGTGAGTTGAGTATCACACATTATTTATCTTTTCTAGCAGGATCTGGAGCTATACTTCACAACCACTGCCTCCAAAATATCACATTAAGTAAAACAAACAGAATAGAAAAACTCACTGTCCACTCATGACTGCGTTTTATGCCCAGCTTGCTTGAAGTGAATTAAATGTCACTGCCGCAGGAAGCAGCCTCTGCTCTCGGCATTGGGTCTAAAGACAAGAAGTTGAGGGCTTTTGGAGAAATGAAGACAGAAGCTGCTGGTGGTATTAAAGTGCCAGTGCTTAGGAGGGAGAGGCCGACCTCAACTATGTAGGAAGAAGGCCTGTCTGGCCTACACAAAGTCCTGTCTCAAAAAACAAACAAGGAAATAATAGAGGCTCAGAAAAGTTAAAAACTTATCTGAGACACATGGAAAGAAGTGTCTCTGGAACCAGAACGTGCACTGGCCTGCCTTGCTTACTCAGTAACATTCTGTTCCAGGTTTGATTGGGTAAGGCACTTGAGCCCTACCTATCCCTGAGTAACAGCCTGACTCGTGGTATCACCTTGCAGCACCCACTGTCTGTGGAAACCCTTGTATCAGAGGCCAAAGTCAGCAGGACCTGCGTAATCTTTTTGCCCACATGTTCATGGCATGTCAATTTTGAGACCTCCCCTAGTGTGAATTTGAAAGGCATGTCGAGCAGCACAGTGGAGTTCTCATATGGAGTTGGAAGGGTTTTAATTAAAAAGCCATGCAAATGACAACACAGGTAGCATTGCTTAGGCAGCAGACCCAGACAGTGCCTCTTTGTTGACCTACTTCAAAAGCACACGAAATGGCTTAACTTTACAAAACAAAGTCCCTAAGAGAGTAATAATTATTCCTAAAAGCATGTTTAAAAGTAAGGGTCTGGCAAATAGACATGGAAATAACAGTCCAACAATAAGTTTAGGCATTTACTTACTCATGGATAGTACTGAGGCTGGTTCTCTTTTTAAGCAACCCCAACATACCTCCAACACCACACACATGCATGCAAAACCATGTTTGCATAAAAATGAATAATCACAACATAGACACAGACATGAACACACACACGTGTACTCTGTATACTTGCACACATATACTTACAAACAGAAGCACAGACACACATGTACATATGTACACAAAACTGCATACACTTGTGCATATTATGCATGGCCACACTTGAATTCATTTGTAAACACATATGAGCACATAAACTTGCCCACAGAGGCACACACGTGTGCCCACCAACGCGTGTGTGCGCGCGTGTACACACACACACACACACACACACACACACACACACACACACGCACGCACGCACACACACGCATATCCTCACATACACATACATATATTCATAGTAACACTTGTATACATGCATGTACACCCACATGCACACACAGCTACACTCATACTAATACATTCAAACACACAGTCATGTATTTGTATGCATATGTGTGCACATGCATATATGTGCATGCAATACTATACATAGTAAACACCTGTACATATGTATGCATGTGTATCAGTAGACACTTGTGTACATGCATGCACACCACCTGGGTTCTGCAGTTGGCAAAGCTCAGTGGTGCTCTGAGCCGGGAACTGGAAAGCTGAATACTGCTACATTTGCTCTCCCTGGCTAATTGCTAGCCCAGCACTCAGTCTTCTGAGGTTTAGGTCATGGCTCACCCACTTTTTGGCTCCCTGGTCACAAGAGTGACATTTTTCCTTCCATGGTTGAGCCTTTTGGCCTCTCCTCACTAATGGGGTTATCTTTTTTCTATAAAAGATGCTATGCTCTCTGGGCGGTGGTTGCACATGCTTTTAGTCCTAGCACTCGGGTGGCAGAGGCAGGAGGATCTCTGTGAGTTCGAGATTAGCCTGGTCTACAATAGCTAGTTCCAGGACAGTCTCCAAAGCCACAGAGAAACCCTGTCTTGAAAAAAAAAAAAAGAAGAAGAAGAAGAAGAAGAAGCTATGCTCAAACAATGCCTCTAACAGATATGTGTGTGTCATGGTTTTCTTACACACATCAGTACTGGGGACAGAAATGACAGTTTTGATTTAAAATGAAATGATCATAGTCAGGGCTGCTAACTTCACTAGTTAGTGGCTATGCTGGGCCTAGCTACTCCTAACACACAGTGTGATTTACCTTGGAGATATAAGTGACAGAACACAGCTTCCAGGACTGAAGCCACTCTGGACAAACAGCAGTGCAGATTAAACCTACAGTCTGAGAATCTGAAGTCAGAAATGCTCCGAAATCCCAACAGGATGTGGTAAGTAGAAATTTCACATCTGATCCCATGTGACAGTTTCAATGCACGTGCAGGTGAAAGTGCATTCAAGGTGCTGTATAAAGTATGGATGAGACATAAATAAAAGGTATTTTTCACCCTGCATCCCTTCCATCCCCAAGATATATATATATATCTATATCTATATATATAGATATAGATATATAGTATATGTGTGTGCACATGATGTATATGTATACACTTACATATACAGGAAGATTTCCAAATTTAAAAACAATTAAGTCTCAATTACTTATAGCCTTATACATTTCAGATAAGGGACACTCAACTTATGGATACCTATAGTATTTCATGTGCCAGGCACTATTCTATATATTCCTGTCATTGCACAACAAACCATGAGGTATGGAGAGGACAGGTGACTAACTCGTCAAGATCATATAGCTACTACTGTAATTCCGGAGCTGGAACCATGATTGACAGGCTTGGGGCCCAATGTCCTTGTTCTTCCTGTCCTGGTAAGAATACTGAATCTCCAAAGGAGTGAAACCTGCTTCTCATTTTGCTTCCAGCCCTGTGCTTAGAAGAAATGAATGCTTAATACATCTGCAGTAGTTACTTTTTTTCCTTATTGTTCTTACACAATACCTGACAGAAGCAACCTAAGAGAGGGGGGTTTTTATTACGATTTTCAGAGAAATTTCAGTCCACCACAGATGAGAAGTCACAGCAGCACAAATACATGGTAGAGGCTTCCCATTGTGGCATGCCAAGAAGAACAACATGATTGGCTGAACCAGCCGTGAATATAACCTCTAAAGGCCCTAGAGATCTAGATCCACCAAGTAGATCCTGCCTCCTAAGGGATCCATGGCCTTTAAAATTGGCCTAAAAGCTGGAACTTGAGTGTTCAAACCATGAACCCATGGGGGACATTTGAGATTAAAATCATAACATGTTGAGAGGCAAATGAGAGAGGACAGAGGAAAGAGACAAAAGAGCTTCAGAATCATCTCCATGCAGTGCTCCCACTGAAATGAAGGCCAAGTCTGTTAGACAGGCCACTGTCTATGCAAGAGAGAAAAGAACTGGCAGAGTGTTGTGGGAATTCATCCCCCCAATAGCTTTGGTTTCTTGTCTCTTAAATGGAGAGAGACAGAGAAGTCGCATGTTCTCTTGAGTTGTGAAGACTGGGTTAGGCTTCATGAAGTGGCATGTGGCCTGTCCCCAGCTCCCTTGGTCCCAGCTCCATGAATCTGTTTTCCCCATAGCATCCTTTAATAAATTGATATACGCATAAATTTATATCTGTGTGGTTCTTACATCAGGCAAATGGTTCTGTGGCAGTTATTTCTGTGACCTGAGACTTCCTAATATAGCCCCTCAGAAGGAGAAAGACCTTTTCAATATCACTAGAGGCCCAAGGTTGTCATCCTTCCCCAGAGACTGCTCATTCTTTTAGTAGCAGGTTAAAGGGACCTGTGTGGAGGAACAATTTTAGGTATAGTGCCTGAGTTGGTAGAAACTATCCTTCCACTGGGCCATTCCCCAATTGTATAGTATTTTTAGTGCTTTTATGGAAATATTTAGACCTAGTGACTGATACCCTGCAAAATCCAGACTGAGGTGTGCAGAGGTCATGAACACAGCTGACAGTTCTTCCTTAAGGCTCTCAAATATCTGTGATGACTAATTAACTTAAGAACCATCAGCTATTTATTCCTGTCTGTCTCTCCTACTGCCACAAGGTTTGCTGCTATGTAAGGGCCTTGCTTTAGTCCTTACTTTAGTATGAATGACAAAACATGAGGCCTGCAAAGTCAGACTACCTGTGATAACATTATTAAGGTTTAGTCACTTGGAACTTTTGTCAAGTTACCTAACCTCTCCCAGCCTCTGTTTTCTTATCCCTTAAATAGAAAGTAGTAATTTTTTATCACAAGGAAACTCCTCTAGTCACTGAGCAAAGGTCTCTCTGGCTGTTGCCTGAAGCAGGAAGTTACCTGAGCAGAGAATTACTGAGGGAAAGGGGAAGAATGTGGCATTGAAGCCACTTTCAGTGTGCATTGTTTCAGGCCATCTTGATGAAGGAGAGGTCTGTGTGAACTGTTTACACAGTGCTTGCTCACTCCTATTGCACTCCACAAAGGCATCTTTGTTTGCTATGGTGTATCAGTTTCCCAACTTGAAATCCTCCAGCCTCTGCTTCACAGCTCTTCTTCACCGAGTGCCAAATGTTTTGGAGTCTTAGTAGAGATAGAAGCCATCGCCAAGGTCAAGGTGACAGGAATGTAGAACATTTCCATCAGTGATTGAGAGGACACAAGCCAGCATTTGTGAAGACTTTGGCAGATTATATGAATGACCTGCAGTAGGAGGAGTCAGGCAGAGTAGGGGAAGAGGACGGCAAGTACACCAGGTTCCAGTGTGGCATCTGTGTACTAATGGGAACTTGATTCACTGTGGCCAGGGCATGGCAGAAGAGAAAATGATCTGAGAAGCAGGCACAGAGTGCCGTCAAAGACAAGATGAGGAGGAGGGCCATGGGCATAGTGCACTAGGATCTAGCCAGGCTCTTTGTTTACCATCTCTCAGGAGTATCTTCAGCCTCCATACTAGACCTGAAAAAGCCTTTTGCAAAGAGCCCTGGAATGTTCCCGACTTGGAAGATCAAAACTACCTGCAAAGATGTACAGGCTCCAGAGGCCTCAGCTGCTTTCCCTGTCCTTTAGAAGGGTCAAGCCAGCAGTTCAGATAGTCTCCCCAAACTAGGCTCCAGGAATAAGACAAAAGGTCAGACTGATATATCAGGATGGCTATGTCTACGTAGTCATCAATAGTTTCTAAGAAATATGCAGCCACAGTATGCAAGGCTTTGTTTTGTTTAAAGAGTGCACAAAAATATATTTGATAATGAAAGTGTAAACTCCAATGTGAAACTTCATGGTTTCAGAATCACTTTTCACACTATACAGAAGTTCATTGAGATGTATAGACTTTGAGCTTGCTTAATTAGTGTGTGTGTGTGTGTGTGTGTGTGTGTGTGTGTGTGTGTGTGTGTTTCTTTGATTGTATTTTCAGGGTTTTTTAAATAATAAAGTTTTATAAAAGAAAATAAGAATTGCTTTGGAGAAAATAGCAAGTTTGTATACTTAGGTGGGACTGGTACCACTAACATTGATGTGTCTACCCCACAGATATTTACCTAAAAGTGTCTTTTGCACCACCTCTGTAGGCCCTTTTAAGTTTCATAAAGTTAGATGATAGATTAAGCAGGCCACCCAGTACACTGGCCTCAGATGAGGAAACATCAATATGCAAGAATGGACAATGTTCTTTTTTAACAGGGAGTACTAAGAAGAGAAAGTAAAGCCTTAGAACCTAGCCTGAGAGCTAGAGATTGGCAAGAGTTAAGAGCACTAGCTGTGCCTGCAGAGGACCCAACTTTAGTTCCTAGCACCCACATAAGGCAACTCCCGTGACTCCAGCTGCTGGATTCCATGGGTTCCCTCGCTCACATGCACCTCATGTAAAAATTTTAAATGAATCTTAAAAGAGGGCCGGGCATTGGTGGAGCATGTCTTTAATCCCAGCACTCGGGAAGCAGAGGCAGGCGGATCTCTATGAGTTCGAGGCCAGCCTGGTCTCCAGAGTGAGTGCCAGGACAGCCTCCAAAGCTACACAGAGAAACCCTGTCTTGAAAAACCAAAAAAATAAAAGAAAATAAAAAAAAAAGAGGAACAAACAAAAAACCAAGCCTGGCACTTAGCCAATGTTTCCAAACACCCTTTAGTTGTTTATCTCATTCAATTTTCATAATTAAACCACAAAGCAGGGCTGGAGATGTAGCTCAGTTGGAAGAGTGCTTGCCTAGCATGCACTACACTCTGGATGCGCGCGCGCACACACACACACACACACACACACACACACACACACACACACGTAGAGAGGATAAGCTCAGAGGGGGTGGGAACATTGCCTAATACCACATCTGCTAATGGACATGGGTTTCTAAGTACCCTGGCTCCCAGTGCTCATCCACTAGACTGCACTATCAGCCATCTTTACATGATTTGCAATTGCTGGTGATCTGACCATGTCTACACTGTTGTCACTTAATGCTACCTGACATGTCTGTCTTTCACCTCTAAATTGTTTTTATCAAGGAAGATGTGTATAGTTTTGTTAGACCCCCGGAAACTCAAGTATCCGGGGTCCCAGGCCACGACTGCGGTCACCCCAATCACCAGGCGGATTCGAGAGCTTGCTGCAAACTGCACGAGGCTTTATTGTAATTTAACGAGCTAACCCCATGTTAGCTTGGGTCTTTCACCCATCCACCATGGCGGATGGCTAGCAAAAGCTCCTAGGGGCTCCCAAGATACCTTATAGGACAGCGTAAGGGGAGTGTCTAGGGGTATGCACAGGCTTACGATTGGTGTGCCTCCAGCCTTGGAGGGCTTGCCCTGTGTTGATTGGTCAACTGGTTGTTATGGCCCATAGGCCCTCCCAGGGTGGTTGCTATGCTCTCTACGTCATTGCTGTGCGCTTGTCTGTAAAGCACACCCAAGGTCGTAAAGCATAGCGCCACCAGCTAACTTCTGATTGGTTCCTTGTCACGAGGCAGGCATCTGACTTTCTAGTGTCCAGGACAAGGTCATAGAAGCATGTGTTCGGCCGTTATGGCTGCCAAAAGGGAAGCTGGTCCCTTCAGTTTGCTATCTTTCACCAGTGTTAGACAAGTACGAGTCTTGACCATGAGGAAATTCAGAAGATGTGTGTCTGGATCTACCTGAAGCTTATCAGTAAAGTGGCCACTGTTTGCTCAGATAGCTGCCTCACCACCCAGAGCTGCTTCTGCAGCTACAAACACAGGTGGGTAGGGGGTGGGGGAGGAGGTGGCATAAAAAACCAGTAAGGCTGGGCTGGGGCACAGCTCAGTGGGAGGGGAGGGGAGCTTTATGTTTATAGCAAAGCAAATCTGGGAGAGGGATATTCAGTTTAAAGAGAAGCAGGGTGGTGGTGGCACATGCACCTTTAATTCCAGCATTTGGGAGGCAGAGACAAGTGGATTTCTGTAAATTTGAGGCCAGACTGGTCTACCAAGTGAGTTCCAAGTCAGGCTCCAAAGCTGCACAGAAAAACACTGTCTCAAACAACAACAACCAAAGATTCAAAGAAGAAAAACACAATTACGAGTCTCTTCTTAACTTTTCCATCCTTTCCTGCTCGATCTCTCTCTCTCTCTCTCTCTCTCTCTCTCTCTCTCTCTCTCTCTCTCTCTCTCTCTCTCCCTCTCTCTCTCCCTCTGTCTCTCATTTTTTTTGAGACAGGGTTTCTCTGTGTAGCCCTGGAAATCACTTTGTAGATCAGGCTGGCCTGGAACTCACAGAGATCCACCTGCCTCTGCTTCCTGAGTGCTAAGATTAAAGATTAAATGATTCTTTGAATCATTTCTTTCTCCACCAAGTTGCCTTTTGTGTTTGCCATGGTCTTGCCTTTCCCCTTTGAAATGCAGTCAACCAGCAGTTAGAGATGTGCTCAGTGGTAGAACACTGGCATGCATAAATCACTGGGTTCCACTTTCAGCAGGCAATAAAAAAAAACAAAGGTGCTAGTTGCTCAGGCTCCAGGTTGCAACACATAGGGTTGCAGTGGCCAATGACAGTGTTGCATCAAGACAGCACAGGAATGCCTCTGCCAAATGCAGAATCTCTTCTTGTTACCAGTGTTCTTGTCACAGCCTATGCCACATCAAACCCAAACCAAGTTTGGCTACCTGTAAGAAAACTAAAATAGCCAAATTAACAGTGAAAAAGCCAAAAATGGAAGAGGGACAAAGAGGTACATCTGATCAGGATTTCTCTTTGGGGCCTACTGTGAGGTTAGGGTTTACAGAGACCAGAGATGATAGGTTTTGCTAAAAAATCTACACTTTCCAGGTTCCCTTGCAGCCAGTTACAGCCAGTTTGGAAAAGAGGGATTGTGGGAGAAAATGTGCTACGGTCTTTTCCACTCTTATAAAGGGTCACAGCCATATTTTCTCTGCAGGCATTCTCCACCGTCCACATGGTTGTGATTACACCTCTTTGCAGTGTGTGTGCACCAAAGAACAGGATTCCACCTGTCTATGGTCAAATGCCTCTCTTTTTGCCTTCTGTCTCTCTTAAGCCACCACTGAAAATCTAACAAGAGTCATGCATATCTAAGCAGCCCTGGTGTGGTCCTGCCCACGTGGCAGCGACCCATCCTTGTTCTGGCTCCATTTTCCTGCAAGGCTGTCTGACAAGTTTCAACTCTCTTTCCCGGGAAAAAAGCTTCCCTCTTCTGACCATCCCAGGCTTTAAGACAGCTCTTCTTCCTGAGGAATTACAGTTTCTTCACATCCTTATTTCAATAGCAGCCAAAGCGAAAGATACCAGTTTTTTAAAAAACAGGCTAGTTACTTCTGACTAAACATCACTGACAGGAAGTAGTAATTAACACCGGGAAACCTCTCCTTCAACCATGTGCAGGTGAGCAGTGATCTTCATTCTAGAGACATCCTTGGATGGCTGGTGGTTTTAGAATATAACATCATTATAAAACTAAAACATGTGTTTAGGGACAGTGTTGAGAGTAATAAGCAAAGGGTGGTGGTGGTGATATTTTGTTTGTTTATTTTTCTGAGGTATAAATAATATATAATAAAAATTCACCTTGTACAATTCAAGATCCTAGTTAATAATTTTTCATAAGCTACCAACTTAAAAGAACTTTGTGGTAGAGCAGTTGTTAGTCTGCTTGATACTCCCACCTAACACTGATAGGAGCAAGGCTTATTAAACCAAAACCCAAAGGCAACACCTGCATCAGAACTTCATGGCTGGCATCACTTTGAACTCCAGAATGTGCATGAGTGGGGACTTGTCAAGATTGCACAGCCCATGCGATTTCTGATACTGTGCAAAAGGAAGATACAAATAAAAGGGGGTTGGCTTTTGATAGTTAGAAGAATGGAGGATCCTTGATGTTCAAAGGAACTCACAGGAAAGCTCCATAGCTAAGACAACTCATAAAAGAAAGCATTTAATCTGGGCCAGTTTACAGTTTCAGAGGGTGAACCATTGACCAGCATAGCAGGGCCCTGGGCAGCAGGCAGGCAGGCATGGCGCTGAAGCAGTAGCTAAGAGCTTACATCCTGATTCCCAGGCAGCAGACAGAAAAGTTGAGACTGGGCCTGGTGTAGGTTTTTGAAACCTCAAATCCCACCCGCAGTGACACACCTCCTCTAACAAAGCCATACCTCCTAATCCTTCCTAAATGGCTCACCAAGTGGAAACCAAACTGTATTTGGAAATTTTTAAAAATATTTTATTTATTTATTATGTATACAATATTCTGCTTCCATGTGTATCTGGACACCAGAAGAGGGCACCAGATCTCGTAACAGATGGTTGTGAGCCACCATGTGGTTGCTGGGAATTGAACTCGGGACCTCTGGAAGAGCAGTCAGTGCTCTTAACCTCTGAGCCATCTCTCCAGCCCCTATATTTGGAATTTTCTTTGGGCCTCCAACCATCTCCCAAGTAAAGAGTTGAGTACTTATTATTAATTATGAATGCTCGGCTTTAGCTTTGGCATGTCCCACCAGCTCTTATAACTTAATTTAACCTGTTTTATTCATCTGTGTTTTGTCTCAGGGCTTTTTACCTTTCTTTCATTCTGTATGTCCTTCTTTTCTGCTTCCTCTGTGTCTAGCTGGCTGGTCCCTGGCATCTTCCTGACATCAAGGCTGAATTTCTCCTCCTGCTTACTCTGCCTGCCAAGGAGTCCTGTCTATACCTCCTCCCTCACTATTGGCCATTTGGCTTTTTATTAGACCAATCAGGTGCCTTAGGTAGGCAAGGTAAAACAGCAACACACCTTTACATAATTAAACAAATGCAACACATCTTTACACAGTTAAGCAAATATTCTGCAACATAATCAAATGCAACACATCTTTGCATAGTTAAATAAATATTCTGCAACACTACATGTTGAAATATATGAGCCCATGGGGGTCATTCTTATTCAAAACATTGTACCTACTTTATAGGTTTATGGTATGGATCAGATGAGAAAATGCATGTATTTATTTCTCTTGGTCCTATGCTTCAGTCCGTGCCAACTTATGAGTGCTTACTTAATGAATGTAAAGATTGCAATTAAACAGTGTTTACATGTGTGGTTACTAAAGAACAGTCTCTCTGGGGTGCACAAATGCAATATCCAGACTGAAGCCAAATTCATAGGAGCCAAACCTATAACACGAAGATCCCTGACCCAAGTGCCTTCCAGCTGTGAGACTTTGTGGGGTGAAGAGGGGGGACCACTTTCCACCAAGAATCATAGGCCATTGATGCTGGAGGGATCTTTCTGGCTGTTTTCTTCCTGAGTGACTGAAATGCACAAAGTCAAATGATGCCTTGTGAATGAAGCACAGCTCAAGATCAAGGTTATTTTAATGATTGTTTGGGGGTCATTACAATGTGTTATTTCTGTATTCTGGAGACTGTTGATGTGAAACTGGAACTTTCTGCATGTTTCTGCTCTTAGTATCAGATTATCTGTGAAATTCAAACTCCTGGCCTAAAAGTTCAAGCTAAACAATAAGATTAAGCAGGGATAATGCATAACCTACTACTAGCCTGCAGAGGGAGCTCTGAGCCAGGCAGGGAAGCGTCAGCCTGGCCGGCAGAACCTCTATTCTACCTAGCTTGCCTATAGCCTCTCCAGGGGCCATCCCAGATCCCTCGCAGCAAATGGGTCTTTGTTTAGAAGTCATCATGAAAAACCCAGTACCTAGAGAAGCAAAGCAAACCTTCAGCCCCTGGAGGGCTCCTGTGTCATCCAGCAACTGCTGAGC
This sequence comes from Cricetulus griseus, assembly GCF_003668045.3. Lineage (NCBI taxonomy): Eukaryota > Metazoa > Chordata > Mammalia > Rodentia > Cricetidae > Cricetulus > Cricetulus griseus. The sequence continues at coordinate 76,040,743 of NC_048601.1, read as the reverse complement.
TTTGTTGGTGAGTTGGGAACTGACACCTGCTTTGTTCTTTGTAGAATGAGAAAAAGATTTTGTGACTAAATTCTATGAATTAATTTCAAATAAATTAGTGGAGACTTGTCTCAGTGTCTGTGTTCCACAGTAGACAGCATGCCTTTTGGTCTCATGACTCCTTTGTATTCCTAGAAAAACTAAACAACCCAGAGAGCCATTATTTATCTAAGTTCTCTCCTGCAATATTTAACAATAGAAGTTAATACTGATGCCTGGAAGGGGCCACAGGCTTTGCAATCACAGCACTCAGGAAGTGGGGACAGGCCAATTTCAGTCGGAGGCCAGTTCTGGGTGAGATAGCAAGACTGTGTTTCATCCTCTTCTTCCTCCTCTCTTCCCTCCTGCACTACCACCTCCTCATCATCATTTACATCACAAATTACATATTCATATTAAAATGCTCTTTCCTACATAAACAGATAAACATAGAGGCTTCCAGCTTCTGCAGGACAAGAGCATTCGTTGACCAGGTCTCAGCCTCCTTCTGGGACCAGAGAGGCCAGTCTTCATATATCAAGTTTCTGTTGGACTAGAGCGTTCAAGGTGACCAGAACAATTGCCTGATAGATCAGTGTAGGACATGAGGTTTGGTTCCAATGAATCCTGATCCCCGGAGAGTCTGGAGTTTAGTTCCTGAAGGCTTGGAGGTCCTTTTGGGTTTGGGGCTATGGTTCTGAGGTTCCAGTGATCACTGCAGAACATGGAGTCTGTACTGCAATGCTCCCACAGGTTACTTTGGACTTGCTGCTTTAATCACAGCCTCATGATAGTAGACAGACATCAGTGGGTCTGAAATTTGTTATTCTGCCTCCAGCAGGTTCACAGAATCCGGAGGTAACCAAGATTTAGAGTCCATCTGGTCACCCTGGTGCTGAGTGTACATCCCCATTCTTGGTTCTGTTGGCATATAGCCAAGACTGAATCACTTCAGCAACTCATTCCATTGTCAACATCATATTTCACTAGTCCTTGTAGCTGAACTCAATGTGGATATTACTCTAGGAAAAGTCACAGAAACCAGAATACCAACAGACTTAGAAAAGATGGAGTGAATGCAAATTCCTTTCAACAGTAGCATAAAACATGACAAAGCAACCCCCCACACACACAAAAATATGATACAACCCCTATCCATGACCTATCACCCACTGATGAACTTCCCTATAAGGGAATCCAAACTTACAGAGAGAGCAGAAATGTCTGACAAAGAATTGAGAAATTTACTGTTAAAAAGAATTAACAACCACATAGAAGATTCGAACAGATGCACAAATTAAGAAAATCTATCCAAGACCTTCACAAGACAGTCTTCAATGAATGTAACAGTTAATAAATTGGAGGCAAAAGTTCAAACTGTGGAAGAAAAATTTAACAAGGAGATTAAAATATTAAAAATAAGCAAATTGGGTATAGTGGGGCAACTTTTTAATGTCAGAACTTGGGAGGGAGAGTTGGGCAGATCTCTGAGACTTTGAGGTTAAGCTTTGAAAGGAAACTGTGAACCAAGAATGTTATACCCTGCAAAGCTATCTTTCAAAACTGACAGAAACACAAATTAAGGTAATCCATGACAACCAAGACATCACTATGGAAAAGTTCTTAGTGAAACACAGGGAGGAGGATGAAAGATAACCTGACTACAGGTAAACTAGACTTGGCAAAGAAAAAACATCTCAAATAGCAACTTACTAGACCCTAAAAATTAATAGAGAAGAAGGAAAGTTATACCAATAATCCAGCAAAACAGAAGGTCACCTAGCACGTTTTGAGGAAAAGCAAATCCTTTTCTATAACAATCTTAAATGTAAATGGCTTCAACCCATCACTTAAAAGATACAGACTAATGAACTAGATTTAAAAACAAGAAGAGCTATATGCTGTCTCCAAGAAACACACTTAACTGGTAAAGATACCCCAAACTTAACACTAAAGGATGGAAAACAAACCACAAGCAAAGGGAAAACATAAAAAGCTTGCATAGCTATCCCTATATCAGACAACATAAACTTTTTATCAGAGCTAATTAGAAGAGAAAAGCAGGGACATATACATATTAACAAATGGCACAACTCATTAAGATAATAAAACAGGGGGCTGGAGAGATGGCTCAGTGGTTAAGAGCACTATCTGCTCTTCCAGAGGTCCTGAGTTCAAGTCCCAGCAACCACATGGTGGCTCACAACCTTCTATAACAGGATCTGATGCCCTCTTCTGGTATACATGCAGGCATAACACTGTACACATAATAAAGAAATAAATCTTTGAAAAAAAAAAAAGAAGATAAAACAATTGTAAACTGTTGTGCCTGAGTCACAAGGATCCCCAAAGAGACCAGGGACGCAGACTACGGATGCAAATGCACAAGGTTTATTAAATTGTTTATCCTACACCATGAGAGGGACCCCGTCTAACAAGCTGACGCAGCAGCTTCCAGAGGGGGTGAATTTCTACTTCTTTAGAACTTCATCTCTAGTAGTATAAAATCTACTGCTAGATTTTAAAGACAATAGTTACAGGATTACATCAGTAGGTACGGGTTGGTTTCTGATTGGTTGACATTTAGAAACAATCAGAAAAATTTCTCAGTCATATTTTGGCATGAAATACCTGTGTACCAGGTATTCTCATTGATCAGCACTGAGAGGGAACATTCTATGGTTTCTATGGCTTTGTCATGTTACTTGGAGGTGGCCTGTTGTTCATAGATACCAGTAGTTTTTAGAACTGTATCCTGGAGACTCTAGGGGAGGTTTTGGTTTCCCCTGGAGTTTCTTTTATGGTCAAACAGTTCCCAGGAACCAAGTACCGAGGAGGCTAGGGTCGGGGTGGAGTGGGGTGGGAGGGGTCTGGAGTTTCTTTGTGTTCAGTTTTGGACTTGGCTCCAGGAGGCCAGAGGATCTGGAGTTTCCTTGTGTTACAGGCCTACATGTCTTTTCTGTAGCCTGTCATGGCTTCTAAAGCAGGGGTTGAGTGAGGGTCTGGTCCCTTCATTCCTAGAAGTGAAGCCTTTTAGTTTGCTTTACCCCTTTCAAAACCTTTATGAACAAAATTGGAACTCCTAATTTAATAAAACAAACATTAAAAGACGACATAGATCCTGATACAACAATAAAGGGGATTTCAGTACTCCTCTCTCATACTTAGATAGGTCTTCCAAACAAAAAACAAGTACAAAAACTTCAAAGCTAAAGTAAACTATGGATAAACTGGAGCAAATTTTAAAAAGTCTAAATAATTCCTTGTATCCTATCAAACCATGGTGCAATAAAACTAGAAATCAGTAATAAGAGAAACTACAGGAACCACAAAATATTGGAGAGTGAACAACACATTTTTGAATGAATAGTGAATCCTCCAAGAAATCAGAGAGAAATAAAAAATTCCTAGAGACAAATGAGAATTAAATCAAATCCTATTGGAACCCCTGAAATACAACCAAAGCAGTTTTAAGGAGAAAGTTTACAGAGGTAAATGCCATATATTTTTAAAAATCTGAGCGATACTAACAACCTAATTATGTACCTCAAGGCTCTTAAAAAACAATAATCAGCAGAACCCAAACACAGTAGGTAACAAAAAATAATAAAGATGGGGGAAAATTAATGAAATAGGTGTTAAGAGAACAATAAATAAGATCAACCAAAGAGTTGGTTCTTTAAAAACATAATCATTCAAAACCAGTACTGAAAAGGCATTTGACTAAGTCCAACATGCCTTTATGATAAAAGCTCTGGAGACTTTAGGAATAGATGGGACACACCTAAAAATGATAAAATAAACCTTTAGGCAACATTGTATAAAGTGGTCCCAAAGAGACATTTCTCTAAAATCAGGAACTAGACAAGAATGTCCACTCTCTCCTCTCTCATTTGATACAGTGCTAAAAGTCTTAGCTATAGCAATTAGAAAAGAGGAAAACATAAAAGGTATAAAAACTAAGGGAAGATGTCAGACTAATTCTGTTTTTTTGTTTTGTTTTTATTTGGTTGTGTTTTTTTGGTTTTTTTGTTTTGTTTTTTGTTTTTGTTTTTGTTTTCTTTGAGACAGGGTTTCTCTGTGGCTTTGGAAGCTGTCCTGGAACAAGCTCTTGTAGACCAGGCTGGTCTTGAACTCACAGAGATCTGCCTGCCTCTGCCTTCCAAGCACTGGGATTAAAGGCGAGTGCCACCAACACACAGCCTAATCCTAGCCTAAAAGAAATTTTTCAATTTCTTCTTTTTATCATTTTTTAATTTGAATTAGAAACAAGATTGGATTACATGCCAATCCCAGTTCCCTTCTCCCTCCCGTCCTCCCCTACCACCCCCCAACTAAAACCCTACCTATCACATATCCTTTCTTCTATTCTTCCCCTGACTCAACCTTTCTGCTCCCTCATGACCTCTGCATCCTTCCTCTTCTTCCCTTCTCATTCTCATAGCTCCCTACCCCCTCTTCCCATGCTCTCAATTTGCTCAGGGGATAGTGACCCTTTCCCCTTCTCCAGGGTACAATGTTTGTCTCTTTTAGGGTCCTCCTTATGTAAGAGGTTCTCTGGCAGTGTGGATTGTAGACTGGTAATCCTTTACTCTATGTCTAAAATCCACATATGAGTAAGTACATATCATGTTTGTCTTTTTGTTATTGGGTTACCTCACTCAGAATGGTTTCTTCTAGTTACATTCATTTTCCTTCAAATTTCAAGATTCCATTGTTTTTTTTCTACTGAGTAGTACTCCATTGTGTAAATGTACCACATTTTCTCTATCCATTCTTCGGGTGAGGGGCATCTAGCCTGATTCCAGTTTCTGGCTATTACAAATAATGCTGCTATGAACATCGTTGAACAGATGTCCTTGTTGTATGAATGTGCTTCTTTGAGGTATATGCCTAGGAGTGGAATTGCTGGATCTTGTGGTAGACTGATTCCCATTTTCTTGAGGAGTCGCCATACTGATTTCCAAAGTGGCTGTACAAGTTGGCACTCCCACCAGCAGTGGAGAAGTGTTCCCCTTTCTCCACATCCTCTCTAGCATAAACTGTCATTGGTGTTTTTGATTTTAGCCATTCTAACAGGAATAAGATAGTATCTCAGAGTTGTATTGATTTGTATTTCCCTGATGGCTAAGGATGTTGAACACGTTCTTATGTGTCTTTCAGCCATTTAGATTCCACTATTTAGAATTGTCTATTTAGTTTTGTACCCCACTTTTTAATTGGATTGTTTAGTGTTTTGGAGACTAGCTTCTTGATTTCTTTGTATGTTTTGGAGATCAGCTCTCTGTCAGATGTAGGTTTGAGTTAATATCAGGGTTTTCAACTCTATTCATTTGGTCTACCTGTCTATTTTTGTGCCAAAACCAGGCTGTTTTCAGGATTATAGCTCTGTAATAGAGCTTGAAGTCAGGGATGGTGATGCCTCCAGAAGTTCCTCTATTGTACAGGTTTGTTTTGGCTATCCTCAGTCTTTTGTTTCTCCATATAAAGTTGGGAATTGTCCTTTCAAGGTCTGTGAAGAATTGTGCTGGGATTTTGATGAGGATTGCATTGAATCTGTAGATTTCTTTTGGCAAGATTGCCATTTTTACTATGTTGATCCTACCTATCCAAGATCATGGGAGATCTTTCCATTTTCTGGTATCTTCTTTAATTTCTTTCTTTAGAGACTCAAAATTCCTTATGGTACAGGTCTTTCACTTTTTTAGTTAGTGTGACTCCAAGGTATTTTATGTTGTTTGTGGCAATTGTAAAGGGTGATCTTTCTCTGATTTCTTTCTCTACCAATGTGTCATCGGTATATAGTAGGGCTACAGATTCTTTTGAGTTAATCTTGTATCCTGCCAGTTTGCTGAAGGTGTTTATCAGCTGTAGGAGTTCCCTGGTAGAGTTTTTTGGGTCACTAATGTAGAATATCATATCATCTGTAAATAGTGAGAGTTTGACTTCTTCCTTTCCAAATTGTATTCCCTTGATCTCCTTTTGTTGTCTTATTGCTCTAGCTAGAACTTCAAGGACAATATTGAAGAGGTATGGAGAGAGTGGACAGCCTTGTCTTGTCCCTGATTTTAGAGGAATTGCATTGAGTTTCTCTCTATTTAATTTGATGTTGGCTATCAGCTTGCTGTATATTGCTTTTATTATATTGAAGTATGTTCCTGTTATCCCTGATTTCTCCAAAACCTTTATCATGAAGGTGTGTTGGATTTTGTCAAAGGCTTTTTCGGCATCTAGTGAGATGATCATGTGGTTTTTTCTCCTCAGTCTGTTTATATAGCAGATTACATTAATGGATTTTCGTATGTTGAACCATCCTTACATCCCTGGGATAAAGCCTACTTGATCGTGGTGGATGATTTCTCTGATGTGTTCTTGGATTCTATTTGCCAGTATTTTATTGAGAATTTTTGCATCAATGTTCATGAGGGATACTGGTCTGTAGTCCTCTTTGTTAGTTGTGTCTTTGTGTGGCTTGGGTATCAAGGTTATTGAATCCTCATAAAAAGAGTTTGGCAGTGACCCTTCTGCTTCTATTTTATGGAATACTTTGAGGAGAATTGGTATTAGCTGTTCCTTGAATTTCTGGTAGAATTCTGCACTGAAGCCATCTGGCCCTGGGCTTTTTTTGGTTGGGAGACTTCTGATGACTGCTTCAATTTCATTAGGGGTTATAGGTCTATTTAAGTTGCTTATCTGTTCTTGATTTAATTTTGTTAAGTGAAATCTGTCCAGAAAATTGTCCATTTCCTTTAGATTTTCGAATTTTGAGGAAGTATGACCTGATAATTCTCTGGATTTCCTCTGTCTGTTGTTATGTCCCCATTTTCATTCCTGATTTTATTAATTTGCATGTTCACTCTCTGCTGTTTGGTAAGTTTGGATAATGGTTTGTCTATCTTGTTGATTTTCTCTAAGAACCAACTTTTTGTTATATTGATTCTTTGTATTGTTCTCCTAGTTTGCATTTTATTGATTTCAGCCCTCAATTTGATTATTTCCTGGTGTCTGCTCCTCAGGGATGTATTGGCTTCTTTGTTTTCTAAAGCTTTCAGTTGTGCTGTTAATTCTCTAGTGTGATTATTCTCCTGTTTGTTCATGTGGGCACTTAACGCTATGAACTTTCCTCTTAGCACTGCTTTCAAAGTGTCCCATAGGTTTGGATATGTTGTGTCCCCATTCTCATTGAATTCTAGGAAATCTTTAATTTCTTTTGTGCAATTGGGTGTTACTTAATTTCCATGAGTTTGTAGGTTTTCTGTAAGTCATTTTGTTGTTGAATTCTAACCTTAAAGCATGGTGGTCTGATAAGACACAGGGGGTTATTTCAATTTTTTTGTACCTGTTGAGGTTTGCTATGTTGCCAAGTATGTGGTCGATTTTAGGGAAGGTTCCAGGTGGCGCTGAAAAGAAGGTAAATTGTTTTTTCTTTGGATGGAATGTTCTATAGATATCTGTTAAGTCCAATTGCGCCATAACTTCTATTAGTTCCTTTGTTTCTTTGTTAAATTTATGTCTGGTGTTCCTGTCTAGTGGTGACAGTGGGGTGTTGAAGTCTCCCACTATAAGTGTGTGCGGTTTTATGTGTGATTTGAGTTTTAGTAATGTTTCTTTTACAAATGTGGATGCCTTTGTATTTGGGGAATAAATGTTCAGAATTGAGACCTCATCCTGATGGGTTTTTTCCTGTGATGACTAGGAAGTGACCTCCTTCATCTCTTTTGACTGATTTTAGTTTAAAGTCCAATTTGTTGGATATTAGGATTGCTACCCCCGCTTGTTTCTTAGGTCCATTTGATTGGAAAATCTTTCCCCAACCTTTAATTCTTAGGTACCATCTGTCTTTGAAGTTGAGGTGTGTTTCTTGTATGCAGCAGAACAAAGGATTCTGTCTTCTTATCCATTCTGCTAATCTGTGTCTTTTTATAGGGGAGTTAAGACCATTAATGTTGATGGATATTAATGACCATTGATTGTTCATTCTTGTTTGTTTTTGATTTGGTGATGGTGGTGAGATTATGTGTGGGATTCCATCCCTTTTTCCTTTTGGTTGTTGGTAAAGTGGAGTTATCTATTGCCTGTATTTTCTGGTTGTAGTTAACTTCCTTGGGTTGCAGTTTTCCTTCCAGAACTTTCTGTAGGGCTGGATTGGTGGATATGTATTGTTTGGATCTGGTTTTGTCATGGGATATCTTGTTTTCTCCATCTATATTGATTGAAAGCTTTACTGGGTATAGTAGTCTGTGCTGGCATCCATGGTCTCTTAGTGTAGGTAGAATATCTCTCCAGGACCTTCCGGCTTTCAGAGTTTCCATGGAAAAGTCAGGGGTGATTCTGATAGGTTTGCCTTTATAGGTAACGACGTTTTTCCTTTGCTGCTTTTAATATTTTCTCTTTATTCTGTATGCTTGGTGTTTTGATTATTATGTGGCGAGGAGGCTTTTTTTTTTTTTTTTTGGTTCAGTCTATTTGGTGTTCTGTAGGCTTCTTGTATTTTCATTGGCATGTCTTTCTTTAGGTTGGGAAAGTTTTCTTCTATGATTTTGTTGGATAAGTTTTGTGAGCCTTTGAGTTGGATTTCTTCACCTTCTTCTATATCTATTATTCTTAGGTTTGGTTTTTTCACGGTATCCCATATTTCCTGGATATTTTGTGTTAGGGATTTTTTGGACTTAATATTTTCTTTGGTTGATGAATCTATTTCCACTAGTGTGTCTTCAACTCCTGGGATTCTCTCTTCCATCTCTTGTATTCTGTTGGTTATGCTTAAATCTGTAGTTCCTGATCATTTACCCAGCTTTTCTATTTCCAGCATTGCCTCAGATTGTATTTAGGTCTTGAACTGTTTCCTTGAGAGATTTGTTGATATCTTGTATTTTTCATTTAGTTTTTTCTTCCATTTCTTTAAGGGATTTTCTCATGTCCTCTTTGAGATCCTCTTTGAGGTCCTCTATCATTTTCCTGAAGATGTTTTTGAGGTCATTCTCTTCTGGTTCATCTGCATTGTGATATTTGGGTCTTGCTGGTGTATGGTTCCTAGTCTCTGGTGGTGTCCTGTTCGGTTTTCTGTTGTTGGATGTGCTTTTACCTTGTCCTCTTCTCATCTTTTCTTCTGGTGGGTGTAGCAGGAGTCTCTTCCTCTCCTGGTGGGTGTGGAACCAAGGTTCCCTTCTGCTAGATGCAAACAGATCCAATACTCTGATGTCGGTCCTCTTCTCGTGGATGGAGGTGGCACTGTTACCTGGGCCTCGGCAGTGTCTGGGTGCGCTGTGTCCCGCTGGGCTCGTGGATGGAGTGGGAACTGCCACCGGGGCCTTGGGAGTGTCCAGTGTGTTGGATTCTGCTGCCAACACACAACTGGATCTGGAAGCAGATCTCTGGCATCAGATGACTCTGAGCAGTGCCACCAAACAGGAACTGGGAACAGCCCCTGGCCTACCTCACCTAATCCTATTTTTAAACAACATGGCTCTTTACTTAAAAGACCCTACTAAGGCTACAAAATTAGAAAAAAAAAAACTCTTGGACCTTAATAAACACTATAAAATTGCAGCATTAAAAAAGTTAATTTTTTGCTGGACTTTGATGGCGCACACCTTTAATCCCAGCACTCAGGAGGCAGAGGCACAGGATCTCTGTGAGTTCGAGACCAGCCTGGTCTACAAGAGCTAGTTCCAGGACAACAGCCTCCAAAAGCCACAAAGAAACCCTGTCTTGAAAAACCAAAAAAAAAAAAAAAAAAAAAAAAAAAAAAAAAAAGATTTTTTAAAGTCCTCTTTATTTACATTATCAGTGTGCTCTCAAAGAGAAAAAATTATTCTAAAAAAACCCAAACACGAAGATTCTATTTAAAATAACTCCAAAAAGATAAGTATCTAATACATCTAACAAAACAAGTGAAAGAAAATGAAATCTAACAAAAGAAATGAAAGATTTCTGTAATGAAAACATCAAGATATTGAAAAGGGAAATCACAAAAGATATTAGATGATGAAGAAATATCCCATGCTTCTGGATTAGCAAAATTAGTATTGTGAAAATGCCTATATTAAAAAAATCTATTTACAGATATGATGCAATACTTTAAAAATTCTGATATATTTCATAGGTTTAGAAAATATAATACAAGAATTCATATGAGTAGCCATGAGTAGCCAACGCAATCCTAAGAGTAAAAACACTTCAGGAGGTGTTACAATGCCTGGCACTGGCATAAAAATAGACAGGTAGACTAATGGGATAGAAACAAAATAAAATACAAAGCTAAGTCCACTTAAGTTTTGACATAAGAGGAAAAAACATACATTGGAAAAATGCCTATCTAACAAATTGCTGGCAAAACTGGATTTCTGCTGCAGAAGATTCAAGTTAGATGCTTATATTTCACCCTGCACAAAAATAAACTCAAAATGACCAAAGATCTGAATCATTAATCTAATCTTTATCAATAAAAAAATCAGGAGTCAGATATCGGGGTAAGAACCTGAAAGATCAGAGAAGCAGGGTGCAGCCACCAGTCACTTCTTACCTCTACTGTTCCTCATCCCAAAAGGGCTGAGATCCTGTCTCCAAAAGGGCTGAGATCCTCTCTCCACCCTGCCATACTGCTTCCTGTCTCCCCTGTCTCCAGTCCTCCTAACCTCTATTGTTAATTTTGGTCAGCTGGTGGCTGGCTCTGCCCTCTGACTCTAAGCAAGATTTATTTGTCAGAACACAGAACAGTCAAAATATCACACAAAGATCTCAATATAAGACCTGGAACAATAAAACTTCTAGCAGAAAAATTAAAGGATACCTTTCAGAATACTGGAATAGACAAGAATGTATTGGATAGAACACTGACAGCACAGGAACCACCCCCAAATATCAGCAGGTGCAACCATATGAAAATAAAGTTTCTATACAGCAAAAGAAACAACCAGTAGAGCAAATAGTGTATGAGATGTGAGAAAAGCTTTACCAGCTATTCTTTAGACAAGGGGCTAATATCCAGAATTTACAAAGAATTGCCAAAATGAAATACCAAGAAAATAAAGCCAATCACCAAATGGGTAAATAAACTGAATAGATACTTTCTAAGAAAGAAATGCAAATGGCCAATAACTATTAAGTAAAGTTTTCAGTGTCCTTAACCATCAAGGAAATACAAATTAACACCCTGGTCAGATTGCCTATCTCTAATAAACCTGACATCAAATGATGGAGAGGATATGGGAAAGAGAACCCTCATCCACTGTTAGTGGGGATGCAAATGAAAACAACCATTGTGGAAACCACTTTGGAGATATCTCAAAAAATTAAAAATAGAACTGCATTTAACCTCATCCATTCCACTCCTTAGTATATGTACAGAGAACTCCAAACCCTACCATAGAAGTATTCAAGCCCCATGTTTATTGTTCCTTATAGCAAAGAATTATAAACATCCTATCAAGAGATAAGTGGATAATGGAAATTTGCTATATGTATAAAGTAGAATACTATTTAACTCTAAAAAAAATGTGATCACAAAATTTGTTGAAAAATGGATGGCCTTAGAATATATGATATTAAGTGAGATCACACACTCAGAAAGAAAAAAAACTGCATGTTCTCCCTCATATGTGGAATCTAACCTATAATATACTTAACAAATGCACATGTGAGTACAGTATAGTATGTGGAAAACAGAACAAGAAAGGCTATTTATTAAGGCTGAGGAAGGACTAAATGCAAGTAACAGGCACAAATTACAAAAGAGGATATAAAAGGGTATTTCCTAAAAAGGTAATTGTTTTCTGATCCTAACTCTGTTGTGGATTTCTTATTTGGAGTGATGGATAGATGCATATCAACATATCTGCTAGTATAAAATCCCAATGTCAAGTTCCACAGCTTGCATCTGAATGGCTGCTCTGTAGAAGCTTATTGAGTTGATCCTTGGGTCTGGTTAATTTTGATCTGTTGAATTTTTCATTTGCAACTTTTAAAATAATAATCAAGGTTTTTAAATATAATAATAATAATAATAATAATAATAATAATAATAATAATAATCTCTCCACTTTGGAGATGACAGTGTTTTTGATGTTCTAAATCTTTTGACTTTGAGGACTACCTAAAAGTGTTTCAGGGACACACACAGGTCCTGGGGCCACCTTTAGAGACAGGCTGGCTGGCACACAGGCAGTTTATCACAGTATTATTTATAGCAAGGCAACTTTCCAGTTCTTGCAGCTGTTAGCCAGGCTTCCTTTTATACTGCATGATGCTGGCTCAGTGGAAGCCTCTGAAGTGACTTCCACAACCAGGGGAAATTCTTCCTAAGTCTCCAAACCCTCAGATGGCTTTTCCCCTCCTAGTGACCAGAGCTCCTGCTCCAGGCAGGGCCCTGTGAAGGCAGCCTGAACCTGCCCCTCTGTGGTGCTGTGTTGTGCCTTCACCCAGGCCAACCAGACTGTTAGCCTCCCACAGATCCAGCCCTGCCAGGACCCAGCAGCATTCTGATGATGTATTATGATCTGGTTGTTGTGTGGCAGTTACTTCCAAAAGGTACTTTATCAGTTGGCTGTTGCCGCTATAAAGAAACAAGCCATGGACCTAAATGGATTTTCTTTTTCCCCTTACAGTTCTGATGATGACTGGTTGTTGGCAGAGCTGTTGCCTCTAGGGGGATCTCCAGTTCTTGTGGCTTCTTCCTTCTTCAAAACACTTCTTCAAATCACTACAGTCTCTTCCTATGACCTGACTTAGAGGGACAGCCTGTGTCCCAACAAGCCAGGTTCAACCACTGATTCTGGAAAAGCTAATTAGAAGTGCTAAATGAATAGTGAAAAGGAGATCCATTCCATGTGGACACATTGGGAAAATGAGCAAAGAGATCCAGTGGCCCCCAAGTCCAAGAGGGTAAGATTAACATAGAAGGCAGGAGACAGACACACTAAGCAGTCCAGCTGAGGTGTGGTTACCTGCTCACTACTATCTCAGCTCTAATCTTTCCTGCTAGGTCCTTCCTGGGTTGTCAGTCATTCTAGAGGCAAAGCCCTCTTCTAGCAGACAAGTTCATCCCCTAGCAGTCCCCAGGACTTTTCTCTCTGCAGCAGGAGATCCTGGTAAACCGTGATTTCTTTGAGTACACTGAATGGTCAAAAGGGAAGCTGCCAGCCGGGATGGTTCCGTTTGCACTCGGAACCTCCTCTTTTCCTGCCTTGCCTGCCTTACCCTCTGACTCTCCCTTCTCCTACCTCCTCTTCTCCTCTCTCCTGCTTTTGCCCCTCTTCCTCGCCCAACCTGCTCCCCTTTCCCTTTGCCTCCCTTTTCTTTCCTTCCTCCTTCTCTCTCCCCCTCCCCGCCTCCTTTTCTGCTCTTGCCATCCCCGGCCCCCATGCAACAGACTCCATCTCATAAGAACCTTTCTAATTACTTTGGACCTACCTGGTAAATCTAGGTCCAACTTGATCACATCTTCAGTGTTGCTCTTGCCACGTGAGGTGTCAGCCACAGGTTTAAGAGATTAGACTTGGATGTGTGCAGCACCTGCAGTCTACCACAGTTGCTAATACCCAAAGATGAAAGCCAAAACGCAGCAGTCATGAGCGGTGCTGGCTGCAGAGGAACACAGACTCCTTCCTCCACGGAGATTATACTTGTGATAGCTTTGAAGACAGAGTGGCACAGTCCCCACGAACTTCGAGGACAGCTGAATACCTGCCAAATGCCTGTAGCTGTTATTGTTAGCAATTATTATAGCACTTTAACTCAGGGTTACTTGGAGTCCTCTGCACAGCAGATGTCACAGCTATACGTTTATTTTGGATGACTCCACTTAGTGTGTGAAGAGTTCTTAATTGTTTTTGATCATGTAACTGTTACCTTAAGCCATTATTCTTTTAAAGCTTTTAAAGCATTTTTAAAGTCCTTTCTCATTGCTTTCTCAATGGAGTCAATTTCTTTTTACTGTGTTGATTGGAATTAGCATGTCCCCAGTAGGCCCATAGGTTTGAATATTTGACCCCAGTTGGTGGAACTGTTTGGGAAAGATTAGGAGGTATGACCTTGTTAGCGGAGGTGTGTCATTGGGGCAGGCTTTGAGGTTTCAAAAGACTCATATATACCCTTCCCACTCTTCCTTTCTGCCTCGTGCTCATATCTCAAGATGGGAGCTCTCGGCTCCGACTCCAGAGCAGTGCCTGCCTGCCTGCCTTCTGCGATGCTCAGTGCCAGGATACTCATGGATTCTAACTCTCTGAAAATGTAACCTCCAAAAAAACTTTTTTTCTAGAAATTGCCTTGGTCATGGCGTCTTATCATAGTGATACAAAGTAACTAAGACATTGACTTAGAATGTCAAGGTCTTGCAAGATCCAGTTCCAATTTGCTTCAAATTTCACTTCCCACCACTTCCTCCAGACCTCGAATCTCTCCCTCTAGCAGAATTGAACTTGGCCTACCTTCTTAGGCCTCTAGGTCCTCTCCTGAGCCGTGCAACTTTCTTTGCCTAGAATATTCTCCTCCTACCTCAGTGACTGAAGTATACACCCACACATACTACCTGGAGCTTATCCCTTGTGCTGGATAGTTTCATGTCAACTTGACCTAAGCTAATGTCATCAAGGAGAGAACCTCAATTAGAAAATGCCTCCATAAGATCTGGTTGTAGGCAAACCTGTAGGGCATTTTCTTAATTAGTGATTGATGGGGTGGGGGAGACTCAGCCCATTGTGGGAGGTGTTATCCATGGCTGGTGGTCCGGGGTTCTATAAGATAGGAGGCTGGTGGGGCTGGATAGATGGCTCAGTGGTTAAGAACACTGGCTGCTCTTCCAGAGGTTCTGAGTTCAATTCTCAGCAAACACATGGCATACAATCATCTGTAAGGGGATCTGGTGCCTTCTTCCAGTATGCAGACATACATGCAGACAGAACACTGTATACATAATAAATTAATTAATCTTTTTAAAAAAAAGAAGAGCGTACTGAGCTAGCCCTGGGGAGCAAGCCAGTAAGCAGCACCCCTCCATGGTCCCTACATCAGCTCATACCTCTAGGTTCCTTCCCTGATTGAGTTCCTGCCTTGACTTCCCTCAGTGATGGACTGTCAACTAGAAGTGTAAGCTGAAATAAACCCTTTCCTCCCCAAGTTGTCTTGGTCATAGTGTTTCATCACAGCAATAGCAAACCTAACTAAGACACAGCTGGATGCTTCCTACTTCTCCTGTCTAAGACTAGTATCCTCACGCCCCACATATTCTGAATGAAGTGGTCTACTAGGGCTTCTATAGCCTCTCCAACCCTGTCTCCAGTTAAAGTTACCATATTGTAACAGCCTACCCTCTGGCCCCAACCAGCACAAAATATGGTGAAGGGCAACAGATACATGAACAGGTCAAGCACCCAGTCATTGTTAGCTGAGTGCCTTCCTCTGTCCCTCTCTCTAGAGTGTACAGGGATCCTGGATTCAGCTTCATGTCCTCAGACTCCAGGACACCTGGAAGAAACACAAAGGGCACTCAACAAATATTTGCTGAACAGCCTAGTGCCCCCCAAGATGCTCTGTTTTTTATCAAACAGTGAGTTATCATAAGCTACAGTTGGTATGTCAGCCACAATGTAATAGTCACCACTGGTTAGGCTCTGGTAGGGATCAGCAAACCAGATTCTTCTCTCTATATGCTTCTGGGAACACACAGTAGGTGCCTAACATAAATGTTTACTGAAAGCTCTGCACATCCTCCTTAGTGGATTTCTCTAGTCAACCCTCTTGCTGAGCAGTAAACCTGCTGCAATGTGGCTGCAGGCAGCCCTAAAGTAGCCACTGTGTCTCCCATTCTCAGTGCGCCTCTTTAGCCTCTCCTCTCCTCCATCTGCTGACTCTATCTGGCCACTCTCAACCACAGATGACACCAGGTTCCTACCACTGCTTTTACAAGCCAACCTACCTACTAAGAACCAGGCACTATTCCTCCCTCCTCCCTTTTCCATCTTACTGACACTTACTGCAGGCTCTCAAAGAGCATCCCTGCTCTGTCCCCTCCTAAAGGGATGCTCATGTCTTACAAAATAAGGCAAAGCCATGCCTGAGATAGCAGGAGAAAGAACTTAGTACCAGGAAATAAGTGTGAGACTCTCAGTCCCCAAAGCACCAGAACACCGTTTTGTGTAGTAGAAATCTATTGAATCATTGTATCTAGGGTAGACATTAGAAGGAATAGTTTTTTTCTAAAAGTACTTAGACCTTGAAGAAGCCACTGTGGGAAAAATGATTGTTCTCTATTATCTATAAACCAGATTTTCTGAAGGAGCCTTACAGTCTTTGCATGACTTTGGTCACAAGATGGTCCTGGCACACCCGGAGCATCTTGCATTATTGGGTATGGCAAACAGAACACAATAAGGACTAAAGTGGCAAGGATGTGATGTTTTTCTTCAGAAAACACACAGATTAGGTCAGGGGCTTTGTTATGAGGAACTTGTTTCACCCCAAAAGCAAGTTTCGTGTAACAATCAATAAATACACCTTTGCATGGCTATTTGGGGTTCAGTTCACAGAAACTGTTCCTGCTGCCACAGAGAACCTAAATTACATCTTGGAGTGAGCCTCTTTCTTTGACCTACCCATGCAACATATAATACCTGACTGTTTTATTTTCCCCTGTATTACAGAAAAAGAGCATGACTGGTGATGATTGCATTCCTTGTTGTATCTCTAAGTCATTACTTTGAAACCATCCTCACCATCAGCAAGTCAGTAAACATCTACCACGACATGAAAATGACTATCTTGACAAAAGTAAGCTGCGGAGATGATGTCATTCAAAGAATTCCTATGGAAACACAAAGTACTATAAATAGCCAAAGCAAAGAGAAAGAACAAAGCTCAAGGTATCACACTTGAGCTCAAGATCTGGTACAGTATGACAGTGACAAAGAGAGCCTTGTCCTGGCACAGAAAAAGGGACAAAGATCAAGGAAAACAGTGTAGAGGATTCACGAAAAAATAAATCCACGCAGCTAAGACCCCTTAATTTTTGAAAAGCTTCAAAAACCTTTAGTGGGGGGAAAACAGTTTATTCAACAAGTGGTTTTGATGAAGCTAAACATCAACTTACAGAAGAATAAAGTTAGTCCTATGTCTCTCACCCTGTACACAGATCAATTCCAAGTGAATCAAAGACCTTCGTTCAAAACCTGAAATACCGAAAGTGCTAGAGGAAAACATGGAAATTACAGGTCAAGATAAAGGTTTAGGCTGGGCAGCTGGCAGTGGTGCAAACCTTTAATCCCCGAATTCCAGAATCAGAGGTGAGCAGATCTTTGTGAGTTCAAGGCTGCCTTGGTCTACAGAGAGAGAGTTCCAGGAGAGCCAGGGCTACACAAAGAAGCCCTGTCTCAAAAAACAAATGAAAATTTTGCTTTTATCAAAGGGTGGTTTTCTTCTGTAGATGACGCATCCAGCAGAGATAGGTAACATGTTCCCTTCGCCATTTATTGTTGAACCAATAAAAGCTGTGAACAAACATAAAATAAAGTTTTATATGAGAACTTTCTGAACATGTCTCCAACAACATAAGAAATAGCTGTAAGGGGCTGGAGAAATGGCTCAGAGGCTAAGAGCACCGACTGCTCTTCCAGGGTTCCTGAGTTCAATTCCCAGAGACCACATGGTGGTTCATAACCATCTGTTATGAGATCTGATGCCCTCTTCGGGTGTGCAGATATACATGGAAGCAGAATGTTGTATACATAATAAATAAAATCTTTTAAAAAAACAAAGAAATAGCTGTAAGAAGTAATATAGGGTTACATGAAGTTAAAAAGTTTCTTCACAACACCGGAAACTATCAGCAAAGTAAACAAACAGCCCACAGAATGGGAAAAATGGTTGTCAGCTATGCTTCAAAAAAAGGGACTAATATCTAAAATTTATAAAGAGCTACAGAAAAGTAACAAAAACAAAAACAAAACAATAAACAGCCAATCAGCAAATGGAATTAATTGGTTGTTCTCAAAAGAAAAAAGCACAAATAGCCGGTAAGATTTTTTGTTCTCATTTAAATGAATTTAAAAGTTCAACTTCAGAGAAACTCAAATTAAAACTGCTGTGGGAAAACATCTCACCCCTGCCAGAACCGCTATCATCAAGGACGCTGACAACAGGGCCAGTGAGGTGGCTCAGCAGATAAAATCACCTGCTGCATATCCCTGACAGCCTGAGAAGTCATCTTCAACCTCCCCATGCATGCAGTGGTACCCTCACACCTGCATTCTCATACACACGTCCAACCAAAACAATAATGATGAGGAAAATGAAGGAGCTGGGGAAATGGCTCAGCAGTTAAGAGCGCTGACTAGTCTTCCAGAGGACCTGAGTTTGATTCCCAGCACCCACACGGCAGCTCACAACTAGTTGTAACTGTAGTCCCAGGGGATCCAACACCCTCTTCTAGTCTCTGCAGGCATACATGTGGTATATAGACATATACACAGACAAAACACCCATACACATAAAGTTAAAAAGAAAACTAACAAATGCTGGTTAAGACACGGGGAAAGAGGACCTTTTATTCACTTCTAGTGGGAGTGTGCTAACTAGTATTGCCAATATGGAAATGGGTGTGGAGGGTTCTCAAAAAAATTTAAAAAGAGAACTACTGTCTGTCTACCCTGGACATAGACCTAAAAGACTTCCTATCCTCCCACGAAGATACTTACATATCTATGTTTATAGCTGTAACAAGGAAATGGAACCAGCCTAGATGCTTAGCAACAGATGAATAGATAATGGAAATATGATACAGTTACACTATGAAATTTTACTCAGCCATAAAGAAAAATGAAATTTTTAATTCTGCAGGGAAATTGATGAGTGTGGAAGTGTTAAGGGAAGTGACGCAGACTCAGAGAAGCAAACAACACATGTTCTTTCTCACATGTGGACCCTAGTTCATGCATATAAACTTATGCACATAAACAGGTGTAAACGTGGGTAAAGTCTGGAAAACTAAAAAGGAGACCAAGAGCGGCTCAGAAGAGCAAAGGAAGGGGACACATGAGGCCTGAGAACATAAGGCGGTAGAGGGAGGAAGATGCAAGGGGGAAATGAACGTGGAGATGATGGAAGGAGAAGAGTCGAGTATAACAAATTCGTTTGCAAAATCCACAATGAGCAGGACATAGTGGTACATGTCTTTAATCCTAGTAAGTGAACTTTTTGTGAGTTCAAGTCCAGCCTGGTCTACATAGTTGACAATGACGGCTGTGTGTGTGCAGCAGGACCCTGGTGACTCTCTACTTTCACCCCCAAATCTACTCCCATTTTGAGTCTTCTGTAGGTACATGCTAGTGGTGGGGCCAGATTGCCTACAGACCCGGTAAAGGAAGCTAAGCAAGGAGGCTTTTGCCTTTCAGACTCAGGATCCAGGAAGGATGAGGAGGGAGAGACAGGTGCTGAGTGACTTCTGCCTGTCACTCTGCTCTCCCACAGGACAGCCACCTGCTAAGAAGCCTCTCAGAAGTCAGTGGCAGAATCTTCTGCTCACATTAGCATTTTATTTGGTGTTCCGGTCCCGCTCCAGAGTAACCAATTGGGTGAATTCACCACTCTGTACCCTGCCAGAAGTGAAAACCCAAATTGATGTCCGGGCCTCGCTGGCACTTTGCCCACACATGTGCTCCAGACTGTATGGGCTTCTGAGCCTCATCACCCGATTTCAGCTCTCCTGACCAATGTGCTGAACCTCCGTCAGAGTAACTAATGTGTGTAGAGTGGAGACTTAAGTTGGGCATTTTGCAAATGCTACCCAGTGTTAAGGCTCTTGTAATACACTCTGCATGGAATTGTCAGGAGGATTAAACTAAAGAACACAAGCATGTGTCTCTTTGTGCTGAGGGCATAGCAGTGCAATTATCACCATCCAGGCCTGGACACTGGAGCCTGGCCTTGTTCTGATCATCTGAAATGCACGCTGGTCCAGATGCCTCACTTGGCCTCTGTGCTTCTACTGTTGTCCCTAAAATGCAGATGGCATTGAGTCATTGTCTCCCTAACTTCCCACAGGTTAGACAGCCTTTGAACCCAGGCTAGGGCTTTCTGTTTTCTCTGCTGTAGTCCCAACTTCTAGCTCAGTGACTAGCATGGGGAAGCTTCAATCCCTAAGAACTCGTGTATAAGGGAGTTAATAGCCAGGCAGAATCTTATGTAATGAAGATCCCTGCTCCATGGTAATTACAGAGAGTAGTGGCATATTGACCCTGGTAAGGTCAAAGTGGTTATTTTGTAAGACATCAGGGAATTCTCTTGGGGAATAAACTATTAGGAAATCATGAAACTCAAGGCTGTTCCTACACGGCTGGCATGGGAGAGAAAAGAGAGGGCAGTGTCTTTCACAGTGTTGAGGTTCACTACCCACCCCCAAATGTGTGGAATAACCCTTTTGTACACTGTGAAATTGTGTTGCTCTCATTGTTAATAAAAAGCTGATTGACCAATGGCTAGGCAGGATTTGGGGGGCAGAGAGAATCCGGAGGAGAAGGGTAGAGCCTGAGGAGATGCCACGCTATACAGACTGAGCAGGATGGGAAGTATGGACATGAGGTAAATGTGCCTTGGGGCAGCACATAGATAATTAGGAATGGATTAATTTAGGTTATAAGAGCTAACTAAAAATAAGCCTGAGATGTCAGTCGAACATTTCTAATTAATAATAAGTCTCAGTGTAGTTATATGGGTGGGGAGAGCTGGCTGGATAGAGATTATTCATTGACCAGATGAAAAACTCTGCCTAAATCCAAATGAACACTTCCTCGGAGTCTACTGTATATATTGCACTTTTGCATCTAAAAAGCTCTTCAGTCCTGATGTCAGTTACTGATGGGTATGGGAAAGAGTCAGCTGTCTTGACTTGCCAGTGAGGTCGACCTTCATACCTGCAGCATTAACTCTAATCCCACCCTCCAGGCCTTTGGGCAGACACTACTGCTGTTACACTTTCATGTGGACACCGAAAGCTAGCAGAGCTTGAAAGACTTGCTCACAGCCTCTGGCCTGAGGGACATGGCTTTGATCCCAGGACCTCTAACTTTAGGTAGTATGACAGGCACAGTAAAGCAAGAACCTCAACCTTGGGTTTTCACAGCACCTCTCACACTGTAGTCCATTGACTATGTCATTATGAGTGCATTGTTGCTAGTCGGGCTGGCCAGACTGTTGGCTCAGAGGCAGCCAGAGCCATGTCTGTGTTGTCCACAGAGCTGTCCCCAGCAGGGAATGAACAAGATATAAACCTACCTTTTCTCACTGGAGGAATGCTCAAAAGAAAGAGCGAAAGCTATAGGAATGATGGAAGTTCTGCTCTCTATTGTAGGTCTTACACTCCCCAGAGCAGCTGGATAATCTGTCTCTACCACAAGTTGCCTTCTTCACCAAAGGATCATGTTTCTCCTTTGGCAGGTAGGAAGGAGTGCGGGGTGGCAGAGTTGGGACAGCATCACTATATAGATCTGGCTGTCCTGGAACTCATTACATAGACCAGGCTGGCCTTGAATTCACAGAAATCTTCATGCCTCTGCTGGGATTAAAGGCATGCACTACCATGCTTGGCTAGATTCCTCTTTCTTAAAAAGCTCTTCTCAGGAGAAAGGGGAGAATATGATCAAAATACAGTTTATGAGATTATCAAACAATTAATGAAAAATAATAATAAAAAACACCCCTAAGCATGATTGGTTCCTAGTGCAGGAACGTCGAATTGCTGAAAATGCCCTGGGGAGCCTGGACTTGCCTCACATATCTGCTCCAAGACCTGTGTCTACCCCATCCTCCTCAGGCTCCTGACAACAGCCATTCTGGGTGAGCTCACCACTCTTAGATAACTGTGTGGTTTCCAATCATATCCCAATCCCATGCCCTGATTTGTGAATGACAGATACCAGCAGCCAATCACTTCTGTTACACTGATTATACTCACAACCTTCTGCAATTATCATCTAATTCCACAACACACCTTACCTCCAAAATAAACCCTATACCCATGAAACAGTCCCACTCCAAAGCTCCTTCCCCCATTCCTGGCTTTCAGCTTTATGCCTCTGCAGGTTTCACTGTGAATTCCTCATAACTGATCTTATAGGACTCCATTCAAAGCTCGCCTCCTCTAGTATCTTCTTGACCTTGCTGGATTGCTCTGAGCACTTTTGTACACTATTCTTAAATGCTTGCAGATACTCCATTCCTGCCTCTGTTTTCTTTCTTTCTCAGTCTGGTGGGCAGACAGCTTGATACTAGTCATTTACTACATCTACTGTGTCAGGGCACAAAAAAGCTTCTCACACATGCGTGATGAATGCATGGATAAGGTGGAGGTTCTGGTGCCTAGATTTCAGGCCTGGCTCTGCTGCTGTCCGGCTGAGTGAGTATGGGGAAATTAATCTCTCTGTGCCTCGGATGCCTTTCTGTGCAATGGTAGTGACAGCAGACTCCAGACTGGAAAGAGGTGGTGAGGAAAGACACTTGGAAAGCTGCCGGGGTGGGGGTGGGGGATAGTAGTGTTTCATAAATATTAATTTGATTGATTCTTGATTGTGAAAATAACTCAAGCATGTACTGTGGGATATAGAACAGGACCTCACTAGATAGTACCTCATGCTCTGAAATTTGTGATCCCACTTTGAGAGGCAAGCATAGGATGCTGCCCTCTGTAACTTCTAGTGTTCTTGTCTCAGGTGGGCCATTGGCTAAAGAAGACAGGTGAGACTCTTTGCTATTCAGGCAGAAAGCTCTTTGTCCTATTCCTCAGGGATACTGGGCTGCCTCACCCTAGGAGGATAGGATGTTCAATGGAGAGGGTCCCAGCAGTCATGTGGATGCTATAGATTTTGACCTTGTCTCTAGGAAGCAGTAGCAGTCTCTTCTGGGACAAGGTGTTTGTCTCTGTAAGCCTCACTTTCTTATGGATAAAGAAAGAATAGAAAGAGATATGCTGGGAGACTTTAATATAAAGCCACAGAGCTGAAACACCCCGTGCCAAGTTTGAAAAGCAGGGCATGTGTTTTTAGCAAATGTTTCTTTTTTCTCTTCTGGATCTCAAGTTACTCATCTGCAGTGTGAAGATGACGCTGAATCCAACTGCTAGGTGATTCATGAGGTTCCTTCCAGATTAAAAATATATTGTTTCTTTTTTAAAAACTTATTTCTTTTAAGATTTAAGTTTTTTTTTTTCATCGTGTTAATGTGTGAGTGTAGATGTGTGCATATGTGTCCAAGTGCTACTAAGAGGGTGTCAGATCCCTTGGAGCTAGAGTTACAAGCAGTTGTAAGCCAAGTAATGTTGGTGCTGAGAACCGAAGTCAGGTCCTATAGAAGAATGCAAGCACTCTTGGACTTCTGAGTCATCTCTTCAGCCCCTATCTGTTTCATTTTCTTCGGTGTGTGTGTGTGTGTGTGTGTGTGTGTGTGTGTGTGTGTGTGTGTCTGTGTGTGTGTGTGTGTGTGTGTGGTGTGTGTGTGTGTGTCTGTGTGTGTGTGTGTCTGTGTGTGTGTGTGTGTGTCTGTGTGTGTGTGTCTGTGTGTGTGTGTGTGTGTGTGTGTGTGTGTGTGTGTGTGTCTGTGTGTGTGTGTGTGTGTGTGTGTGTGTGTGTGTGTGTGTGTCTGCAGGTATCTGAGTGGAAGTCAAAGGACTTCCATCATAAGATCAGGGTCTCTCTTTTGCTGTATCCTGCTGCTTATGCCAGCCTCGTGTCTGCCTCCCACCTCACTGTAGGATCACTGAAGTTACAGATGGGCACCACCTTCTCATCTCTGTGGGAGCACTGAGGTTACAGAGGGGGCACCACCCTCCCACCTCACTGTAGGAGCACTGAGGTTACACATGTAACCAGACTCCTACCAGACTCTGACTTTCCTGTTCGTTCTGGATATTTGGCCCTCGTGCCAGCATTTCAAGTGACTTACCCACTTGAGCAATCATCTCCCCAGCCCTGTTTACTTAATTTTGAGATAGGATCAAGTCATGTAGAAGGCTAACTGACTTTAAACTCATTAGGCAGCCCAGGCTGACTTTCAACCAGGGATCCTCATACCTCAACCTCCAGAGTGCTGGGATTACTAGCCTGCATTGCCAAACTAGCCATAAGAGATTCTGAGCCCAAATCACCAAGCTAACCTGCCTCTGAACTCTTGACATAAGAAATGCTTGTTTAAAAAACAACAACAACTAAGTTCCAGGGGGTAATTTGCTACCTGACAACAGACAATTGTTTCAAGCTCCCAGTCCAGCCAGCACATTGCTGCTTTGTGCAGTGAAATACATAAATGTTCACAGCAAAGAACTTAAAAGCACCTGTCAATCACTTTATTTCAGGTTGGGTCAGGCTTGGCTTTCTCCTATCTTAAGAAAAGAATCTTAAGAGTTGAAGCATAATGCAACGCATTATGCATGCATAAGGCCCTGGGTTTGGGTCCCAGAATAAAAACTAAAAAATGACTAGAGACATGGCTTCTTGGTTAAGAGCACTTACTTCTCTCTCAAGGGGCCCAGGTTCAACTCTCAGCACCCGAGTTGATAGCTCACAATCACTTTGTACCTCTGGCTCCCGTAGACCAGATACCTTTTGACATTTACAGGCACCTTAGAGTGCTCACAAACTCGTGCATGCACACAATCTTTTTTAAAATCCTTATTATATTGAAATTACCTGCCTCCCTTGCTAAACTGTACACTTAGCACACATGGACTTTGTAGCTAGAGACATCCTGGGAGCTTTGGTCAATGTTACAAGTGGGAAACAGGGGTGGGAGTGGGTGTAATTAAGGTTTCCAAGCCTTGCCTATTTCTCCTGATTCAGAAGCTCAGGGGTGTGCCTAGGTGCAGCCACGGCTTGGTCTCACAGTAAGCTGAGCTTCCATAAAGATATAATGCCCACTTCTTAAGTTATTGGGAGGATCAAAGGAGATGAAGTAGGAGGCACAGAACCTGGTTCAAACATTGCTCTGCACTGGATTCTATCATCAAGGCAAGTAAGTCCCAGGGCTCCAGGAACAGTGCACCTGGAAATGCACACCACTGTCCTTGCTGTCACCCAAAGCCATGGTGGGAACAATGACCAAAACATGAAAAACAGTGGGGT
This sequence comes from Cricetulus griseus, assembly GCF_003668045.3. NCBI lineage: Eukaryota > Metazoa > Chordata > Mammalia > Rodentia > Cricetidae > Cricetulus > Cricetulus griseus. The sequence goes on along the minus strand of NC_048601.1, from coordinate 76,015,628 downwards.
TGCTGAGTGTGATGAGTAGAGCCCCGAGAGATAACCCAGCAAACTTTCTTAGTAAGACACCAAAGTAGATGCTTTTCTTTTTGGACCTAATTCACAGATAAAGGAGCAGAGGCATGGAGCAGCTAAGTAGCAGTTCAAAAGCTATGGCTACAGGTGGCAGAGTAAGAATTTGAACCCAGACCATCTGACTCCAGACAATCAGAGCGATTTGTAACGATAAGTTCTGCTCACCTTCAAATAAGACAGGGGCAGCCTCATGTCCCAGCATGTCCTCCACTCTGAGGGTAAAGCTCTTGCCAGGAGTGAGTTTACATGAAATAGGAGCAGCAGGCTGGGGGCTCAAGAGCTGGTGAGGGCTGGGAATGTAGCTCAGTGGCAGAGCGATGGTAACAGGCTCAGAAAATACAGACTGCAAGTCATTGACTCTCTTTCAGTTAGCTTGAGCTGTACTACAGCCCTCACACACCGGTTCCCTCTCCTGGATCTGCCCATCATCCTTCAACACAGCCTTTTCCATCCAGAAAGGCCATCTTTGATTCTTCCCTTGATAACAGGCATTTCATATCATTCTCCTGCTTATACTTTATAGTAGCCCATTTAATGTCCTGTAATCCTAACCTGCAATCATCTGTACAGCTGCTCGCTTTTAGTCTCCTCACTGGTCCAGGGTGGCAGAAATCGTGTCTATCTTCCCATAGGGCCCAGAGCAGCCCAGCCAGGCCTGGCTGAGGTGATGACATACTGACTCATATGTGAACATGATGGCTGTGGTGATGACATACTGACTCATATGTGAACATGGCTAAAGCTGGAATGGACATACCGGTGTGCCTTCCCTCTCCAGCACATGTGAGCACCTCTCCTTAACCTGATGCCCTCCTGCCTCTCTGAAGGGATTTGCTGTGCTGAGGTAAGGAACACTCCAGCCCCAGCAACTCTCTGTCCTTGGGAGCAGACTTCTCCTGCCCCTTGCTCCAGGTCTTTACCCAAGAGCCCAAGTGTCTTCTGGGAGGAAGGCTGCACCACGCTAAAACCAGCAACCAGCAGAGAATGGACAAGTGGCTTTGAATACCATGCTTCTTTTTTTTTTCCCCTAGCATAATACTTTTATTGATTCTTTGGGAATCATGTACCCCATCACACTGACTTCTTCCTATCCTTCCATGTCCACCCCCACTCTTGTGTCCCCCAAAAAAGAAAAATTAAAAAACAAAACAAAACAGAATTTGTGTTATCTACATAGTCACCGAAGTGTGGTCAAACTGTCAGTGGCCTGCCCCTTAAAAGAATGGAAACCTGCCCTTCCACCCCCCTGCCAGAAGCCATCAATTATGGAGAGCTACTCTCCAGTATCCTTATCACCCTTTTTAAGATTTTCATAGATGGCTTCCTGTTTAGGCGGTACTTTGGGGTGAGCTTGGGGGGTGAGGGTTGTCACAGAAGCCTTCCCTGTCCCTCTTTCTCAGTGGTGCATTTACAGTCATCGACAACACCGCAAAAATAACTTTCTTGTTCTTTATAGTCAATGGGAGAATGGATCATGGGCTTCCACATAGTTTGTGGTGACAGCACAGATCACGAACAGTAGGACCATGGATCCAGACACGGCCCTCATAGGCTGCCCAGAGCACAGACATCACCATGCAGGGCACTCTTATCAATATGGCCCCTGGAGGCAGCACAGTCCTTGGATATCAACATGGCTTCTGACTGCAGCACAGACCACACACATCCACATGGCCTTCCATCATAACATGGGCCTCAGACATGTACATAGACCTCAGCTGCAGTAGGACCTAAGACCCAGACATGGCCCTCAACAGCAGCAAAGACCTGGACATTACCTTGGCCTCAGGTGGCAGCACAGGCTGCTGAATACATGTTTCTAATCAGAAACAGATCTGGAGCTCTGAAATCTTCATTCCCAGGCAGAAAATGAAATAAAGTCTGACAAGTCATACAGTGGGACAATGGCTGCTTTTTTATTTTATTTTATTTTTTGAGACAGGATATTTCTGTAACCCTGGAACTCTCTGTAGACCAGGCTGGCCTCAAACTAGTAGTGATCTGCCTGCCTGGGATTAAAGGTGTGTGCCACTACACCTGGCTCAGTAGCAGTATCTTTAAGCACTGTTCTCAAAAATCTCTTTAAGCCAGCTCATTGACCTCCTTGACACCCATGCCTGAAACAGGTTAATTCTCAACTGGGCTAGGAGCTAGAGACAAGTGGTGACAGAAGATGGGGCCACACAGCATTCTGGCTGCACACCATCCACAATTCTGCTGACTTTAGCAAGAGAAAAATCTGTCAAAGCAGCATTGGGAGACTGGGAGTAACTCGTTGACTGTGGTATTCCTCTGTGGAACCCTGGGAAAGTAAATCTGATAACTCAGGCTGACTTCAAAGTGGCAAATGGCGTAATTCAATGAGGAAACACAGCTGACACGATCATTTAAACGGCAGAGTCTCTCAAAAGGCAATCCCTGGAAATACAATACCAGCACAGTGCAAGTCATCAGAAAGCCTCTGGAGCAGGGATTTCCAGACTGGCAGAAACCACCCATGGGAGGTTCAAAGGGAAAGGGGCAAGCTTATCCCAGGGCCGTGGACTTGGCTTCTTCCTGACACTTGTGATTAGTTAACTAAAGAGTTGCTGGAATTTTATTTGCTGTATATATATTTAGCTGTGTGACTGGGTAAGTGCCTTGGCTCTTCTAGTCTCTGTGGGCACCAATCAGGCAGATATGCTTGCGGGCAAAACACCCATATGCATTAAAAAAGAGAGAGAAAGAAAAGGAAACATTTGATACTTTGGGTTCCATAAGCCTGGGCAGATACTAGAATCTGTAGATGATCAAGTCCCTTCTGTAAAGTGATGTAGTGTTTGCCTGCAGCTAGTGCTCACCATCCACACACGTTGTTAGACCATCTCTGGGAGACTGCCAGGGCCGGACTGGGGAGGCTGTGTAAGTCGTCACTGTACTGCATTGCTTACAGAGCAGTCACAAGGAATCTGTAAGTGTTCAGAACAAAGACAACTTTAAAACAATGTATAGGTGGTTGGCTGAATCTGCAGATGAACAACTTACGAGTATGGAAACCAAGTTTATTATTCTAATGTTTTAAAATGCATAATAAGGCTGGTGAACTGGCTCAGCAGATAATGGTGCTTACTGCCGAGTCTGATGACCTGAGTTCAGTCCTCAGGACTCACATGGTAGGAGAGAACTGACTCCTGCAAGCTGTCCTCTGACCTCCACATGTGTGTATGCACAAATGCGGGCATGCACACCACACACACACGAAAATTAAAATGTGTAATATACAGTTCTTGTTCACAAAGATCTCATAATCAAGAGGTGCGAGCAAGTCACCACAGAAAACCAAATCCTGGCCTGGAGTGATGCCTCCCAGATTAAAGGCACTCTTCCAAGGGACCTGACTCAAGTCTCAGCACCCACATGGCAGCTCACGGTTTCTGTAACTCCAGTCCTACAGGATCCAACACCCTCTTCTGGTCTCTGCGGACCCCAGGCATGAATGTGATGCAGACACATACGCAGCAAAACATCCAAACACATAAAAATAAAATAGAATATATTTTATTAAAAACAAAGGAGCCTCATCTATGGTACATTAGGATTATAAAAGGGTGCTCTTACACTTAGCTGTAGGGAACGGGAGAATAAAGTCACAAACAACCTGGCTTTAGAGGAGGGAAGGAAAGGGGAACTGAAGGTGGTGATGATGTTGGCACTGGGTTTTGAAGCATAGAGAAGGGCTGGGCAGAAAAAAGAAGGCTGGAGGCTCCCTGGCCAGTTGGAGTCATGCCTACATACTTTGGACTCAAGTGGGAAGAATGTATCCTCCTGTGTGTGACAATGTTTCCTATTGGACTATTAGTTCCTAGAGCACAGGCTCAGCAAGTTGTATGAATGACAGAACAGTAAAGTTTTCAACTCAGTGAGCCCCAAGTCTAGAGACTACTGAACTGTGTAACTGTAGCAGGAAATTCGCCATATATAGTAAGTATTCAAATGACATGGGTAGATGTGAGGGACCGAAGGCTGAATTTGGCCTTTGGGACCTAGTTTCCCAGGAGCATAAGGAAGCTGCCCTCTGGTTTACCAAGAACATAGTGCAGGGCAGCCGGCTCTTATGCTGGGTGTCTCTTTGTGTTGTTTATCACCTGAGACTGGCTACCTCTCCCACTCCATGAGCACAGTGAAATGTATCCCTCTGTGTTTCTTGTTTCAGCCAGATAGGATCACAGACTCCTCTGAAAATAGGAATGCCCGACACCCCTCCCTTTAATCATTAGAAACACTAAGTGGACACCTAGTTAATGTCAGCATCCTTGATCCCTTTGATCTCCAGCAGACACAGGCAGCTAGGGGCCAAGCACAGGAGGCTCATCCCTGCCATTCTCCCTTGAAGAAGTGGCTCATTGCTAAGGCCCCCGAGTTGGTCCCCAGTTGCTTCATGCCTTTCCTTTCATGGCTGAAGGACTCTCCAGAAGTTAATAAACTTTTACCTAGAGCGCAGTTTTCTATTTGCTAGGCATGTTATGGTATGACCACTGATGGGTCGAAAAGGCAAGCTGAATGGGGACCGTTTAAGCAAACAGCTCCTGGATCACCTGCATTTCTATCAATGTTTGGGCACAAGAATACAAGCTTTGAAGAGTCTCCTAGCCTCAGCCTGAAGCAGCACCACTGTCCCGGGTTCTCTCTGCTTTGTGGCCAAGAGAAAGAGATGAGTGAACTCTGGCTGTTTAAGTTACTTTGCTAGTTCAGGTGACAGGACTCAGCTGAGAGTAATAAAGGTGACAGACTTCCAATTGCACCTTCCAACTAAGAGCCAAATTAAACCCTCCCTCTCTCCCTCCATTTCTTCCTTCCATCACTGTTGTCAGGTATTTAAATCACATGAAGGGAGAAAAACAATGAATAAAACTTGTTAATATCTCTTTTCTTCTTTTGTATGCTATCACCGTATTCGCCATCAGATAAAGATTTCCTTCTTATCCCATCATTCTCCTTACTAGCTTTGAGAGCCAAAAATATTTCGATTAACTTTAGAGCAATCTAAATGTTCTTAAGTCTGGTCTATGTGTCTGTGTCCATCCAGTACATTTCTACGGCAAATTCCTCAGGCTTTGATTCTCCACCCTTTTACTCTTACCATTTTGTTTCTTTCCTGATTTGGGGGGAGGGTGGATGCAATTTTATTGGATGCTTTTTTTTTTTCATTTTTATGTTTATTTTAGTTTCTTTTTCAGGTTCACGTGTGCATGCCAGGTGCATGCAGTGCTGATGGATGCCAGTAGAGGGCGCCAGATGTGTTCTGGAACTGGAACTAAGGTGGTGCATGAATTTTATTATCTTGTTACTTTGCTGAAAGTAATTATCAAGTCTAGGAGTTTTCTGGTGAAGTCTTTAGAGTCTGTTTAGTACAAGATCATGTTGTCTACAAATAGGGACAACGGTAGTTATTGCTTTCCTTTTTATTTCTAGCTAAGGCTTCAAGTACTATATTGTATGAAAATAGAATGTCTCATCCTAGTTTTTAGAACAAATACTTTCAATTTTTCCCTATTTAGTAAACTACTTACTATGAGTTTGTGGTATACAGTCTTTATCATGTTGGTATATGTCCCTTTGTTTCACAGTTTCTTAGGGCTTTTATCATTAGGAGTGTTGAACTTCATCCCAGGCCCTGGCTGCACTCATTGAGATCAAGTGTGTTCCATCCTTGAGTATTTATTTATGTGATGAATTTTACTTCATGGTTTGCACATTGTCAAACTACTCTTTTGTTCTTGGAATAAAATCCACTTGGTTCTGGAGTATGATTTTTTGTTTGTTTTGGTTTGGTTTGTTTTGGTTTGGTTTGGTTTTTGTTTTTCAGACAGGGTTTCTCTGTATTGCTTTGGAACCTGTCCTGGAACTTGCTCTGTAGACCAGGATGGTCTTGAACTCACAGAGATCTGCCTGCCTCTGCCTCCTGAGTGCTGGGATTTAAGGGATGTGTCACCAATGCCTGACAGTATGATCTTTTTAATGTGCTCTTAAGTTCAGTTTGCCAAAAATTTATTGAGAATTGTTGCATTTGGCTTATTAGAGAAATTGGTCTGCCATTTTCTTTGTTGTGTCCTTACCTGGCTTTGTAGGATGAGTCTGGAAGTATTCCTTTCCTTTCTGTCTTATGGAACAGTTGAGAACTATTGGTCTTAGCTCGTCTTCAAAGGTTGGCAGAACTCAGTAGTGGATGTGTCTCAGACTGAGCTTTGCTTTGTGGGAAGGATATTTATTACTGCTTCAGCACTGTTGGCTATGGTGAAGTTGTTTATATCTTCCTGATTTGATTTTGGTAGGTTATCTACTTCTAGAAGTTTCCCCACTTCTAGAATTTCCAGTTGTATGAAATATGTTTTCTTTTTTGAAACAAAAATATTTTATTTTTTATTATTTTAAACTATGTAGGTGTGTGTGTGTGTGTGTGTGTGTGTGTGTGTGTGTGTGTGTGTGTGTGTGTGTGTAGGTGCCTACAGAGGCCAGAGGTGTCAGGCTCCCCTGGAGTTTAAGTTATAGTAGGTTGTCAGCCACCCTTAGTTGGTGCTGGTAACTGAACTTGGGTCCTCAGTGAGAGCAGTATGTGATTGTAACTGCTAAACCATCTCTCAAGTCCTAAACTATGTTTTTAAAACACCCTTAAATGATCGTCTGGGTATTATTGGAATTTTTAATAACCTCTCTTTACTCATCTTTAATTTTATTTATTTTGCTGCCTTCCTCTCAGCCCCCACCCCCGTCTTTCTCTCACATGCACACGCGCGCGCGTGCATACACCACCACCACCACCACCACCAGAATCGCACTTTGTAGCCCAGGCTGGCCCAAACATCATGGGATGGAATTATAGACATGAGCCACCACATCCAGAGTTTTCTGTTTCTTTTGGTAAGTTTGCCTAGAAGTTTGTCAATCTTGTGAATTGGTGTTGTTGCTGTTGTTTTGAGACAGGGTTTCTCTATGTAGCCCTGGCTGTCCTGGAACTTGCTTTGTATACCAGGCTGGCCCCGAACTCAGGAGATTTGCCTGCCTCCACCTCCTGAGTGCTGAAGTGCCACCATGTACAACTTTTTTATTTTTTCAAAAAACTAAATCTTGGTTGAGTCAATGTTTTGTTCTTTTAGTCCCCATTATTTTATTTTGTGCCCTAATTTTTATTACTTCTAATTGCCTACTGTTTGGGGGAGTTGGAATACTTTGTTTTACTAGGACCCTCCAATACCGGCACTCGGAGCTATGTTCTGGCAACTTCTGCCTTCCTTTTCGTTAGATTATAGGAACTTTAAAATTCCATCTTGTTTTCTTCTAGGACCCATTAGTCATCAAGAGTATATTGTTCAGTCTCCATATACAGTAAAATTTCTGTGGGTTTTCTTGCTATTGATTCTAGTTTTATTGCCCTATGATCTGATGAGATACAGAAGATTAATTTTTAAAATATTCAATTTCTTCCTTTTTATTTATGTGTATGTATGAGTGTTTGCACACAGTGTGGGTACAAGAAATTGAACCCAGATCCCCTGCAAGAGCAGAAAGAATTCTTAGCACTGAAACATGTCTCTAGAGTACCCCAAAATCATTTTGATTCTTTTATTTAGGAAACAGTTGATTTGTGGCAAAGAATGTGATCTATTTTAGAGAAAATTCTATAGGCTGCTGAGAATAGTATGTATCCTGCTTCTGTTGGATAGAATATTCTGGAGCTATCTTTTAAGTCTGTTTGATCTATGATGTTCAACTCTGATGTTGCATGTTGATTGTTACATTGGATGACCTATCCAGAGTTGAAAGTGGATGACCTATCTAGAGTAGAAAATTGAAAGCACCCAGAAGGGCTGGAGAGATGACTTAATGGTTAAGAGCACTGAGTCTTCTTCCAGAGGTCCTGAGTTCAATTCCCAGCAACCACATGATGGCTCACAACCATCTTGAATGAGATCTGGTACCCTCTGCTGGCATGCAGGCAGAAGAATGTATACATAATAAATAAATAAAATTTAAAAGAAAAAGAAAGCAGCCAGAAATATTATTATATCAGACTTAGCTAACTTGTGTGCTTATTAGTGTTCATTTTATGAAATTGGGAGCCTCAATGCTTGGTGCATTGTTATATCTCCTTGATTAATTGTTCTCTTTATTAATACACAGTGGCCTTTTCTTTCTTTTCTGATTACTTTTCGTTTGAAGTCTACTTTATAAGATATCAGAATAACCACACCATCTTGTTTTCAGCTTCCATTCACTTTGTCTTAGATAATTTTCTATTGCTGTTATGAGACACCACTACCAAGGCAACTTACAGAAGGAAGAGTTTATTGAGGGTTTACAATTTGGTAGGGGAGTCTGTGACTCACATGGAGGAAAACATGGCAGCAGGCAGGCAGGCATGGTGCTGGAGTAGTATCTGAAAGCTTGCATCTTTATCTGCAAATAGGCAGAGAAATAGAGTTAATTTAGAATGGCATGAGCTTTTTGAAACTTCAAAGCCCACCCCAGTGACACACTTCCTCCAACAAGGCCACACCTACTAATCCTTCCCAAACAGCTCCACCAACTATATTCAGATATATGAGCCATTCTCATCCAGACCACCACAACTTAATAGGCTGTTTTCCAACTTTGATATTCAGTCTATGGGATCTTTACCAGGTGATGATGTTTCTTGAAGACAACAGATAGTTGCATCTAGTTTTAATTCAGTCAGCCAGCCCACATCTCTTTATTAGTGAGCTAATGTTATTAACATTTAAAGTTACTAATGAGAGACATTTACTAATTCATATAATTTTGTTGATTGATTTTCTGTTTGGCCTTTAAGACAGAGCCCATAAATACATGCACACCATATTTACACACACAATAACATAATTTTTAAAAAATTTAAATATAATTTAAAAAAATAATTTGTAAGGGCCTTGAGAGATGGTTCAGCCATTTGGAGTTTTTGCTGCTCTTTCAGTAGACCAGAGTTTTGCTCCCAACTCTCATGTCTGGTGGGTCACAATTTGCCTGTAAGTCACTCCAATTCCAGGGGATGCAATATCCTCTTCTAGCCTCTGACACATACAAAACACACACACACACACACACACACACACACACACACACACACACACACACCTACCTAAATAAATATTAAGTAAACTTTTTTAAATAAATGAAGACAATAGGTAAAATCACAAGCATTAATTGCTCTTGCAGAGGACCTGGGTTCTGTTCCCAACACCACATGTAACTAGTTCTAGTGAATTGAACACCATCTTCTGGCATTTATGGGCATAGCATGTATGTGGTGTATATACATACATGCAGGCAAAACACCCATACACATAAAATAAAATACAAATACCTAAAATTTTTACTAACTACTAAATATATGGTAGAGGAGGAGATAAAGGGGTAAAAAAGAAAATCAAATTAAGAAAAAGAAAATACTGACCAATAATGGGGAAAAAACACATAAACAAAATTATACAAACTTCCAAATTAACAAAAACATAAAGTTTTAAATGTCTATTATGGTTGTGTGTGTGTGTGTGTGTGTGTGTGTGTGTGTGTGTATGTGTGTGCATGTGCGCGCGCGCACAGGCACAGGCACAGGCACAGGCACAGGCACAGGCACAGGCACAGGCACAGGCGCAGGCACAGGCGCAGGCACAGGCACAGGCACACATATAACATTGTCATGCCCATGTGGGGAAGTCAGAGGACAACTTTTGGGAGTTAGGTCTTATCTTCCACCTTATTGAGACAGGACACTCATGTTTTTTCTCCTGCATGGTGGATTTCAGGGTACCTGGTCTGCAAGCTTCTGAGTGATTCTCCTGTCCCACCTATTGTCTCAAAGTAAGAGTGCCAGGATTAGAGATGTGTCATCTGAGCTTTTATGTAGGGTCTAGTAATTGAATTCAAGTCATCAGGCTTGTGTTGTAAGCACTTTTACCCACTGAGCCATCTTCCTAACCCCAAGACATAATTTTAAGAACTAGAGCAAAGTAAAAATATTGCTAAACAGTATTCAAAAATAATCAAAAGCATCACAAAAAAAAAAGAAAAAATAAAGATGAGACACATGTTGGAAAGGTATCTTTCTGGATCCTCAAAAATTGGAGACATCCATTCTATGCAGGGTCTCTTGAACTTTTAGACTCTTGTCCATCCCACTGTTTATGCCATTGCTGAGTGTGTACTGGACATGTGGCTAGTGTCCACCAGAGCTGTCTTTATCTTGGCATTTTTCCTTCCTTGGATACTTAGGCCTCTGTGTTCTGTGGGCTGTGAAGGTTCTCCCATCATCCTAAAACTTCTCAGATCATGCTCCCTTTGCTGACTAACATTTTAGATGAGGGGTGTCTCCTGAGTGCATTTAGAGTGGAAAGCAATCAAAACACTGAGATCTGTATGTGTGAGTCCTGTAGTCATGCTTTCAAGATTTCCTATGCGTCTCTCATCCCACTAAAGAGATGCTGATAGGACTATCAAGCACATCCCTGGAACTTCAGAGTTTCAGGATTTATCACAGTGAGTGGCAGATAGGTGGATCCAGGGTTTCATGTACCTGCCAGCCTTGGGCTCAAGTCCAGAGTTATTCTCGGCTGATAGATATGCTCCTGCCCCTGAAGGCAGGCCTCCTTTTCTGTATGCACTAGCCTGCCTGAGCTAAGCCTGCCATGGCCTGCACCCAAGGGCTTGTCAACATCCATCCCTCCTGCTCTCCACAGCTGCCTCTCTGAGCTTTCCTGTACCCAGATGCTCTAGATGACCAAACTGAGGATTCCTGATTTCTGATTGTTCCCTGCTCTCAACCCCCGGGAGTAAGCTCAGCTTCATTCAAAATGGTGTGTGGCTGCTACTCTGGGCCAGATAATGACACAAAATGGAATTCTCTCTACCACTGACCCTTCCATGGACAAATCACTGGGTTGGAGGCTTGTGAGAACTCTGGGCTTGTCCTGATATAAGATTACCCAGAATTCACCTGGAGGCAGCTTCTGTCATCAAGCCCCCTCCAAGAGAAGTTGCTGCTGAGGCTGCTCAGCTCAGCTCAGTTCTCTGTATCTCAGCGTTTGTGCTCTTTTCAGGTGTTTATCACTTCCTTTGTGGTTTTCTGAAGCTCTTCCTTTTTCTTTTCCTCTTTGTAATATAATTTCCCTTCCTTCATTCTTTCCTTTTTGCCTTTTTTTTTTTTTCTTAAGACAGGGTTTCTCTGTGTTGCCTTGGTTGTTCTAGAACTAGTTCTGTAGATCAGGCTGGCCTCAAACTCACAGAGATCCACCTGCCTCCTGAGTGCTAGATTAAAGGTGCGTACCACCACTGCCCTGGTTTCTCTTTTCTTATTCTGACTCTCAGTGATAGACTGTATCTTGTCAGCCATCTTCGCAGGAAGTCCCACCCCAGTCCCCACTGAAGACTTGAAGAGCTCAGTTGTACCAGCTCACACAGGTCCTCTGCATTTCTAGACTGGTCTCCCAGCTCTGGTTATATCTGAGAGGAGAACAGGCATTTTTCACATAGACTTTCTGGATCAGATATCATCTCCTCAGCGATGGGACTCATTGTGTCTTGGATCAAGCCAGCTATTAAAATTTCTTTGTAATTTTGAAACATTTCAGTATTAGTCCAATTTTCCTGGAAACATTCCAAAACGAACTTTTCCCATGTCAACAGCTCAAGGATTCAACTCTCAGAATCTTCCTTGGTTTTCCCTTGTCCCTTGTTTCACAACCAGACCTCCAGATAAATGGCTCCAGCCACTCACTCTCTGTCCCTCTTCAGGCTTCAGGCCATCAGTACAGGGAAAGAAAATGGATGCCAAGCAAGCCATCCAAGGGCTATCTGCAGAGGGCCCCTCCCTCTTTGAACACATGCTTCTCAGATAAACAAGAAATCCAGATTAGACTAACCATTTCAAATGAATTTTGTTTAAGAGAGAAAAGGAAAAGTGATTTCCAAACAGAGCCAAGGCTTTGTCAGAACTGTTCTCTAAAACAAAGATGGACAGCTGACTGCCTGGAGAGAGGCCAGCTGGGGAGTGTAATCCCCTCTAGGGAATGAATCTAGTATGGCTTCTCCTCTTTGGATTTGGGGAAGAAAGCTTGGCCAAAGAAGAGAGAGGGAGGGAGGGAGGAAGGAAGGGAGAGAGGGAGAGAGAGAGGGGGGGGAGAGGGAGAGGGAGAGAGAGAGAGAGATAATGGATATCTATGGGATCACCTTCAGGACACCCAGTTACCAAAATCCAGGGATACTGGAATCCTTGATGTTGATACTAAACTTATTCTTTCATATACTTTAAATCATCCCCAGACTATTTATAATACATAAAGGCCATGTAAATAGTTGGTATACTGTATTACTTAGGGGAAAATGAAGAAAAATCTGTACATATTTAGTAAAGACATCACCATCATAGGTCTAACTACATTTACTGTCACCTTATTCAATACAGCACAGATTTAGATGCCCACCAACAGGAAAATTATCTATCTATAAATTATATTCTAAATTTCCATTATCTATATGAATACTATTCTGCTCTAAAGAAAATTGCAGTCACAAAATTTGTAAGTAATGGGTGGCCTTAGAATATATAATATTAAAAGAAGCTACATAATCTTCGAGAGAAAAAAACTGCATGTTCTCCCTATGTGAACTCTAGCCAATAATATGCATATCTGTGTAAACAAATGCACACGTGGGTACAGGAGAGCAAGAAAGGCTAAATATTAGGGCCCAAGGAAGGTCTGAATTCAGGTAATGGGCATTAGTCATGAAAGCTAATGATTTTCTAGTTGTAATTTCATCATGGATTTTGCATCTGGGTGATAGGTAAGTGCATAAAAGCATATTTGATAGTGAACATGGAAAATCCAATGTGAAGCTCCACAGCTTCTGTCCCACATGGCTACTCCAACTGTACAGAAATTCATTGAGCTGTATAGTTTTTATGTCTGGTTAATTTTGGGGTGTGTGTGTGTGTGTGTGTGCACGCACATTGAGGTAGGGGGCATTGTTCTGTGTGTATATTTGCAAAGTTTTGTATAACAAAGTTTAAAATAAATAAGATTTTTAGATGTTTTATTATTGTTTTACTGTGTGTGTTTGTCTGTGTGTACTTATGTATAAGTTTATGTATATGAAGGTCAGAGAACAGCTTGAGGCAGACAGTCCTCTTCCACCATGTGGGTCCCAGGAACTTGGTCATCAGTATTGGTAGCAGTCACCTTTACTAGCTGAGTGGTCTCTCCAGTCACGCGTTACTTTCTTGATGCATGATCGGTTGAATGTGATTAGGATGCAGACAACCAACTACAAGTAGTTTGGAATCTAGGGGAGAAAACAAACACCACACCCAAAACATGCACCAAAACTCATCTCCTCCTTCCATAAGGACATGACCCCTTCTTCCCAGGCTCCCTGTCAGAAGCCCTGTGGTAGCTGCCGGTGAGCATCTCCAGGGTACAACACACTTCTGGTTTCACTTGCTCAGCAGCCTCAACCGCCCCTAGTGCTGAGAATCCTAGAACCTTGTGCATGCTAGGCAAGGGCTCTACCAAGGAACTACATCCTTAGCCATTGCAGAGGACTTTTTGAATCATGGTCTTTCCTGGCCTAAGGTATGTTAGGGTAGAAGGAAGCAGAGAGTGTTGAAATGTCCTCTTTGGCCCCAGATACACTTTGTTTTCGGTAGACTGGCAGTTACTCATCAGTTGCTGTTTGTCTGAACATATTTAATGGATAATGTGCCCCTTCATTTCTCCCAGTAACAAGCATTGCCCCTATTAGAAAGGATATGCTCATCAAGGGTGAGAACAACTGTTGCCCTTGACCCTGTAAGACAAAATGCTATTTGGCAACCAAAAGGAATGACAGACACATGTCAACCATCTAGATGAGCCTTGGGAAGACCAAGCTAGTCTCAAAAGGCCATATGTCATACATCCTATTTATGTGAATAGAATTCCTAGTGGAGTTAATGAAGTTAACTCTATTAATTTCCTAGTGCATTTCTTACCAGATATTTGTGAAAAGCTTTTTTTCTCTTTTCAACTGCAAATAAAACCATTTGCAATATGCAGGTCTGAAGCATCCATTCATATTATGGGCACTTCTTCTGTTTATATGTATTTACACAGGTTTTTAGCAGTTTTTTTAAGATTTAAAAATGTTCTATTTTGTTTTTTTAAGTTATTTTGAGTGTTTTGCCTGCATGTATGTCTGTGTACCACATAGTCTAGAAGAGTGTGTTAGATCCCCTGGAACTGGAGCTCTAGACATTCATGAGACAGCATATGGGTGCTGGGAACTGCACTCAGGCCGTCTGGAAGAGCAGCCAGTACTCTTAACTGCTGAACCATCTTTATAAGCCCTCCGTTTATTTTTATTTTATATATATGGACGTCTTACAAGCCTGTGTCTATGCACCACATATGTGCCTGGTACCTGGTTTCCACACTGGGTCCTCTGAAACTGGAGCTACAGATGTTTTGGAGTTCTCATGTGTATCCTGGGGCCTCTGCAAGAGCAACAGATGCTTTTAACCTGTGAGCCATGCCTCCATCCCTGTTCAGTATAATTCACAGGTCATACAGTTCACCCACATAGCACATCACAGTCAAGGGCATCGGGCATACACAGAGAGTTGAGAAACCTTCACCATGATCAATTTCAGCACATTACTCTACTTGTAACCACTAGCAGTCACTTCCCATTTGTCCTTCCTACTTCCAGCCCTGTGACCCACTATTCTCCTTTCCATCTCGGGTATGAGCCTGTTTTGAGCATCTCATATAGATAGAATTGTATGGTGTGATCATTTGACACTGGCTTTTTTCACTTAGAATGGTCTTCTCAAGGCTCACCTAGATGGTGGCATGTGTCAATTCATCATTCCTTTTGGTTGTCAAACAGCATTCTGTTTTATAGACATATAATTCAATAGTTGGTGAACATTTAGATTATTTCCAATTTTTAAAATTATTTATTAATTCTTATCATTATTGTGTGTGTGTGTGTGTGTGTGTGTGTGTGTGTGTGTGTGTGTGTGTGTGCATGCACATGTACCACAATACATATATGAAGGTCAGAGAACAACTTTCAGGGGTTGAGCCATAGCTTCCACCTTTATTCTGGGGAATCAAACATAGGTCACCAGGCTGGTGTACAGAGCACCTTACTCACTGGGTCATTTCATCAGCTCTGTTTTCACTTTTTAACTATGAACTGCTATGAACAGTTGTACAAGTGTACTTCTTTCTAAATTTCTTTTATACATGTAATTCCAGCAGTGGAACTTCCAGGTCCTATGGTAACTTATATAAACCATTTTATATTCCCTCAAACAGCAAATGAGAGTTGAGATTTCTAAATACCCTTGTTAGCACTTGTTATTTTCCTTTTTTATTATTATTATACTTATACTATGAGTGTGAGATAGTATCTCTCTATAAGTTTTGACTTTCATTTTCCTAGTGGCTGATGGTGGTGATGATTTCAATCTGCTCCTTAGATAGTCTCATTCCTGCTTTGGTAGAGCATTTGTATCCCATGTTTTCATTAGATTGTCTTTTATGTGAAATTTTAAGGGATTTGATTTTTAAGTTTCTTACATAATCAGCGTTTGAAAATATTTTCTCCTGTTTTGAAGGTAATTGTTTCCTTGTTTTCATTATGTTCTTTGAAGCACAAAAGTTTCTGGTTTCTTTTTTTTTCCCATTCATTTATTTAGCTCATATATAAAGTCATACACGATTATGATACACAATACAGTATGTTCACAATGGCATGGTTAAATTAAACCAATTAACATGTTATATCACACATATTCATCATTTTTGTTTTGAGAATACTTAAAGTATACTATCTCACAACTTTCAAAATATAGCATATTGTTATCAACCATATTTATCATGCTCCCTGTAGACCTCAAGACTTCAGAGAGTCCATGCCTCTTGTCCAACTGCAGTTTTATGTCCTTAAACCAATCGTTTCCCCATTGTTAAAAGACCCACATTGAAGCCTAATAGCCACAATTCTGCTCTCTGTTCCCATAAGTTCATCATTTCTAGGTTACACATAAAATTGAAATTGTGTGACATTTGTCTTCCAGTGTGTCACTTATTTTTTTTTTGGCAAGCATATAACTTTACTACTTACTAAAGATGAAATCAAATTTGCATGCACAGGTGAGCACTCACTGAAACACCTTGGATTCATCACATATTTGAGTTTCAATTAGCATATATATATATATATATATATATATAGAGAGAGAGAGAGAGAGAGAGAGAAATAATGACAATATGTTATGCATCAATAGCAGCAACAGCTTTTCCAGGTTCTGCGTCATTTGCAAAATTGTAGAGACATCCAGCACACTCCATTTAAAAAAAACAAACAAAAACAAACAAACAAACAACAAATAAGTAAAAAACAAAATCCCAGAAAACAGCACAGTTCTGTTACTCTTGTGGTACTTGGCACCATTTTTTTTTTTTTAAATTAGCTTCTCAGTCATCATCTGGGAGGAAACCATTCTGAGCAACATCATTTTCTTTCTTTCCTTAAAGACATTTTTTTAGATCTTTAAAATTTTATTTATGAGTATGCATGTTTTACCTACATGTATGTATGTGTACCATGTGTACACCTGGTGCCTACAGAAGTCAGAAAAGGGCATCTGATCCTCTGGAACTGAAATCATGGTTGTTTGTGAAGCACCCTGTGAGTGCTGAGAACCTAATCCCAGTTCTCTGCAAGAACCAGTGTTCCTAATCACTGAGCATTCTCTCCAAGGCCTTCTTTCAACAAACAAACAAACAAACAAACAAACAAACATACCATCTTGCCATATGTCAAGTGTTCCATCTTAGCCACAAGGTGTTGGGGACTAGAGAGGCACACCACCATTCATGGATGCAAATGTCTTTCATATTTAATCTTTATATATATTTGCATGTGAGGTGCCTACAGAGTTGAAAAAAATACATTAGATTTCCTGGAACTGTAGTTACAGACAGTTGTGAGCCACCCACTGTAGGTGCCGGGAACCAAACTCAGGTCCCCAGGAAGAGCAGCAAGCATTCTTTTCTACTGAGTCAGATCTGTAGCTACAAATACCTTTTTTTTTTTTTTAATATTTGCAAAATATGTCACTAGTTTGAAGATATTTTATCTTCTATTTTTAATTTATTTTTATTTATATTAGAAACAAGCCTGCTTCACATGTCAAGCCAAGCTTCCTCTCCCTCCCTTCCTCTCTCGCCCCCCACTAACCCCCCACCCTATCCCCTCTCTGCTACCCAGATTGCCAAAGTCTGTCATATCATCCAAGGCAGGGCCTAGGCCCTCCCTATTTTTATCTTCTTAACTTCAAACTATTACAATAAATTCTATGGCAATCCTACAAAAAATAAGTTTTCCAAATAAATCAATAAAATACAATAAAGTCTATAAATGGATGCAAATCATCTGTAAACAAAACTGTCACATCAAAGTGGCTAAGCTTTTTAAAGATGTTTAATCTGTGTCAGCACATGGCCTTCTCAGGCGATTGTGTTGACTGATCCTGACTTCAGCAGCACATAGAGAAGCCTCCCCTCATAATCAGAAAGAAATTGATGTTGCTTTTTATCTTGGACAACTTGATGCAAACACTCCTGTGAAGTCTTTGTTTCTTTCTTGTCTACACTTCTGTTTCTCTCACTCTATTGTTTGAAATCCTTATGTTACCCATCTTTGTTTGGTCCCAGTTGTTGGTACTGTTGGAGATGAGCCTCACTAGATCACTTAAATCTTCTCTAAAAGTTTTCCTATATTTAAGTTAAAGGGGTTTTGCTTTTGCTTTATTTATTCCCAGTATTTAGGATTGAACCTGAAGTTCTGGCTTTGAAACAGAACAAAGTAAAGCATGTTTCAGAGCTGGAGAGATGGCTCATCAATTCAGAGTACTTGCTACTTTTGAAGATGGTCCAAACTGAAATGTCAGCATCTGTGTGGGTGGCTCACAGCCACGAATATATAACTCCTGCTCTAGGGGACACCACACAGTCTTCACACGGCCAGCACCTCCACACACGTGGCATACCTTCTCACACATAGATAAAACTGTTGTTAAAAACACAATTCAGCATATCATTACCAGCTATGAACCCTCTGTGGAAGTGCTCGTCTTGAAGTGCTAGAAGCTGAGTCTTAGGCTTATCCCAAGTAACACTTCCTCAGGCCACCCAAACCAAATGGAAACCTTTCTGAAATTCCCTTGCTTTCCTATTTGTTTACTGACCATCATAGGTTTTTTTTTCCTCTAGACTAGAAGTTCCATTAGGGTTAGGACAGGATGAAGATCTGTTATACACTTCTGTGGCCTCTGTGTCTGTCACATAGGAAGTGCTTAGTATTTCTACTAAATGATTAAGTGAAGGATAAGTGCAAAGGAACTGGAATTTGGAAAGCTGAGTTCAAGGTGACTTTTTAAAAAATGAACAATATGACAAAAACAAACAAAAAAAACCCAGAGCCTATTAAGTCACTTACGGCTAGTACACCACAGTGACAAGAGGCTGCACTATGATACAGTAAACACTAAAGACCTGGCTACCATGCAAGTAAAACATGTCTGATATGGTGTGGTGGCTTGAATAGGTACGGCCCCCATAGACTCATATGTTTGAATGCTTGGCCTATAGGGAGTAGTACTAGTAGGAGGTGTGGCCTTGGTGGAGTAGATGTGGCCTTGTTGAGGAAATGTGTCACTGTGGGCAGCGGGCTCTGGGGCCCTTATATGCTCAAAATAGGCCTCGGAAATCTACAGGACCTCCTGTAGTAGTTCAGTACTTATCCCTAGCATAGGTGTGGACTTTGGGAGCCCATTCCACATAGAGGAATACTCCCTAAGCCAAGACACACAGGGGTGGGACACACAATCTCCTTCTGCTGCCTTTGGATCAATACATAGAACTTTCAGCTCTTCTCCAGCACCACGTCTGCCTCATGTTTCCTGCCATGAATACTATGGACTAAATCTCTGAAACTGTAACCCTGTCAATGGAAACCCTAACTAAGACATATGGCATGGTGACACATACCTGTGATCCCAAACGCTTGGGAGGTTGAGGCAGTAGAACTTTTATAAGTTCCAGATCATCTTGGGCTAAATAGAAAGAACACAATAAAAACAAACAAAAGAAAGAGAGAGAGAAAGAGAGAGAGGGAGGGAGGGAGGGAGGGAGGGAGTGAGGGAGGGAGAGGAGAGAGAGAGAGAGAGAGAGAGAGAGAGGGAAGGAAGGAAGGAAGGAAGGAAGGAAGGAAGGAAGGAAGGAAGGAAGGAAGGAAGGAAGGAAGGAATAGTCAGGAGAGATGGGCAGCAGTTAAGAATACCTACTGCACTTCCAGATGATCTGCGTTCAATTCCCAACATCCACATGTCAGCTTATAATCATTTGCAGCTTCAGTTCCAGGGGATCTGATGTCCTCTTTTGGTCTCTGTGGAAACCAGGCACACAGGTGACACGTGGTCATAAATATAGGCAAAATACCCACAAAAACAAAATAATAAAAAAATTAAAAATTATCTTTTTAAAAGTGTCTATTCCAAATTTTCTGCAAGCATGAAATACACAGCAGAATTTAAAGAAATGATATTCAAAAAGAATTTAAAATATCTCAATATTTTTATACTGAAATGGTTATTGGCTATGTTAAGTTAGTATGAATTATTAAAATTAATTTCACCTGTTCCTTTCTGCTTTTTAAGGTATAATCATTAGAAGTTGGTAAGTTACCTAAGTGTCTCACATTATGTTTCTGATGGGTTGTTCTGCTCTTCTCTGTTGTCTGGGAAGTCAATCCTTAAACACACAGTGAGTCCACAGATGAAAACAACCTGGAAGGTAGATCTTCCCCCACATAGTTTAGAACATGTTGGTACTATTCTGCGAGGCCCCTCCAGTGTCTTCCCAGCTCATTTGGAGTGAAATCCAAAGACTGCATTAGGCACATGTGCACACACGGAGACAGAAAAAAAGACAGAGATAGACTCAGAGACAAAGAGACAGAGAAGATGTTTCATCTAATGAAAGATAGAAACATAAGGAAAAGAGCTCCCGGGGAACCACATTCAACCATGACATCAGTTTTCTTTTTCACATCTCTAAAGGTCCAAGTTTAGTGCTGGGTACAGTGGTGAACAGCTTTAATCCCAGCACTCAGGAGTCAGAGGCAGACAGATTTCTGTGAGTTTGAGGCCAGCCTGGGATATAAAGTGAGTTCCAAGACAACCATATATTCAGCTATACAGAGAAACCCTATCTCAAAAAACCAAAACGCAACCAAACAAACAAATCCAAGTCCAGCTAAAAGTAATCTTGTGCCAAAGAAAGTGAGATGCTAAGCCACCGAGAAGGCAGGTAAGGGCATATGCCACTAAGCCTAATGTAATACAGTCTGGCCACTGAAACTAGCTAGCTTCACTGAGATCCATCTCTGTTCAGTGGTGCAGACGCAGAGGTCAACCTTCAACCAGGTGGATGCAAACATAGAGGTCGACCTTCAACCAGGTAGGAACTCACTCTAAGAAGACTCTACAAGTCAGGTGGAGGTGATGCAGGCCTTTAGTCCCAGTACTTGGGAGGCAGAGGCAGGCAGATCTCTACAGAGTAAGTTCCAGTACAGCAAGAGCTACACAGAGAAACCCTGTCTTAAAAAACATGATGATGATGATGATGATAATCTACAATCTATATGACACAAGTAACTTACCAGTTTGCTTAAGGACAAGCTAAATGAATTTTTCCCATTCCATTGTTCTTTGATTTCCCACTTTCTCTCTTTAGCCTTAACTTCCTTTCTTCTTTCCTGATAGTAAAATATGAATTTGATTTAAAAAAAAACAGAAAAATCGTTAAATGTTGACAGCACCCCCTATAACTCCAATGATAACATTTTCACATGTGACACTAGGAAATCTATTAATTGCTTGAATTGAAACTCAGGACCTTGGATCTGTCATCAACCAGAACCTCCTTCCTTCATATGTTCTCAGAAGAAAAATATCTCAGCATGGATAATCAAGTTCATATGAGCTACTTTTCTCACTGCTGTTATAAAATACTCAGATCAAAGCACCCTACGGGAGCCTGGTTTGATTTAGTCTTGCAGTTTGAGGGTACAGTCCGTCATGGTGGCAGGAGCTTGAGGAGGCTGCTGTCAATAGAATGTGATGAGTACTTGTGCTCTGCTTGCTTTCTCTTTTTTTCTCAGTTGAGGGCCCCAGTGGATGGAATGATGTCACTTGGAATTAAGTTGGCTCTTCTCACTTCAATTAACCTAATCTAGATAATTCCTGAAAGGCATGCCCAGAGTCCTGCCTCCTGGGTGACTGGGGATTCTGTCATGTTGACAATCAGTAGTAACTGCCATTAAGTTCATAGTGGATAATCTTTTGTAATTGTGCTCTTGAAAGAATTATATCAGGTAATGAACTCATAGGGGAAGAGATGTGATGGCTACAGCCAGGATAAGCAAGTTGTAGTTAAGTTGCCAGAAACTTTGAACCCTGGCCAACTCAGTTAGAATCCCATCTCTATTACCTTCAGCAAATGGAAGCTGAACTCCACAGGGCCTACACAATAAAAATGATGATAAGCCTAGTATTGTAAAAAGATTATAAGCCTCTGGGATTAAAGGGATGCTTGTTTAGAGTCGGGAACACAACATGTCCTCACTCAATGTGAGCCACTCTTCTATGTGGCTTTCAGCACAGTGTCATGGCAACCAGTACTAAAGGAAGAGACAGGAAAACCCGGCTTTGTGCTCTAAATCATCAAATTTTCCTTTGGTAACTTTATGACAGGTTATTTATAGAAACCAGGCTGGACCAGGCACATCCTTCCTGGGTTTGGGAAGCTGGGGTAGTAGTTGCCTGGGAAGCAGAGGCATGTCTATGGGCTACGGTAGTCCAATCCCTTCTCTCTCACACAGAATATTGCTCAGATGAAATCTGGTAGAAACAAGTGGAGTGGAGGAAAGAAGCCACAGAGGGACAATCCAAAGGCTGGAATAGTTGTGAAGCCATACAAACAATTCCTATCTCCATGGCTCTGTGGAGAGGCGGAAAAGGAAAACAAAGTCAATGAGTTAGCAACAATGACAGGGAAATTAGAAAGGACCCAAGGTCCTAGGGAAATCATTTCAGGAAACTAGAAAGGGGTTAACTTGTTAGCTATTAGAAGGATACTGAGCAGGGGCCTCCAGGTGCCCTGGGAGAGGGGACAGAGCATACTATGTCTCCTGCAGGGAGAGATTCTGATGAGCACATTTCTTCTGTTTTATAGGGGAAATGATGAATACACAAACGCTTTCCCCCATAACTAACAGTTTATTCTGTATTTCTTTGAGAATTCCTCAACACCAGCCACTGGGAGCGAACTTCAGATTCTGGAGCTTTGAGGGTGGACCCTTGAAAATGCATTCTGTATCAAGATCTGAGCAATCCAAATGAAATCAACTTGAGCAACCACCTGTGAGAGATAATTTATTTCTTCAGGAGGTCCTATTTCCATTCTCTAGTTTGTTGCCATTCCACAGTTAAGATACTGTTTATAAATGCACCGACAGAGTACACATCAGATCCCCTCCCTGCCAATTAAACCCTTTGTATCTTCCTGCTGTCTCGAGATTAAAAGTCAAGTAATAAATTGTGGACAATAGGCTTCACATGGTCCAGTCTTTGCTCACATCAGTCCCTAGGCCTCATCCCTCTCATCATCTCTGGCTGTTCATGTTTGCACTGCCTTTGTCTTAGGTGATTTCCTGCTGGGCCCCCTCCTGCATAGGCCTTTGTTCCAGCTCTTATCTGTGTATGGAATTCTCTTTCCTCTGATTGTGGCATGGCCAACTCCTTGGCTTTCCTAGTTAACATGAACAAGGAGCCTTCCAGAAGCAACCAATCATCAACACTTTTCACATTCTAGCATTTTTCCTGTGCACTTGCATGATGACTATAGTTTGTCATTCTCCTCTAGCTGGTCTGTCATCTTCACCACTGAATCCATAGTAGAATGTTGCTGTGCAGACTCACTGTAGACAAAAAAAAAAAGAGAAAACTCTGTCCCTCTACCTTTTCCTTCGCTGCTGTCTTTGATAACTTTGCCATTCACTTTGGCGGTAACTAATTCCTTCCTATTTCCTTCCACACCAGGCAAGCACAGCATAGCCACATTTTAGACTTTATCCTCAAATTCTGGTGCCCTGAAGAGAGACAGTGAAGTCACAAGCCTAGAAGCTGGCCAGGTATTCTGGCTCTGGTTCTGTGTTTCATCCCCATGAAACTGTGAGACCCTGTCCTTGTCCCTCTTCACATACATCTCAAGACCCAAGCATGGGGAATTTTCTCACTTGAGAATGTCTAAATTCCTTTCATGACAAAGGACAAAGCTTGGGAGAGTGAGGACAACATAATGCCCCAGGTGAGGGATGAAGGATGAATTCGACATCTAAATTGCAAGAAGAGAAATCATGAGAAAGAAAATGTTTCAGTAAAACCAACAACATGTGCAAAGGATAAAAGGTGAGTGGTTGTACAATTTTACTCAACTTCAACAGAGCCCAGCCTTGAGGATGCTCTAAAAACTTCCCAGGTGGCCTTAGTATGTAGCCAAGTTGGGAGACACAGAATCAGAACATGGATAAAAGAGAAGGGATAATGAAAGGTGATGCTAAGGAAGTCAGCTCAACACAACACACAAGGCTTAGAAGACCTTGCATTTTCTTCCCTCAGCACTGGGAAACTAAACAGTTTTTTTTGTTTTGTTTTGTTTTGTTTTGTTTTGTTTTGTTTTTTAAGGAATGATGACATGATTAGACTTGTATACTTCAGAATATTCCTGTTGTGGACTACAGATTAGAATTGGGGATGAACATTAGTTCCAAACTTATGTTCTTAGGCTCTTGCAGGCAAAAGATAATCACAGTTGAAGCTGGGCTAATGAAAGCAGAGGTGAAGAGAAGGTGAATCCCAGAGGTATTTAGCAAGTAGAGATGCTTGGGCTTGATGAAAGACTGAATGTGGGAAGGAGATGCCAAGCACTGCCTGCTGTTCATACAGTTGGGTGGAGGATGCATCGCTTGCTAAGATAGCGATCACTGGAGGGAAGGCACCAAACACAGGGTAGAGGTGATTCTGTGGCTAGATGGGTGAGGACAGCAGCCTAGAAGCTGTTGAGTTTGGGTGCCAATGGGCCATCTAAAAGACCAGAAAGAGCTCGAATGAAATCTTCGACTTAAGAGAAAACCCCTAGATTGACAATAGAGATCTGGGAATCACCAGAGAAGAATGCATGAGACTACCCAGAAGTGAGTGGGCAGTGTGGAAAGGCAAGTGTGCTCACAGGAACTCCACGTTATTCTCTCTTCCAGATAGGCAGCCCTAAACCACCAAGGGTAATTACACCGAGTGGCAAGCTGGCTTGTCCTAGCTAGTTCTCTTCAAATCTCCAGCCAGTATGAACACCTGCTGCTGGCCCATGTTACTCATGCTCTATCGGTGTAGAAATCAAACTGCTGTGCAATGAGGGAGCTGGCAAGTGTACTTTGGATTCAGATTCAGAGAGCCACTCTAAATTTCAGGTTCCTCTTTAGACTTCCCTAAATATATTGGGACTGTGTGTGTGACATCTGAACTATTTTAAAGAATGCAAGCCTAGTCACCTGAGAATGGGGATATTCAAGAACTGACTCAAGGGCCATTGAGGTGGCTGAGCAGGTAAACGTGCTTGCCACCAAGCCTAATAACCTAAATTCAGTCCCTGGGACCCATATGATAAAAGGAGAGAACCAAGTCATCCAGGTTTTCCTCTGACCTCCACATATTTTCTGTGGCATTCGTATGCCCACAATACACACATAGACAAAATAAATAAATGTGGGGAAAAAAGCACTAACTCAGTATAAAGTCTTAGAAAAATTTGCTATGAGCAGTAGCAGAATTTGCTGTGGGTGAGAGGCAGATAGGTAACTACACTCTAATTCTAGACTTTCTGTGATTTTTATCTTTGGTTTTCAATCTGAATGAATCTAAGTTACCTGTTACATCCTCCTCAATAGAAGCAACCCCTGTTGCATTATAAATAATAATGGCAACGGTGTTTCTTTTACATCTTTACAACAGCCCATAAGATACATAAAGCTCCATTTTAAAGATGAAGAAATTCCAGTGAGGCATGCACTTGGGAGGCAGGGGCAGGTAGATCTGTGAGTTCAAGGTTAGCCAGGTCTACATAGTGAGTTCCAGGACACAAAGAAACCTTGTCTCAAAAAAAAAAAAAAAAAAAAAAAAGGAAGAAAGAAAGAGAGAAACTCAGACTTGAACTAATGAAATTGACATATGTATGGCTGAAGAGCTAATTTAGTTTGTCAGTATAACTTTCCTTGAGCCTTCCAAACTAGCTTTTACTTCTTTCTTAAAGGGCCTCTGGAAGAGCCCCAGAGCCCCAGCAGAGAGCTACAAGAGATGGAAGGAGGGTCTGAGGGAAGCCCCGCCAACATCCCCTGAAAGCATCGTGTTGAGACTTTACCTTTGCCTTCTGATCCCATTTCAGCACTGATCATATGTGTCACCGCCAAAAAGCCTGAGGAAACTTGTCTGAGAGGAGCACCAAAACTGTCTGGGCAGTGGCAGAGTGTTTGCCTAGCATGTGTAAGGTCCAGGGTTCAAAACCCAGCAATAAAAATAAACAACTTTAGACTCTTAGGACTGGAGGGACTAGTGGGCCATCTACTTTGAACTCAGTATGGCTAAAGCAAAACCATAGAGGACTAGAATCCTAACTTGCTAATGTATTCCCATATGGTAGCAATGGCAATAACTTCAAACTCAGAACACAGACATAAACAAAAATAATAAAAAAAGATGAGGTGGCAAAAAAGTAGGCACTCCCCCCTACATGTTTTTCTTTTCTTGTAGCTAAATCTTCATAGAGCTGTGATTGAGAAACTTAACTATGAAAATGGCTACGGTGTTCTCTTCCATGTCTTTCACTAAAAGCATAGAAAGAAAGTAGGTGGACGTGCCTAGAAGGTAGAGTGGGTAGAACTAGTCAGGGACAATAGGATTATTGGTTACAACAGTTTATTATTCACTAGTCACTAGAATTAGGCATAATAATAGTTTGCATTTATATAGTATGTTCTAATTTATAAAGGGCTTTTATGACATTATCTTATTTGATCCCACTGACAACTTTGTAGACAAGGAATGCATAATTATCTCGTTTTATAGATGAGAAAAACCAAGACTTAGAGAAGTTAAAGAATTACTTTCAGTTATTAAACTAGAGCCTGAACTAGAAACCAAATGTTCTTACTTAGAAAGCTTGAACTTGACAAAGGTCATTAAGCTACACTTAGCTTGAACCCCAGGGAGGTTAAAAGCGTTTGCTTTTAAACACCGTGTTCCATTAGTCGTTCAACAGATATTTACTGTGTCTTGTTTTCTTAGCTCCTTGCTCATTCTAAATATAATCTGCATGCTCTTGCTGAAGCAGGTACTCATTAATGAAGACAAGTTTGCGTAAGGCTTCCAGAAACTTCTCCATACCTCAGCAACTCATTTGACCACAGAAGCAAACACAAGCCTGTGGCCTAATCGCAGAGTCCCCACAAGCACTAATTGCAGGGAAGATGAACCAAGCAGTGACTGAGGCACAGCCCAAAGACTGTCACTCAAGGCCTCTCAACCTTTGAGCAATGGACTCATGAAAAGCTGCAAAGAAGCCTATGTGGTAGCATCCAGCCAGGGGCCAGTGGGAAACAATGAAAAAGCTTTCACTCCTAGGAGTCGGTGTCGGTGTCGTTCTCTTTTGCCCTGCTAGCATTTCTCCTTAAGTACTGGTAGCATCTGTTGGCTGTCTTAGAACTTGTCTAGCCTTAGCAGAGCACATCAAAAAGCACCCTGTGGAGCTCGACCCCTGGGGCTGCTCTGTAAATAGAACCTGTGACGCCTGAAGGGAAGACAGCCAGAAAGCTCTACTGGGACTCCTGGCCTGTCCTTGAGAGCTGGAAAAGACAGCCCAGCTGCAGGAGTCTCACACCGAGGGGGTCTTCTGACAGGCTCCGCACTTTCCTCTCTTGCCTCTCCTTTCCCTGCTCAATCCTCTGCCAGCATGCTTTATCCATCCTGTCTGTCAGATGATATTGTACAAGAATCCAGCTCGCCCTGTCTATTTATAGAAGCCAGTCCTGCCGATTCAGCCCCTGGGGAGCACATTTGGTTCTGGATTATGTCTCATGTGAAAATGTATTTATTCCCAACCAATTCAGCCCCACCTTTGTCCCATCTCATCAAATACTTCTCTTTGAATGGCACACACTGCTCCTTTGTCCACTTAAAATGGTGTTCTACGTCACAAAGGTAGTTCATTCGAATGAAGCGTGTCACAGACTATAAATATATAGATAAAAATTTGAAAGTTTCCTAGGTAGGCTCTTGCTCCGAAGTAAAATTGTTGGTGCCTTTTAATTGATTAATCAATTAATTAATTTTAGCTTGTAGGTCTGGTGAAACGACTTATGGGTAAAGCTTTGGTAGTAGGACCGGAGACTCAGACTTGAGAGGTCTCCCAAGCAAAGTTAATTAGATCATCAGAAGAGAAAGAGGAAGGAAATAAACACTGATCTTTCAGCCTGGGGGAGGAGAGTTCTCAGAGAGACACAGAGCTGGGAAAGATGTTTCATATGCTAAGATTGATAGCCAGCTAGTGCCAGTCATCAGCATTCTAGGAACCACAGTTACAAGTGCTAGAAAGCCCCAAGAAAGCCTCACAGATCCCAAACACAGGACAGGCACATTAACATCTCAGGAGCTAGAAAAATTCAAATAGAAGAGATTGACTTGCCAATATGCCTGAAGACCTGAATTCAATGTCCAGGTCCCACATAGTAGAAGGAGAGAACTGACTCCTGCAGGTTATCTTCTGTCCTCCACACTTGCACCCTGACACGAGTGCACACACACACACACACACACACACACACACACACACACACACACACACACACACTCACACTCACACACTT
The DNA here is from genome assembly GCF_003668045.3 of Cricetulus griseus. Lineage (NCBI taxonomy): Eukaryota > Metazoa > Chordata > Mammalia > Rodentia > Cricetidae > Cricetulus > Cricetulus griseus. Next base: position 75,987,485 of record NC_048601.1, on the reverse strand, counting down.
GTGCATGTGTTCCTTGAGCCTTAAGACCAAGGAAAGAGATAGACTTCTCTTGCTTTGTGTTTTGAGTTTTGAATCAGGAACATCCCCTACCCCAGCCACTGTGGGTGTTTCAGGCTAGCCTCTAACTAACTATCCTACAAACCTGGACCACCACACCCTGCTCCAGGGAAACTTTTGATCCAGTCTCTCTTGCTACTCTTTAATGCTGCTGATGTTGCTGCTTTACTCACTGCTATGTGTATAACCTGGAAAATTGTAGTCAGGCACTTGACTAACAAGTCCCACTGGTTTTTCTCTTTCTTAGAGCAGAATCTGACAGACTGTGCACTTAAGTGGCAATAATAACACCAGTTCCCCCACACCTGGATCGAGGCTAGGGAAGCAGTCAGCCTCCGGTCCTGCTGACTTCAGAGAAGGATAATTGCTGCTGGTTTACAGCCCAGGCTCCCTGGAGACCCTGATTTACTGGGATTGTGCCTCTTGTGAGTTTTTTGATGGGGTAATGATTGAAGTGTCTGCACTTTTCTTGCTTTGTAATGATTATGGAAGAAAAGTAAAACCCACTGTTAGTGCTTGCTGCTATATAGTTATTTTATTTCAGTTTAATTTGCCATTTTAGGTTTTTAATGCTGGTGCTTAAGTAAACCAAAGTTAAAATTTTCTCACCATCATCCAAGGAATAGAATGAGGGTAGACTAAGGAGAAAAAAAAAGGAAAAAAGAGGCAAGGTTCAGTGTTTCTAACGGTGTCAGTCAAATACTAAAAGAAAGGGTGGTTGGTGATATAACTCAGAGGCAGAGTGAATATCTAAGGGTTACAAGTCTCTAGGTCTGATTAACAACAACAAAAAGGACAAACAAAACAAGAATGAGAGCCTGATGTTGGTGGCGCACACCTTTAATGCCAGCACTCAGGAGGCAGAGGTAGGCAGATCTCTGGTCTCCAGAGCAAGTGCCAGGATAGGCTCCAAAGCTACACAGAGAAACCCTGTCTCAAAAAACCAAAACCAAAACAAAACAAAACAAAACAAAACAAAAAAAAAAAAAAAAAAAAAAAACCAAGAATGAGGGCTGACCAGTGAGACTGCTCATGGATAAGGGTACCTGTCATCAGGCCTGATGACCTGACCTTGATCCTCCAGGGTCCATGTGATGAAGCCAACACTCGCAAGTTGTCCTCTGACTACCACATACATACACAAAAAATATATTAATGTGAAATAGTAATAATGACAATGACAGTAATGAATAAAAGACTGATATCCATGCCTAATATCTGTCAATACTTTCCTTATGAGACACAGAGAGACCCAAAGAGCAACCTCAGGAATCCCAAGGTCCCTCTCCAGCAGGAGTCAAATGAAGTCAGTGTGACCTATGACTAGTCATGAAAAAACCTGGGGTATGGTCATGTTACTTGGGCAAGACAGAGTGGCTGAGAATCTCAAAATTATACCAGAGAGATCAGAGAAACATCACTTGCATATCATCAAGAGATTCTTTTTCCCACTTTGGCATCTCATATCTTGAATTATAAATGCATCATGAAAAGATCAGACACTAAAAGACAGCCTTTTACTTATTCTCATTGAGAAACAAAACTGCAGTGGGCTGGATGCCTCAGATCACTGAATGCATTATCAATTTTGAAGGAAAAGAATAAACTTTCAGGAGCTGGAGAGAAGGCTTAGCACCTGCCGCCAAGTCTGCTAACCTGAGTTGAATCCCCAGAATCCACAAGGAGAGAACGAACTCTGATGGGTTGTCCCCTGACCTCCACAAGAACGCCATGGCACCTACACATACAAATACACACATAAATAAATGTCATTGTTTGAAGGTTGGAGAGGGGGTATAGAGATGACTCAGAAGTTAAGATCACTGGCTGCTATTTTAGAGGTCTGAATCCAATTTCCAGCTCCCACATGGCAGCTCACAACCATCTGTAACTCCAGTTTCAGGGGACTCCACACTCTCTTCTGGCCTCCACAGGCACTACACACAGTACACACACATACATGCAGGCAAACACCCATATGCATAAAAATAAATTAATTTTTAAATTTTGAAAAAACATAAAAATTCACAGCATTTACAGGATCTTAGAGATGGAGTGTCAGACTGTGAAGTTAGGGCTTTTTCATTCTTGTTGTACTCTAAGACTACAGCGGATTTTGGCACATTCACCTTTTGGGACCCATCCAGTTTTTGAAGATAGCTATATTTTCAGTCTGTCTTTACATGTTCAGGGTCATTTCCATACTTACTGAGCATACTTATGCTTTAGATTTTGAGTCACGCTAAATGCTTTTCTCAGAGTAATCTCAGTGCAGCCAGTTCCAAAATAAGGCCACAGCTTAGTGCTTTCCTGACTATAGTGTATCCAGTTATGGAATGGGAAACTGCAATAAATAGCCTTTATGGTCCTTTTGAAGGTAGGCTTTATGGTTCCATGGATAGAGCAAGAATGGGAGGGAAGCATAGGAAAGATTAGAGACTTGAGGCAGGTAAGGAGAAGAGGTGAACGTGACATTTTTTTCAGAGCTGGGTTGAACCCTGTTCCTTGTGCTGCTGGACAAACTTTTCCACTGAGCTAGATCTTCTACCTTGGACCCTACTTAACAAATTTATTCTTTATTGAGGAGAGAAATGTTGAATTATGCGTGTTGAATATTTTCTACTCGAATTGTTCACTCCCAAAATGCACCCTTAGCTGCTATGGTGCTGTCCTGGGACGCGCTAGGCAGTTGCTTAGACTGGTGCCTATGCAATGGTCCCCAGTGCAGAAGGATGCAGCTCACATTGGAGTGTCCTAAGCACTCTCCAGGACCATACAGGAATTGATTTTGTCTCAACTCCATGTAACTCAGCAGCTTGCTGTGTCTAGTCATTAACCTGTTAAAATGACATCTATTGACACTGAGACAACTGCAGGATAAAAGAGGAAGACATTGCCCACCCAGTAGTTAAGAAGATGCAGAGGAAATGATTTTCAGGCAGAGAGAAATGCTAAATACTAGGGAATTCAGGGGACAGAGCAGAATCTCCAAGATCAGCCTTAGCTACATCTTAAAATGCCAGTATTTAGCATTGTCACTTGTTCTAGTTTCTTTTTGAATATTTCTCAAGACTCCTTTTTTTATCCAGGAATTATTTATGCAGATTTTACATGCTTGGAGATGCTTGTTGTCTTCCTGTTGTTCTAATTTAATTTCTCTGTGGTTGGAGAAGATACTGTGATGTAGCACAGGCTGGCTTAAAACTCTGTACATGTGTGAGGTTAGCCCCTGATTTAAGATTCTCCCATCCTGGTCACTACAGTGATGGAGCTTCGGGATACACCACCATGCCTGGATGATATTTTTTTTTCCACTCTGCCTTCCTGTGAGCCAGTGAAAAACTTTTGTCATTTTTGTTTGTTTGCTTGCTGGTTTTGAGACAGGATTTCATGGTGTAGCCCAGGCTGGCCTCATATTCATAATCTTCCTGCGTTAGCTTCCTGAGTTCTGGAATTACAGGTGTGTACCATCTTATCCAGTAGTTGAGCATTTTTTATAATTCTGTTTTATTTACATATAGCTTTTGCATAGCATTGTGTGTGTGCATGTGCATTGCTCATGTACTCATGTGTGTGGTTGCTTGAGTTATTAGATTATATACACATAATTTACCTTTGTTATTGTTGTCTTTTTGAGACAGGGTCTCACCATGTAACTCTGGCTGGTCTGGAATTTGCTATGTAGACCAGGCTGGCCAGAATTCGCATGGATCCACCTGCATCTGCCTCCTAAATGCTGAAACTAAGGTATGTACCACCCTACCTAGCCACATATTTATCTTTATGTCATCATTTGATCAGTTCGAATAACATGAATAGTCAAATTATAAGTGGTGCTCAAAGTCTAGCACTTTAATATATGGACTCCTTCTGAGAAGGATGCGATGCCATACTGGGGCAGGTTTCAGAACGCCTGCAAGTCTCAGAGGGACCTTTATGCTCCAAGGGGCTAAAGAGATGGTTCAATGTTGAAAGCACTTGCTATTCTTCTGGAGAACTGGGGTTCAATTCCCAGCAGCTAAAAAGTAGCTCACAACTGTCTGTAACTCTTCAGTTCTAGGGACTCTGACACCTGCCATGGGTACCGGCATGCACGTGGTATGCAGACATATATGAAGGTCAAATATACACACAAAAAAATAATAAGCATAAAATAGATGCCCTGAAATATCTGTATAGAAAGATTTCCATTATCCATTCTAGTAAGAAAGTGATAAATTAGATCATTAAAACCCAGACAAAAATTCCAAATTTCATATTTTAGCTGTATAACTTTTAAACTTCTTAAATACTAAGAGGAAGGTTTAGCAATGACAAAATTGAAATATTCAAATTTTTGCATGATGATTTTATTTTAATTTTTTTGCTAATATTTTCTGCAAGGGAAGAAATAGATTATGACTCATCCTGGATCATCAGATCACATGAGATTCATGAACTGGGTCATCTGGCTTTCTGGAGGATGTGGAGATTCAGGGATCATAAAAATGTGGGGTTGAATATCAGCTTTGTCACTGATTAGCTCTGTGGCATTAGATAAATAGCTTAAAATTTGAATAACATGTTTTCTGATTTATAGTATATAGTTGAACATTTTCCCTGCAGCAGTTTGTTGTCAGGATTAAATAACATCCAAGAATGTCCAATTCCAAGCATAGGAAAGAAGGTCAACCAAAGGTCTTCCTTTGCTAGGGGCTCCTGTTAACTTTTCCTGAGAAACAGATATTCCACCTATGCTTCCCTCATCAATCAAGGCTTGTATTTAGTTTTGCCATCTTGACATATAAGTAAGAGGCATCTCTCAGAGAAATGTGCTACATAGTTAATATTTTAGTAATACTAAAGAAATTCCTTCCTCGAGGATCATAAAATAAGCAGCCAGTATTTCCTGATCACTGACTATGCATTAGGCAAGGGGTAGACCCTGAAACACCGAGTGCCATGGGTTGCACACAGATCATCTTTGAGATCTGTAGAGATGGAGCTAAGAAATAACAGAGGTTTGGCATCTGGATCAGTTCCCCAGGTACGTGCTTGACTTGAAGAAGTTACTCAGCTTCTTTATGCCTTGGTTTCCTCATCTATTAAATGAGGCTCGACCTGTGAGTTTAAATTAGGTCATGTCCATTAAACACTTCAGGTCTTTGGAAGAAATGCATTTACAGACCTATAAACAGCATGATTAATGTCCTCACCAGCATTATTATGGTTGATGATGGGAAATAGTTCAATGCACATGGCAACTTCAGAGTTGGGAACATTTGCTACAGAGAAATTGAAGCTGAAGACTGCTGGGGAACATTTCCTCCATCCTCTTTGTGCCGCCTTAAAACATATCTCACCCACAGAGGGACTTTTGCCAATAAATTGCAACACAATGTGAACATACCAAGTCCTCTGAGTCACCTCTTCACACTGGTAAAAGTTCTTTTAGGAGAATCTTCTGTGGAGGTACAAATATTTCCAAGGACTTTTGTAAGAAACATCAAATATGAGTTTTCTATCAAATACTATAAAACTTGTGTTTAGGACAAGGAATTAAGGCCTTTTTAGTCTCTCCCACTTCATAACACTTGTAAAAGTTTTAATCTTCCCCACCCAGTAAAACTTTTCTCAAAGGCCAACTGCTCTCCATACTAGAAATTTGATGGCTTGCAACAGTGACCTTTTCCTCCTCAGAGCAGTGACCCCATGGTGTCACTTGCATTTCCTAGTCACCAATTCTTTTCAGACTAGCAAACTAATTAAGACTGTGAGGACACCAGTCAATGGGAAAAGGAAAAGGTCATTACCTTCTGTAGAATAAAAAACCAACTGTGCCTTTGCCAGTACACACATTTGGCTGAGTTTGCCTTGTCTGGACACATTAGTTGGAATAGCCATCCCTTTGTTTGCCACGCCAAACTTACTTCTAATGCATACAGTCTCCTCCTACATACACAGAATGTCTGCTGGGTTTGTGTAAGCAATATGGATACAGCATCTAGTATATTCCAAGTGTTATGCTAAATTTCCCTCATTATTTTGTAAATTTCTCAGGCCAGCCCCGAACACTCTTCACTCTGTTTTCAAACTCTACATAGAGGGCAGTTACTAATGGAGACTTTTAAGAGCTCCCTATGCAAAAGGATAGATGGCTCCCTGAATCCCAGTCATCTCACCTGACTTTGTCTTTCTGCATAGGTCTAGTTACCACCGTCTGTCATATTTACATTGTCAGGCTTATTCTCTGCTCTGCCCTCACAATACAAAGACTATAAGGAAGGATTTTGTTTCCTCTCTATCCTCGGGGTCTAACACTGTGCCTGATGCATGGAGGGCATTTATGAGTGAGTGACCATGAATGGTCCTGTGAATGAGGTAGCATTGATGCCATTTTGTTGTATCAAATGCAAGGTTTGAGATGTGCTCATGGACATACATGTGACTGAGCTGCACTAGAAAGTCTAACACTGACCTCAAGCCCTCTGCCTTCAGGGAAGATCATGGAGATGATACTTGACAGCCATGGTGTGTTTCTTAGAAGAGTTGTGGTGGCAATGGGGAACGGATAAAGGCCACAGCTGTGTCTAAAGCATCAGACAATCGGGACCGAGTAAGTATATTCCAGTAAATTGTCCTTTTCTTCCCTTCTGATAAAAGTGGTCGCCATATTCAAGATGGACTGTATATATGTGTGCATGAAATGGAAAAAAACTATTCCAAGCAACAAAACAAAAGGTATCCCAGCTAACTTTCTTATTAGTTCTTACTAGGTAAGGAACATCAGGGCTCCAGCCTTCTATAACTTCTGTATTCACTTGCAGATGTCCAGTAAGGAGAACTAAGATAGGCAGCTTTACTCTTATCCCCACTACTCACTGGTGGAGCTACCAGCAGCAAGTACTTTTTTTTAAAACATTACTTTTTAAAAATAATTTACTTTTATTTCATTTGCATTGGTATTTTGCCTGCAGGTATGTCTGTGTGAGGTTGTCAGATCTTGGAGTTACTGAAAGGTTCAGGCAGATACCTAAGCAGCTTAAAGGGCCCTGTGTTGTGTGGCCACGTCATGGTCATGGCTACCTCACTCATTATAGGGCTGGGCTGCGTAGGGACTCTGTGCCCGTGTGCAAACTCCCCCTTTTAAACCTGTACCATTATTCTCCCCCCTCTCTCTTTCCACTGGTCGACCTCTCTCTCTCTCTCTCTCTCTCTCTCTCTCTCTCTGTCTCTCTCTTCCTTTTCTTCACTTTTGCTCTCTCTTACTCTCTGTTCTTCCATTTTCTTCCATTTCTCTCTCCCTCTCTCGCTCTTCCGCCCTATAATAAACTGGTTAATGTGCTCTCTATACTCATGTCCATCTCTCAAATTTCTAATTTAAGCAAAAGAAAAACAGTTACAGACAGGTGTGAGCTGCCATGTGGGTGCTGGGGATTGAACCCCGGTTCTAAGGACAGCCAGGGCTCTTAACCACTGGCTGTCCAGCCCCAACAAGTATTTTTTAGAAAATTTATTCTTTGTGTCTTTCGCATCATGTATCCCCATCCCACCCATCTGCTGTCCCCTCAAACCCACCCTCTGCCCCTGAAACCCCCCTCAAGAATAAAACAAAATAAAATTTAAGAGAAAAAAAAAATAAAAGGGAGAAAGGGGAGCTTTCTGCCTGCATGTATCGAGTAGTGCTCTTAACCCCTGAGCCATCTCTCCAGCCCGGAAAGGGGAAATTTCATCATGGAAACTGCAGTGTGACACAGTGAGTCACACAGGAATCCCCTTTATCCATTTTTCTTTTACGTTCAACGCAAAGAATCATTGGTTTTGTTCATGGTCCCTGGTCTCTGCTACACTATCCACACTGGCCCTCAGTGGAACTCTTCCTGGACATCTTGTTGCTGACCTGTGTGGTGATGGAGATCCTGTAGCCCTGGGTCCACAGGACCGTCCCTACCCCACCCCGGTGCTCCGGCAGAAAACAAATGGGGTGGATTTGGGGGTGGGCCAACACTTAACCCTGGTTCTGGGCCGGGGTAATTGTAGGGTTGGCCACCCCGCCAGCCCTCCCTTCTTCGCCCCCAGGGAGAACTCTCCAGCGTTGTGCTGGCTAGTTCACACCTCGCAGCGATAAGCAAGGGGTGGGTCAGTTCTCCTCCTTTCACCTTCGCAGGGTCTGTTCTTCCATCCCTTCAGGGCCAAGCCCTACCGTTTTGCCCAGGTGTAGGGGCCACTACTCTCCCGAGTGGGCGCAAGGATTTAAAACTGAAAGTTTGAAGAAAACTAATAATCAAGAGGTCAAATATCTGCTTCCTCTTCAACATTTTGTCCTACGATGATTCTCCTTGTGGGAAAAGAGCAGCGTTCAGGGCCAGTTTTTCTCAGTCCTCAAGGCTGAGAGGGGAGGAGGTCCTTGCCTAGGGAAGAAGGTTCTCTGCTAAAAGAAATTATCCTAGGAATGTGGTCGAGTCAGCATGAGAAAGGGACACTCTGGAAGTCAGAAGGGCAGGTAGTGAGGGAAAGCAATAGCAAATGCGCAGGTGTGTGTGCTGCTCCGGGAACACTGCTGTATGCCTGCAAATGAAAACCTGGGTTTGTAGGTAACATTTACCTTTCTCTATAGCAAGGGAGCTAACAAATAAAAAACGGCCAATGAAGCCTGGCAGTGGTGGCGCACGCCTTTAATCCCAACACTGGAGAGGCAGAGAGAGCCAATCACACCAGTAACTGAACAAAGCAGATGCAGTGGCCCACCGCCAAGCACTGGGCTGAGCTCCTAGAGTTCAGTTGAAGAGAGGGAGGAGGGATCATATGAGCAAAGGGAGTCAAGAGTACGATGGGGAAAACCACAGAGACAGCTCACCCGAGCTAGTGGGAGCTCACAGACTCTGGACTGAAAGCTGGGAAACCTGCATGGGACCGAACAAGACTCTCTAAATGTGGGTGGCAGTTCTGTGATTTGTTTTTTTGTTTTTTGTTTTGGGTGTGAGGGTGTTGAGATAGAGTTTCTCCATAGCTTTGGATGCTGTCCTCGAACTTGCTCAGTAGACTAGGCTGGCCTCGAACTCACAGAGATCCACCTGCCTCTGACCCTGGAGTCCTGGGAATAAATAAAGGTGTGCAACACCACTGCCCGGCTGCGACTTGTTCTGCTGGTGGGGGAGGGTTGGCAGTAACTCAGGTGCATAAACTGGCTTTTTGGAGCTCATTCCCTGTGGTGGGATACCTTGCTCAGCCTTCATACAGGGGGAGGGGCTTGGTCCTGCCTCAATTTGGTATGCCAGAGTTTGTTGACTCCCCAAGGAAGGCCTTACCCCCTATGAGGAGTGGATGGGGGTAGAGGGGGCGAGGCGGGCTGCCAGAAGGAGATTAGGAGGGAGAGGGAACTGGTTTTGGTATGTAAAATGAGAAATAAATTTTTTTAAAGAAAAAAAAATGGTCAATGAAGAAACCACGATGGGCAAGGCACACAACCACAAACAACTTAGGAAAGCCCAAATTTCATTTCTAAATTGCTATATATCTTTAAATGATGGTAAACATTTAAAGTCATAAAGTTTAATTTAACTATACTTAAAATATAAGCTAACTCTATATAACTTAAATTTAACTCATGTATCTTTAAATGATGAGAATCATCATAAAGGTCTATTTCAAATTAACAAAATATTTATACCCCTCAGTTCATCCTGTAAGCCATTTACAAAGGTGCAGCTTTTTATTACAAAAAGGGATTTTTCTCTAACTAAAGGCAAATATTTAACTAAACAGATACTAAACAGACAGTCCTCAAGTGCTCAGAGATCTAAAGAACATGACATTTAAAATGTTTTGTTGAAAAGCTTTTTATAACAGATAGATAGGCCAGCTGCTGGCTCCACCCCATTTCCTCCAAGAAGACTGATGGGCACTGAAGAAACTTCATCTCTAGTCAATGACAACACTGGTCACTGAGCAACCCTGCCCTTCACTTCAACTGCTACAAAGTATTCCAGACTGTGGACAAGTGGACAGTGGAATCGACTTTCCCCACGTTGCTTGGGCCAACAGTAGGCAAGTCTTCCTATAGTCTGTAATCCACAGGTCACATGCTATCAGCAAGAAGGCAGGTGTCCTGCAGCCCGCTACTATGGCTGGAGGACCTTGAGGATGGCTGTCCATGCAGCCTGCTGGCAAGTCTCTGTTATTCTTTAATCATTGATTCAGGTAAAATCTTATCCTTCTCAAGGACTCTGATGCTTTTGACGACTGGTAGTCTTGCCAGCTTAAAGCAAAACAGATTTCAGGAACAGGTATTTTGGGGTTTATCTATGTGAAGATAGAAAACTAAGGTGTATGGATGTAAGGTATGAAGGTCTGGGAATGTAGTCATGAAGGTCTGAGAAGTAGTTACAAAGTTCTGAGAATGGAAAGGTCTAACATGGTGGATAAATGCAAGTTATGAAGGTCTGAGAATGGAAGGTATAAAAGTCTGTGAATGAAAGGTATAAGATAGTAATGTAAGGTGTATGAATTAAAGTTATGAAGATCTGAGGATAGAAAGGCTTAAGTGATGATAAAGTGAGTTTTGAGACATTAAAAAGAATGAAATATGATCCTGATTTCTCTATTTCTCATGCTACTTATCATAGTCAGTTCTACAATACCACTGTATGATCATAACTACTAGGTCAAGATTAAGATGCTCTTCATTGTCTTAAAAAAAAAATCTGTCAATTTTAAAAAGTTAATGCTTTCAGCCAAGTTGCTTCTAACAAGAATATGCTGCTAATGTGTCTAATACTTATGCTTCCACAAACTCTAAGGATTCTTGTAAGTTCCAGGGAGCTGAATTGGATCCAAACAAACAGGTCTAAGAGGCACCAGGGAGTTTTGTACAGCCTGGACTGCAATGAGACAACCAGCTACCCCAGGACGTGGCAGCACCCCAACCTTCTCAGGTCCCCCAAAGATGGTCAATGCCCCCCACGTCAGCAGGAAGGAGTCTTGAGAATTCGACGCCCTTATACCTTAACCTGCCATGTCTAACACCCCACCTTTTTAAATAATAAGTAGAGGTGGGAATAAAAGGTTCAGGCTCTAATACTGATCAGCAATATCTCTTTAAGAGACAGACCCTGGCTCCTGACAACAGTCAGGGCACGCACAGGAAAACGTGCTATGTCATCACCACGTCACCCACCACGCATTACGGCCTGCTGAGGACTCTGGGCATGCATGGAACCTCAGTGCACATGCGCAGTCTTCCCTTTAAAAGTCCCAACTTCCCTGCTGCTCACTATCTTTACTCTTTTCTATCTCTGCTGTTTCTTCTTGGCTCTCTCTCACCTACGAGCTCTCTCTGCCTCTCTATGGTGACTGGCCATGGCGGTCAGCCATTACCTCAGTTCCTCTTCTTTTTTAGTCTCCCTACTGTGCCGGGCCCTATAATAAACTGAATATGTCTCATCTGCCTCTTTTTCTCTTTTTCTTAATATCTAATTTAAACAAAAACATAACAGATGGAAGGTAGAAAGAAAGAGAAGGTTGCTGTGACCCTAGGCAAGACCGTTTATTCACTGCAAGGGGGCACTTTTGTCACCCACACATGTGGATGGGATGCTTTTCTCCTTGTGGGAAAAACACCTACAGAAGAAGATGCGATACACCGCCTTATAGGCATGGAAATGATTTCCATAAACCACAAAGGAAGTTGGGAAATGTAGTCTTTTAGCAGGAAACAATCATTCCTAACTCTGAGAGGATATATAAAAATGCAGGGTCAGGGTGTTATAGTTCTTTTCTGTTGATTCTATGTCAGAGGGTGTAGTTCTGGGTCCACTGAAGGGGGTGTCCTCTGGTTATGTAGAAAGGGAAGAATCCTAATTTAATCAGCTGTGATGGCCTAGGCAATTGCTGCCCTGTATTCTTGAAGAGACTTGGAAATAATTATTAGAAGCAAATGATTTGACTGCAAAAAGTAGAACTGAGAGATTTTCTGGGAAGGGTAGAGGAGGGGGAGCAGTGGAGCTGGGAGAAACAAAGTAGGCGAGTGATAGACAGTGGTCATAGAGCTGACTCAAAGTGTCAATGACTGATCCCATGGCCAGAACTGCTGCATAGATATGAGCTAGCAGGAGTAGCAGAGAGCTGCAGAGCATCAAGGGAAGGGAACAGGATAAAATAGAGGACTAATGTAAAGAAGCAGATCTGACCTTCAGTGAAAAGGATGGAGGCTCCATCAGCATCTCCACAGCATCTAAAAGGTGTTTGCACATGTATTGAGAACAACTGGAGGGAGCTGTTGTAGGTTGAAAGCTATTCAGAGAGCTTATGTGGAACATTTTGTTTGGATATAGGGTGAAGTTCTGTAAGTAAAATATTTAAAGGACAGGGTAAAAGCATAATTATGAGGATAATAAAAAAGAAAGGAATGATCCATGGAAGACCCAGAGAGGTAGAGAAACAGAAGCCCATGCACAGGAGGAAATTGTGGTTGAATTTTTGTCTGGCTCATGTCTCAAGTCACCATCTCAAACCAGTTAGGATTTGTTGGGATGGAAGCCATATTGTTCAAGGAGAAGAGTGAAAATCTTAGAGTCAAGGAGTTGAGCTGGTCCTGAAGGATGTTAAGCAGATCTGAGCTGATGAGACAGAAAAGTTAGCTGACACTTCAGTACATCCAGATGTTTTAGTTCTGAGTCCCCCAAATAATGTCTAGAGTGCCTATAAGTGGGTTGAGTTGGATGACCGATGGCCCATTAGTCACTTGAACTGCTTTTGGGGGTCATTGATCTCTCAATAACTGCTTCAAGACTGACAGAAGAGTGACCTGGGGACAGCAGTTAGAGTACATCAGAAGAGAGTCCATCCAGGAGGCCATGAAAAAGCTTAGCAGTTGACAAAGATCCAGAACATAAGTAATAATGTACAGCTTTGTGTGGAATGTTAATAGATGAAATTACATGAGGAAAACATCTATATCAACATTAAGGTGGGTTAAACGCAATTGTCCAACTAGCTGGGCCATGCACCAGAGCTGGTCAGGCCCACACAGCCAGAAATGGGCAGGCCTACACAGCCAGGAATGGGCAGGCCTACACAACCAGAGGCAGAAATAGCAGACTTATGGGAGGTCTTATTTCTCATGCAACTGTGTCCTGTAATGAGGTTAACATGAAATTTACTCTAGTGGGATGGTGCTGCATCCAAAAGAACTACTTGAGCCTGGGGGTTGCCTATTATGCAAGTGTATTGTAAATTTAACCCATTTTACTCAGGCATTCAATTTTTCATAACCAGTTTTTTTATATATCTCATTTTTAATATTACTCTACAGTAAACAAAGTTTACTTTAAACTTGCCTTTGAGTTACTTGCTTTGACAACATATTCAGAAGGCTGTATAATGGTAGATATAAATTGGTCTAACCCTCTAAATTTGTCTCTGTAAATAAATTACATTTGTTTTCGAGACACGGTTTCTCTGTTGCTTTGGAGGCTGTCCTGGAACTAGCTCTTGTAGACCAGGTTAGTCTTGAACTCACAGAGATCCACCTGCCTCTGAGTGCTGGGATTAAAGGCATGCACCAACAATGCCCTGCTATAAATTATATTTGTACTTAGCATGGTTTTCCATTAACTTGTATATCTTAATTATCTTTAACAGTTTTCAACATTTTACAAGATTAGGATTTTGCACTTTTATCCCTGGTAAATTTGAGCCTTAAATATTACAATTCTTGAATTAAACATCCTTTAGTATTAAAATAAATTTTAACCATTAATACAATTCACAGAGAGACTAGGAATCTCATTTTTATGATCCTTTTATAGTGTATTTTTACAAAATGTCAATTTTTTATGACTTATTTTCTCCAAGTAACTAAAACTTAACAGAGATAGCAAAAATATCCATTTTTTATGACTCAGTTTTACCAAATAGCTAAAGCTTAACAAGGAGCAAAAATATCATAGTTTTCCTATATGACTCAGTCTCATCAAATAGCTAAAGCTTAACAAAGATACCATAAAGAAAAAAAATCACAGTTTTTATATGAACCAGTTCTAAAACAAACCATCTGGGCATAGAAGAGAAGTGTAGAGATACCATGTGATCATCTTAACCAAGATGGTGGTAAAGTTATATGGCCTGTTTCCATCCTGATGTGGCCATCAGCCAAAACAGTGACAAGCCACATGGTTGCTGCTCCGTCAGCCAAGATGGTACCCCAAGGTCAGCCCACCAGGCACATACCATTTCTTAAACAAGAGCCGATTCCAAGTTCCATATATGGTATTTATAGCAAACTTAAATTATCATTTAATCCTTTTAAAAAACATACTCAATGAGCTTACAAATCCTAAAATACAGAAGGCTAAAGTTTCACACAAGTTTTCAAGATAGTAAACAAAACCAAGGAAAAGTGGGGGAAAATTCAGAGTTAAGCACCTTGTCATTTGTAACCTCGATGAGAAATATTTGACTTTTTGCTTGTTCTCAAGCACAAAGTGTCTTTCCCTGATCATTCTGTTTTGCTCTCACCCTCCCTGTCATAGAGTCAGGTGGCCAGACTGACCCAAACTTTGAAGGAAATTTTTAAACAAGCATGCTTGGGCCTGGAGCAGACAGGCCAAATTCCCACTCCTGAGCCAGCCTTTTCAGTAAAGTAGAATAGTTTTTCAATATTATCCATACCACAAAGACATTTAAATCTCTGTAAACCTGAACTCAGTGATTGACATATCTATAAACAGTTTGTGTTCGTTTCTACAGATAGGAGCCAACAATCTGTAATATATTTACCTCTTGTCTGTTAAAGATACAAGCAGGATTTTCCAGACCTGGAGAGGCAGACACACAAATAGGCCAAAAGCATAAGGCAAAAGAGGCACAAAGAAAAAAGTGTTCTATATTTCCTCAGTTAGAAATAATTGCAAAGGTTCAAGTTTAGAGGCCCAGCAAAAAAGATGGGCATTCTGGCTCTGGGTGAGAAAGATTAATGTGAACTGTGAGTCACGTGGGGGGAGGGTTCTCAACCATATTAGCATTCCTTCTTGTGGAGTTACCTACATCAATTTAATTATTAAAAATCAAAGCTCAGAATTTGGGCAAGGGGTGGCCATTTGTCCAATATATATATATTAAGGCCTGTTTGGACTGAGACCTGAACAAATGAGCATCCCCAAGCCATTACAATTCCGGGGTTAATAAGCCACAGGGCCAGCGGAAGGTTCTCAGGACTTCTGGCTAGTGAAAATATAAGACATCAGAGAATTCCCAGAATTAGGATTCTCAGCCAAACTCTCTCACATTGTTGAGTGGTATTCACCAGAGAAGACTTCTTGGACATGGGTTTAAGCCAAAAGAAAATCTTTATTAGCGGGCTGGCAACTTGATATTTGGGATCCCAGTGTAGCCCTGAGCCTTCCTCAGGATGTGCTTTTAAGCACACAAAATGATTGAAGGAAACTTTTAAACAAGCATGCTTGGGCCTGGAGCAGACAGGCCAAATTCCCACTCCATATCTTGGGTTGACCTAACTCAGTTAACAAGAACAGTTAGCCAGAGTCAGAACTACAGAAGCCAAAAAGCAAGGTTAATACATTTAACGATTTCTCCGTAACTATAGACTTTTATAGATTAGGTCTTTGTTTTGTTTTGGCAGTGTCTACATGCTGAGTTTTACAGCCTGAATGGTACTTCTATCATGGAGTAAGTTGTGCAGGTCTGGAGTTCTTTTACTGCAGCCAATGGGAAGTCTCCAGTGCTGTCAACTGAGATAGTCTTAAGAAAGAAAGAGAACAGCTCTAGTGGGCTTCCAGACCTAACTAGAGTGCCTTTGCATTGGGCCTAATGTATTCCCTGGCATTTTGCTGTGTGCATATGTGTTCTGGTTGAAGGCAGCATAGTATTGCACCTTGAAAGTCTGAATGTGTCAGTGTAAGGCAGTACAATGAGAAAGAAAGGGCAGGGAAAGAGAGTGGAAAGTCAACTTAAGAGAAATGGGTGACCCTGCCTCAACTTCTCAGGGTGGGGCCAGGTCTCATATGAGAGCCAGGGAAGTTTTCCATGGGTGGGCTTGAACCCCTAGTAGGCTCAGATTTCCCATCCTGGGTTTCAGCACCATATGCTAGTTTATTTTAAAGCAGCTGCAGAAATGTAAGGTGGAAAGCAAAGGTTGGTCTGATCTTAGGCAGGACCATGTTTATTCATGGCAAGAGTGCACTTTCTTCATCCATGTGTACAGATGGCCAAAATGCCTACAGAAGATGGGATGTTGTTCCTTACAGGGGCAGAAATGACTTCCATAGTCTATAAAGGAAGCTGGGAAGTAGTCTTTCAACAGGAAACTATCACCTATAGATGCTGGGGAAATTCAGCTAAGACCCTTATGATATCTTATTCTGGACCACCTTTGTGGCTAAGGCCTGACTTTTGTCTACCTTCTCTCAGAGCATAGAGAAGTCCAGGTCATGTGTGAGCTTGCTTGCGCACACTCACACACATACACCTGTGGTATTAAGTGGATTTATGTTGGGAGGCCCTCTTGGTCAGAAGTTGCAGTCTACCATGGCCTGGCAGCTCTCTCTGAGCCAGGTAACATAGAGGACTCCCTCCCTGCAGCAGAGGGCTTCTGATCTCTATCTGACCTTATTTGAAGGATGTCTCTATCCCCCCACCCCCACCCCCATGTCTGCTTACCTCTAGTGTGACCCTTGACACAGTTCCCTGAAGACGCTTTCCCCCTGCTGCCCATATGGTAATCAGACATCATGTTAGGAGCTTTATGATAGGACCCTGCTGCTTATGATAGTTTCGTGCTGTTGAATGCAAATTAAGTGATGCTCCAGCCACTGTCCCCAGCCTTTGTGTCTTCCCTCACTCTGGAATAAAGCTGAGCTGTAAAGCTGAAGCAGTCTCCCAGAAGGCTATTTCCATTGTGCTCACAGGCCAGACAAGGGCCCGCCTGCTGTGTCTGCTCCCTTTGCCCCCATTGCCCTATGGCCAATGAACCATGGGGAAAGAGGGGAACTGCAGATTTAAGAAATATTTTTGTTAAAGTTTTGTAAAAGTAGTACATGAAACAATTTGATGATTGCTTTGTTAACCCATAATATGAATTGGTTCTGCATTACAGGAGGTGTAGAGCACAAGTTTCAAACTGCATGATGAATAAGAACTTCCTGTAAGACTTAAGGACAAATATACAGACTCACTTGAGAGCATGCCAAAAGTCTGCCAAGGAGGCCAGGCCCCTGGGCAGTCTTTGACGGCTCTCATTCTAGCCTCTAAGTGGGGCTGCCCAGTAATCTTTCGCTTTGTTGTCCTAAAGCTAATCTAGCAACTTCACAGAATTCTACTAAAGCTATCCAAAGCTGATTCCTTCAAGCATAGGCTTTCTTTGTAGTATATATTTCTAGTGCTCAACTTATATTATTCATATTGACAATGATGCTAAAGCAAGGGCGTCTACAGTTCAAGGTCAGTTTTAGCTGTATAAGACCATATTACAGAAATCAAGGGTTAGGAGTGCAGTTCGGTGGCAGAGCATTTGAAAGGAAAAAAAATTAGTCTGTTGGGGAAAAGGCCATCTTCTGGACCAGGTGGGGCTTAAAGACTCTCCTGATGCCTAAAGTCCCTTTCCTTGTAGGTAGGCTTTTTTGCCTCTCACTGCAACTGTTCCCTTGATAAAGGAGCCACTTGTCTTGGATCTCTGGGGATTGGATATAGGCAATTAGCTTCAGACTTTTTGATGAACTACTTTACGGTCATCCCATATGGGAAGTGATTATTACTGTTAGCAAACTGCAGAGTACCTTCATTCAAATCGACTCTTCATTCTACTGGGCTAGGGAGTTCACTAAATTTAGGGTGTTCTTATTATGTAGGAATAACAAGAACAATCCCACAAAACTGTTGCAGATACCCTGGACTAGAAAAATGGTAAAAGCAGCATTTCTATGGAAAAGCCCCTTTGATCAAACACCTAACAAGAGGAGTTTGTCTCAGTGGACTATTCCTTCCAACTTTTACAGTGTTTATAAGTGTTGAAAAACTTAAAATAGAGACCTTGGAAATCTATGGGACCTCTTGGAGTGGATCAGTACTTATCCCTAGCATAGGAATGGACTTTGGGAGTCCATCCCACCTGGAGGGATACAAGGGGGTTGGCCTAGGCCCTATTCCAAAGAATAAGACAGACTTTGAAGACCCCCATGGAAGGCCTCACCCTCCCTTGGGAGCAGATGGGGGGTGGGTAGGGGAGAAGGGGAGGGAAAGGGACCTGGGATTGACATGTAAAATAATTTTCTTTCTAATTAAACAAAAAACAGTTTTGAATGTATTTTTGTAAAACTACACATACATATATTTATAAAAGGGAAGGTTAAACAGGAGATAAAGAGAAGTGTATTTGTTTTGAGCATATTGTGGATGTTTTTCTTTTAAGAATGAGAATTAAAGATAATATTTAAGTAAAAAAAAAAGAAAGAAAAACTTAAAATTAGCTGGGGGTGGTGGTGGTGGTGGTGGTGGTGGTGGTAGTGGTACATGCCTTTAATCTCAGCACTCAGGAGGCAGAGGCAGTGGATCTCTGAGTTAGAGGCCAGCCTGGTCTACAAATTGAGTTACGGGACAGCTAAACTCTGTCTCAGAAAAAAAAAAAAAAAAAAAGGAAGAAAGACAGACAGACAGACAGACTTAAAATACAAAACACCTAAGCCAGGAACAGCATTTTTTCTTTTCCTCAGTGAATTCATAGTTTTTGGTAGATGCCTTGAAATGTGTGGCAACTTCAATGGTAAAAAGAAATATGGCCAAGCATGTACATGTCTAGAATCCCAGCACTGTGGAGACTAGCAGGCAGGATGATCATGAGTTTGAGGCCAGACTGCACTACATGGTAAGACACTGTCTCAACAAAAACAGAAAGAAGGAAGGAAGGAGGAAAGGAAGGAAGGAAAGGGAAAGAAGGAAGTCAGGCAAACAAGCAGAGAAAGAAGGTCACTGGTTAAGAACATTTGCTGTGCAAGCATGAGAACCTGAGTTCAAACCCAGCACCCATATAGAAAGCTGGATTTGACTGTGCACACACCTATAACCCCAAGGTTGTGGTGGGCTGAGACAGGGAATCACTGTTGTTTAATGGCCTAACTCCAGATTCAGCGACAAGCCCTGACTCAAAGTAAAGTGATAGTGCAGGACAATTTACAGTCTCCTCTGTTCTCTAACATATGTATAGGTACATGCACACACATCATAGATACACACACACACACACACACACACACACACACACACACACACACACACACACAAAGAAGATAAAGAAACTAATTCAAAGAATATTTTCTTTGGGTGCTCTGTTGTTAGAGTAGAAAGAAATTCCTGGTCAAGAGATTAGAATCACTGGCCTGGGTGGAGACCTAACATTCCAGTTGTGCTGGTTCAACCACTTTTGCTAAGGGACTACCCCTAGAAAGGTGGGCTTAATTTAAGCTAAAGAGATAGATGGAATAATTAGCTCCTTAATGAGATACTGTACTGTTCCTTCCCAGAATCCCCACCTGTAGTACAGGATCTTATGGGCCACAGCCACATAGGGTCATGAATATGCCTGCTTTTCTGAACTATTCAGAAAAGCCTAGTGTTTCTTTTTCTTTGATCTATGAAATTTCTAAGCATGCGTCTTACTTAGGCTTCTATTGCTGTGATAAACACCTTGACCAAAGCAGCGTGGGGTGGAAAGGTTTATTTGGCCTCCATATCCTGAGTCACAGTTCATTGAGGGAAGCCAACACAGAATTTAAGACAGGAATCCAGAGGCAGGAAGTCATGGAGGAAAGCTGTTTACTGGCTTGCTCCCATGGCTTGTTTAGCCTGCATTCTTACACCACCCAGGACCATCACCGTCAGCCCAAAAAAGGCTCCACCCACAGTGTGCTGGACACTCCCACATCAGTCATTAATCAAGAAAATGCCCTACAGAGTTGCCAACTGGCAATATGATGGAGTTCATTTTCTCAATTGACGTTCTTCTTTCCAAATAACTCTAGTTTGAAAAAAAAAAAAAAAAGACAGCATATTTTCCTGGACACTTTGGGCTTTCCTCCAAATTTTAGGCTTCCTTGCTCTCTCTGAAGCTTCTCTCCCAGTCCTCTGGCTGCTTGTCAACCATGTGTCTGATCTGTATGGTAGCTAGGATGGCATGTCTTTCCCCTGCATTCTCCTTGGGACAGAATCTTAGATTTTAGAGTTTGCCTACCCTGTAGGTTTTCTTTCAAACTCTAATAAAATTACATTGATATTTGAGTCCATTTTCAAATTTTGTTATTAGTGAGTCTAAGACTCCAAGAGGAGACTTGTTTCCCCTGTATCATTGTGTCTTCCATAATTTATTCTCAATGAATAAACTTTGTTATCAATATTTGCTCCTTTAGTAATTCACAACCTATTCTATCATGCTTTTTTTCTGAACAGTTTATCACTGAGTCTTATGATTCTATAGCTTGATTTGTCCTGGAGAGTTCTCACTCCAGGTCTCTTGAGTCCTTTTAATCAGTCTACTTAGGCCAGGGCTGGTTTCATGATCCATGACCTAGGCCATACACAGGGCCCTCTGTTTAGTAGGGTCTCAGGCCTGGCTCAGAGCTCTGCTCTTTCTGTCTTGCATTGCTTCAAATTTTTAATGCCAGATCTGTTACTTTTTTTTTTTTTTTTTTTTTTGCTGGGCCATGTAATTACACTGCTGGTCTCTGCTGCAGCTGTTCTCTCTGAAAGTCTGACTACTCTGTGCTTCCAAGATGTCCCATTCACACAAGTGGCAGATAAGGCTAACTATTGCCCCGAACCTCACTGTGGTTGCCATCTGGAGTCAATGCTCATGACTTGTCTGTGTCACTTAGGTTTATCAGAAAGACTATCTCAAGATTAAGTGGCTGGAGAATCACAGGAGAAGCTGAGCTGCTTCCCATGCGCCTTCTCAGGAGACCCAGAAAGTCACTCACAACACATTCTATGGATATGGAAATCTCTGAGGACCAACCCAGGTTCTAAGTTAAGAATATTAGGCTTTATTATTGTCTTTAAACTTTAAAATTTTATATTACTGAAGTGTGTGTGTGTGTGTGTGTGTGTGTGTGTGTGTGTGTGTGTGTGTGTGGACAGCTTGTGGGATTTGGGTCTCTCTTCCTACCATTTGGCACCTGGGGGGTCAAACTCAGCTTGTCGAGCTTGGCGGCCATCACCTCAACCTGCTGACCCACTTGCTTGCATTCTACTTCAGTTTTTAAAAAGACAAATAAAATGGACACACAATTATGATGTTCAGTATTTTGATATACATACATTGTGTAACACTAAATTTAGCCAGATATCCCATTTCTTACTTCACTTACTTATTTTTTATTCATTTACATTTTTTTGGTTTATTTTTATTTATGTGTGTGTATTCATGCACATGTAAGGACAGATATCCTCAAAAGCAAAACCTCAAAAGAGGGTGTCAGAACCGTAGAAAATGGAGTTATAAGTGACTGTAAGCCACCTAATGTCGGTGTTGGGAATTGAACTCCAGTCCTCTACAAGAACAGCAAGCTCCCTAACCACTCAGTCATCACTTCAGCTTCCTTACTTCCTTTCTGATTCTCTGCCCAATCTGGAGGTGGAGGCATCGATTGCCATATGTGGATGAACAAAACAAGCTTCAGACTATTCGCCCCATCTTTTGATTTCTTTCTACTATGATTAAAAATAAGTCTTGATCAGAATCTCTTCAGACTAAGCATGTGCCTGGTAGAAGTATCACTCTGATCTCCAGCTGGGGCCATTAAGCATTGAGGGGCATTACTTTTTGAACCCTTCCTACCACTTCACATTGAGGAAAATACTAAATTCTCTTAGATTAAATGGCTAGTTCCTGGAGATTTCTTCTCTGCAATGTCATGAAAGCATATTTGGAGTTTGATTCTAGGAATAAATCCCAGCTCTACTACTTACTTTAAGCCTCTGAAGCCTTCAGTTTATTTATTTTTACAGTGGGAAGAGTGACCAGACATAATGGCACATGCCTGTGATACTTGGAAGGTAGAGGTGGAAGCACTGCTGTGAGTTCAAAAGCAACCAGGGCTACACAATGGGCCTTTCAGGGCTACCCGTCCCCAAAAGCAACAAGAAAACAAAACAAAATGAGCATGCAAACAAAACAAGTGGTGGAGATGGAACTCCCATGTGGTTTTTGTGATGACTCCTTGGGTAATAGTGGTGTTCAGAAGGTGACAGGTATCAATAACATATCACATGCTGTTAATTCAACTTATTTACTTTCACGGATTAACTCTTGCTCTCCTCCCAAAACCTTATGGTTGAGTACTGAACCTGCCCAGATTCTCTGGAACAAGTTTGTGTTGCAGACATCATGGAAACCATCCAAGGATGGCATACTCCAGAAATTTGTGTACTAGAAATGGAGACGGTGTTGTTTCCTCCTATAGACATAAAGATCATGCAGCACTCTTCATAGTGATAACTAATACTTGAGCAGATTACTTCAATGTATTAGTGACATTTTAATTATTCTAGTTATTTATTTTTATTTTGGACATCCAATCTCAGGCCTTGGGCATGACAAGCTACCTACCATGAAATATACCCCAGCCAGGAACTTTTGATGGTTCTCCCTTTGTGCATTGAGGATTGTTTCATTCTCTCTCTCTCTCTCTCTCTCTCTCTCTCTCTCTCTCTCTTTCTGTGTGTATGTGTGTGTGTGTGTGTGTGTGTGTGTGTGTGTGTGCACGCCCATGCAGGTGTGCTCACCCTATGTATAGTTCTGGAGGCCAGAAGTTGATATTGGATGTCTTCCTCTATTGCTCTCTACTATTTTTGCTTTTTTAAGACAGGGTTTCTCTGTGTAGTCTTGGGTGTCTTGGAACTCACTCTGTAGACCAGGCTTCAAACTCACAGAGATCTGCCTACCTCAGCTTCCCTAATGCTGGGATTAAAGGAGTGCACCGCCGTGCCCGGCCTCTACTTTATTTTTTATTTTTATTTTTTTACTTTTTATTTATTTATTTTACTTTTTTTTACTTTATTTTTTTAATCGGAAGCTTGCTGTTTCAACCAGATGGGCTGGCTAGGATGCCCTGAGTTGTGTTATAGATGCTTGCCACCCCACCCACTTGGCTTTTACTATAGGTACCAAGGATCCAAATTCAGGACTTCATACTTGCACAGAAAACACTTAACTCAATGAGTCATCTTCCTATCACCCATTTCTAATTTTAATGACAAAATATACAGTCTACGGATGTAACTCATTGCTAAAGTACTTTGCTTAGCATGGATAAGTCTCTCACCACAAAATAATAAATATAGTAGCTGGATGAATTTGAGCAATTTGTACAAAAACTTCAAGGTGGTAAATTATGCCCAGAATCTAAATTGAAATCTCTTTGGCTCAAGAGGAGAAAGAAAAGAACATGATGACTGAGAAAACAGGGTCCTTAAAATAGTTCACAGAATTCAGAATGCCAGATGGGGATAGTGGCACATGCTTGTACTCATAGCACTTGGGAAACAGAGGTAGGATTGCTACAGTTTGAGCCAACCAGGGCTGCATAGCAAGACTATGTCTGAAACTAACAAATAAACAACAAAACAAAACAAAATAACAAAATGTCCTTAAAATAGATTAAAATTTTTTTTGTTTTGGTTTTGTTTTTTCTTTGACAGGGTTTCTCTGTGTAGCCTTAGCTGTTCTTGGCTGTCTTGAAATTCAATCTGTAGATCAGGCGGGCCTTGAACACATAGAGGTCTGCCTGCCTCTGTCTCCAAAGCGCTGGGATTAAAGGCGTGCACCATCAATTCTAATTTTTTAAGATGCTTAAATTCCTCAAAAAAGGGTGTTCTGTTCTCTGTGTAGTCATGCATCTCTTGATGACTTGGGGGAGGCTTCCACTTGCTTATGTGGTGTCCTCAACATTTCCTTTAAGTGTTTCTAACTGAATCCCCCCATTCACTGAAGAAAAGCTGAACTGGCTCACTCTCAGACTTTCTCTTCCCTTGCAATCATTTTGAAAAGGTGATGGAAGCTAATCACAAACTAATAATAGGATGTCTTGACTCTTGTTAACCTTTCAAAGGGGAAAAACAGTTTACGTCTCCCTTCCTTTCTCCCTCTCTTTCTTTTTTACATTAAATATATGCCCCAGTTTTTTCTTAATTATTAATTATTTATTTTATTTTTATGTGTATGGGTTATTTTGTTTGTTAGGTTGGTTTGGTTTTTTCAAAACAGGGTCTCCCTGTGTAGCCCTGGATGTTCTGGAATTCACTCTGTAAGATCAGACTGCCTTCAAACTCAGAGATCTGTCTGCCTCTGCCTCCTGAGTGCTGGGATTAAAGACATGAACATGACCACTACCTGACATATATGATGGTTTGCCTGCATGTGTTGGTATGGGGAATCCCACCAGAGATGACCAGCCAAGCACAGTTTATTGAAAATACTTATTCCAATTGGCTGGGACTATATTCAAGTGTTCAGGACCCAAGTGTAGCCCTGAGCATTTAGACCACGGGGCTTTAAAAGGTAAAAAACATACCCTGAAATCTAGCTCAGCAGCTGTAGGAGGAGGTTTGCATAAGCAAGCAGTTTAACAGAAGTTAAGATAAGTTAGCAGGGGTATCTTGACCTCCGTTTCCTAGAACAGAATTGAATAATTTTCCATGGGATTCTCCATCAAGGATATCAAATTCCAGTTAAACCTGAAATGGCCTCAGCTAGAATATAGGATGGAGGGACCTCTGCATTGTCTTGACCTGACACATTCCCCCACTGGTTCTATGTGCATGAATCAACTTGTTGATTTGTTCTGTTTTACTGGGGTATAGTTGGTCCTAAGGACCAGCAGCTTAGTTGGTCATGCAGTCGAAGATGCCGGGTCCCACCATTAGTCCAATCAGAATAAGGATCGAATAAGGATCAAAATCTAGCTAATGCTGACAGCCATGGGTACCAGATAAACAGAGACTGATACCAGTTATCTGATATATGTATCCTTTCTTTCCTTCCTTTGAGGTTTCCTCTGACCATGCAAGGTTTTCTCTAATTACCACTGACTGGTTGGTGTAGAAACAAGTCTCTCTCAAGGCCATACAAAGTCCTTCCTGTAGGACCACCTTTGTGAGGGAGTTAACTTGACTCTCCAGTCTGGAAATAGAATTCCTTAAATGGCCAAACTCTATCTAGAAACTGAGTTGCCTAAGTTTTGCTTCCCCAACAATCCAGGTTGAGGTGGCTATGGCAGTTGTATTGTCTATTCCTCTCCTACTAGGATCAAGACCAGAATTGGGGCCCATTTGACCTTAATATTTAGTCAAGGCTAATATGAACTCTCCCCTCTTCTCCATTATAAGCATATGCTTGGGGGATAATGTAGACCTATATACATGGAGTGGACTTTCCAGTGTGTCAGAGGGGGCACATTTAGTCAAATAGTTAATTAGTACAAGCAAACTAGTAATTTGAGAATATGATGATGATGCAGGTACCTTATCCTTGTCAGGATGATCCACCATTGTCAGGGCATGCATAAAATCTTAATCCCTGAAGGCCTTTTTCTAGACTGTCTTCTTCACAGCCTGAGTTATTGAGCTCTGTCCTTGTCCTAGACCTATAAATTGTTCCATCTCTGGAAGAGACATAAGAGAGTTACTCAATCCTGGTTTTTCTGAATGCTCAGGTTTGGAGTGGATGGGAATTGTATATCCTAAGTTAGTAAACGCTGGTCAGTCTTACTCTTAAGGGGGCCAAGGTCTGGGGTCTGGGGTCCAAAGTCCAAGTTATGGTTCATCTGTCATCTTCTTCAGTGGCCTTTATCAAGGAATGAGAGCAGCTACTTTGACAGCAGTTGGAGTGGTGAGTTTGACTTGTTAGGTCCCTTCCAGACAGGTTCCAGAGTCCAGGCAGGGATCATCTTTATTCAAACCAACTCTTCTGGATAGTGGGTGGATTTGGAATAGGAGATGACAGGATTCCCTTTACAGTCTGATCAATGGCCTGGCATGCTTCCTGCAAAGCTTGTAAGGACCAGAGAATGGAGTAATTAGACATTTCTGTCTTGGGACTATCTTGGATTTGGGGGAGGATGGTTTCAAAAGAGGAAACTCTTCCCAGTAAGGAGTATATCAGGCCCTGAGCATTGCAAAGGGGAGGAGGTTGACCCAATTTTTTACGTTTCCAGTACCAATTTGGTCAGGATCTCTTTAAGAGTTCTATTCATCATTTCTATATGTCCTGAGCTCTGTGGCCTATATGCACATTATAATTTCCAATTCATATTTAATATCTTTGTCATATTTTGAGACACTTTGGCTATGAAGGCCAGGCTATTGTCAGACCCCAAAGGTAAGGGCAGTCCAACCCTAGGAATTATTTCCTGAAGAAGTTTCTTAGTAACTGTTGGAACAGTCCCTATTCGGATGGGATAGATCTTCACCCATTCTGAGACAGTATCTACAAACTCCAGCATATATTTATAGCCAAAACCAATAAACCTGATTTCAGTAAAGTTCAACCCCAATGTCCCCAGGCCCATTTCCTGCAATCCAACTGCAATCTCTTGTGGGATTTTCCTTCACACTTAGGGGTTTACCTGAGCACATCAAATTTGGAACATAATACCTGGGTATGAACAATTCAGCACTTTCCTTGGCCCCTAGGTGGGTGGCTTGGTAGAGATCCGTAACCACTTGCCTTCCCAGGCCTGCAGGAAGGATTGGTCTGCCATCAGGCACCATCCACCATCCTTGTTTATCCTGTTTGGCTAGTTCTTGTTTTGCCCAGTCAATTTTATCCCAGGCAGACCAATAAGCTGGGCTTCAGCAGGGCTACTGAGGATTGGAGAAGTCCCACTAGCATCAAAGCCACTTCCCATGTGGTCAAGTCAGCGGCACTGTTGCCTCTGGCTTTGGAGAGTCCCCTTTTTGGTGTCCTTTGCAATGGACAATAGCCACCCTCTTGTGTAACCAAATAGTTTCCAGTAGGGCTAAGATTTCTTCCACTGAGCTTAGCAATCTTCCCCTGTATATACCTCATGGACATGGTTCATGGTGAGAGCATATTGGCTATTCAGTATATATAATGAAATCCTTGTCTTTCCCCCAGCAGAATGCTTGAGTCAAAGCTAAAAGCTCAGCTTATTGAGATGAAATTGTCCTGCTTAAAAATAAGATAGTCTTATCTGGGGTCACTACCACTGCCCCTGCATACCTAACCCTGTCTTGGGTGAAACTACTCCCACCTATGAACAACACCTTGTCTGGTGTCACCAATGGGATGTCAGTCAGATCAAGGCCTGAGAGACTGGATCAGGTCAGTTACTTCAAGTCATGCAGAGGACCCAGGTGTTTGTCATCTGGCAAGAGACTGGTGTGATTGGGGGTTGATATTCTATGGAACTGAGTGCAGGGTTGATCCAGAAGCAGAGGTTGGTATTGGGTTCCTTGGGCATTAGACATCTATCTCTCAGGTGCTCCCCTCAAAGAACCTCAATAGAGCATGGTACTGTCAAGAATAGTTTGTGCCCTAATGTTATTTTGTCAACTTCTTTTACAAGCAGGGCAATAACATCTATGGCTCTTTACATGCTGGCCATATAGCTGTGAGCAGGTCGAGTCTCTTGGACAGATATGTCACTGGCCTTTTCCAAGGTTCCAGGCTTGTGTGACCCCTGAGCAATGCCTCTGGCCTCATCCACGCACACATGGAAGTGGAATGGAATTCTCTTGGAGGCTAGGACTGGGCAGACGCCAGGGCCTTTTCAAGGCCCTGAAAGTCCTTTGCTCAGCCTCAATCTATTCCAAAGGCTGCATACCCCTGGGGATGGCATAAAGGTGCCTGGCCATCTCAGCAAATCCCAGTATCCATCGCTGGCAGTACCCTATCACCGCTAGGAATTCCCATGCCTTTTTTTTTTTTTTTTTTTTTTTTTCCTGATATGGGAATGGGGATTTGCAGGATGTCTGAAATATGGTCTAGGCAGTAACCTAGGTATGTAAACTGAGGAAGGCACAGCTGAGCCTTCTTGGTTGAGACTCTGTACCTCAGGGCTCAGAGGGCTTCTAATAGGCTTTCTGCTTCTCGTCCACATTCCTCTTAAGTGGTCAGAAAGATGAGGAGGCCATCTACATATACACTAGAGGAGGGTGATTTGTGAGTATTTTTGTCTAAATTCAAATGATACTGGTGAGTGTCTGAACCCCTTCTCCTGGTCTATTTCCCTTGTTTCCTCTCTTGTCTGTTTACCCAAGGACAGCAGTCACTACATGGCAGAATTTCTTTCTTTTTCAGTCTTCAGCTGAATCTCAGCTGTTGTAAACTTTCTGAATTATTTCCAAAAGTTGGGACCTAATCAACTCTTCAAATCCCTCTAAATTCCTGGAGCTTTCTTCTTATATCTGGGGCCAGCTGCATGACAAGGGCAATAGGCTGGTTTTGGTGGCATCTGGATCTATGGGAGTAAATACCCAATATATATCACAGAGCTTTTACAGAAACCCAGTGGGCAATTCACCAGGTCACTGAGTAACCTCACATACCTTGTATATGTTTTCTGATGGCCTCTTTTAATCCTCCCAATGTTTGGTGAAAAAAGTGTCTAGTGCCCTCTTACCATAAAACCGTTTCCAACAGGCTGATAAGGGCCTGCAGCTTCTCTGAAATGGAGGATTTGGGAGGTCTTCCAATTATACAAGTCACTGGTAGTAAAAGAAAACAAGCCATGAGTGAGTAAGGAGTTACTTCCACTCCCCACCCCTCCCCAGTCTGGATATCCTAATTGTCTAATGCCTTACAGTCCATAGGTCATGCTCTCTGCACTTGTATTTTTTTTTTTTGATACAGGGTTTCTCTGTGTAGCTTTGGAGCCTGTTCTGGAACTCATTCTGTAGACCAGGCTGGCCTCGAACTCACAGAGATCCTCCTGCCTCTGCCTCCCGAGTGCTGGGATTAAAGGCGTGTGCCACCAACACCCGGCTGCACCTGAATTTTTAAAAACATATATGACACCAAGACAATGATAGTCAAAATTGTCCTCTGGTCTCTATATGCATATACATGAGCCCATGTGTATGTGCACCCTCCACCAAAGGCTCCTGTAGAAGGTTGAAAGGATTTTATTCATTAATTTCATCACTTGACAATCAAAGACTCATGGGTGATGTGGAATAATTTTAGGGGTGTTAGGAACCAAAGAACTTTGTTTGAATTGCAGCCTTGCAGATCACTTGCCCAAGGTTACAAAACTTAAAAACTTATTATTTCTACTTTCTGTGTCTCAGATCCCATAAATAAAAAAAAATAAGAAATGATAATGTTGTCCTCACATAGTCATTATGAGTTTTATAACCATGTGAAATATGTAACAACATGGTTGGCATTCTAAAATTTTAGTGAGCCAATATTTAGGAACAAGAAAGAAGCTCAGAAGAAAAAGGACAGTCTAGTTTCCACTAGGAACCTTGGTTCAACAGTAGACACTTCTATATACTAAGCACTAGAAGATGGGAATATAATAGCTAGACAACACTGCCAGTATTTATAAAGTGCTGAAAGAGTCCAATAGAAAACCAAAGAACAGCAATGCAGTATAATAAGTAGTGTAAGTGAGGTTGGCATCTGGTAATTGGGCAGACAAGGGCGGCTTATCACAAGAAGCTTTCCCTCTACAGATGATGTGATAAAAAATAATACTAGCTAGATGAGATCTAGAGTCACTGCTCCAGTTCCATAACACTCCCGTTGAAACTTTAAAGGTCTTCATTGGAATGTTGACCTCAGTGATGGAAAAATGATGTGTAGAAGACAAGAGAGTTATTGGACTGTAATGATTAGTTAAAGCTAGCTTTGGAAGGGCAGTAATATCCTAACTTCTGGAGTTGGGAAAATAGTCCAGCAGTTAGGAGTGCTTGCTTCATTTGTAGAGGAACTGAGTTCAGTTTCCAGCACCCACATCAGACAGCTTACAACTGCCTACAACTCCAGCTCCAGGGCATCTGACACGTTTGAACTTTCATGGATACACACACACACACAGCAAAACTAATCTTATTTATTTATTTATTTATTTATTTATTTATTTATTTATTTTAGTCTTGACTAGCCTCAAGCTTGCTATATAGACAAGGCTACCTCAAACTCATAGAGATCTGCCTGCTTCTGCTTCCTGAGTTCTGGCACAAAGATGTGTGCCATCATGCCAGATCATACTGTTTTTTATTTGTTTTTTCTCTTAATGTCTTCATCTCTCCCTTCCTCCCTCCCTCCCTTCTTCCCTCCCTCCCTCCCTCCCTCCCTCTCTCCCTCCCTTCCTCCCTCCCTCCCTCCCTTCTCTTTTTGTGTGTGTGTTATCTGTGTCTGTATCAAGTTAGCCTTGATCTCCAGCCTCTACCAGTCAACTACACCACCATGCCTGGCTAAATATGGGCCCTAATTGCTCTCTGTAATCTCAGATTTTTACTGCTTCCAGAGGAACTAAGTAAACGTAAGTGAGACAAACTCTATGGATGACATTCACAGTGGAGATTGTCTCTGGAAACTTTGGAGCACATCATGTGCATATCAAAGATGTCAGGTCAGGGGTCTAGATTACAAGGTTTACTGCACATCCCACATGCGTCCTGCACTGTGTGTTCTTCCTTTGGAGTCAATTCTATAGAGACTGGGTTTGAATTTACTAAGCATAATTTAATCTGAGGTCACATATCCTAAGTCGTGAATATTTTCAAGAAAGAAATCACTTTCATCAAAGCAGCAGAAGAATCTCAGAGCAAGCTTACAGACAAAAAGTAGCTTAAGCAGGGCATCTTGATGCACACTTGTAATCTCTTCACTTAGGCAAAGGCAGGATGGGTATGTTGGCATATGCCTTTAATCCCAACACTCAAGAGATCTCTGAATTCAAGGTCAACCTGGTCTACAGAGCAAATTGCAGGACAGCCAGGGCTACACAGAGAAACCCTGTCTCAAAAAACAAACAAAAAAACAACAATAGCAACAAAAACAAAACAAAACCCAAACAAACAAAAAAGAAGGCAGAGACATTATCAGGAGTTCAAGTCCAGGAGTGTTTACCTGCATTACCTAACTAGACCCTGCTTTTAAGTTGTTAATCTTAGGGGATAAAATAAAATAAGTAAAAGGAAGGCAGGAGGGAGAAAGATGGAAGGGAGAGAGGGAAGAATGAAGAAGAGATGGAAAAGGGAAAAAGTGGGGAAGACAGAAAAAGAGAAGGGGCATTGGGGAAATGATGGAGATTGCTAAAAAGGTATGGGATTCTTTTAAGGGCAAACAAATGTTCTAAAATTAGAACCTAGTGATGGTTGCGCAAGCCCATGAGTACATGGAAAATCACTGAACTATAAACTCAATTTTGGTGAATTCCATGCTATATGGTTTCTATCTTGATTAAAAATTTATTGTAGTATTTAATATAGTCAAAAGACAAAAAGCCATCTGCTATCTAGAATTAATTCTGACTAGGCATATTTTCTTTTTTTAGTTTTCATGTTTTTGTGCAGACAACAAACTTCATAGTTTGTTATGACTGTTGATTAACTATATGTAAAGTGCCTAATACAGTGCCTGACACATACTAAACATTCATAGTGTGGTATTTTTGAATGTTCTGAGATTAGAAAATAAATGTTGGCACCAAGGTTGAAGGGACAGGTCAAAAAGAAAGTGGGAAGAATGTAAGAGCTGAAGGAGGAGTAGGAGTGTTTCAAAATGCAACTTTCTGTACTTGACATGGCTATAGCACTCTGACACTCACACCAGCTGGGGTTCTTGCATAACATCAATCTGGCCAAAACTCCAGCACAGATGGGGTAGATGATTCCAAGCCTCATCCATTACAGAGGAGCTACTGACAGTTGATAGCTTCTGTGGGAGGGAGAAATTCACACCTGTAAACTTCTCAGATGGCTAAGAACTTGGGATTAAATAGGCCATTTTTACTATATTGATCCTACATATCCATGAGCATGGGAGATCTTCCCATTTTCTGATATCCTCTTCAATTTCATTCTTTAAAGACTTAAAGTTTTTGTCACAAAGATCTTTCACTTGTTTGGTTAGAGTTACTCCAAGATATTTTACATTGTTTATGGGCTATTGTGAAAGGTGGCATTTCCCTGATTTCTTTCTCATCCTGTTTATCATTTGTATATTGGAGGGCTACTGACTTTGAGTTACTCTTGTATCCTACTACATTACTGAAGGTGTTTATCAGGCATAAGAGTTCCCTGGTAGAATTTTTGGGGTCTCTTTTGTATACTATCACATCATCAGGGAGTATCAAAGTTTGACTTCTTCGTTTCCAATTTGTATCCACTTGATCTCCTTTTGTTGCTAGAATTTCGAGTACTATATTGAATAGATATGGAGAGAGTGGGCAGCCTTGTCTTCTTCTGGATTTTAGTGGAATCACTTTGAGTTTTTCTTCATTTAGTTTGATGTTGGCTGTTGGCTTGCTGTATATTGCCTTTATTATGTTAGGAATGTTCCTTGTATCCTTGATTTCTCCAAGACTTTTATCATGAAGAGGTGCTGGATTTTGTCAAAGGCCTTTTCAAAATCTAATGAAATGATAGTGTAGTTTTTTTCCTTTCAGTTTATTTATACGGTAGGTTACATTGACAGATTTTCATATGTTGAACCATTGCTGCGTCTCTGGATGGAGCCAACTTGATCATGGTGGATGATTTTTCTGATGTGTTCTTGGATTTAATTTGCCAGTATTTTTATTGAATATCTTTGTATCAATGTTCATAAGGGAGATTGCTCTGTAATTCTCTTTTTGAGTTTCATCTTCGTGTGGTTTGGGTACTGTTATGTTTTTGAAGAAAAAGAGGAGAGCGGCACAAGATGAGACACATTGATTAGTTTATTATAGGCCGGGCAGAGTAGGGAAACTAAGAGAGAAGAGGAACAGGGCTAATGGCTGACCGCCATGGCCGGTCACCACAGAGAGGCAGAGACAGTGTGTAGGTGGGAGAAGAGAGAGTGAAGCAGAAGTAGTGAGAGGGTAGAGAGTAAAGACAGCAAGCAGCAGGGAAGTTGGGAACTTTTAAAGGGAAGACTGCATATGCGCACCGAGGTTCCACAGGTGCCCAGAGTCCTCACGCAGGCTGTAATGTGTGGCGGGTGATATGGAGATGACGTAGCACATTTTCCTGTACATGCCCTGACTGTTGTCAGGGGGCAGGGTCTGTCTCTTAAAGAGGTAGAGCCCATCAACATTAAAGCCTGAACCTTTTAGGTACCAGAGTAATTGCCGCCTCATAAAAAGAGTTTGGTAATGTCCCTTCTGTTTCTATTGTGTAGAACTATTTGAGGAGTATTAGCTCTTTTTCTTTTCTTTTTTTGGTTTTTCGAGACAGGGTTTCTCTGTGTAACTTTGGAGCCTATCCTGGCGCTCTGGAGACCAGGCTGGCCTCGAACTCACAGAGATCCGCCTGCCTCTGCCTCCTGTATGCTGGGGATTAAAGGTGTGCGTCACCAACACCTGGCAGTATTAGCTCTTCTTTGAATTTCTGGTAAAATTCTGCACTGAAACCATCTGGCCCTGAGCTTTTTTCATTTAGTGTCATGAACTTTCCTCTTAGCACTGTTTCAGTATATCCCATAAGTTTGCATATGTTGTGCAGTTATTTTCATTGAATTTTAGGAAGTCTAGTTTTTGTCTTAATTTCTTCTTTGACCCAGTGGTGTTTCAGTTAAACATTGTTCAATTTTCATGTGTTTGTGGGCTTTCTGAAACTAGTGTTGCTGTTAAGTTTTAACTTTAAGCAAAGGTGATCCAATAAGATACAGGGGTTTATTCAATTTTTTTTTTTTTTTTTTGTATCTGTTGAGGTTTGCTTTGTTACCAAGTATTGGTCATTTTTTGAGAAGGCTCCATGAGGTTCTGAGAAGAAGGTATATTCTTTTGTGTTTGGGTGGAATGTTCTGTAGATGTCTGTTAAGTCCTTTTGAGTTATAGTATCTGTTAGTTCCCTTATTTCACTATCAAGTTTCAGTCTGGTCGACCTGTCCAGTGGTGACAGAGGTGTTGAAGTCTCCCATTACGAGTGTGTGGGGTGTAATGTGTGATTTAAGCTTTAGTAATGTTTGTTACAAATATGGGAGTCATTGTGTTTGGGGCATAGATGTTTAGAATTGAGATTTTCTCTTGATGGATCTTTCCTGTGAAAAATATGAAATGTCCTTCTTTTCTCTTTTGATTTTTAGTTTGAAGTCTATTTTGTTAGATATTTGGATAGCTACACCAGCTTATTTCTTAGGTCCATTTTATTGGGAAAATTTTCCCAACCCTTTACTGTGAGGTAATGTCTGTCTTTGAGGTTGAGGTGTGTTTCATGTACGCAGCAGAAGAATGGATTGTTTTCCTATCTAATTTATTACTCTGTGTCTTTTTATAGGCAAACCAAGTTCATTTGTATTAAGGGATATTAATGACCGGTGATTGCTAGTTCCTGTTCTTTTTGTTTTTATCATTGGTGGTGGCGATGTGTGTGTATTTCCCTTCTTTGGGATTTGCTCCTGTGAGATCATCTACTGCCTGTGCTTTTGTGGATGTGGATGACTTCCTTGGTTTGGAGTTTCTCTTCTAGTACTTTCTGTAGGGCTGGGTTTGTGTATAGGTATTATTTAAATCTGGTTTTGCCATGAATATCTTGTTTTCAATGTCTATGGAGATTGAAAGTTTTGCTGGGTATATTAGCCTGGGCTGACATCTGTGGTCTCTTAGTGTCTGCATAGTGACTGTCCAGGACCTTGTAACTTTCATTATTTCAATTGAGAAGTTGGTTATAATTCTGATAGGTCTGCCTTTATATGTTACTTGGTCTTTTTTCCTTTGCACCTCTTAATATTTTATTGTGTATGTTTAATGTTTAGATTATTATGTGGTGAAGGAACTTTTTTTTGGTACAGTCAGTCTATTTGGTGTTCTGTAAGCTTCTTATACTTTCATAGACATGTTCTTATTTAGGTTGGGAAAGTTTTCTATGATTTTGTTGAATACATTTTCTGTGCCTTTGAGATCAACTTCTTCCCTCCTTCTGTTCTTTTTTTTTTTTTTTTTCTTGAGACAGGTTTCTCTGTGTAGCCTTGGAGCCTATCCTGGCACTCACTCTGGAGACCTCACTCTGGCTGGCCTCGAACTCACAGAGATCTGCTGCTGGGATTAAAGGTGTGTGCCACCAATGCCCCGGCTGGTTTTTGTTTTCTTTATTGCCTCTGTTTCAGTTTTCAAGTCTAGAATCATCTCCTTCACTGTTTGATTGCTTTTCCTTAAGGGATTTGTTGATTTCTTCCAATTTTTTGTCTTTTCCTTTATTTATTTAAAGGAATTTTTCATTTCCTTTTTAAGGGCCTCAATCGTCTTCATAAAGTTATTTTTAATGTCATTTTCTTCTGTTTCATCCACATTGGGATCTTCAGGTCTTGCTGTAGAAGAACCACTAGTCACTGGTGGTGCTTTATTGCTCTTTATGTTGTTGAGTGTATTCTTACTTTATTGTCTACCCATCTCTTCCTTCAATTGGTATATGTAGACCCTGTACTTCATGGGGGCCCTCTTCCTCCAATTGGTGTAGGTGAGGGCTGTGGCTCTGTGCAGGCAGAGCAGATCCTCCAGTTATTGCTCCTCCAGATGCAAGGGGGCCCAAGGTCGCTCCTTGAGGTGCAGGTGGGACCACAGCTCTAGTGGTGCTCCTCCAAGTGGAGGTGGGGCCACAGTTCTGGTAATGGCTCCTCTAGGTGTAGGTGGGGCTGAGGTTCTGGTGGTCACTGCAGCAGCGGGGTATCTTGGACCAAGAAATGGCTTTGGATGCTGGCTGGGACACAGGTGCTCTTTCCCAGAGGAACTTCTTTCAATAGCTTCTGGAATCCACTGCTGGAAGCCACTGCTGTCCTCCCTCCCAGCAATTGCTGGCCTCTGACGCTCCCGGGTAGATCCCTTGGGCCTCTCCTGCTAACCCTACCAATGCTCGATCCTGTCCCCAGACTGCATCCTCAGATTGCTTAGACTACACCTACTACTCCACTACTACATATTTTCAAATGTAGTAGAATTCTAAACACAAATATCCAGTTTTAATACAGAAAGTAAATCTATACCGAGTAGTGGTGGCACCTGCTTGTAATCCTAGCACATGGGAGGTGGAGGCGGAGGCGGAGGCGGAGACGGCAGAGGCAGAGGAGGCGGAGGAGGCGGAGGCTCTCTGTGAGTTTGTGGCCTGGTCTACAATGAGTTTCAGGATAGTCAGAGCTATACAGAGAAATCCTGTTTCGGAAAACGAAACAAAAATGACAAACCACTGGGTGGTGGTGGCACACACCTTTAATCTCAGCACTTGGGAGGCAGAGGCAGGCAGATCTCTGTAAATTTGAGGCCAGCCTGATCTGCAGAGCAAGTTCCAGGACAGGCTCCAAAGCAATGCAGAAAAACCCTGTCTCAAAAAAAGAAAAAGAAAGAAAGAAGTAAATCTAAGGATATCCAATTTTGTGGCCAGTCTTGTTGTCAGAGGACAATTTGTCAGAGTCAGTTGTCTCTTTTCTTGTGGGTCCTGGAAATCAAACTCAAGTTGTAAATTTTGACAGTAATGCCTTTACCCATCTTTTTAGCCCTTGAATAATTTGAAAAAATAGAGAAAAGAAAGTAAAAAATCAGTGCATAGAACAGGAGAAAACGTTCGCAGATATTATATCTGACAAGACAATCATCTAAAGCATATGAAGAAGTCCTACAACACAATAATAAAAAGATAAACATAGAAATTAATAAAAGGCAAATAATCTGAGCAGACATTTCCCAAAGAACATGTAAGATGGGCTAATAAGGAGGAGCAAAGGTACTCAGTTCCATAAGCTAATAAGGGAAGTGCAACCTAAGATACACAGAGCCTGTGTCGTCATATCCAGTAGATTGGCCATTACCAAAGACAGAACAAGCCACTGCAAGGGCATGAAGGTCTGGGCTTCCTTCATTGTTGGTGGATCATTAAGTTGAGTGGCCTTTTGGGAAAATAGTTGAGCACAGTGTTACTATATGATTAGAAATTCTAATCTGGTATATCCAGTGACAAATCCCAGAGAACTGAATACATACAGTCACACAAAAATCTGTAAACCAACACTTATACAGCATTACTTGTAAATGTCAAGAAGTGAAAATACCTCAATTTTTGCCAACTTGAAGAAGAGATAAAGTTAAGTCTGTTCTTGCAGTGGAACATTATTCAGTCAGAAGTAATAGAGTATTGATTCATGCTGCAAGTGTAAACCTTGAAAACATTACATAAGTGAGAGAAGGCAGCCAGTGATGAAAAGACACACATTGTATATGATTCATGTATATGTAGAAAATGAACACACACAAAGAAAAGCACCGTATTAATTGCCTAAGGCTGGGGATGGATGGTCTTAGTGATATGAATACACTAAATATACATGTAACAACTGCACAACAGTACCCATTAGAGGAATGGATTTTATGGTCAATGAATTATATCTCAGTAAAGTTGTTTTCTGTTTCTCTTTGTTGTTTTATTCTTTTGAGACAAAGTCTCACCATGCAGCTCAGGCTGGCCTTGAACTCATGGCAGCACCCCTACCTTAACCTCCCGAGTGCTGGGACTGCCTGAGACTAGAACACTAACTTTGTGGATTTTGTCAACAATATAATTTTTTTAAAGAGCATAATGGAGGACAAAAAGAACTAAAGCTTAAACTCAAAAAGCTTATCCTTCAAAGTAAGTTTAAGATAGCAAAATAGGGAGTACAATGTTTCTGTTTTTACCTCCTATGATAGTCCCTAATTTAACCAGAACTCAGGCCTGCAATATTATGCTGAAAGCATTCCATCTTCATATACAGAAGATTGGTCCTTTTCTTAAGAACCATCTTTAATGTGTTTGTTTTTTAAAAAATGAATTATACATTAGGCAAACACTAAAATGTATCAATCTCCTATTCAGTTTTATGTGATGCCTGTTTCCATGTGTTCCATTAAAATAGAATTACAGTTTTATTTTGGTACCTGTGGTAGCAATGTAAACACAGACTTTTTCCTGGTCTATGGCCCTCATAGTAATAAAGGTTGGGCTACTACCAAGGTGTAAGATCAGACTGCTTGGGGTTGGAGAGATGACTCAGCAAATTAAGGGCGCTTGCTGTCTTCTAAGAGACAGGATTTAGTTCCCAGCACATTCCTTGTCTCACAACATTTGTAATTCCAGTTCCAAGGGTTCCAGTGCCCTCTTCTAGCCTCTAGGTACACATGTGATGCACATGCATACATCCAGGCAAACATCAATACACATAAAATAAAAATAAATAAACCTAAAAAAAGATCAGACTGCTTGGGCTCTTTGTCAATGTGAATTATGGAAGTACTTAAACTCAGTTTCACTAAACATAAAAGAAGGGGAGAGGGGCTGGAGACATGGTTCAGCAGTTAAGAGCACTCGCTGCTCTTCCAGAGGAGGGGTATATATGTAGTCAATTCCTAGCAAGCACATGAAGGCTCACAAACTTCAGAAACTACAGTACTAGGGGATCTGATACTGTCTTCTGGCCTACAAAGGCACCAGACACACAGCTGGTGCCGAGGCATACATGCAGGTAAAACACATATACATGTAAAATAAATTAAAAATTTCTTAATTTTTAAAAAAAAGATAGAGGTAGCAGTACTATTTAATGTTATTCTGATAACTAAAGGAAACGAGGCATATAACTACTTAGCACAGTGCCTAGAACACAGTGAATGCTAATGTAATAGCTGTTGTAACATGGGATTGCGGTTATTAAGATATGTGTGTCAATAAAGTGCTTGCCACAAAAGCATGAGGACCTGAATTCAATCACAAGCACCTCTGTAGAAGTTGGGTGTACTCTTACTCCAGCATCGAAAAGGAAGAGGAAAGCAGATCCTCTGGGGCTTGTTAGCCAGCCAGTGTAGCCAATCAGTGAGCCTCAGTTTCAGTGAGAGATCTTATCTCAAAAAATAAGGTGGAGTAGCAAATGAGGAAAATTCCCAACATCAACCTCTGCCCCCACTTGTGCATGCATGAAGGCACATGCACACATGTACACACACACAAAAAAAAAAATGGGTGGAAACAAGATTGTAGTGTGGCTGAGAATTGAGTACTAGCATCAGAAAAAAAAAACAGCAAGTTTTTTCTGTGTTTTACTATTAGGCCAGTGTTCAACAAATATACTGTATATTTAGTCATGGTATTTGGATAGTTTTCACATTTATCGACAGAATAATCTTGAGAAGCTTGCTATGCATTAACTGTGATGCTGCATGAGTAGAGACCATAATGTGGCTCAAATAATGCTGCAGACCTGGAATTTGAATGGGAATGTTGCAGAGTCTCCTGTTCTTCTTGTGAAGATTATCCACCAATATTCTTAGGGATACTAGCAACCATTCTTTTTAGAAGTTTTCTTTTTAGAATATTTTTATTGTGGTGTGTGTGTATGTACCACAGGAGTGTGGAGAATAGAGAACAGTGGGGGATTCACTTTTCTACTTCCATCCTGTGGCTGGCTACAGAAGACTGAAGTCAGATTGTCATGCTTGGTGGCAAACACCTTTGTCTGCTGAGTAATCTTGCCAGCTCAGTATTTTAATATTTTAAAGTCTATATATGTGTATGCTTTGTGGATGTGTGGTGTTGGGAATGAAACCTAGCATCTTCTACATGCTAACTTAATGTTCCATCACTAAGCTAGCTATATTCTTGGTTCTAAAGATCACTTTAATTTCTTAGGATAAAGGCAAAATTGGTACTAATAGTTATGAAATAATAACTCTTTAGTACATTTTAAGATGCAAAAGATTGAACACCCTGGGCTTTATTTATATACTTTAAAAATGGGCTTTAAACTTTTCTTGGATTAACCAAATTCTAGATTTACAAGTTCTTTGAAGACTGTTCTCTCAAATGTTTATTCCTAACATTTGAAGTTACTACAACAGGTAAATTCTCTGGAGTAGGTTGGTCTTATAGATTTCTAGGTAGAAATTTCTATATATAATCTATATTCTTAGGATAAACAATGGCATCTGTGAAAATCTGTTTGCTGAAACTAATGAACTGTCAATGAAAAATGACCAAGCAGAGGTCCTCTCCATTTCCTATACTAGGGTATAGGAGAGTAACTTAAAATCACTGTGCTTCATTTTCTTCAGCTTTCTCCTCCCCCACGTTCCTCTAGGAACTGAAATATCTCACACCTCCTAGTGCTCTACCACTGAGCTACATCCCCAGCCTTCATTTTCTTTACTGTAATACTTACAGAGCCAATGAGGAGTAAATGGGGTCCCATATATAAAATGCATTAGGAACATAATACAATACTGTTTTAGTTATTAAAATTGTTATTGTAGCAGTAGTCAGAAAAAAGATCAGTTTCTGGAGATGCCTCACAACTACAGATAGTTACTATACTTGTTGGAGAGAAAGCATTTTTTAGAGTACGACCTTGTAAATTGTACTTGAGCTATTTCAAAGGGTGGAAAGAGTTGTGGGGTATTTGCCAGAGAAGACTGATCAGATATGGGGTAAGCCAATAGAAAGTCTCTATTAGCAGCCTGGCACTACCCTGAGTGTTTGGGATCCCAGCGTAGCCCTGAACCTTTCTCAGGATGAGCTTTTAAGCACAAAAACCATATTCTGGGTTGACATAGTTCAGTTAGCAAGAACAATTAGCCAGAAGTGGACCTACAGAAGCTAAGAAGCAAGGTTAGTACATTTTGAGACTTTCCAAGAACTATATGGGCTTTGATGGATTGGATCTTCGTTTCAGTTCTGGCAGGTGGTGCTGTCTGTCTACATGCTGAGTTTTACAGCCTGAATGTATTTCCCTCATGGAGTCAGTTGTGTGAAGGTGGGGGGAGGGTGGGGGGCGGGACAACACACCTGTTATAAAGAGTATGTCTAAGAGCAGCTTGTTTAGTATTGGTTAAGAGCCATAGGCTGTGGGAGAGAGAGGTGTGGATGTGTGGGGAAATGAAACAATGGGGAAATAAATAATTCTGAGGCATTAAAGAGGATAGAACATAAGAAAAGCAAGAGGCATGCTACTAATGCCTGTAATAGAACACTGTATTCTAATTTCAAGGCATTGTCTAAAAATATGCTCAGAAATTATTACCTTCAACCATGTTGTTTAAACTTGAATAGTTATCAAAATTTCAACACTTGTCTTAACTTCTAGCAAGACGAGATTGGTTTACAGAATTGATGTGGGCAGTCTAGGTGCCACTACCATTTAACATAAGTGAGAACTTGGTAAGTCATATCACTTCTGACATGATTTCATCGCTTGTGAAAAGGGGACAATTGTTTTCCTAAAAAGATGTGAGGGTCAAGCATTCCTAGCACCTGCTACTTGAGAGATACACTTTCTAGTACACTCTGTGTCAACGGGAATGGTTTAAAAACTATACTATGTATTGGCACTGGATTGTCTTAATGTCAATGTTTTCAAGTCTTTACTAATTACCTAAATTAATTTTCCTTCCTTCATACATAATACTCAATGTAGTATACAATATTTCTTCTTGAGCACATCTTTTTTTGGGGGGGGTGGGGGGCTTCAAGACAGGGTTTCACTGTGTAGCCCCTGCTTTCCCTGAACTTGCTCTGTAGACCAGACTGCCCTCGATTCGCCTCCGGAATGCTGGGATTCAAGGCATGCGCCACCACCTCATGGTTCTTGAGCACATTTTTACCAACACTACAGCCTCAAAAGCCTTGGGTGGCCAGATAATGATGGATCAGTTAATCCGATTGATTCTAGAAAGCGTTTCCAAACACTGCCTTTTGGAGGCTTGCCTGGCGTCCAGTGCTGCAGTCAGGAGTTAACAGCTCTGAAAGCATGGTCGCAATGACCGGAAAAGGCGCGCAACCCAGACAGTCAACTCGTCTTTTTGATTCGTTCTGCCACCCAATGTCTCGGTGCGAGCAACCCCGGAATCCCGTTCCACTTTGAACCGAAGTGCCTCGATTCGCTGCGAAGGGTGGAGGGCAGCTCCAGAAACCCACCCGCTAGGGATGTGCAGCCGAGCGGCCACAATCTGCAGCCTACCGGAGGTTAAGTGTGGCACCTCACCCCCACCCCCACCCCCGGAAGTTTTTGAGGCTTCAGTTACTAGGTCTGGGAGTCACCTTGACCCTCTCAGAAAGGTGGAGAAAGTCCTCGGCCGGAGACGGGGTGGGCGAAACCACAAAGACAGAACACTTTCGTGAGCCGAAGACAACCTCACGTTTCCCTGGTTTTCAGGGGGTAGCTAAAGACCGAGAGTTTAAGGGTGACAAGAGCAGGTGGCCGAACTCCGCCCAGCACACGCTTCTCCACCTTCGGCGAGCACGCTTCACTCTCTCCGGGAGATCCCGCCTCTGAGGCGCGCGCGAAGAGGTGCTGCGCGGCGCACGCTGGGAGTTGTGGTTCAGGAGTGGGCCGCTGCTTCAGGATGATCCGCTGTGGCCTACATACCCCATGGTGCTGTGCGGCGCAGGCCACTCCCGGATGTGTGCCTGGCGCCGGAAGAGAAGGCGGCCCCCCTTTCTCGGCCCGGCCATCTTGTGGGAAGAGCTGAAGCAGGCGCTTTTGGCTCGGCGCGGTCCGCTGCAATCCGTGGAGGAACGCGCCGCCGAGCCACCATCATGCCCGGGCACCTACAGGAAGGGTTCGGCTGCGTGGTCACCAACCGATTCGACCAGCTATTTGA
Organism: Cricetulus griseus; assembly: GCF_003668045.3. Lineage (NCBI taxonomy): Eukaryota > Metazoa > Chordata > Mammalia > Rodentia > Cricetidae > Cricetulus > Cricetulus griseus. Next base: position 75,944,661 of record NC_048601.1, on the reverse strand, counting down.
CGACGAATCGGACCCTTTCGAGGTACTGAAGGCAGCAGAGAACAAGAAAAAAGAAGCCGGCGGGGGCGGCGTTGGTGGCCCTGGGGCCAAGAGCGCCGCTCAGGCCGCGGCCCAGACCAACTCCAACGCGGCGGGCAAACAGTTGCGTAAAGAGTCCCAGAAAGATCGCAAGAACCCGCTGCCCCCCAGCGTCGGCGTGGCTGACAAAAAGGAGGAGACGCAGCCGCCGGTGGCGCTTAAGAAAGAAGGTAAAGCCGGGCGAGGCGGTGGGGAGCCCCGGGCTGGCGGGCAGGACGGGGGCGTGCGCGGCCGCTCGCTGGTGCAGCCGGAGGGGGCGCGGCGTGCGCGGAGCCCCGCACGGTGCGCGAGCGTGGCTGGCACCGAGTCCACGCCGCTCGCAGGCTCGGCGGGAGCCTTCCCGCCTCGGGCTGACTGAGCGTGCTCCGAGAGGGCGGCCCGGGCGTTCCCGCCGATTCGGGCCGGGTGTTGGGCGCCGCCTGGCTCTCGGTGCCCGGGAGCAGCGAGCGGGCACGTTTCCTGCCCGGCGTGCTCAAATGTGTGCCGCTGCCCGCCCTGGGCTCCTGCCCTGCCATCTTGTCCCACAATGGCGCGGACCCTCGAGGAAAGGCCGGGGCTCGGAGTTTCCACCTGGGCTGCGGTCTGTTCGGGGCCACTGTTTAGAGAGTGGAGGAAGGGGCTGTTTGGGTCCCGCATGTGCAACAAAAAAAGTTGCACCCTTTTGCTCCTGTGTTCAACTTAACTGTAACTTAGTGGCGGGGATGAAGCTGTTGGAAAGGGGAGGAATTCGGAGCCCCCACTCGTTTTCGAGGGAGTTTCTGAATGGAGACTGGTTATCAGCAGAACCTTTCTCATGTCGCGAGCCCTTCTTCAATACCTTGAAGCCCCCCCCCCCCCCCCCAGGTGGATTGGGCTTTTCCTGTTTTGGGCTTCATGGGTCGAATGAGTGCCCAGCCTGTCACGTCCCCGGCAGCAGAGTTCTTTGGAGTCTGCAGCCTTTCCTCCGCACGTGCGTGAAGCATGGTCAGGTCCTCATTGGCGGTTAGTAGACTTCCAGGGCGCTGGAAGTTTCCTAGTTGTTTTTTGATTTTAGCATTCTAAAATACTGGCTTATTGTGGGTGAAAAAGCAAAGCAATTAAGGGTTAAGAAGGTTTAAAGTCAATAGTAGGTCGGTTTAGAATCTAAACTGTGAGTCTTTAAAGTTACCATTATATGTAAAGTTGCCTCTTAGTGCCACGTGCTCATGAAAGGAATTGTTTGGGTTTTGGTTTAAGGTATCTTTTTGGGGGGGTGTCTTTTTTTGTATGGCTTGGAGTAAACATCCAGTACCTAGTTGACTGAATAAAAGATTTCTCGTGCTAAAAATGATAGATTTGGAAGGGCAGCATAGTCTGGATTGTTAGAAAACATCATTTGGGCAAAAGTACTCAGCACATTAAGCTTGACATCGTACAGTCGAATAAGGCATTTAATTCTTGTGTAAAGGAACTCTGGTTGGTGTATTTTAAACTGTTTACCTCTTTGATGACACTAATTAAAGAAAATACATGAATAAGTTGTCTAAAACATACGATGTAGATGCACTCACTCATTAAATGTTCAAATCATGAAGCTTAATTTAAATTACTCAGTTTTCACCAGGAATCCTATCTATGATCTTACCTGGAAAGTAACATTGTAAGTCATAAGTGTGGGCAATTTTATTTACAGCCCGGATTCTTTGTCATTTACTTAAGTCATTAGGAAAACTTTTTCACATTGCTTATCGACATTTTCCCTTAGTATTTCAGAAATCTTTTTTTGTTGGTATCGGGGATTGAACTCAGGACCCTTAAATCACTCTAAAACCAGAGTTGCTTAAAACAAAGTTATACATAAGGAGAAATTTGGAATAAAAATGTCAGTTGTCCTCTGTATTGGATGGTACCTCTAAGAAAGGAAAGAATTGTTCATTTATGGTGTGTCCTGTGTCTCGATAACACAATACTGGAATGTAATGGTGTCCTTACATCACTTTTGTAACTTTTGTCTATTTGAAGAACTTGAGAGTTGGTAAAATGTTAAGTGTAGACTAGGTTTTTGGATTAAACAAACACCTGAATTCTACTGCAGTTGGCAATTCAAGTATAGGTAAGTACATGAAAAGAAGCTTATGCTTTAAAAAGTATCAACCATTTTTCATTAGATGAGTTTACTTTTTGTGGTGGGTGATATTGGTAGAGCCCAGCATTTTGCCCACTAGGCTTAAGTATAAAGTAGCACTCACTGAGCAACATTCCCAGCCCCATGATGAGTTTATTAAGTTTTTTTTTCTTGTTATGTAGGACTCATTGAGTATTGGGTGGGGAAGCAAGCCATTGTTCCTTGGGTGTGTTTAGCTTGGTTATCATTACAAGGACTGAACTGGTTCCATAGCTCCACCCTAACACACTGTACCTCTGATGAAATTTATGTAAATGTGTTGGCATAAGGTCTACATTTAGGGCTTGTCCTGAGAATTTACAAAGAATGAGATTTAAGTATTAAAGAGTTTTGTCTTTATGACTAGTTAGAGGTATCTTAATAATTGGTATATCCTGATGATCTTCCATTTCCTTAAACTAAGTCACATTACTTGATTTTACAAAAACAATTTCTGAACTGTTCATTGACTGTGGTTTGGTAATTAGAGCATACTTGAAATGGTAGGCATATATTTAACTATCAACTTGTCCTTAAGACTATGAATTGAATTCATAGTGATTTCTTTTTTTTTTTTTGAGTTTCCTGTATTATCAAAAGAAATGAAAGCAGAAAAATTAGTTTATTTTAAATGTCACTTAGTGCCATGAGTTTTCTATTTTCTTTTTTGAGGGTGGGTGCTGTGACTGAACTCAGGGCTTTGCATGTTACTAACATTCTGGACAGTCACAGCCTTCTTAGTACACAATTGCCGAATGAGGACCTTTCTGTGTGTGGTTTCTGTGTGTGATTTGTGAAGATGCTTTGGAAACATATTTGCAAGAGCAGACCTAGAAAAAGCTTTCTATTCATGCTTTCTATTCCTAATGGTTACATAATAGTGTTAAACGTTAGACTATGGAATATGTAGAGAGATGTATATGCATACTTGGATTTTGAATGTTAATGAGGAAGGTGGTAACTTTCTGGTTAAATAGCTCTGTTTGCTTATTTGGGGTGGAGTTGGGACATAGTCTCTGTAATCCAGATTGTCCTTGAATTTCCAAACCTGCCTTACCTTAGTCTTTTCCAGTGTTAGTGTTGTAGGCACCATTTAAAATAGCTATCGTGAATCTCACTGTTTTTTGAAGGGCATATTTAGTGAATACTCAGTGCTTGGTTATTAATGAATGGCTACTGGTATTAGCTTTAACGTCTTTAAAGCAAAAAAAAATGTCACTTGACTGAAATATTTGTAAGATTAAAATTTTGTGGGAGGAGACTTTGACTTCTTAGAAAGTAAAGTGTGATGGTGCCCAGTGATTTCCAAGTATAGCTTGTAGATGAAGTGTGAGATGTTTACTGTTGAATATGAATGTCGTAAAGCCCCACATGGGTGATATGCCTACCAGCCTTAATAGTGTAGCCTAAACTTTTGTATTGTAAAAATGATTTGCTTATGCTAGTTATTTGTTATAAGGAATAAGGCGAGTTGGAAGAAGACCTGATCAACAACTTCAGGGTGAAGGGAAAATAATTGATAGGAGACCAGAAAGGCGACCACCTCGGGAAAGAAGATTTGAAAAGCCACTTGAAGAAAAGGGTGAAGGAGGTGAATTTTCAGTTGATAGGTAAGCATTAAACAAGATTTTCTTGCTTTGTCCCCTTAAAGCTGTAAATTGGGCATAATTGCCAGGTAGCAGTTGGGGGTGATTATTTAGGTATATCTCAGAAAAATGAATATGTGTTGTTGCATTTGTGTTTATGGATAACATGTTCTAAGTTAGATCTTCTAATAGTAAATATTTTAATTGAGTCAGTGACCAGTCAGTGACCAGTTACTTCTTCCTTTGTCCAGATAGTGAATTTAGAAGGACAGTGGTATTATCTGTCATTCATCATGCAGGCTAGATATGATTACTGCAGTATGACTGATTCAGTGAGTCAGTAAGTTACAAAGCGTGTATTAGCAGCAATGCTTTAAAGAATAGCAAAAAGTTTCTATTTCTAATTCTACCCTTTATATATGAGTAGAAATAAACTTGGAATTTTCTATACCATATATTTAGTTGTTGGGTGTGAGCCAGTAAGCATATTCTAAATTTTTGAGCCTTGTAGTAGATTTTTCCTGTTTCTGGAAACATCAGAGGTACAATTTTAAAATTTGTTTTGTAGACCAATTATTGAACGGCCTATCCGAGGCCGAGGTGGTCTTGGAAGGGGTCGAGGAGGCCGTGGTCGTGGAATGGGCCGAGGCGATGGATTTGATTCTCGTGGCAAACGTGAATTTGATAGGCATAGTGGAAGTGATAGATCGTAAGTATTACTGATTGTTGTATGTTTTAGATTTGAATGTGCTTGTTTAATAAAAAGTAAATTTGAATTTCTAGAACTAAAGAGTATAATGTTAACTCAGTTTTGTTAGTTCTTTTTCACATTACAGTGGCCTGAAGCATGAGGACAAACGTGGAGGTAGCGGATCTCACAACTGGGGAACTGTCAAAGATGAATTAACGTTGGTATTCTGATTTTTTTTAAGTTAAATAATTTGAAACCAAAACTCTTAATAAATATATGACTTATCAATATTTAATGCTTTTTCCTGAGATAAGAATGGATGTTCTGTCTCAAATTGATAATCTTATGATATCTTAATGGGATGTTTATATTTTAAAAAATAGTTAAATAAATTAATAGTTTTATTTTTCTGATGGATGTGTGTAGCTTTTCCTGAAGCCCTGTGATGAAGATACTGGGAGTATTGTAACTTTAATAGTTTGAAGTCTATTGTAATCTTGTCTTTACAAAATCTGATAAGCCCCACCCCCTTTGTTTTTTGTTTTAATTTTGAGATGGGTCTTACGTAGTCTAGGATAGCCTTGAACTTGTAATTAATTACAGCTATCCACTACTGTGTCTGACTTAGAAAGCCTTGTTTTAAAAGTGTGTAATTCAATAATTTGTTTTCTCTTAGAGGTCTACTGGAGAGTAAAATGGATAGAAATAGATAAAATTAGTAGAAATACATAAAGAATGTAAACGTTTTTACCTTGTTATGAAGGACTTTTGCTACATGTAAATGGACCTAGATGCCTTTCTTTTTCTTTCCTTAGAGAGTCTCCCAAATACATTCAGAAACAAATATCTTATAATTGCAGTGATTTGGATCAATCAAATGTGACCGAGGAAACACCTGAAGGTGAAGAGCACCCAGTGGCAGACACTGAAAATAAGTAAGTGGTTTTGTGTGAGGATGTACTGCTGCAACAGGGAAATATGTCTGGGTTTACTAATAAAGTGATTGATACAATGGCAGTTATTTGATGGCACAGATATGAGACCATCTTGTTGTGAGACATTGTCTTGCTGTGTAGTTCCAGATGGCCTGGAACTCAGAATTCTCTAGTCTAAGTCCTGCGAGTACCATACCTGATATAGTGTTGTTGATTAATTTTACTGTTTTCATACAACTTAGAAAGGTTAAGGAATATCTGTATTTTAAGTAAAATCATTAAGCCCTACTTACTCACTAAAATAACATGTTGTTACGCAGGGATGAAGGAAAGGAACAAAGTACCTTGCATTTGAACTTTAGGAAGGATAATTCTAGTGACAGCTGTCCTATTCTGAGATTCTGAATGGGTGTAGTGTGCTTAAAATGAACCAAGCTGGACAGTGGTGGTGTGCAGTCAGAGGAAGGTAGATCTCTGAGTTCAGGGCCAGCCTGGGCTACAAAGTGAGTTTTAGAGCTACACAGAAACTGTCTTGAAAACAAACAAAATTAACCCCTGAAAAAAACCAACTGGGTCAAATTGTTGCTATAAGAGTTATTTAGTCATGTGTTAAGTCATGGTTCAAAGTAATCTCAACATTATCAGTTATAAATACCGAAACTAGACAGAACTTGAGAAACAACTTTGAAAAAATTAGCTTCAAACCATGAAAAGGAATGAAGAGTGTTTGCCTCCCTGTGTGTTAGGTGCACTGCATTCATGCAGTGTCTACAGAGACCAGAAGAGGTATTGGATCCCTTGGAACTGGGCTGTTAACTAATGCTTCAGTAAACAACAGGGTGTGGGTGTATTTTTGGCGTACTGATTTTATTTCCTTTGGGTATGTTGTGGAGCACAATCTACTGGGCATGCATGACATGAGTATTGCTGTCTTGAAATCATGGCAATAACCATTCACCCATGCTCCTATAAATAGCTAAGGAAACTCACTGGTCCACCAAGCAGGTGGAATGATTTTCACCCCCCCCCCCCTTTTTTTTAAAGTCAGATGATGTTTTTTGTTTGTTTTTGTTTTTTGGCTGTTGGGCTGTTTGCATTTGTTACTTTCTACTTTCTATTAGTCATTTGATGAATGGGTTACAGGTATTTTTCATCTGTGCATATTGACTTTTAGTTTCATGTAATCCCATTAGTCAGATCTTGCTTTTATTTCTTTGCCTTTGGGGGTTCTTTGGCCAGATCAATTCCCTGAAGTATTCCTTCCATGTAAACTTCGTTAATTTTAACCTCATGTCTATGGATGTTTTGCCCGTATGTGGTACCCATGGAGGACAGAAGAGGTTATTGAATTTGATCTGGATGATAGCCTGTATGTAAGTGCTGAAGTTTGAATCTGGATATTTGGGAAGAGTGGGTAGTGCTCCTAACTGCTGAACCATTTCTCCAGTCTTGTTTGGTTTTTGAGACAGGGTCTCAACTTTGTTGTAGTGCTGGCCTAGAACTCTCTATGTAGACCAGGCTGGCTTTAGTTCTCAAGAACTGCTTAATTCTGTCTCTAGTGCTGGGATTAAAGGCATATGCTACCACTCCCTATTCAAGTCATGTAAAGTTTTTAACCATTGAATTGGAACCTCTGAGATTATATCCAAAAAAAAGGAAGAAAGTAAGAAAGAAATGTGAAGTGCTATTTTGTTGAACAACTATTAATGATGAAGGGAAGCATTGTATTTTGTAGGCTTGTTGGAATAAGGAAAATAATCACTAGAATATATAAAAAGTAAATGGGATTAAGTGGTCACTTGGCACTGAGAATTTGTGTGTTTTTCTTTGGAGGGGTAGGCATAATGGGTATTAATGGTACCTCACAATACTCAGCACATCTTTTTCCTTTATTAAATGTAACCTGTCACTTTCAGAGTGATTCTCAAAGATTGTAAATGTTTCTCAGAAGGAAATGTTATATTCATGGGATATTAGAAAGGATTCCTCTACCCAGGGGCATTTGGGAATAATTGTTCTAACAAAGATAATAGTCACCGCTTCAGAGCAGTCTATTATAAAGAAGGGGGAAATGGAATGTAGTCTTTTATTTGCAGGATAAGTTGAAGAAGTAAAACTTCAGTAGTCTTTAAAGGTATGTATCACTTACTGTCAGAACTGGTAAGTCACTAAGACAGTTTTCCAGCACTTTTAGTTCTATGATCTGTAAAAATGACTTGATAGACTTGATGGCCAATGTCCTATCAAGATTGAATGTAAATTTGTTTTAGGGAGTTGTAAGATAGAATCTGCCCAAATATAAATAATTACATAAAGATATTTTAGCAATGATGCTAAACTAAATCACTTGCTATTTTTGGAAGGAAGCAGAGCTCCCAAAATAGCAAATGATTTGTCTAGTGACATTTGGAATTAGACTAAGATCATGGATTCCTAGGCCTGTGCTTTATGTGGAAAGGGAAACAGATAGTTAAAATAGTTAAAATTTGGGAAGTAATTATTTTGATATAAATGTTGAAAACTAATTTGTGTTGTGGACACTTCCATTACTAGTGAAACCTCAGTACCCTGTCTGTCTGTTAGAGGTTGGTTTGGGAGTTGGAGTTACATAAAATTTCAGATTTGTAGAAATCAGTATACTTCACTAGAGTGCTAGTTACTAAATTAGAAGAGCAACAGATAGTGGTCTCCTTTATATATGAAATGAAAACGATGGTGTTTTAGTCAGTAAAGCATCTGCTGCTCAAGCTTTAAGGCCTTTCTCTAGCCCCCACATAAAAGCCAGACATGGGTGCACAACTGAACAACCTTAACCTTCACAGTGGGGGTGAGAAGATATTTCTAGAACCATCCAACCTCAGCAGTTGGGGAGCTCCAGATTCAGTGGAATATCTGGTCTTAAAAAGTAAAGCAGAGAGTAATCATGGGAAACACCAGCCTTGACCATTGGCTTATCTTTGTAGGCACATGTGAACACTGGTTTAAGCACCATTTACAGTTACAATGAAATTACGTGAGAGGGATACAGTTTCTAGTTTTAAAGAAATGTGTATTATGGGTTGGTAAGGCCAGTTCTTGTAAATAGTCATTTAAGAAAGCCAGTTGTAATCTGTATTCACAAATTAGTATGCAAGTGAACTAGTTTCTTCCATGCTACATTACATGGTGGTTGCTGGGTTATACAAATGCTGCAATTCTTCTTTGATGGTCTTTCTAACATACTAACAGTCAAGGTCAATTTTCTTACTATTGTAATTGGAGATTATGTATATTGAAACATTTTTTATTTTATGTATATAGATGTTCTGTCTACTTGTATGTGTGTATCATTGGCTTGTCTGTTGCCTATGGAGTTCAGAAGAGAGCTCCTGATCTGGAATTGGAGTTACAGGTAGTAGTGAGCCACCATGTGTGTGCTGGGTGCTGAATGAGCCTCAGTTCTCTGGAAGAGTAGCCAGTATTCTTAATCTCTTAGCTATCTTTTCAGTCCCCCAAATATTCTACAAATTAGTAACAGCCATTAGGAATAAATTTAAATATCTTTTTCACAGGGAGAATGAAGTTGAAGAGGTTAAGGAAGAGGGTCCAAAAGAGATGACTTTGGATGAGTGGAAAGCTATTCAAAATAAAGACCGAGCAAAAGTAGAGTTTAATATCCGAAAACCAAATGAAGGTGCTGATGGACAATGGAAAAAGGGATTTGTTCTGCATAAATCAAAAAGCGAAGAGGTAAAGTTAAAATTGTTTGAATTTGTTCATATGTGGCTTGTTTATATGTGGCTTATAATTTTTGTAGTAAATTTCATATGGATAACCACACACACACACACACACACACACACACACACACACACACACACACACACACACACACACACTCACTCACTTAGACAGGGTTTCTCTGTTTAGCTCTACCTGTCCTGGTGTTTTGCTCTGTACACCAGACTGTCCTTTACACTCACAGTGATCTGCCCGCCTCTCTGCCTCCCAAGTGCGTGCGCCACCACTGCCGAGCTAATACAGATAACTTTTACACCTTATCATAGACTTACTTGGTGTAGATAATTTTCTCAGTAAGAAAAAAATAATAATCAGGACTCAGAAAATGTTAGTATTCTTCCTAATTATGGAAGTGTCTTATAAACAGTGTTTTTTAGCTAAAAAACCATGAAAGCTAATATAAATACTTGAGAAAGTCCAGCTGATGGGGACTTGTTATTTTTTTTTTTAGCAGCTTTTGCTGGCTTTTTTGATGCCTGTATTTATTAATGTCATAAATTGGGCTGTGCTAGAAAATCAAATCCTGCTATCCCAAGGTGAAGTTTAAATGTTAGGAGGGCAGCCTATAACTTAGGAGATGTAATAAGATTTTGTTCACTTAGTTTTGATACTGGGGATTGAACCTAGGGCTTGTAATGAATGAACTAAATATTCATTTTATTAAAAACCATTTATCCACAGGCTTCATCTTTCCTGAAGCTCTCTCTTTTTCTTTTTTGGTTTTTTTCAAGACAGGGTTACTATGTGTAACAATCCTGGCTCTCCTGTAACTTGCTTTGTAGACCAGGCTGGCCTCGAACTCACTAAGATCCTCCTGCCTCTGGCTCCCAAGTGCTGGGATTAAAGGCACCTTAAATCTCTTTAAGAGGACAAATTTTAAAATTTACTCCCCTCCCCAAAGACAGCTCTTGCTGTCCTGGAACTCACAGAGATCTACCTGCCTTTGCTTCCCATATGCTGGGATTAAAGGTGCAAGTCACTACACTGGCTTAGAATTTCTTTTAGTGATATAAAACTGAAAATGCACAAAGGAATATAGCATTTATACTGTGAATTGTTGAAAAATTTAACACTCACTTTTCTCTTACTGTTAAGCATGTATTGTTTCATAAATAATATTACTTTACTGGTTATACTTTATAACGAATACACCTATATGCAGAGGTGTGTTTAAAAGCATCTGCAGACACCTCCAGAAACCGGTGCCCATGGTAGTCTACATATTACTACTGTGACAGTGTTAATTTTTTTTTTCGAGACAGGGTTTCCCTGTGGCTTTGGAGGCTGTCCTGGAACTAGCTCTTGTAGACCAGGCTGGTCTCGAACTCACAGAGATCCGCCTGCCTCTGCCTCCCGAGTGCTGGGATTAAAGGTGTGCGCCACCACCCGGCAGCTCTCAATTTCTTGATGCATTTTGGTTTTTAGACGTACAAATGGCTGAGACAAATATGGGAAACACTGTCAAATAAGTTTAGAGAAGGGATGGTTTTTAATATTTGCTTCATATAAATATAAATGAGGAATTTGTCTTAAATGTCAGGTCTTTAAAAAAAGTATATTTTGTTTCATGAGAATTTTTTTTTAAAGATTTTATTTATTATGTATACAACATTCTGCTTCCATGTACATCTGGACACCAGAAGAGTAAAACTGTATCTTCATTGTGTATACTACCTGCTCATTAGTTAACTAATAGCTCATATATCCAAAAAAGAAGTGTAGGGTATACTGGTTTTAGGAATCTTAGTGAATTTTATTATCCAGCAAATATTAGGGACTACTGTATCATGCAAGGTAAGATACAAGAATTTTTTGAAAATTATAAAATGTTCATTTGCAAGTCAACTTATATTTAGATTCATACATTTATTATAGCTCTGTGGTGTGAATACTTATTTAATATAGCCTTACTGATTTTAGCATAGACATTACCTGTATGACAGATAATGGGATGGTTCTGAGGTTAGAATGTGGTTTGGAGGTGATAAATTTTATCTCTGTACTGACAGAGCGTTAAGCAGTATTCTATTAATTCTTCCTTTCAGGTTGAAACATGAAGCTTGTATATAAAGACCATCTTAGTTTTGTAATGCCCCTTTTATTAGTAAAGTGCTTCTAGTACATTTAAAATATGGATTTATTTATAGTTCTTAGAATCACTTATGTAAAGTTTATAATGTGTGACTTTTGCAGTTGGCAGTTTGTGTGGAAGAACAACGAAGGTTGAGTAATCCTTGACTGAAATGTATGAAACTAAACGTTTCAAGTTTGGGGATATTTGTCCAGAAATCCCAAATTTGAAAATCATAGAGCGAAAAAAATTTTGTATTTGAGATAGGCATGTTTGTTCTACTTATAATTGTATGTAAACAACAATATTCCATCTTGGGTAGGAGGGCCTAGTGTGGGAAAATACAACAAAAACCTCAGATTTATCACCAGTAGAAACTGCATGTCTTTTATCCAAAGACCATCAGGAATTCACATTGGAATTTCAATTTGGACCTGTTTCAAATGTCACATAGATTAACTGCTGAAGATTTAGGACTAGAGTGGGAACACTTAGATAATATGTCATTAACCAAGGACTGCTGGCATCACCTGCAATTCAGAGCAATTTGTAGTAAAGTTAAAAGAATCATACTTGAAAGTCACTACCTGGCCCCCAAATGAACTTATTACCTGTAGAGCTAGAAGTAGATATACAAGATTGATAATTGGTCTTTTAGATAGAAAATACATTTAGAAATTTTGCAGCATTACTTTTATGTTAACACAAGGGCCTTCACTTACATTTTAGGCTCATGCTGAAGATTCGGTTATGGACCATCATTTCCGGAAGCCAGCAAATGATATAACGTCTCAACTAGAGATCAATTTTGGAGACCTAGGCCGCCCAGGACGTGGTGGCAGAGGAGGACGTGGTGGACGTGGACGTGGTGGACGTCCAAACCGTGGCAGCAGAACTGATAAGGTAATTTTAAGATACATTTTTTTCTGTTTTAAGCAATTTAGGACTTGTAAGCAATTACTGGCTGGATATTTTAGAGGGTGGGGGGATAAATAGAACTGAAGAAAGAAGTGACTTATTTTCAAGAAACATTTTGTGGCAGTTGCACTGTGTGACTCCAGCCAGCCTGGAGCTCAACTAAGTAGACCAGGCTGTCTTTGAACTCTTATCTGCTGTGGAGTGCTAGTTAGTATTAAACACATGCACCACCACACCTGGCCTTAGTTCTTAGACATAATGACAAGAGTAGTGCTGGCCAGGAGTAGAATTAACCATACTATTGAGTTCTTACTTTGTGTTTGTCAGGGTGCTTTTTGTATTTTTTTTTTAACTCTGGGGATATCCTCACTGCTGAGTAAATTGATGTATAGAAAATTCTTAGGATTGCTAATCCCTGAAACACTAGTCTGCCATGATTTAAGAGTGGGATACAATGTTACTTTTGTTTTTGGGTGTTACCTATATCATGCTGTTCCCAAACTTCCAATCAGGTCTCACCCTCCCTAAGGACGGTGACTTGTAGGCCCTTTATACCATGTCTGGCTCTAAAACAAGTTCTTAATGAGAATTTTGATAGATGCCAAAGAGCTGATTTTGAATTCAGAATTATATTGACAAAGTATTAGGGTTAACCTTAGTGTCTGGCTTGAAAAATGAACCATAGAATCCTGAAGTCTTGGTCTTTTTTTTTTTTTTTTTTTTTTTTTTTTTTTGAGACTGGGTCTCACTACACAGCCCTGGCTATCCTGGAACTCAAGTGGCCTTTGCCTTCCAACAACAAAATCTTTTCGGTGGGGTGGGAGGGTTGCAGCAAATGTAGCAAACTGTGGTAGAGCACTTAACCTAGCAATGTATAAGTCTGTATATGATTCCTGTTATGTCTGATAATTAAAGTACATTATTGGAAATATGCATAGTTTTAATATGATTTATAATTTGTTTTAAAAGTAAAAGCTTTGATCTATTTAATGTAGTGTTTTAACAGGAAGACTTTAGAATTCAGTAGGCACTAGCAGGCTATTTTTAAGATTTGAGAATTGTAGTTAATTGTTTGTTTTTGTTTTTTTTTTCCTCCTCAGTCAAGTGCTTCTGCTCCTGATGTAGATGACCCAGAGGCATTCCCAGCTCTGGCCTAACTGGATGCCATAATACAACACTGGTTCCTTTGTGGACCCTCCTGTTCAAAGCTTTTGCATGCTTAAGGATCCCAAACAACTAAGAATTAAAAAAAAAAAGACTGTCATTCATACCATTCACACCTAAAGACTGAATTTTATCTGTTTTGAAAACGAACTTCTCTAGCTACACAGAAGTAACAAATATGTTAGTCAGTTTTGTATTTAGAAATGTATTGGTAGCAGGGATGTTTTCATAATTTTCAGAGATTATGCATTCTTCATGAATACTTTTGTATTGCTGCTTGCAAATATGCATTTCCAAACTTGAAATATAGGTGTGAACAGTGTGTACCAGTTTAAAGCTTTCACTCATTTGTGTTTTTTAATTAAGGATTTAGATGTTCCCTCAATTACAAGCCGGTTTTAAATATTAGCCAAAATACTGGTTTTAATATCTGCTTTGCGTTTTCACACATGGTCAGCTGGGACATGTAAACTTCTGATTTACCAGATTTTATGCTTCATGGAATACTAACCACTATGTATTTTAACTTTATTTTTATTTGGGAGTTGGCATTTTTTTCCCCCACATCTTATGATAGTTGATATATACTAAATCTTTATACAGAATTATCAGTACTTGAATGAATTCAAAACACATTGGTTTATTAACTCTTGACTCATGCATGGTTTATTAGGTTCAAATTATACCTGATTCACCTATATTTACTTTTAAAATGTGTGGCTTCCCCATTTTAAAAGTAGAACTAAACACTGCTTTTGGAACTTGTGTAAGCTACTTCTTGTTGACAGATATAGCCTGTGTTCAGTGCAATAGTTCTGTGGGTGTGGGTTTTATCTTCTCTCCAACAAAGTGGGTGGAGTAAGTTAATTTGGTTAATTCCTAATAGTTAAACTTGTGTAAAATAAGAGCCTGGCCATTTGGTATTTGTGTATGAAAGGCCCACAAATCAAGAGGGTTATCTGTAATCAACAATCTTCTTGATTTAGAAGAATCAAAGGGCACTCATTGGTTAGTATGCTGAGATGGAAAACTATCTTGTATTTCAAAACCAGCTTTACTTTTAGTTTGGAACAACACCACATATAAAATTACAAAATAAGTATATTGTTGATGAATTTCCTATATATTGTTATGATTTTTTTTCCTGAGTTAATAGATAAATGTTTCATGGAAAGTGTTAAGTATCAGTTTCCATTTCCTCCATTAGAAAATTAGGTAATTATTTAAACAGAAGCATTTATTAAAAAGTATATATATAGAATGCTCAAAAAACAAGTTTTCTAGGATATTTTTATTCACATTAATTAGCCAGGGAAGGAATTTTATTCAAAGCTTTAAGACTTGTCAGTATTTTTTTTTTAATCTGTTATAATTTTGGGCATATTGGAGATCTTAAATTTTACATTTGCTAGTTAGATGGTTGGTTTTTATGTGCACATCTAAAAGATTCATTTAATTGCATTGACTGGTTGTGAGTCTGATGACTTGGAAAGAGGGGTTTTTTTTGTTTTTTTTTTTTTAAATATATGTGCTGATACTTAACGCTGTTGCCTGATGTTTCACATGTTCAGATGCCTCTTCTCCAGAGGTAAGGTTAGTCCATGTGAACTTGTTGGCCCTTTGAGATTACAGCATATGCACCCTTAAATCAGTATATTTAACCTTTCAAGTATTTTAATTCACTTTTTAATAGTAACATCTTTATAAATCCAGATTACCACCTCTTAGAAATACAGGTTCTACTCAAGAGTCACTGGCACCAGAAAACACATAGGGCATTTGCAACATTGTTGCAATCTTTCAAAGTAGGTTGAAATTGAAGAGGAGGTAGGTTTCTTCTGTCTGGTACCTGTGAATTTCCTTTCAGGTTTACTTTATGTCAAGAACTAAAGGTAGACATTCTGTTTATTGAAAAATAACAATTTATTTTCATGCTCATTTCCTGAAAGATATAAAAGCAATATGTTCCTTGGCTTCCCTTTTTCTGATCTCTGCACTGTCAAGATAATGCAACTTTTAAGGTTTTAAATGTTTAAATATCATGTGAGGTTTTAAATGAACCCGATAGGTCCTGTATTTCGAGGAATACCTGTCTTAATGACGAAATTGGGGAAGTTAGTACAATAATTTCAAAAGTGGTTGTAATAGTTGGCTTAAATGCTTTAAATATAAATGGCATCAGTTGAAATTTTTAGCATAGTTCCAGCTTGGATTGAAGGAAGGATATAGTTTATTAGTTAAACGATTTGGCATTGTTCAGAGATCTTAAATGTACCAGCAAGTACTACAGTTCAAGACATGTGATTTCCAGAGTTATGAATGTATTTGGTTTGTTTTGGAGAGAGATTATTGCATATTCCTTGTGATTGTTATTTTTATAATTACCAGAAATGATTGATGACATAGAAAAGATGTTGTACTTAGTTTGCAAGTAAAATGTAAGTATTTTGTGTTAGA
The DNA here is from genome assembly GCF_003668045.3 of Cricetulus griseus. Classification (NCBI taxonomy): domain Eukaryota; kingdom Metazoa; phylum Chordata; class Mammalia; order Rodentia; family Cricetidae; genus Cricetulus; species Cricetulus griseus. The sequence continues at coordinate 75,928,859 of NC_048601.1, read as the reverse complement.
TTTTTAAAAACATCTTAAGAGCATTAGCAGGTTGAAGAAACCAGGTAGTAAAAATTAAAAATGGAAAGCTGCCAGAACCTTACTGATGCTGACTTTAAAGGTAAGACAGTGCAGGCACATCTGGACAGGTGGCCCAACATGACCTAATTGCTGTAGTACACCTATGATGCATGCCATTTTGCTTCCCTACCCACACTCTCTGGGTGCTGGGTATCCGTGCTCAGCAAGTATGCTGAGCTTTAACCGAAGCACCACAGTAAAGGAAGTTTAGAAAATATATTCTAGCCCAAACGTTTGTGATTGTAATGAGATTAATATGTGAATGCTAAATCTGAATGTCATATCTCCACATTAGCTAAAAGCCAGAAACCAAACTACTAGTATGCTTTGAAGAGTATGTCTAATAACAAGGCAGTAAATATTACCTTGTTGAACCGTCTTAATAATTTGTCTGCATAGGCAAAACTAATTTTCAGGTGTTTTTTTAAAGCTGATTTGAAGTGCTAGGGATTTGTGTATTCTAGGCACATGTTCTGCTACCAAGCATTCCTCAACCCAAATTGATGGGTTTTGTTGGGGAAAAATTAGTGACTGCTTTCCTAAGTGTGAGTAGGTTTTGCTAGCTGTGCCCTTCCTGACTGCTGTTCCTGATCATCCCAGGCCAGAATGTAAAAAAAGCTCCTTTAAAATAAAAATTTACCTCTAAGTATCCATTAAGTCATGCTACTCTTAAAAAAATCTGTCACTTTAAAGTGTGGGGTTGAGGGTGGTGTCTATCTGGTAGCTACTTGCCCGTAGTCTAAATACTGTAGAGGCAATATCTGGTAGTTAATTTTACTTTTTTAAAGATTTGTGTGAGAGAGTGAGCGAGAACACATATGCCCATTCAATCCTGAAGAGGATTGATTCCTTAGAGCTAGAATTATAACTCTAGCCCCTGATTTTGTTGTTCCTTTTTTTTTTTTTTCTTTCTGAGACAAGGTTTCTCTGTGGCTTTAGAGACTGTCCTGGAACTAGCTTTTGTAGACCAGGCTGGTCTCAAACTCACCTCTGCCCCTGCCTCCCAAGTGCTGGGACTAAAGGCGTCCGCCACCACCACCTGGCACGATTTTGTTGTTCTTAAACAAGATATTTTGCTTGTATTGGTTCAACTGGTGCTAATGTCTAATTTGTAGAAATTTATTTTCATACACACAGAAAATGGTAAATGCCAGGTTAATTTATTTGACTAGAATTTTGTCGTGGACTAAATGCTTCTAGCCAGTGAGTACCAAGTGAGACAGCTTATTTTATGTCCTTTTCATTCCCAAAGTTTAGAGCATGAACAAACGTTCTTTTATACCTGGAATCCACAGAGACCTAATGTTTGGTTTGTTGGCAGTTTGTGTCGAGTTTCTTCCTGGGGCTCTTGGTCATTCAGTATTTACTAATGAATTTTAAGGATAGGCTCAAGAAGATTATGATAGCCTTTTCCCATTTTATACATGAGCATGCTGAGGTCTCCATGATTTGTGAAATTAGATTTATGTTTAGAGATAGGCAATTGGGTGAGATTTTGAGTGTTGTGTGTTTTTTTTCTAGAGACAGTGATTTTTGCTCAGGATTATAAGCTGGCGTGAAATTTAGGGTCTCCAGTCTAGGTTTTCTGGGTGCGTTTGTAGTAAGACATTACCATGCTTGGCAGCTCTTCTATATTATTCCTGAATTTCAGAATTTCTACTAGCTTCAGCTTGATTTTATATACTTTTTAAATTGTATTCCTTATGTATTCATGAAGGGCTATGTGGGTGTTCACACCTAACATAAAGTCAGACAACTTTGCTATATGGTAGTTGATTGTCCTCTTGTCAGCGTTGAGGGTGGAATGGTGAATCCATACTCTCAGTTATGTAGTATGTGTTTTTTATTTGTCCGTAACAGTTTATGCCTTCCAAAAAAAGTGACACTTTGTCACTGTATCAGAAAGAATCTAGGTTAATTTATTAGTAGTGATAGGTAGGCCTAGCTTGCATACATGCCATTTTAAAAGGCAAGAGGTAGAGGTAATTTTTCCTGAAGTAGAGGATGTTGCCAGTAAACTTGACTGCAAGGCTTTACTGGCAGGATAGCACGGATGCTTTCTTTTTTCAGCGTAATCAGTCTCTTGATACACAGTTTATTGCACTTTAAAAGTGCTCACCTCCCTGAGAAAGGTAGAAGAGATAGAAACAATTTTCTAATTGTTTACAGGAATTGAAAAGAATCTAAAAACAGATTTCGGGGGAAACTGTTTTAGGGAAAGAAAACAAGTGGTCAGTAGTCTTACTTTGTGATGGAGTAAGTTAAGTTCTGTTTCTAAGTGAAATCTAGTGAAAGGGATGATTAAATCTGAAGCTTAGCAAATGAATATGGTAGCGTTTTTGTTGTTGCTTATATTCAGTTTTGAAGGTGTTGCAGTTTTATAAACAAGGTTGCTGGCTGGGTGTTGGTGGTGCACACCTTAAATCCCAGCACTTCGGGAGTCAGAGGCAGGCTAATCGAGGCCATCCTGGTCTATAGAGCAAGTGCCAGAATAGGTTCCAAAGTTACGCAGAGAAACCCTGTGTCAAAACTAAAAAAGGGGAGGGGGGTTCTCTATGAACTATGTAGGCAAAGACCAAGTTGGTCTTGAGTAGTGGGATTAAAAGTATAAGCCACTGTACTCCGGTGTTCTAATGAAAATATTCTTGAGTTATTTTGAGAAGTTTATGAGATTTAATCTTCATAGTGGTACTTGGTTATCCATTTTCTAAAAAAGTATCCATAAAGAATAGCCAATAAGTAGAGTGAATTAGCCTTTTTTTCTGACTTCGAAAAATTTATTCATGGCACATATTAAGACATCTCTTTTTGGAATTAGGAGGTGGAAGATTATTCTGTTTCAGAGGCAATTCTGTGCTTGATGGTACTTAAGGCTGTAAAATTGAGCTGAAGGTTTTAAGGACCTACCTTAAAAAAACCAGCTTTCCACACCTCCCAAGAAAAACAGCATGGTTTATTTTATCAGTGTGATAGGTTTTTTGGTTTTGTCAACTTGACACAAGCCAAGTTGTCTGGGAAGAGAGGGCCAATGATTGGGAGGTGCCACCTCTGTATTCCTGGGTTGTATTTAAAAAAAAAAAAAAAAGGGCTGAGCATGCCAGTGAAGAGTTTTCATGGTGCCTTGCTTACTTTCCTTAGTAGTGGATGGATGGATGGTGATTGAAATGTGTAAGACAAAAGAGCCTTTTACTCTCAAGTCTGGTTTAGGTCACAGCAACAAATTAAACTAGGGCATAAATTTGTACCAGGAGTGACAGACAGACCTACCTGGCCCTGTTGCTTTGGGGAAGATTGTGGACATGCTCAAAGCTTAATGGGCTGTTGTGTGGGAGCTTGGAAGGTGAGTGCTCAGAACAAACAGCGTTTCTTCATGGTCTTCACTCCTTCCCTGGCTTCTCTTGGTAATGGTCCACAATGTTTTACCATACCAATAAAAGCAAACATGCGGAAGTTGGTACCAGTAGTAGAGTTCGGATCTATACAGACAGGTCTAATGTATGGTCATTGTGCTCCCCCATCCCCAGGTTTATCGTGTAGCCATTCTATGTAGATGCTGGGAATTAAACTCTGGTACCCTGCAACAACAGTGCATACTTTATTACAATTTGTTACCATTTTCTGTGTGTTTTACATATTAACTATGCACTGCGCATGCTGTAACCATGGAGAAACAGCTACTATCTGTTAAGTGCAGCCTGTGACCTTCAAAAGAGCAAGTTGCTCTAAACCACTGAACTGTCTATGCAATATACTTTTTCATCAGTTTCATGCCCTGTCTTATTTAGGGGTACCAAAATGTGAAAGGCTAAGTACCACATCCCTCTAGCATACACAAGGCCACAGTTTTATTTGTACCACCACTAAAAAAAGATGTAAGGCAGAAACCAGTGGCACAATACAGTTTAGTTAGAATTTTGTTTGTTTAGAATTCAAAATCAAGTACAGTCAAATTCCTTGAAATCTACAGTATTTTATTGTACAGATAATACTTGTTTTCTAGTACCACCATTTTAATTTACTGTTTAGAAATCCTGTGTTCTTGGGACATTAAGCTAGTCTTGGCTATGTTGATGAGAATTAAGTTAGCTGTTGAACATTTTCCAACTACCCCTCAGAATTGGTCCACTAACACAGATTCTCTGACTAATAATGGCTAACTTGTTTTGTAATGTTTGCTAATCAGTACTTGATTTGCTTATTTTTCTTGTTTGGTTTTTGAGACAGGGTTTCTCTGTAGACCAGGATAGCCTCAAACTCACAGAGATCACCTGTGTCTGCCTCCGTCCCCTGACCTGTTTTGCATTTATTTGCCGTACTTTGTGTACAAGTGCCTTATTAAGGGACCCATTTTCTATTGGTTTTGTAGTAGTTCTATTCTGTTAGAAGGTTATTTTGTTGTAAACTATAAATTACAGTTTGATTCTTTCTATCACTCAGATTGCAAATCCTACCTCATCCCCTGCTTGCGGGGAATCCAACCCAAGTTCTTATGTGGTAGGCTGCTGCTGTATCTATCATAGAGTTATGTCTTTTAGTCTGAATTGCTTTTCTATTTTAGGGAAGAAAGGTGGTCTTTATCTGAAGGTCTTATCTGAAAGTGTCTTGTTCTGAAAGTTCTACCTTCTCAAGGAAAGTTTTCATAAAGTGGGCATGAGTCTGTAGGCTAGACGGAAAATTAACCTTGGAAGGGCTTGATCTTTGATATTGGAGGACTTTCAGGTGACTCAAGAATGGACCCTACTTAGAACAAGAATGGAACACAGGGAGTAGCTAGTGGCATTTCTTTTCCTGGCTCCAGGACTTGTGTGTGCTGGGGTTGTAGCTATTAGTGGGAGCTGAAAAGTGTTGGTGGTAGGCTTAGGCCTAGGTGGAAAAGGGCGAGGATTAAGTTTGACATTCCACTTGTCTGCAAGATAGGACTAGGATGTAAAAACTGGCTTCTGGGAAAGGGACATTTTCGGGGCAGTTTGAGGGTTCCTACCTGAACTTGAGGTCTAGACACAGAGTTGTCTAACAAAGTCCTGCATCCCACCCTCACACCTTCAAAACAAAAGAAACCAAACTGAAAGGAGATTCCCATGACCTTGGCATTTAGGTTCCAGACATCTGTGGAATTTTAATTTAAATATATTCCAAAGTAAACTAAAAAGTAGTTTACTTTGGAATATATTTAACAGTTTAAAAATACCAAGGAATGAAAGACTCAACTATTTGGAGTTTTATCTGGGGGTCAGAGGAAGAAAACAAATTGCAAAACTTACAGTTGCTCTGTGACATTCATTGAGAACTCTCAAATCTCAAAGTGACCCATGCTTAATGTATCTTAAAAGTATGAATGCCCCTTACGTGGTTTTGTTTTTTTGTTTTTGTCTTATAAAGTTTATGCTAGAGTAGCCGGCGGGAAGCCAACAGAAGTGATGACAGGTGACATGACCAGGCACTATACTGGGGGACATCTTGCCAAGTTGTCTGTAGATTAAAGTGAGAAGCTTGATGAAGAAAAGCATGGAAGAGGCATTCAGCCTTACCCAGAACCCTTAATGAGTTGGGAAACGTTGACAAAAGAGTTTCACTATCATCCGTGGCTTTGGTGGATGGGGTGGGGGGAGAAAAGCAGTTTGAAGATAACTGAGGAAGACCACAAGCAGTAAGAATAATAGGCTGGCCTGTTTTTGAGAAGGTGGCCTTGCTATGCAGTCAACTAGGGCACTTGATGGGTGCAGAGATGCCAAAGCTGACAACTGACCAGTACTAAGTAGGGTAGGATAGAAATGTAACAGAGCCTAATACTCTGAAAAGGACTGGAAATTAAGTCTGGAATCAAGAAGCAATTATGTTTATGAGCAGACTTAAATGCCTTCAATTTCTAGTGCTACATAGGAAACAAAAGCTGATAACAGTTTACAGGACTGGCTTATATGGGCACATTGCTAATTTTGGTAGGTTAGAAAAGGAAGTGCAAATTTGCAAATAGATAAACTTTATTAAACGAAAGTACCAAATACACGAAAGTAGTCACTGGAGAAGACAGGGTGGGGGTAGAACCAGGCTTTGCATTTTAGAGTGGCACTTGACTTCCCCAGTGGTGGAATAGGAGAGGATGCTGAGTCAGGCCATAGTTACACAAAGAAAAAACATCGAGGTCCAGGTTGTACATTGAGGTTTTAGAAAGCAGCAAGACCCTATGGTGAAGCTAACTTAATCAAGAGAACGCTAGTTTGACTGCACTGTCAAGCTACACCCAGGCCTGATACTGCCAAAGATGGTGGCCACTGGAGAAGGGACTGGGTAAATAGATGTGTTGTGCTGTTCTTGTAATTATATTAATGGGCACACTCACTGCCTTTCTAGTTATCAAGACTCATTACTCATGAGAGAGTCATACCCCATCTTTAACTGATCCAGAGTCAGCCTCTCACCACAGAAGGTAAGTGGGCGAAGAGAATTTGATGCAAAAATGGAAAGAGAGATACGTTGGTGCTCCAGTTCTAATGAATCAGGTGGAGAATCCTCTTGTGAAGGAAAGTCTCTGATGTTAGAGGGTAAATAGCCTTCATGACTAGGAAGGTAGTCCACTGCGGTAACTGTCAAGGAACTGGTCAGATTGCCCAGTTTTGAGTCGGGTTCTCTGCTTCCCAGTACCTTGTATAGATTCACTAGTTGCCTTGTATCAGCTGTGAGAGTTCCTGTAGGTTGTGGACTGGAGGAAATGTATATTGTGTCTTCCTTGGGGGTAGAGTGACCTTGGAACCCTTGACCCCTTTTGGGGCAATAGGGTTGTCTGAAGACTGGGGCCATTTGGTAAAGGACCTCATTGATGATCAGGGGCTCAGGCTCTTCTGGAATGGGCCAGGCCATTGGGAGACAGTCCATGGGTAGCTGGGTCTTCTCCTAGGAGAAGGAAGAATGGATATGTAGGTTACTTTTAACAGTCCATTTCTCTGGGTTTCCAAAACCTCATAACCTGCCCAGACTCAGCCCTATGTGGGAAGCTGGGCCTTTAAATTTTGGAGGTGCCAGAGCCAGACATCCACACCCCACTCATCCTTGCCAGTCTCCAGCTATGGACAGAATGACTGACGTAATCTTCAGTCTGAATCAAGCTTTTTTTTCCTACTGGCAAGGGTGTGGAGGTGGAACAGAAAGGCTAGAGCAGAGTCTAGGGAGAGATGGAATGTTTTTCGGGTTGAAAGTGGTAGAGGAAAGTTGGTTTATTGAGCCTCCAGGTTTGTTGCTCCCCATCCTTTATTGCTGAGAATCAAATTTGGGATTGTACATGCTAAAGCAAGTACTTTACTGAATCACGTCCCCAACCCTGTTATTTGTTAGAAAAAGCAGGATTTAGAAGTGGGTTAGACTACTCATGAAAGACATTTATTAAAGAGACAGCATCATCAATATGTAGCCCTGGCTAGCCTAATCTCAGCCTCCTAAGTGCTGGGATTAAAGGTATGCATCATCATGCCATTAAGGTCTTTTTAGGGCCTGCTAAGGAGTTTGGGCTTTTATGGAATTACATGGATTCAAATAAGGTTCTTGTCATATTGGCATTTTAAAAGAGACTACTTGATTGGCTTTCCTGTAACAGATTTTCATCTTCCTCTTTAGCTAGTCTTGATAATTCATTACTAAATTTTTCTGTTAACTTTCTCAGCATTTCTTTGGTGTATTCTTTTCTAAGTTTACTTCCAGTTCTCAAGTCCAAGTCCTACCAGGCTTTTGTTGAGTTCTTACATCTTACTGTTTCACACAGTTTGCCTGGGCTTTCCAAGGTAGAGCTCCATGCATTAACACAGCCTCATGTGATAAGATTTCGGCCTGCAATCTGTTCCTTTCTGTATCTGTTTCCTGTTTTACTTCCATATTTCTTCTCGGTGTCATCCACACATAATGGAATTAGTTCCCTATTCAAGTTGCACAAGAGAGTCTTGGTATAATTAGTCTCTGATATGACGACCTTTGGGGGCATAATAAGTGTCAAGAAAGGAGTAATGACACTGTCAAGAGTTACATGAAGGGCTTTCATCATTCTTTTAAAAGACAGCCCTCCCCTGGTCATCCTCAAGCTGGTCCTGTCATGTAGGCTTGTCTAGGAACATGCATATATGTATGACAGCTGTGCCAAAGCAAGGTTACCACTTGTGGGAGAGATTAACAGGATGGGAGAAGGTGTTTGTTTTTACTAGGTGAGTTGTTCTGCCTCTGTGGGGCAGTACTGAAGACTCCTCCCCTGCACTTCCTTGGGGCTAGCTTCTAGAAAGCCCCAGGTTCCTTTAACAGGTTCAGTAACACCATAGGCACTGAATTTAGCTTGTATAAGATAGACAGCATTCCAGTGATCTTCTGTGTGGTTTGGCCTTTTCCTTCAGAGCTTTAAGGTATTTCTTAAATACCTTAATTTAAATACCTTTCTAATTCTATTTTCTGTCTCAGGCCCGAAGTACAATATGTTTTTTTGTTTTTGTTTTTTTGGACTACCTATGTACTTCAGAGCTCAAAACATCTGAGCTGTGGGAATTTCTCAAAGTCTTCATCAACTAAAATTTTAAAGGCTGTTTATTAAATTTTGTGTGTATGAGTGTTTTGCCTTCATGTATGTTGCGTACCACATGTGTGAAGTACTGGCAGAAGTCAGAAGAGGACATTGGACCCTAGAGGTCGTTGTGAGCTATTTTTTAGATGCTAATAATAACTGAGTTCAGGTCCTCTTTAGCATGAACAAGGGCTCTTAACCATTGAGCCATCTCTCCAACCCCTAAAAGCTACTTAATTTTTTTCCAATTGACTCGAAAAAACAAATAACATCAACAACAAAAACCCAAATAGTTCAGAAGTCAAAATAAACTTGTAATTCTCAACTTCTCTCCAGAGGCAGCTACCATAATGGGGTTATGTATTTGGCAGGCTTCTATAAGAGCCATCTCCCTCATACCCATGAAAACTACGTTAAGCAATTGTTAGAAACTTGGCTTTTTGTGAGACTCATATCTCACATTGCTCCTCCTGCTTTAGCCTCCCCCAGTTTAGAGGTTATATACATGTACCCTTTACCTCCTACTTGTAAGTGGGTTCAAAACCCACATACAGGTCTGTCTCTTCTTTATGCATGTTTTATTTGTGCTCAGATTGTTGTGACAAATGTATTTCTGCCATGGGGCTTTAGGCATGTGTTTACTGGCACTTTACTGTCTCTAAACTATTGTGCATCTTATTTGGCATTTTGTCCAGCCTTGTAGCATCTTCTGAGTGTCTCTGTTTTCTGGTGAAGGTTGTGAAGGTTAGTATTTTCACCTATCACAGAGCTGCCTTCCACTGTGTTTTAGGCTTAGACTGTCAAGCTCAGTTGGTTCAGTTCCTGGTACTTGATCCTCTCTAATGCCAGCATTTCTAAGACCTCGTGGCTCATTGTGTACTCCCATAGATCATTGTCAACCAGTGAGGGCTAGTGTGTGGACACCTCCCCCTAGTGAGTGTTCAGCTCTGAGGTATGGTCCACTAGAACACTCCTCAAACTCTGCTTAAAGGTCTTTTGTAAGGTGCAATGCTTTAATATCCTGCTTGGAAATGAATTTAGGATTCATTCTTTATCACTGGTATTGGGGAAGTTATTTGGTCCTTTGCTTCAGTTTCCTCATCTGGAAAATTAGAAAAATGCTTTGATTTATAGCTGCCAATAAATTGTTGATACATGAAATTAAAAGTGCTTGCTACATAGGAAATAATATGTAGGTTATATATAATTATAGTATGATGCACTATAATTATGTACTTGACTAGTACATAATATATAATAATACATCTATTATTGTCGACATTCTTATTATTATAATTTAATGGAAACTAAAATCCCCCAATAGAGAGAAGTCTATGGTTGTGGACATGGTGGATCCCATAATCCCAGGACTTGGGAGTCTGGGGCAGGAGGGTATCTGTAAGTTTGAGGCCACTCAGCTGCAGAGTGAAATACTATCTCAAAAACAAACTCCAACAGAAAAGTAAAAGGCATTTGCTTCACATGCTATCTTATTTACTCTTCAGTAATAAAGTGTGAAATGATGGCGCTTGGTATTCACATAGTTGGGCAAGATACCCAAGATGCACACATAGTAAACAACAGGAGGCACCTCCAGAATCAATTGCAAAAGCTGCTGAACTGCAGTGAGGGGACTAGGAACAGTTCCTCTAAGCAGAGGCTGGGCTACTGTCTTCAGGCTTAAGGAAGTAAATCAAAAGAATCTTGAAAACAGGCTTTCAGGACTGACAGCAACAGGAAAAATTGGCATGTGGCTTCATTTTCCTCTTGCTTTTAGATGCCACAACTTTCAATTCTCCAGAGATACCCACCCCATCTTGCTCCCTCCCATATGCAGTGGCAAAGTCCCTTTGCTGTTTTATTGCCTGTGTGCTCTCATTTGTATGCTAAACCATCTCTTCTTAAATTTTATTTACATAATGGATTCCCACAAAAATCAAAACCACGGGTTGCTTTTACTTCTGTGCTCCCAACAGGATTGGGAAAGTTAAATTCAATTTTGCCTGAATTTCTATCAGCCAATTATAAGGGTACTCTTCCAAATGACAAACCCCAAAACAAAACCACTTGCTTTCTTCTTTGAAATCTGTTGAAGTGAGGAGGGGAATGAAAGCTCATGGAGCATAAAGTCAGGTAGGTCTTATGCTCATGGGCTTCAGAAGTTCACATGTATGGGCTGCTCTTGAGTCCAGAAGAAAACAGTGATGACTCATCAGTTCAGCTGATTCACAGAATCTTATTTCTGGGAAGAATAAGCTAGCACTATACTAGCTGCCAATGTGACTTTGTACCTTACCTCCACAATGGGGTACTTCTTTACCCAAGTGCTATTTGCTGGATCTGGAATGGTTCTGCAATACCATTGAGGTCTGAGAGTAGAAAGGAAAGCAAATACCCTATAAATAAAACAGTGACATTTGGTTTAATATGTGTGCAAAGGCTCAGACTCAGTGTAGTTATTTTAGGGGACAGGATTCTTTTGTACGGAAAGAGTAAAAGACAAAACCCTTACAGAAGCATTGTTCAAGTACAATAAGTCAGGATGCAACCACTTAGAGTTTGCTACATAAACTAAAAATTTTTGCTTCACATAATTTTTAATAGTCTCTCACTATTTAGCCATGCATTAATTCAGCAAATAACATTAAACTAAACTTAGCATTAAACATGCTAAGAATAGAAGAGCAAAGTAGAAGATACTGTTCATATGGTTGGGGAATCTTACCAATAAGCTGATTAAAATATTTACAGAGTTTGTAATACATTATAATGAAGATTTAAAATAGGACATAGAATAGTATAATATCTTGAATATAATCATATTAAAATGCCAAGAAAAGGGTATTCTAAAGAAATACATATTAACTGGTTACACTTTGTGATCAGAGAAAATAAAGAACTCTTATAATGTGGCGAAAAAAATTTGAGCTTATAAGTGCACATGACTTAAACTATTGGCCATTAAAGAATCAAAATCAGTCAGGCAGTGGTGGTGCACGCTTTTAGTCCCAGCACTTGGGAGGCAGAGGCAGGAGGATCTCTGTGAGGTCAAGGCCAGCCTGGTGTACAAAGTGAGTTCCAGGACAGCCAGGGTGGTTACACAGAGAAACCCTGTCTCCAAAACAAAATAAACAACAAAACAAACAAAAACAAGGCCTGGAGAGATGGTTTAGAGGTTAAGAGCACTGACTGCTCTTTCAGAGGTCCTGAGTTCAATTCCCACCAACCACATGTGGCATACAACCATCTATGAGATCTGGTGCCCTCTTTTGGCATGCAGTTGTACATGCAGGCAGAACACTAGAGAATAAGTAAATAAATCTTAAAAAAAAAAAAAAGTCAAAACCAATACAAAGTTGTTCGAAGACCAATAAACTTTGATGAAAAGGGGCCAGCTATGATTTAACTGTTAGATCAGTGATTCTCAACCTTCCTAATACTGCAGCCCTTCAATACAGCTCTTCATGTTGAGGTGACTTCATAAAATTTTCATTGCCTCTTCATGATTGTAATTTTGCTGCTGTTATGTATCATAATGTAAATATCTGATATACAGGATATCGGATAAGCAACTTCTGTGAAAGGGTTGCTTAACCACCAAAGCGTTCACAACCCTCAGGTTGAGAACCACTGTGTTAGATAGCTAGATATGCTGTGTGGTGATAGCGATAGCTTGGATGTGATTCTCTATGACTCCTGAGATAAACTTTATCAATATATTTTTAAATTATTTGTTTTTGTCTTTTTATTTGTATGAATGTTTTGCCTGGTGTCCACAGAGGCCAGAAGAGGGCATTGGATCCCCTGGATCGAGAGTAACAGACAGTCTGAGCCACCATGTGGGTGCTAGGAAATGAACCTGAGCCCACCACAAGAGCAATGGTGCTTTTTAACTGTGAACCATGTCTCCAGCCCCTTACAAAGTCTCTCCAGGTAGAGCTACCAAAGTGCACTGGCTGGCAGAATGCCAAGCTAGTTGTATTTGGCACCCATTACTTGTTATCTGAAGAAAGTTTTGTGTTGAAAAATGAATTCATTTTTCCTTTGTAAAATAATGTTTTTTAAAATTAATTTAAAATATTATTTTGTATTGGTGTGGGTGCACGTGTCCTATCATGCACGTGAAGTCAAAGGGCAACTTGGTGGTGGTTTCTAGGTATCAATCTGTCATCAGACTTGGTGACAAGTGCCTTTACCCACTGAGACATCTGTCTTGTCAGCCCAATTTTTATAAAATAAATAGAAATAAAGTCACGTATGGTTTATTCCCAGATAAAACCACCATTTAACATTGTGTTGTGTATCTTTGGGGCAGAGTGTTCATCACCACTTAATATTCTATTTCCTCCTTTTTCCTCAGTTCAGGATCTCGATTTATGGAGATGACCATGAATGCAACTAAAAGACCATAATGTTAGTCACTCTTGCCACACTGAGTGCTGTCTGTCGAGGTATAACTGCAAGTATCATGTACAACTTTCAAGCTCCTTAAAAGGGAAGATTTGATACCTTTATCCCCCACTCCCCATTGTAGAGTACAATAGCTGTAGTACCCACAGCCATGAGATCACAGGGTAAAAGGTCATGCAGAAACTGTACGATGACATACTGCAAGATATCATCCAAATCAAGATAGCGCAATAGACAATTTGTTCCTATCAACTGTAGAGCTACCAAAGCAGCCCTTTACCCAGGTGAGAATCTGCCACACAGCTGACATAGATTCAGACTGATCGAGTACACACAACCAATTACTTGTTGAGAGAGCTTGTGTGGAGGTTCTAACAAGGGAACATAACTGCTCATATACTCTTGATGGAAGAACAGTCTTGTACCTTTGGGAGGCACTGCAGAGAATGATGAGGGAGAAAGGGTAACTCTTTCTAGTTAGCCAGAGGAGCTGAGTCACCCTAGTGATTAGTGGGGTGTCAGATGTTGTAGCTAGATTGCCTTCTTCTCAACTGTGTATGTGACATGTTTCTGTGTATGTATTATTTCAAAATTTAAAAATACTGTTTGCAAAATTTAAAAACAAATGTAACATTCATTACATTTAACTTCAATATTTAGTGGATAAATAGTAAGTTATTTGCATGTGTGAACCAATTTAGTCTCACTGAGTATAGCATGTAGGTTGTTTGAAATATTTTCCTTACAAACAGTATTTCAGTAAGCATATTTTTCATTAGCCATATACATACAAGCTATGATATTTTGAATATATTTGTTTGGAATTTTAAAGCTAAAAGTACACTTTAAAAAATTTATCACACATTCAGCCAAAAAGGTTGAATAAATTTATTCCACTACCAGCAATGTATCCACCTGACCCAAGGCAGCAATTGCTTATATTTTTAAAATACATTTACAGGGTTGGGGAGATGGCTCAGTGGGTGCTAGTATTTGTTGTATAGCCATGAGGATCTGGTTCACTTCCTTATATCTCACATAAAAGTCAATTATAGCCAGCCATGTGTACCTGTAAAGCCAGTGTTGGGGGAAAGAAACAGGACAATCCTGGGAGCTGGCTGGCCCACCAGCCTAGCTTAAGTGTCAACCTTAGAGTCAATGAAAGACCCTGAAAGGGAATAAGGCTGACAGCATAATGGAAGGCACCCAATATCCTCCTGTGCCCTCCACATACCTATGGATAGCTGCATGTTTCCCCATATGTGCATACACATACATATAATACACATACACACACAACACATGTATTAAATTGGGGGGTGTAACCAACTCAACTCACTTTTGCCGGAAGGGGCGAATAGAGAAGATGCCCACTGTGATGATAGCAATGCAAATGCTTGATGCCACAAATGCTTTCCAGTTGGCTTTGCCTAGAAAGTTAGCACATCTTGTTACTGTGTTATCTTCGGTAAATACTTGAAAAGTCTGACTTTTGTGAATCCTCTGGACCTTAACCCACAATGCCTGGGTAGTTGGACTTAGAAACAAAGCCAACTCATTTTTGACTATTCAGTTAGAAGGACACTATGGGGACCCAATTGTATATTCTAAGAGGTTCTCCAGCCCTACAAGGGCTCCCCCAGCTCACAGGTGGAAGGGAGCATGCAGTGGTGGATAGAAGCCTCACAGGGCTTCCTGGATGAGGGGTAGTATTTCTACTGCATTTTGAAAAATGAGTTGACACTCTCTTCAGGCAGACATTGCTGTGGCAGGGCAACATACAGGTTAACAGCAAGTGTGAACTAACTACCTGCAAGAAAGCCACTATTGAGGTCAAAAAAGCCCAGTGGGAATGTGTCTATGTCAGAGTTCACAGTGGACTGGCTGTTTTTAGTTTCTTACCCTGTAGACAAAATTCCCTTTCATTTCCTTTGGGACTTTCACCAGCAGCAGTCAGAGCTGTCATCCATAAGACATATGTCACTTCAGGCTGCAGGCTGCTTATTGGATATGAGTTTTGGGAGTGTCTGTATGGAATCTCTAAAAGGAAGATAAAGGAAAACATGGCTGTGTAAAGAAAATAAGCAATGTGGATACTTACCTATTTTTATTTTTAATGTATCATTTAATTTTAGAGAGAAGCATATTTTAACAGCATCAAAATTCATCAGCACTTCATACTTCAATAGGCATTTATGAAGCCTTATTACTATAGCTAACAGTTTTTCCATGGTAAAGATATTCTGAAACAATCATTATTTTTTTCTCAGAAATTATTTAGCTGAAGCAATTCTTTTGTTTCCTATGTCTGTATTTTTAATAAATATTAGGTCATTTTAGAATTACTGAGGAAATTAGTATAAAATTATTTTTAAGATAATAGTTTGTTTTTGTTTTTGTTTTTTTGAGACAGGTTTTGGTGTGCATTCCTGGCTGTCCTGGAACTCACTCTGGAGATCAGGCTGGCCTTGAACTCACAGAGATCCACCTGCCTCTGCCTCCTGAGTGCTGGGATTAAAGATGTGTGCTACCACTGCCCAGACTAATAGAATTTTTAAAAAATATAAGTATATCAGTTAATGAAATATTTACCTGAAGTTTTTTACATTTGTCTTTTATTTAAAAATTGGTTTCATTTAATTTTATGCATATGGGAGTATTGCTTTCATGTATGACTGTGTACTAAGCGTGTGCTTGCTATCCTCAGGGGACAGAAGAGGGCACTGAATCCCTGAAACTTGAGGTGCATGCAGTGGTGAGCTGCCATGTGCATGCTGGGAATTAAATCTGCATCCTCTGAAAGAGCAACCCATACTCTTAACCGCTGAGCCATCTCTCCAGTCCCCACTTGAAGTCTTTAGATTTTAGTTGTTAGGCTCTGGTCTTGAACTTACAGTGCTTAGCTTCAGTTTCACATAAAACTATTAAATCTAGAGACTTCCTTGCCTCTCAGATTGCAGTTCCTTATGTTGTCAACACTCCTTTAGCTTCTCTGCAAGGTAGAGTGTTTGGAGTGATGTACTATGCTGCTTTTCTCTTCCAGGAAGCATGAGTATTGGTAGCCTTTAGTAAACAGACAGTCTTCTGGAGTGTTCTGGAGTGGGTTTCAGGGTGACCCTTTACCATGCTGAGTACGGTGGCACAAGCCTGTAATCTCAGCATTCGGGAGGCAAAGGAGAGGACTGGAAAATCAAGGCTAGAGGGGATAGTCTACAGCTTTGTTAAGAGGGTTTGCCTCCTGTGTTCAGTCTCTGGGTTTCATCTTCAGCATCTGCACAGCCAGAACTTGAAGAGTAAGTAGCTGCGGGCTCTCTCAGACAGCCTGTGCCTATGCTGAGAACAGTAGTGGCAACTGGAATTTAGCACTGTGTCTGACTTCATAAATGGGCCCATTTACAGTCATGGATGTGTGCTGGCTGCTCTGAACACAAGGCATCACCTCTGAGAATTCACCATATAACAGGAAGAACAGGCATTGTCTACTCTTCTGTTTCCACTTCCTATGGCTAGGTGGTAAGAAGCAGCCCTGGAATATTTCCTCTGCCCCACTGAAAAGGGTTGAGGCCTTAACAGATCATTTCAAAGCACTATCAGAATAACTGCTGTATTTTACAACCTGTTGAGAAAAATATCTTGGGGAAAATTCCAAGGTTTTCGATAGCCAGTGGAATTGCCTATACAGTCTTAAGCAATGTGATTAAGTGTGTGTGTGTGTGTGTGTGTGTGTGTGTGTGTGTGTGTGTATCCCTATTCCTAAAGGAAGGGATTAAAATTTTTTTAAATTTTTATTTATTTTTTATTTTTTTTAGGAAGACCTTCTGTTCATCTTGTAGGCAGCCGGGAGTCAGCTGTCCAATTGTGCAGAGGTGTCCTGAGCTGGGGAATTGAGATGAGACACTGGAACCGGAAGGGATTTCTATGATTTGCTGGGCTGGTAACGTTCATTCGCACATGCATATTCAAAGAATAAAAATAGCCGCAGATGTGGGGAGGTGAGAGTGGTGGAGTCAGCAGTTTTGTTGGCCAAACAGGCTGAGTTGTGTAATGAGAGACGTCAAGCAAGAAAGACTGGTCCTGCTGCCTTTGGGCTGTGATCCCCAGGAGAGATAAAGGGGTCGCTTCAAGCCTCAGTGGATGGAAATTTTAAACTCGGGTGGTTCAGTGATAAAGGGATGAATTTAGAAGGATGTAATCGCTGCCAACCATCTGAAAGACTGTGTCTATGAAGGTCAAGAAGACCAGGCTGAACAGCTACACTGATACTGGGCATGAATTCAACCATTTGTTACTCAATGAATACCATGCTTAGTAAGTGTACCTTCCATCTCTCTGGCTGTGTACTAGAGGAGAGAAATGGTGATCAAATTACCATAGCTGTGTCCTTGAATGCTTAGAATTTGTTGGCAAAAACAGCCAGTGTCATGTGTCCTGCAGAAGGGAGGTGTGCTTATTGTTGAAACACTAGTTCGTATGGCCATGCCAGCAGATATCCAGACAAAAGGCTGTGCACTGAATGCTGGGCACTCTTAATTCTTCATCTCACTTCACCTGTCCATGTAGAGCCAGTGACAAAGATCTGATATTTCCACATGTGTTTGCACTGATCTCTGGGACTGAGTACCTAAACCAAGCAGATAGGGTTGAGCCCCTTTTTCTTGGCACTGGCAACATTTTTCCTGCTATTGGGACCATTTTCTTTCTGGGTGTCTTGTTTTTCCTTGATCTTTCCCATCATCTAGAATGGGTCTTGAATTTAGTGCTTTCTGGTTGCACCGTCCTACTGTAGTGGTTGTTTAGACTTTTCTAGAACACTGAAGACTCTGAGGATAGGGAATGTATGTACTTACTGGAGTAAGTGCAGATTTAGACTAGTATAAAATCAGGCTGTGAATCTTGCCTTTTAGCTTATTTAAAAATACCCTTGTGTAGGCTCTATATGCATCAGATATGTGACAAAATATAGTAGATTATTTTCAACATCTACAGCAACAGCTACAAAAGACCAACTAACCATATTGATCTTTGTGGTTGTAAATTTTGGTTTAAATGTTGCTGAAAGGAAAATTGTTTCTGGGGTAAATATTACAGGAAGGATTCCAAATAGCCCATGAAAAGGCCAGTTGATTTGCCAGCTTTAAGGAGGCCTCTCAGAACTCTTATTCTCACAGGCCTGGTGACAGATTAGCTAGTAAATGATGGTAAGTCTACAGAGCTGTTAATTAAGAATGAGTCAACTCACAGAAGACAGATGTGGAAAAATTATTGAAAGTGCAGGTACATAGAGAAAGATCCCAAACATACATACATACATACATACATACATACATACATATATATATATATATTTTTTTTTCCAGAGTTGCCGAAGAACTTTTATTTTCTCTCAATACTAATTTGAGAGTCATAATTGAGAGAAAGCTCAAGAGATAAGACAACTTTTCTTAAGGTTCTGAGGCATAAAATTCTCCCGTGGCAACACTGTGGAGCCTGCTGCTCAAGCAGTCTTAAATTTCTGAGCCAACAACTCCAATGAAGGGATAAAAATGCCCCTTCTTTCTTTTTTTTCCTCTTTTTTTCCTGTTCTTTTAAAATTTAATTTAGAAACAATCTTATTTTACATATCAATCCAAGTTCCCTGTCCCTCCCATCCCAACATGCCCCCAACCAACCCACCCACCTATCTACTTCCCAGGGAGGGTAAGGCCTTCCATGGGGGAATCATCAAAGTCTGTTACATCATTTGGGGAAGGGCATAGCCTCCCCCCGCTCCATGGGGAATGGGGTTCCAAAGTCCATTTGTGAAAATGCCCTTCTTTCTGACAAATGCTCCGGAAAGAAAGTCAACTGCTTATGAAACAGAAGGCCAAACCAAGAAACAACAAAAAATAAAAAACAGAAGAGCTTTGATTAGATCAAAGATCTGAAGATCAGATCTCACAAGTGACTAGTTACTGAAGGAATGATTCATGAAACCATTTGAGATAGTGCTCCAGCCAGAATTTATTATAATTGTTTTGCTTCTTCGGCTATAGAGCAATTACGGGCTATAAAAGAGTTATCTAATCTGTGCTATATTTTATCCATTCCAAGAAAAAATGGTAATTCCAGATGTGAAGAGTTAAAATCATCTAAATGTTTTGAATCTCAAGGAAGTATATAATTAGTTGCCAGCTCTTTTAGAATCAACCTCATCAATGCCATTATAATTCTTTTTTTTTTTTTTTTTTTTTTTTTTTTTTCCGTGACAGGGTTTCTGTGTATCTTTGGAGCCTATCCTGACACTCACTCTGTAGACCAGGTTGTCCTGGAACTCATAGAGATCTGCCTGCCTCTGCCTCCTGAGTACCAGTATTGAAGGCGTGCACCATCATTGCTAATTCTGAGCTTTCTTGAGTGTCATATTCCTCCTATTTGCTTAAAAACTCTTGCTAAACCATGAGTTTTGGGTCGTAAAACTGGATTTCTTTTTACCTTTTACCTGTCTTTATGTGTTTGTTCATCAGTGAACAAAAACACAATGTTACTGTTTGTCATTTGTTTTGAGACAATGTCTCACTGTGTAGCCCAAACCTTACCTACCTCTTCTTGCCTTAGCCATCCTAGTTTGGTCTTTGTGAGCAGGCACTTTGAGAGCCTGGCCCACTCACTTCATTTCTTTATCTTTAACAGTTTGCTTAGCATATAACACATACTCAATAACTTTGCATATGCTCATTTAGGTGTCTTTTATTTTTCATAATTCAACTCATTTCACAAGTGCTGACTTAGAGCTAGCACTCGTGTGTAGTGAAGACCTGCCCAATTTGTGCTTTCCCAACATCTAAACAGGAGGCCCCACAGCACTTGGTTTTCACACATACCACAGAGCTGAGGCTGCGCAGTAGAGTCTCGCTCTTTCCAGTATATTCTGTAATGGAGGAGGCAGCCCATCCACTCTTGGACTGGGATATGGGACCAGGAAATAAAAAGGCTTGCCTTTTTCTCTTCGATGGCAGTGATATGAGGGCCAGTCAGTAGTGCTGGGGAAAAGGACACAAGAGGTTTCTGTCACCCTCCAAATGCAAACCTCTAACAGAAGCTTGAGTGAAAGATCCTCAGGGTCACCTTTGTGCTTGGAGTCACCCAGGATGGAACTGCAACCTCCTTGGTCCTCTGACAGTGCGTGTACCCGGATTTCATAACAGACGTAGGGACTGATATTCTCTGCACGGGAATGGGAATCATGTTAATACCTGTATCTCAAGTCATTTTTAGGCTTCCTTAGTTTGGAGATCAAAGAGCAGTCTGGACTGAGAGTAAAGGGGTGGCCTAAGTTACAGTTTCCCAGAATCTTATTTTCTATGATGTCAGCTTCTAGGTACCACTTCCAAAAAAAGTGAGGGATTTTATTTACTTTTATGTTAAATTCTTTCTATGTAGCCCAAACTGGCCTCAAGTCCTCAGCAGTCCTCCTGCCTGAAACTTCTTAGGCCAAGAGTTCAGGCATAGATTACTATGCCTAGTTTCTTTATTTAAGAGAAGAGAGTAATTGCTCTTAAAAGGGAGATAAAGACCTTTAAGAAGCTCCATTGAAGATTTAAACATATCCATGCAAATACAAGCATACAGAATATTGGATTCTACAAGGGAGTCACTTGTTTGTATGGAGCTGCTGGAGTTTTGCAGGAATAGCGTCTCAGTGGCTTTCCTATGGCTCACTGGTTTGTGACTAAGGAGTACATGTGGTAGAGTCCAGCCCCTGGTTCCTGCCCTTAGCTCTCCTCCAGTTAGATCTTAGTTGCCTTACAGCCTCAAAGATTAAGGTGACTTCCAGGCATGTTAATGCTCTAATCTAGCTTTGAAATGCTATACTTTGAAATTTTCTGTCAGTCATGAGGAAAGTGAGTGCCTCTTCCCCGCCCAAAGTCTTCCCAAAGTACTCCCTGGGAAGGACAGTAAAGTCCTTATAGCACTGCTCATGATGTACCTTTAAAATTCCAACTCTTGCTAGGTGTGGTGGCACACACTTGAATCCCAGCACTGGGGAGGCAGAGGCAGGTGGATCTCTGTGAGTCTGTGGCCAGCCTGGTCTACAAAGCAAGTTCCAGGATAGCTAGGGCTATACAGAGAAACCCTGACTTGATAAACCAAACCAAACCAACCAACCAACAAAACAAACAACCCACCTCCAAATTTCAGCTTATTTTTTTGTTTTATATATGTGTGTATGTGGGTTGTGTGTGTGGGTTGGTTGGTGTGTCAAGGAAGCCAGAATAAGGTAGGCATCAGATCCCCTGGAGCTGGAGTTACAGGCTCTTGTAAGCTGCCTAACATGGTTCCTTTGGGAGAGCAGGAAGTGCTCTTAACTGTTGAGCTATCTCTCTAGCCCCTAACTTCCAAATCTTTAAGGGACAAGAGAGATGACTCTCACTAGGTAACTATAGTGTCAAGTACTTAGTGCCTCCTGGTGGCTCACTTGGGTTCCCTATACTGATAATTGACTAGGACTTAATGTCTTTTGGGGGCAGACAGGAATTTACCTCACACAATTATTGATTAAATTGTGAGTGTTTGAGATAAAAGTCCATTAAATCATCACACAATCATTGTTGGAAGAGAACCTGACAAGATTCATGTGAAAGTGGGCACCAACTTGAGTTCATAAACCAGAGAAAGTGGAGAAGACATTGCCACCTTAGTCTGAGGAGTGGCCATGGGACTCCCAACTGAAGGGCATTGAAGGATATGGAATCATACTTCTTTTGGAAAGGTCTAGCAAGTGGCTCTTATTTCCAGTGTTTGGTTCACTTTCCTGTCCCAGGTCTTAGGAAGAGCCAACTAACCCACTGCCCTGTGGAGACCCAGAAGTTTCTGATGAGCCTTGCAAAGCAAAATGTGAGTGAGGGCACTACTTTACCAATTGGAAGTTGTGGCTCTTCCCCCTGTGAATCGACTGCCCTTGGTCAAGGAGGAAAGGCAGATACATGTCTGTGTATCTTCATTGACATTTTCCCTTTGAAGAAGAGCAGAGCCTTCCTGGCAAACTTTTTCCTGATTCTGGCCCCAAGGAAACTTTTTTTTGGTCATTTTGTATGGACAGACCCCCCACCCCCGAGTGTGTGTGTGTGTGTGTGTGTGTGTGTGTGTGTGTGTGTGTGTTTGTGGGTGTCTGCTCCCCACTTAAAGAACCTTAAGTGGAGGAAGCCCACCTGCAGACGACTCTCATTTCCTTTGCAATATGGCCCCGTTTCCAAGCTCATTTCATGTTACCATGTTGACCTATATGCACAATGCCCCTGGGCAAAGGCCTTGGCTCTCGTTTATAAGTTATTTTATGAATTTTTTTTCTTCAGAGATTTAGTTTCACATCAGGTGTGGGAGAAAGTAGACAACTCTTCCATGAATAATGTAACCAAGAGTCATTCTGTACACACTGAGACTGGCATGTGGCAGAGGGACTCAGGTACTCTAGGTCTCAGGGAAGAGCTTCCAGACACTGAGATACAGTAGGTAGACAGAATGGGGCTGATAGTCTCTAGCTCTGCCATCCCAAGTCCAGGAATCACGTTTATTCTGACTCATTCCAGGACATTGTGACTGACCATACAACCAAAGTCAGAAAAAGCTTGTAAGCACCTAGTGGCACTGGGAATGACATTTGAATTCGTGGTAAGTAGCAATCAGTGAATTTTTCAGTTCAACAGGAAGTGATAGCAAACCGATTATTTCCAAATGGCAGAACAATCTCAATCAGTTATTTTGCAACTTTATTAAGTTGGTTTTATTCAAATGCATAATTCAAAAGTAATTCAGAAATTTTCATTTTACTAAGGAGGGAGAACATGCTTGTCATTTACTTTCTGGTATTTCTATAGAATTATCTGATTTCCAAAAGAGAGGCAAGGTTCAAATTGTCCATGAGGGATGAATCTTGATATTACCTCCCAATTTAGCCACCACTTTTCCTGTCCGTGTGTCATTTAATTTGATGGATGTGATAGCCCTCAAGGGAAACTGGTAGTACAGCAAAGCCTCCAGCTATCCCAGAAGTCACAAAGCTGATCCCAAATTTGATGCCTCCTGCACACCTTCAGTTCTACTACTCAGGAGGCAGAGGCAGGAGGATCTCTGTGAGTTCTGTGCCAGCCAGGACTAGAGTGAGACCCCGTTTCAAACAACAGCAAAAATTGATGCCTTCTTTTCTTACCATTTCCTTTCAGGGTTTGAATCTTGCTTTCCTGAGAAACCATGGAAATACACACATACTTTTGGATGTATTTATATTAAACACAACAACAATAATCAAACTGTTTGCCTCATCCCTTCTAAATTCCTCTTCTATGGGCTAAGTGGTTTCCAAATGAAAAGTTCTAGATTCTCAGTGGCTTGCTTTTCTTTCTCTGGATGCTCACTGTATGCGCCTCCTCCTTAAGGGTTATTAAAGAGATCATAACCCATTAGAAGTCTGGGCAGGCAGGCCATACAAGAAGCACACTGTCAAGGACCAACTTAAATGTTATTGTATAATATAAACCTTATCTTAATTGGGTTATATACATTCCCCTAGAGAGATATAATGATTTTCATGGTAGAACAACAATACAGTTTAGTGTTTACAGCTTGTGAGCCTATTCAAGTCTTTTTCTTTTGTTTTCTTTCTTTCTTCCTTTTTTTTTCTTTTGGTTTTTTGAGACAGAGTTTCTCTGTGTAGCTTTGGAACCTACCCTGGCATTTGCTTTGTAGACCAGGTTGGCCTCGAACTCATAGAGATCCACCTGCCTCTGCCTCCTGAGTGCTGGGATTAAAGGTGTGTGCCACCAATGCCTGGCACCTATTCAATTCTTATTTCTGACACATTTAATCATAACCACTTAGCTAAATTATTCAGTACTTGAAATAAGCTAAGCACTGTTCAGAACATTCTCCATATATTAATATAGTCAGTCCTCATAACCACCGAGATGAGGAAAGAGGGCCATAGCAGAAATCTGCCTAAGATCTCACATCTGTTAGTGAAGAAGCCAGGACTCACACCTGGGTGAGTCTGTATAGCCTGACCACGAACCACAATACAGAACTTATATTGACATTAGGTTCTCTCTAATCCTTTTAATGTGTTTTCAGATACTTTCTCTCACTTTATTACAAACTCTGACAGAAACCTCACTTAGGAATAGAGATCCTAATTATATAATAGTTCAAATACCAAATAGCAGGATTGGGAATAAGGATTTCCTGGTTTTGTCATCTATATGATGGGTTTAAAATAATGACTCAATGAACAAAAATTGTTTTAAGTTAAATGGCTCTACAAAGATAAATATTGACAACAAAGGTTTCTGCCATATTTACTCTGTTCAATTATTCTTTCATCTTATTGGGCATGGTGCCAGAGGATATAATTCTTCCATCAACGAGACTTCTTTAGTTAGTTGGTCCTCACATTAGTCCTGAGCACAGTCTTTTTGTTTTTTCAAGACAAGGTCTCACTATGTAGCTCTCGATGTTCTGGAACTCACTATGTAGATCAGTCTGTCCCTGAACAGAGATTCACCTGCCTCTGCCTCCCAAGTGCTGGGATTAAAGGCGTGCACCATCACATCTGATTTACAGGGCAGTCTTGATGGACTCAAGGTTCCCACTGTTTAGGACTTTAGTATGCCATGTTACCCTCTGTAATTGAAGACAAAATTGCTTAAAGTCTCCCTAGATGTCTTAGGGTTTCGATTATTATTATTATTTTTTATCACTAAAAAAAAAAATGGCTAAAGGCAACATGGAGAGGAAAGGGCTTATTCCATTTTACAGCTTGTAGTCTGTCATACCAGGAATTCAGGGCAGGACCCAAGGTGTGATTCTGAAAGCAGTATCTGATGCAGAGACCATGGAGAAATGCTGCTTGTTGGCTTGCTCCCTACAGCTTGCTCAGCCTGCTTTCTTAAGGCAACCAGAACCACCTGCCCAGGGGTGCCACCACTCCCTGTCGGTTGGACCCTCCCCCATCAGTCATTAAGACAATACCCCGAGAGAGACAGACACACACACACACACACACAGAGACAGAGAGAGACAGAGACACAGACACACACACACACACACACACACACACACACAGAGAGAGACAGACAGACAGACAGAGAGAGATACAAACACACACAGAGAGACAGAGACAGAGACACAGAGACAGAGAGACAGACACACACAAACACACACACAGACAGAGACAGAGACAGAGACACAGAGACAGAGAGACACACACAAACACACACACATACACAGAGACAGAGACAGAGAGACAGACACACACAAACACACACACACACACGGAGAGAGAGAGAGAGAGAGAGAGAGAGAGAGAGAGAGAGAGAGAGAGAGAGTCATGCCTACAGGGCAATCTTTTATTTATTTGTTTATTTGGAAACAATCATTTCTACAGGGCAATCTTATGGAGGTATTTCCTCAATTGCTTTGATTCCCTCTTCTCAGATATCTCTACCTTGTGTATCAGGTTGACATAAAACTAGACAGTACACCAAAACAAATGGGATGTGAGCAGTGAGGTACCTGAAATCAGAGCAGACATGTTGTAGGGAGGAATCCGAAGCCAGTGTGGGGGAAACGTCATGATGCTTCCTGGTTGTAGAGCCCTCCATTCCACTATGTACTCCCGAACAGCAGACACAGCTTTCCTGGGAGGCTGCCAGGTCACCAAAATGTTGTCCATGTTCCCTGACTTTGCAGATACCCAGTAAGGAGCCAGCAACCCTTTGGTGGTGAGGAAGAAGGACAAAAATCAGAATGGATAAAAATGAAAACAGGAACTGGAGAGACAGCTTAGTCAACCGAGAATTTGAGGACACGAATTCAATCACCATAACCCACTGGGGGAAAGCAGGCATGGTTGGTATGATAGTGCACACTTGTATTCCCAGTTCTGGAGAGGTGGAGATAGGAAGATCCCTGGGGATCTCCAGCTAGCCAGACTAGCCTATTAGTAAGCTCCTGGCCAGCGACAGACCATTATTCTTATTTTATTTTTTTAAACAACAAACAAAAAAAATAAGGTAGATGGTGCCTGAGGAATGACTTCTACCTAAAGTTAGCCGGTGGCTACACGTGCACATATGCATCTGTTCATACATGAACACACACACACAGACACACACACACACACAGACACACACACACACACACACAGAGAAAGAGAGACAGAGAGAGACAGAGACAGACACACACACACACAGAGACACAGAGAGACAGAGAGAGACAGAGACACAGACAGACACACACACAGAGAGAGAGAGACAGAGAGAGACAGAGACACAGAGACACACACACACACAGAGAGACAGACAGACAGACAGAGAGATACACACACACACACACACACAGAGACAGACACAGACACAGAGACAGAGAGACAGACACACACAAACACACACACACACACACACACAGAGACAAGAGACAGAGAGACAGACACACAAACACACACACACACACACACACAGAGAGACAGAGACAGAGACACAGACAGAGAGACAGACAGACAGACACACACACACACACATACACAGAGAGAGAGAGACAGAGAGACAGAGACAGACACACACAAACACCACCAACACACACACACACACACAGAGATAGAGAGACAGAGAGAGACAGAGACACAGAGAGACAGACACACACACACACAGAGAGAGAGACAGAGAGAGATACACACACACACACAGAGACAGAGACAGACACAGAGACACAGAGACAGAGAGACAGACACACACAAACACACACACAGACAGAGACAGAGACACAGAGACAGAGAGACAGACACAAACACACACACATACACAGAGAGACAGAGACAGAGAGACAGACACACACAAACACACATACACAGAGAGACAGAGACAGAGAGACAGACACACAAACACACACACACACACACACACACACACAGAGAGAGAGAGAGAGAGAGAGAGAGAGAGAGAGAGAGAGAGGATACTCTTTAGGGCCTTCCAGGTCAAGGTTTAAGGTTATGATTTTCAGTTCATGGAGGATTAGCCTCAGCAGCTTGTCCTATAATCCTGTGTAGCTTTCTTTGTGGATTCCTCATTGAATTAATTCACTTACTGCATTTACTTACTGCATTCCCTCAAAGGTAATGTAATATACACCAGGGTAAATGTAATATACACCCTTTTAATGACCTCCCATTTGTCTCCTTAGACACAAATGTATGACTGAAAAGTACTGTGACCCTTTGCTTGTGTGTCGTATTTTCACAAAATATGCTATGTTTTGTCAAACCTTTTCACTTAGCTCTCTGTTTCTGGGATTGATTCCTTCTCCTTCTTTATGTAAACCTAGCTCACTTCACACTTCTGCCTAAGCCCTATTCTCATCTGTTCTCCAGTGACCAGCAGGAGTGTCCTGACACAAGGACACACTAACTGTTCGTTCTCTGCATCACCTCTCTGCATGTGCGAGACCATTCTGGATGCACATGCACAAAACCGATGAGTTAGGGAGTGGCCTTCTGATTGACCTCCCAAACAGATGGATGGGAGGGGGATGTAGCCCTTGCCCAGTCTGATTGAGGCACTGTACACACCCACAGAAGGTAAAAAAATTTAATGGCACATTGACACTTCACCACAAGTAGCTAGCTTGGGAATTCTCACTTCACCTACTTCATATTTCCCTTTCTATGTTTATCAATTTGATAGGCATAAAAAGATATGGGATTAAAGGTTCAATTTTCATGTTTGGTTTCATAAGGCCAAGCTTCTCACTGACTCTTCTGTGACTATTGTAAACTTGTCTCGTTTTTCTGTGTGTTTCTGCTGTTTTCTGATTGGCAGGTAGCTTTGGTGATCCTAATTACTTTTCAGTTTTCTACTCTGAATGCAGCCAGTTAGTTCTCTGACAACTTTGTTATCTACAGTGGTGCTGGTAAGTTTACCACAGTTTTGGTTTTGAGTACTGTTTGCAAAATTCCACCACCCTAGGGTTATGAACACATTCAACTACATTGTCTTCTATTGGCCATTACTTCTGCTTTTTATGCTTTGGTTTTCAGTCCAAAATATAAGCTAAAAAGGTTATTTTTTTTAAAAGGGAAATGCTATTATTTATTTATGATTTCCAGGGCCGCCGTGTTTGCATTGTAACCTGCACAGACACATCCTACCTGCTAATCCTTAAATATTCACCTTTCCTTTCTTTTCCAGGGTAATGGTAGTGGCTTCCTTGGGGTTTTACTTCTCTGATGGGTTAAAGAAGAATTGGGGTCAGGCAGTGGTGGCACACGCCTTAAATTTCAGCATTCAGGAGGCAAAGGCAGGTGGATCTCTGTGAGTTTGAGGCCAGCCTGATCTACAGAATGAGTTCCAGGACAGACAGGACTGTTACACAGAGAAACCCTGTCTCAAAAAACAAACAAACAAACAAACAAACAAAGGAACAAAAAATTGGGTAATGGGAAGAGTAAGTATGATCAAAGTACATGGTAAACATGTATGAAAATGTCATAATGAAGCCGATGAACATACTCTAATAAAAATAATAGAAAAACTCTTCTTAAGTAGAAATGAAAGATACTTTTTGCTAACCCTCCAATTAAAAGTAGAAACATTACTAACTAGAGAAAAAAGCCTTTATGCCCTAAGAATGAAATGTTTAATTAGAACAATAAAAAACTATAAAGCAAAAGGCACTTAATGACAATAAAAGTAGTTTCCAATGTACAGACATTTATTTCTATCTGCAGTGAGGGTCATGAGGAAGGTAGGAGGAGGAAGAGGATTTTGCCTTTTTAGTTTGTCTTTTTTTACTTGTTTGAGGACAGAGTCATTTTCAAATGCTGTATATGCTTAATTGGAAGTTGGAACTATTGGCACTAATTTTTTACTATATGTTTACATAGACTTAAATTGCCAATAATTTTGTGTCTGTATTCACAAGTGATTTAAACAATAATCTTTCCTGTACTGTCTTTATTTGCTTTTATTAATAAAATAAAATTGATCGTAAAACAATTGACCCCATAAAACAGATTGGACAGCGTTCCTTATTTTCTGTCTTCTGCCGGAACTTGGATAAAATAAAGTTATGTATTTTCTCAGGGTTCAATTGTAAAGTGGTTTGTGCCTGGGAATTTTTTAAAAAGCATAGAGGTGGGGATAAGTTAGCTCTAACTTTCTAAATGATTATTATGGCTGCCTTTATTTTATGTGTGTGTTTTATTTCTTATGTGTGTGTGTACTTACACGAAAGTGTCGAAGCCTGTATGTGGAGGTCAGAGGACACCTTGCAGGAGTTGGTTCTCTCCTTTCACCATATAGTCTCAGGGCCAGAACTCAAGTTGTCGGGCTTGACAGCATAAGACCTTTCCTGCAACTCATCTAGTCAGTCTGAGGATTTTTTTTAGAATTTTTTTTTCATTACATAAATATTGAGTGCTACAATTTGCAGGACCTTTTATCTGAGGTTGCACGAAAATGCCCCCAAAAACCCCTTTCATCTCTACTTTATCTGGAATTTGCTAAGCAAATCAGCCTGCATCTCTCAGATTCCTTCAGCCTTTGGGTCATTATCTGGGCATGAGGCTGTAATTCCTTCTCTAGGATGTCTACCGTGGTCTTCCCTTCAAGACTCTGCTAATGCCTCACCTTCTGTCAGTCACCTTCAGAATCATCCCTTTATGTGAGGCACGGATGATACACACCTTTAATCCAGCAGTCGGGAGGCAGAAGCAGGTGGAGCTATGTAAGTTTGAGAACAGCGGGGGCTACAGAATGAGACCTTGTCTCAGAAAACAAACACAAAATGAAATAACTTCCTTAGCTTCAATCAGAATATCCTATCTCCATGTTTCCCAAGATCCTCTCTGTGGAGTTCTGATGCTTGCAAGGTACCACCTAAGAAAAAGGAGGCTCACCTTTTCTGTCCTGCTCTGTTGCTTGCTGGATGTTTGATCTCAGATTGCTCCGATTATTCTCATTAGTGGTTTACTTTGAGTCACTAATAATGCATCAGTATTGAATTGAGGAAAGAAATAAAACACTTCCTCTTGGAGTCATTTAACCAAGAGCAAGAACAGATTTGAATTCTCTACTTCATGTTCTCTATCTTCTGTTCTTTGTCCATGCGTGTCTGTCTGTTTTGTATGTTCTCTGTGTGTCTTTTGTATAAGCTGTAAGTGTCTCTGTGTCTGTTATATGACTTGTGTGTATATGTATGTACTGTGTGTGTCTCTGTCTGTGTGTGAATGGTGTCTGTTTTACTGTCTGTATGTGTGTCTGTCCTTTCACTCTGTATTTATTGAACAGCACAGAAAGCATCACACCAGGAAGGAATGGGATACTTGACAGAAATCGTTAACAGAGTTGTATAAGGAGTCGTCTCTGGCTGCAACTGATCCCAACTGATCCAGATAACAAATATCATTGTGTATCAAGCAATATCCATACACGATCACTTTTAACCTTTATAGTAGACTTTAGGAGGTTGCCTTCAACTTCTGTATTTGCTGCGTTTAGAAAATGATACACAAGCATTGTCAAGGTCAGGGGCATGGAAGAGTACATGATTTAAGATTATTCCTATGCATTAGCTTAGGTGCTAAAAATTTATTATGTGGGAAATCCAAAGCAAGTAAAGTTGGTTGTTACATTGTTTTTGTAAAAGTCAGGTTTTAGTAGACAGTAAGCTAGCAGCCTTAAGTGACTTCAAGGTGTATTATTAACTCTGGCCGTGAGGTTCAGCAGAAGCACCAGTCTCTCAGTATGCAAGAGAGAATATCGCATCACTGGGTGTTATTTCACCTTCCTGAGCCACCGTCTCTGACATCTGTGTGAGCCATTGTGCTGGCCAGTGTTTATGTCAACTTGATACAAAGTAGTGTCATCTGGGAAGAAGGCATCTTTTTTTTTTTTTAAGACTTACTTATTAATGTATTTTATGTATATGGGTGCTCTACTTGCATGTAAGCCTGCATGACAGAAAAGGGCATCTGATCCCATTATAGATGACTCTGAACCATCATGTGATTGCTGGGAATTGAACTCAGGACCTCTGGAAGAGCAGCCAGGTTCTCAACCACTGAACCATCTCTCCAGCCCTGGGAAGAAGGAGTCTTACTAGAGAAGATGCCTCCATAGGATTGGCCTTTAGGCAAGAATATGGGCATTTTGTTGATTCATGTGTGAGGGTCCAGCCTATTGTAGGTTGTGCTACCCCTGGGCAGGGGCTTTTAGGGTGTATAAGAATGCAGGCTGAGAATCTATGAGGAGCAAGCCAATAAAGAAGTATGGTCTTAGCATTCCTGCATGTCCTCTGCTTTAGCTTCTGCCTCCATGTTCCTGCCTTGCTTGGACTTCTGTCCTAACTTCCCTCAGTAATGCTCTGTTACCTGTATCTACCATTCAGTGCATACCAAGTCACTGGATTTTATATGTACGTGCATGCTTTCTGTTCATGTTCATATATGTGCAGGAATGTGCACATGCACTGTGACTGATTTTTATGTACCGCATCTTAAAAACAGTATCTTACTACCATAGAATTTGCTTTTAGGAAAATCTTGTATACAGGAGCCAGAAAGATGGCTTAGCAGTTAAGAGTAATTACTACTCTTGCAGAGGATCCAGGTTCAGTTCCCAGCACTACATGGCAGCTCACTACCATTTGTAACTCCAGTGCCAGGGGATCCAACTCCTTGAGCAACAAGCACAGTTGTGGTATACATACATACATATGTTTTACATAGGTAACACACATATAAAATAAAAATAAATCTTTAAAAAATCTATTACAATACTTATCAATGGAGGAGAAACATTAAATATAAAAAATAACGGGGGCTGTAGGATGGCTAAGTAGGTAAGATGCTGGCCATTAAGCCTGAGTTTGATCCCTAAGATCCACTTGGTGGAAGGAGAGAACCTACTCCCAAAAGTTGTCTCTGACCTACAGGCACACAGTGACATGAACACAAGCACACATACTAAATCAATAAATGGAAAAAATAAAATGTTTATTTATTTATTTTGGCTTTTCAAGATAAGGTTTCTCTGTGGCACCCTAGCCATTCTGGATCTCGCTCTGTAGATCAGGTTGGTTCAGAGACCCATCAGCCTCTGCCTCCCAAGATCTGGGATTAAAGGCATGGGTCATGATGCCCAGCTTAAAAAAGATTTTTTTTTAAAGGAAAAAAAATACCCAAAGGGGGTGGAGTTTGAAGAAAAATCACCTGTAAATCCACATGATGCAAAGATGACCTCTGTTAATATTTCCATGGCTTCTGCTAGTCTTTTTGTTTTTAACTTAGGAAAAAAAATCTGCTCATATACATGTAGATTTGAAGTGAAATTAAATCCTCCCCCATTTTGGTGTGTGTGAGGTATCTCTCTATGTGTTCCCGAGTGGCCTAGAGTTCCCCATGTGGACCAAGCTGGCTTTGAACTCATGAGGTTCTGCTTGCCTCTGCCTCCCGAATGCTGGGACATGTATACTTTTAAAAGACTGCTTTGTTGCTTGTAATGTAAAATTTCCCATGGAACAGTTAGTGACATGTTAGTGTGTGATTAAGACAGACAAAGGTCAGATTTAACAGTCTATTCTCTGTTGTACATTTAGGTCAGCTATAGTATTATGCTGCTTCAGGAAATCTTTTAAAAAACATAATTATTTATTTGTGTATGTTATATAGCACAGGTTTGAAGGTCAGAGGACAACTTGAGGGAGTCAGTACTCTCCTTCCACCCTGTGGGGTCTTGGGGATTGAAATCAGGTTATCAGGCTTGGGGTAAGTACAAGTCAAGTCAGTCTGACTTGATTTTTCATCCTTTTTCAAAATTTGCATCACCTTAATTGCTAGCTATGTTAAACATTTTCATATCTCTATTGTTGCTTTCATAATGGGGGGTCATGGAGATGCAATGGGAGCAACCCTAGGGCCTGTGTATATTAAGAAAGCACTCTCTGAGTTATACAGACTGGGCTCTCATACTTTCTTTTTTGAGTTGTGTGTTCATATCCCTGATAGCCCATATATTTGAAAAAAGTACAGATTAATTAAAAATTAATTTTAAAACATTAATATAGACAAATTTATAGACAATATCAACTCTATGCTAAAAGATGATATATAAATATATCACACATGTATAATATATATGTTACACACATATATTTAAGCTATTATTTGCATTTTATGCTGTACTTGCATTTTTTCTTCTTTTTGAGACAGGATCTTACTATAGAGTCTACACTGGCTTCTAGCTTACAAACATCTTTCCTAGGCCTTCTCTTTGGGTTACAGGTATGCACTATCACACCTGCCACTTAGGGCGTTTTTAAGATACACTTATTTCACACTGTATGAACTTGGAAGTATTTCCCCATAGTTAGAGAATCCATTTTTTCCTTCATGTTTCTTTCTTGAGTGTTTTTCCCACAGGAGGAAGGGATCATCCATTGCCTACCAAACAACTTTTCATCTTCTTCAGGAAGGGAACGTGGCTGCCAGAAATGTGCTTCATGACCCTTCTTTGCAGCTAGGTGTGGTCAGGTAAGTGGTGAGGGCCAGCAAGTGGCAGCAAGTGCAAAGTTGCTGTGCACTGGGGTGAACTCCTGAAGAATAGGGCCACTCCCTTTGCCTCCTCTCTGTTCTGCTGCCTACAAAGAAACAGCTAGAGCTTTGGCAGCCTTTTGGACCACTTCCATGTGAGGATGAATGCCAGCTTTGGCAGAGGGAAAGAGAGAGGAGCCTGGAGCAGTGATGTCACCATCCTGAGCTATCTCTCTGTGAACCTCCTTCATGTGAGAGGGCTAATGCGCCATAGCAGTCAGACCTTCAGTCAGACCGACTCTGAGGAGCAATTCCTAACACAAATGCTAAATCAAGGCAATACCCATGTTTGCTGGTATTTCCATCACATGTTCTTAAAACAAGATTTACTGGTGCATCTAAAACAATAATGTTTTGGGACTAGAGCGATAACTGGGTCATTAAAAGCACTGGCTCTTCTTCCAGAGGACCCATGTTAGGTTCCCAGCACTCGCATGGCAGCTCACAACCAGTAACTCCAGTTCCAGGGGATCCAATGCCCTCTTTCAGCCTCCATAGGCACTGCATGCAAATGGTACATAGACACCCATGCAGGCCAAAGACCTATACATATAAAATAATGAATAAATCTTAAAAAATAACATAATCTTTTGGCAGAAATTTCTTCAAACTGATGATTGCTGGACCCATGTATGTATAACATTTGACACTAAATTATAAGAGAGGGTCCAAGTGTTTTATCTTGCTTAGACTTTTTTTCAGTGCAGAACTTGAGACATAGCATACGATTCTTTTTTTTTTTTTCAGCTAATAAGGTTCTTTGAGGAGGTAATTGTAGAAGATATGATTATAAATGAGAAAACCTACATCTAGTTGGGATTATTTTTCTGAAGACAATTATATACATATTTAAATGTATGTAATAAAGAACAAAATTTTATCACAGTTTCACTAAGGTCAGAATTTTATTTTAATTCTCGGTTTTAAAATATAAGTCTAAACTTTTTTTGTCTAGAATTTAGCAATATATATTATTATTATTATTGAATCTATAAAATTAGTATAATTAGAAAATATTATTCTAATGTAACTTTACTAATACTTATATAAGATTATAGTCACAGTGATTTGCAAGACAGTAAGTGCAATTTCCATCTTACAAAGAAATTGAAGCTCAGAGGGTTAATTTTAATTCACTTGCTCAAGGTCATCCCCAGAGTAACAGGAACAGACAGCTGTTGACTCCAAAGTTTAAACTCTTGGCACTCATACCACGCTCTGGCCTGCACCTGCAGGAGAAAAATGGTGAGGGATACAGTTTCCCACAGGCAGTGTTAAGGTGACTGGGTACCTACCAGTACCACACAGGTCCACTATGTTCATAAGAGTGGCTGCAGAGGTGCCTTTCGAATTGGCTGCAGACACAGATGCAGTCCAAGCCCCCATTCTGGGAATGACCCCAGTCCAGGAAGTGTGTTCTGTAATGTTCTGCAGGATGATTTTCCTTGTCACCTCCCATAAGGTCACCTGATAGTGGAGGATTTCTCCCCTTGCCTCTGATGGACTCAGACTCTGCAAGAAAACATATGAATATCCTCTTACTCTCAGACAACAGCATGGATGCTCTTTATGCCTGCACCACCTGGCCCAGTTGTAGGAGACTCTGTCTTAGTGAATATTTTATGTTTTTTCATCTCCACTGTACACTTTCATTCACATCCTCACAGCTTCTTTTTAGTTAAAAAAATGTTTAACATTTTAAAAAGATAATTCTGAAAAACATTGAGTTTCTTTCTTGGTAAACACAACTGATTGGAGAACTGTGGAATCTGCCTCTATAAACACTGGCTCTGAGCTGTGAATTTGCCGTCACTCAGATCTTGGGGCAAGCACTCAGTTCCTCTGGGTTTTTATTTTAAAATTTGCGAAACATATTCATAGAGAGACACACAGAGACGTTCACAGAGACACACTCACAGAAAACGCATGGCCATGGGTGGGGGACAAGGGGCACAGGGGGACAGGGTGCCTTTTTGTTTGTTGGTTGGTTGAGACAGTGTTTCTCTGTGTAACCCTAGATTGGCTTCAAACTCAGAGATCCACCTTCCTCTGTCTCCCAAATGGTGGGACTAAAGGTGTGTGCCACCACCAGCCAGTAAGGGTACCTTTTTAGATATAGAATGTGCAAGGCTGCTTAGAACATCAAAACCACCACTTTCGCTTTTCCCCTGCCACCGCCGAGTTCCACGGAGGCAGAGGTTCGGATGTGTTGAAGATTCGGCCTCACCCGTAATCCACCGCCATGGCCGAGGAAGGCATTGCTGCTGGAGGTGTAATGGACGTCAATACCGCACTCCAAGAGGTGCTGAAGACCGCCCTCATCCATGATGACCGTTCCGCAAAGCTGCCAAAGCCTTAGACAAGCGCCAAGCCCATCTCTGTGTGCTCGCATCCAATTGTGATGAGCCTATGTATGTCAAGTTGGTGGAGGCCCTTTGTGCTGAGCACCAGATCAACCTAATTAAGGTTGATGACAATAGGAAACTAGGGGAATGGGTCGGCCTCTGTAAAATTGATCGAGAGGGGAAACCATGGAAAGTGGTTGCTTGCAGTTGTGTAGTGGTTAAGGACAATGGCAAAGAATCTCAGGCCAAGGATGTCATCGAAGAGTACTTCAAGTGCAAGAAAGGAATAAATAAAAATTTTGGCTCAAAAAACAACAAAACAAAACAACCATAACAACAACAACAACAACAACAAAACCACCACTTTGAGACGCCAAACTAGTAAAATGAGACTTAGGGACTTGAATTAGCCATCTGTGCTAGGAACCTAGTACCAATCTGCAAAATTCTGATTGAGATCATTTGGGAGCAAAGGCACAAAGTGAGCAGAAACTGTTACTTTTCTCTTGTTTTGTACAATGGCCATGGCAAATGGAAGCATAGACCTGAAGAGTTGTGAAGTTTAACCCTGGCAGTGCTCATCCCTGCCTACTGCAGGAAGAAGGCTTGGCTAACAGATTTAAGTGGCATAGTTCTCTGCCACTCTCTATCCGTTCATGGCAGGAGACTGTTTACTGGAAGACACACTCGTGGGCCAGCAATTGCCCTTGCTCTGGTTCCTTGCTTACCAAGAGGCTAAGTCATTTGGTTTCCTATGTGGTTTATCTGTCAGAACAGTTTGGGCATGAACACCTGGCACACTTCAGTTCTTTCACTTTAAATGAATAAATTGCCTTCCTGATTATAATTTGGATTCCGAGACATTTAGTACTAGAGAATGTTCTGTTTGCAGAGTCAAGTCTTCTGATTGGCCCAGAAGCTACATTCTTGTAATTAATCATTGAGCTCTCAGCTCTGTATATTGCCGTTTCTGGAGCTTAGTTAAGGCAAGTCTGTTGGAGGAAACGTTTGGTCCACAAGTCCTAAACTAGATCTTAGCCTGGCCCAGTGGACTGGGTGAAGACAGTGCTGGTGGGGAACATTTGGCAAATATTCAGCATCTCCCTGAAGTTATCATTTCAGGTGTCCATTACGTCCACCACAACCAATCTCATTGCCTGTTGTGAGGATTACATAAGCATTTTCTTGTTTTTAATTATCTGCCCCTTTTTTTGTTTGTTTTGTTTTGTTTTTTGTTGTTTTTTGAGACAGGAACTCACTGTGAAACCCTCAATGGCTAAGAACTAACTACATAAGCCAGACTGACCTCAAGTTTTGCTAGTGCCCCTGCCTCTGGGATAATAGGTGTGTGCCATTACACCCAGCTATGAAAATGTTTTCAAAAGTTAAATGTTCTAACATTGTATTAATAAACCTGGCCTTTATCTGAGGAGAAAAACAGCATAGATGAAACAAATGCTTGTCAGGGAAGCCATCCTCAGGCAGAATTGGGAGCTGTGTGAACAGTTAAATTCTGAGGAATGACTTTATGTGGAGAATTTGGCCCAGTCTATGTTAGATACACTTATCTCTGAACCTTTAAGGCTGGCAGGGAAGGATGGAGTAAGAGATAGCCAAAGGGGTGCCTTTCCGTAGCCAGCACTTGCTTTCTTCTATAGTGTTTTTCTCCTTCTGTTGTGATGTGTTGTTCCTCAGGCTCGGGACAGGGAGAGGCTGCAGCAATTGACAGATAGAATCCCAGTCACCCTCCCAGACCAAAGTTGCAAAGCGACCTTCTCCAGCTGTGGGGTTATGATGCATTCTGACACACAGCGTCAACAGAAGGTATGCATTTAGCAATTTGGGAAGGGAGGGACATAGTTTTTCTCCAAGAGCCAGAAGGCTCTGAGTCACGGGAGACAAGAGGTGAATTCTGAAGATAGCGATCCTGACAAACCAACTGACTCTGCAGATAAACATATTTGTACTCCAGTGCTGCTCACTTGAGGAGGTGATAAGGGAGAAAATAACATTTGCTTAACCATGTGCTTTACATTCCTTGTCACGTTTAGCTCTCGCTTCCCTTTCTGAGGCTTGAGCCCAGGCTTAGAGCAGTTGAGCAACTAGCTCAAGCCGTACCCAGAAAGAAGACATATGAGTTTATAGAACGCCCCCTGGTGGATGTCAGGGAGGGGCC
This sequence comes from Cricetulus griseus, assembly GCF_003668045.3. Classification (NCBI taxonomy): domain Eukaryota; kingdom Metazoa; phylum Chordata; class Mammalia; order Rodentia; family Cricetidae; genus Cricetulus; species Cricetulus griseus. The sequence goes on along the minus strand of NC_048601.1, from coordinate 75,890,721 downwards.
TTATCTGGAATGTGCAGTTGCTAAGCCTGGTAGGGTTTCTGACACTTGGCTCCTTTCTAGAAGCACCGAGTACAAACAATGAAAAGAAGAAATGCTAGGTAGCTATGCGGCACAGCAGACAGAGCACTGGCTCTAATGACAGAAAGGGAAGGCCATTAGAGTTTTACTCATGCCAAAGAAGAGCAGCAGTAATCAAGACCCCTTTGAAAGCTCAGGCACTGGACCTGTCAGTCACAGCTTTCCTTTCCTTTCAGCTTTGGATTGCTGCTGGTTTTGTGCATGGTGATGCTGGGGATTGAATACAGGCCCTGTGCATGCTAGTATGTGCTCCTCGCACTGAACTGAATCCCCACCCTTCATCTTAGTAGGAAGGACCTTTGAATTTTCTCGCTTCTCTGTGTAACATCTGGTGCACAGTTATTTTATCGCTCTGAGACATAATATCCATATTTTCAAAACAAGGATAATAAAAACTCTTGGCTATCCCTTTATGGCAGCCTCATGTGCATTAGTATTATCTTAAGTTTCCTCATGAGGATAGTATGGGCAGGGAGGCTAAAACACCTTGCTCAAGAACATGTGAGGTACTTCACCATGTAGCTGCAACAGAACACATACAAAGTCCTGCTTGCTCATAAGGTCAGAAGTTAGCACCCCAGCTAGCCCTGGCATGCCCCTCAACTGCCACAGAAATTAGTAGAGCACTTAGTTCATTAGGTCAGCATCCAGCACCTTCTTGTTCCCAGATTCCCCAACTCCCAGTCATGGGAACCCATGTAGAGAACCCATTTGCTTGTCTGGTCAGTGACCAATGCCCCTTCTGATCCTGAACGCCACCACCTTCCCGGCCAGCACATGGAGATCTTGCCTGCTTTTCATTTCAGAGACTGACACTCTAGCACCTCATCCTCAGCTGCCTTAGAACCTTGTAGTGAGTTAACTCATCAGATCTAAGGCCAGCACTCGTGATGGTCGTGATACCCCACCACTCTGCTACCACAGAATTGCATAGAGACCCCATGGGCTCATTAGGTCAAAGGCTAGCATCACAGCTGACTCTGGCATCCTGTCTCTTTGATTCTGCAGAATCACATTGAGTGCTAGCTCATAGGTCAGAAGCCACACTCCCACTACTCAGGAATCTCCCTTGCCAGCTTACACAGGTTATCCACTTGGGAGGTCAGAGGTTGTGCCCCTTCTAACCCAGCTAGTGCCGCCTCAGCTACCCATCACATACCAGTACTTCGTGTTCCCATGAGTGAAGTTCAAGCATCACAGCTGACCCCAAACCAGATAAGCTGGGTGAATTCCAAGCAAAGATCCAAATAGTCACCAACACAGGTGGGCTAGACACTCAAACCAAAGCAAAGCCAGTGAACAACACCAGATATAGAAATTCTAACTCAAAAAAACAAACAAACAAAAAAACCCTAGACAATATGTCTCCTCCCAAAGTGGCCAATCCCATAGTGATGGTCCCAAGGGGAGCAACTTAGGTGAAATTCCAGACAAAGTGTCCACAGAATTACAAATATATTCAAAGAATTCAAAGAGGATATAAATAAGCTCCAAAATTAATTTCAAGAGGACTGGAATAAACTCCTAAATAAATTCCAAGAGAATTTGTTTGCACAAATAGCTTGAATAAAATAGTCAATTCAGGATACAAAAATAAGTTCAATGAAGAAATAGAAATATTGGGAAAGAAGCAACCTGAAATGAATAGAAATGAAAAGGTAAGTAAGTTAGATTTAAAAAAAAACGAATCTTAGTGGAAAACGTCACCAGAATAAGGGACCGTGATAAGGATATACTCTCAGGGCTAGAAAACAAGGTAGAGGACTAGATCCTTCAATTAAAGAAAATTTAAAGACTTGTTTATTTTATCATGAGTTTTTGCTTGTATGTATGTGTGTATACTGTGTATATCACATGCATGTCTTGTGACTAGGGAGGTCAGAAGAGGGTATGAACCCCTGACACTGTCGTTACAGATGGTTGTAGGCCATCGTGTGGTGCTGGGAACTGAACCCATTTCCTCTGCAAAAGCACCAAGTGCTCTTAAAAGCACCGAGCCATCTCTTCAGCTCTATTGATAAATTTTACAAGCATATGAACAGATATGAGAGATCTTTGTGACACTGTCAAATGGCCAAATGTATGTATATGGGAATAAAGGAAGGAGAAGAATGCTGTGCCAAAGGCATAGCAAACATGGAAACTATAAAAGCCAGAAACAAGAGCCAGGCAGTGATGGAGCACAGCTTACATCCCAGCACTTGGGAGGCAGGGGCTGGAGGATCTGAGTTTGAGGTCATTCTGGTCTACAGAGTGACAGCCAGGGCTGTACAGAGAAATACTGTCTTAGAAAAACAAAACAAAACAAAACAAAATGAAACAACATCAACAAAAAGCCTGAAACACTTAGAAAAATATATTTCAAATTATAAAAGACCACAGATGCCAACCAAAGAGTACCTATGCCTGATAAAATTATCAGTCAGAATTGAAGAAAAAGAGAAAAGTTTCCCTTGAAGAAAAGCAGGCTAAGGGAATTTATAAGCATTAAGCCTCCTCAATAGAGGATATTAGAAGGAATATTATGGACAGAAGAGAAAGAAACACAATCAATAGGCTTTAGGGGATGGAATAAATGATGCTAGGACAGTTGTTATACATATAAGGACTAAGAAAACATTGAGCACTGCACAACCAACAAATGACAAGAATTAATTTACACCTTTCAATAATAACCCTAAATATTAATGGTTTCAATTCCTAGACTAGAAGAATTGATTAGAAAACAGAAGCACTCTTTTACTAAGAACCACACTTCAACATCAAAGGCAGGTGAGAGGATGGAAAAAGGTATCCAAAAAAAAGGGAATCAAGAAACAAACAGGTCCTGCTATTGTGATACCTGACAAAATAGACCTCAAAACAAACCTAGTCAGAAGAAATCAAAATCACTTCATACTGATTGAAGGGACAACTCATCAAGGGTCATTAATAGTTCTAAGCATATGAGCACTGAATAGAGATATACTCACTTTCACAAAACAAATATTACTAGATGCAAAGGCATATACTAACCACAACACAGCAATGGCAAGTGACTTCAATATCCCACTGTCACCCAAAGATAGGTTATGCCAAAAAATAGAGGGATGCTGGAATTAACTGACCTGTATCTGACAGAAGTATATAGACACTCCACCTGAACACTACAGAATACTATTTTGTCTAAGCAGCCCTTGAAACTATATAAAATAGATCATGTATTAGGACATAAATCTAAATAAATATGGGAAAATAGAAATAATTTTTTGCAGTCTATTTTATCACAGTAGATTAAAACTAGGAATCAACAGCAAGAGAAACTATAGAAAATATGCAAATTAATAGAGATTAAACAACACACTGTTGAATGATGAATGTGTAATTCAAGAAACCAAGAAGCAAAACTAAAATTTTTGAAGTAAATGAAAATAACTGAATCCAAGAACACATTAAAAAGATCATCCACCATGATCAAGTAGGCTTCATACCAGAGATACAGAGATGGTTCAACATATAAAAATCTGACAATGTAATCCACCATATAAATAAACTGAAAGAAAGAAAAAAAATCGCATGTTATCTCATTGGATGCTGAAAAAGCCTTTGACAAAATCCAAACCCCTTCTTGATAAAAAGTCTTGGAGAGATCAGCGATACAAAGGACATATGTAAACATAATAAAGGAAATACATAGCAAGCTGATAGCCAACATCATATTAAATGGAGAGAAACTCAAAGCAATTGCAGTAAAATCAGAAGCAAGACAAAGTTGTCTACTCTCTCTATATTTATTCAATATAATACTTGAAATTCTAGCTAGAGCAATAAGACAACTAAAGAAGATCAAGGGAATACAAATTGGAAAGGAAGAAGTCAAAGTATCACTTTTGCAGATGAGATGGTAGCATATATAAGTGACCCCCAAAATTCTACCAGGGAACTCCTACAGTTGATAAACACCTTCAGTCAAGTGGCTGGATACAAGATGAACTAAAAAAAATCAGTAGCTCCCCTATATACAAACAATAAATGGGCTGAGAAAGAAATTAGGGAAACAACATCCTTCACAATAGCTATAAATAATATAAAAGATCTTACTGAGTGATGGTGGTGCATGTCTTTAATCCTAGCACTCAGGAGGTAGAGGCAGTTGAATCTCTGAGTTCAAGGCCAGCCTCGTTAACAGTGAGTTCCAGGAAAATCAAGGTTACACAGAGAAACCCTTTCTCAAAAATAAAAAATATCTTGGTGTAACTCTTATCAAGCAAATGAAAGACACATATGACAAGAATTTCAAGTCTTTTGAAGGAAGAAATTGGAAAAGATATCATAAGATGGGAAGATCTCCCAAGCTCATGGATGGATAAGATTAACTTAGTAAAAGTGGCCATCTTACCTAAAGTAATTTACAGATTCAATTCCCATTAAAATTGCAACACAATTCTTTACAGATCTTGAAAGAACAATACTTGAAAGAACAAAAAAGCCCCAGGATATCTAAAACAATTCTGTACAATAAAGGAACTTCTGGAGGTATCACTATCCCTGATTTCAAGCTTTCCTACAGGAATGTAGTAATAAAAACCTTACAATATTTTGCATAAAAACAGACACATAGACCAATGGAATCAAATTGAAGACCCAGATGTAAATCCACACACCTATGGGCACCTGATTTTCAACAAAGAAGGCAAAATTACACAATGGAAAAAAGAAATCATCTTCAACAAATAGTGCTGGCATAACTGGATGTTAGCATGTAGAGGAATGCAAATAGATCCATATTAATCACCCTGCACAAAACTCAAGTCCAAGTGGATCTTGGACCTCAATATAAATCCAGATACATTGAACCTGATAGAAGAGAAGGTAGAGTATAGCCTTGAATGCATTGGCACAGGAGCCAACTTTCTGAAAAGAACACCAATAGGACAGTCACTAAGATCAACGATTAATAAATGGGACCTCTTGAAGCAGAAAAGCTTCTGTAAGACAAAGCTTCAGTAGGACAAAACTGCAGACTACAGAATGGGACAAGATGTGCACCAACCCCACATCTGACAGAGGGCTGATTTCCAAAGTATGTAAAGACTCAAGAAACTAGACATCAACAAGCCAAGTAATCCAATTAAAAAATGAGGTACAGACCTAAATAGAGAATTCTCAACAGAAGAATCTCAAATGGTGGGGAAACAGAAATATTATACATCTTTAGCTATCAGGAAAGTGCAAATTAAAATGACTCTGAGATTCCATTTTACATCTGTCAGAATGGCCAGGATCAAAAACACAAGTGACAGCTCATGCTGGAGAGGATGTGGAGCAAGGGGAACACTCCTCTATTGCTGGTGGGAGTGCAAACTTGTACAGCACCTTGGAAATCAATATGGCATTTTCTCAGAAAATTGGGAATCAATCTATCTCAAGACCCAGCTATACCACTCTTGGGCATATACTCAAAGCATGCTGAGTCATATCACAAGGACAATTGTTCAACTATGTTCATAGCAGATTTATTCGTAATAGCCAGAATGTAGAAACAATCTAGATGTTCCTCAAAAGAATAGATAAAGAAAATGTGGTACATTTACACAATGGAGTATTAGTTGTTAAAAACAATAAAATCCAAGGGCAAATAGATGGAACTAGAAAATCATCCCGAGTGAGATAAGCCAGAAAAATAAACATGGTACATACTGTCTTATAAGTGGATATTAGCTCTAAAGGATAGCCATACTATAATCCACAGACCCAGAGAGGCTAAACAATAAGGAGGGCTCAAGGGGGACACTGGGATTTCCTTGGGAAGGGGAAATACACGAGGTTTCATGGGTGAACTTGGGGTTGGTGGCAATGGGAACATGAGGAATCAGGTGGGGGTCAGGTGCGGGCAAGAATACTGAAAAAGCTGACTGGAAAGGGAAGAAGCATTTGGGAGTGAGGTAGAACCTGGGATAAGGGAAACTCCCAGGAGTCTACAAAGGTGACACTAGCTAAGACTCCCTAGCAATAGTGGATATGTAGCCCAAACTGGCCATCTCCTGTGACCTGGCAAGGCTTCCATCGGAGGGATTGGGACATCAACCCAGCCACATAGCCTTTGACCTACAGTCTGTCCTACCTATGGGGTGTGCTGGGGTGGTGCAAATTGTGGCAAATGGCCCACCAAATACGAGTCCACCCTGAGACTATGCCACAAGAGTAAGCCCACCCTTGACACTGCCTAAAGCACCAGAACCAAGGGGATGGATGGCCCAGAGACCTAGGATAGAACCAAACACAATTAGAGAAAAAAATATGTGATGATGTCTAATGATACTTTCCTATACTCATAAATTGGTGTCCAGCCAATAGTCATCAGAGAGAGACTTCATTGAAAAACTGATGGAAACAGATGCAGAGACTCACAGCCAAACATTAGGCTGAGCCTGGGGAATCCTGCTGAAGAGAGGGGAGAACAATTGTGGGAATCCGAGGGGTCAAGGACATAACAAGAAAATCCACAGAATCAACTAACCTGGGCTCAAAGGAACTCACAGAGACTAAACTGATGACCAGAGAGCCTGAATGGGACTGTCCTAGGCCTTCTGCATATATGTGACATTTGTGTAGCTTGGTCTTCTTTTGGGACTCCTAACTATGGAAGCAGGGACTTTCTCTGACTCTTTTGCTGGCTTTGGGACACTATTCTTCATACTGCCTTGCCCAGACTAATACAAGGCAAGGTGCAACTTGATCTTTTGTCAATATCCATGGAAGGCCTGCCCTTTTCTGAATAGAAACAGAGGAAGAGTGGATGGAGGGACACAGGGAGGTGGAGGGGGTGACTGGCAGGAGAGGACGGAGGGGAGACTGTGGGTGGGTTATAAAATAAATTAATAAATATCAAAATAAAATAGCAGCAAAATATAGATATACATACATGTAAACACAACACAACACACACACACACACACACACACACACACACACACACACACCAAAATGTATAGAATACAATGAAGATGATCCCAAGAGGGAAGTTTGTAGTTTTAAGTGCCTACATTACAAAATCAGAGAAATTCAAATATACAATGTAACAATAAATCTCAAGGATTTGGAAAAACAAGAACAAACCAAACCTCAAACAGCAGACAGGAAGAAATAATTAGCAGTAGTGCTAACATTAATAAAAGAAAAACAAACAATGTTGCAAACCAAATTCAAGAACATATAAAAAAGATAATTCACCTTGATCAAGTATGATTTATTACAGAGATTCAGGAATGGTTCAATAAATGTTATAAATTATATAAAAGGAGTTGAGGACAGAAACTACAAGGTCACCTTGATAAAGGCAGAAAAGACTTTTGTCAAAATTCAGCATCCTTTCATGTTAAAAGCTTTGCAGAAATTTGAAATGGAAATGACATATCTAACACAATACAGGGTTTATATAAGATATACCCATAGATAACATTGTATTCAAAGTGAGAAAGGTGCAAAGCTTTTCCACTAGCAATAGGAACAAGTAAGCATGTCTATTTAATCCACTTTTATTTTGCATAGTACTAGAAATATTAGCTAAAACAATTTTACAAGAGAATGAAATAAAAGGGATACAAATAGGAAAGGAAGAAGCCAAGGAATGCAAATAGAGACTAAAGATTCTACCAGAAAACATTTAGAATTGATAAACACTCATCAAATTGGCGGGATACAAAAATAACACACAATAGTCATTATTTTTCCTATATATCAAAGACAAGTAAACTAAAAAAGAAATTGTGGGAATAATCTCACTCACAATATCCTAAATAAACCAAGGAATAAACTAGGGATGTGAAAGTCTTCTATAATGAAAACTTTATTTTTCCCCTGATTTTTTTGAGACAGGGTTTCTCTATGTACCATCCCTGGATGTCCTGGAACTGTCACTGTAAATCAGCATGGCCTCAAACTCACAGAGATCTGCCTGCCTCTGCCTCCCAAGTTCTGGGATTAAAGGTGTGTGTCACCACTGCTTGGCTACATTTTTTAAGATTACATTTTATTTATTCATATGTGTCTGTGTATGTACAAGCCTGTGTAATATAGGTGAGCATGCCACGGTTTGTGTGTGGTGGCCAGAGCTTAATTTGTGGAAGTCGGTGCTTTCCTCCAACATGTGGTCCCAGTGATTAAACTAATGCCACCATGATTAGCAGGAGGCACCTTTACCCACTAAGCCACCTCACTGGCCCCATAATGGAAACTTTAAAACACTTAAGAAAGGAATTGACAAGGACACTAGGACAGTGGTTCTCAACATGTGGGCCGGAACCCTTTGGGATCAAAAGACCCTTTCACAGGGGTCATATATCAGATATTTGCGTTATGGTGCATAACAGTAGCAAAATTGCAGTTATGAAATAAGAACAAAAATAATTTTATGGTTGGGGGCTGGGAGGCTTGCCACAACATGAGGAACTGTATTAAAGGGTCAGAGTGTTAGGAAGGTTGAGAACCACTGATCTAAAAAATGGATAGGCTTCCTGTGCTCATGAATTAGAAGAGCCAATGTTGTAAAAATGGTCATCTACCCAAAAGCAACCTACAGAAACTTGCACACATGTTCATTGCTGTTTTATTTACAGTAGCTAGAAAATGCAATGAAACTAGATATCTATTAACTGATGAGTGGATAATGAAAATGTGGTACATATACATAATGGAATTTTATTCAGCTACAAAGAAAAAGGAAATGAGTAGGAAAATGGATGGAACTGGAAAGTATTATACTAAGTGAAATAATCCCAGAGAGACAAATGCTGCATGTTATCTCTTGTATATGAATCTTAGCTTGGAATTGTTAAATTTATGTGCTTAATCTGGATATCTGTAGAACTTAGAAAGCTGAAAAGGGCCTATGAGAGGGAGAGGGAAAGAGTAGAGGATATATGATCTAAAGGCAGAAGGGAGAATACTGGGGTTAAAGGCATAAGCAGGGATGGTACCAGAGGGACAGGAGACAGCAGTGAGTTTGTGTGGGTTAACTGAAACTAAGGATATGCAAAAAGCTCCTATGGAAGCCCAATACTTTGTAGGCTAATTAAAAAATATAGTAATTAAAAAAAGGAGCTTGAACACAGGTGCCCTGCATGGTCAGCAATGCTTCCATAGAAGACATTTATTAAATGAAAATCTCAGTGCCAGTTGTAGGATAATTCCTTATGAGTTATTGGATAAGGAGGCTCCAAATGTTCCCCAAACAGTAAAGGCTACTGATATTGCTCTTGGCTGCCCACCAGAATTAAGTGGGAAGACAAACACTTTGGTTATGGGATATAGAGAAATCAAGCTGGAACTGACTTAAAAACTTCCTCCATGCTGGTCAGTGTTCTAGTGTTGGAAGGTACTATTCACACAGCTGAGAAAAGCCATCTATGCTGTTTATTAGTGGAAAACCCTGCATGCTACAATGTTGACCTGCTGGTATGACATGTCCACTGGTGAAACAGTAACTTGAAGTTTATGAGGTAACCAACCACTTGGGGAATAGATTTGAGGCCTGTTCCATAGGAGTCAATTTATGCCTGGTATTGTAAACCTGGTCAAAAGCTCATGGTTAAGGGCGATCAAAGGCCCTAGAGGGACCCTACTACTGTTGTCTTGATAAAGGGACATGTTAAACTGGCTTCTAAATATTTATGCACAGATTAGTGCTGTCTCAATCTTGTCTCGAGAAGCATTTCTCTGCAGTGGTCAGCAGAAGAAGCAAAGACTCCTAACTGGTCAAAGTACTGAAAATAAGTCACTGTTTAGTTCTTAGATCTAAGTGTGACATTTGTATTGACCATATGGCCAAGACTCAGTAAACACTACAGAAGAGGTAGAAAGAATCTAAGAGACAGAGGATGGTAATGAATACTGCGAAATACTGTCTTCTGACATTTTATGCATGAACAGGCCATTGTATGCATGAACTCACTGTAGTGACCTGCACAAGACCTGCACAGGATCAAGCCAACACTATCAATCAATAGGGTACTTATTGTGTTATTAAAGAAGAAGGGGAGGACATGAAGTGGGGAGGATATGTGATGGTGCCTGGGGGAATTGGGAGAGGGGATAAGAGGACAGATAAGCTAAAGATACACTGTTTACATGTGTCTTAGTTAGGGTTTCTATTGATGTGAAGAGACCACAGAAAATCTTATAAAGGAAAACATTTCATTGGGGCTGGCTTACAGTTCAGAGGTTTAATTCATTGTCATCATGGTGGGAAGCATGTTGGCATGCAGGCATACATGGTGCTGAAGAAGTTGCTGAGAGTTCTACATCCAGACCCAAAGGCAGCAAGAAGAGATTGCCACTCCTGGCCTGGCTTCAATATCTGAGACCTCAAAGCCTGCCACCTAGTGACACACCTCCAACAAAGCAACACCTATTCCAAAAAGGCTACACCTCCTAATAGTGCCATCCCTATGCATTCAAGCACTTAAGTTTATGGGGGCCTTTCCTGTTCAAACCACCACATTCCACCCCCTGCCCCCAAAAGCTTGTTGCTATAATACAGTGCAGAAATGCATTCAGTCCAACTGCAAAAGTCCCCATATCAGTCTCAAACTTGTTTAAAAGCCCAAAGTTCAAAGTCTCTTCTGAGATTCACGCAATCTTTTAACTGTAAAATCAAAATTAAAAAGCAGATCACATATTTACAACATACAATGGTACAGGATTTATATCATTATTTCACAAGGGAGAATATGAGGAAATATTGAACCAAAGCAAGACCAAAAACCAGCTGGGCATTTTTTATTTTTATTTTTTATTTTTTTTTGAGACAGGGTTTCTCTGTGGCTTTGGAGGCTGTCCTGGAACTAGCTCTTGTAGACCAGGCTGGCCTCAAACTCACAGAGATCCACCTGCCTCTGCCTCCCGAGTGCTGGGATTAAAGGCGTGCACCACCAACGCCCGGCTCATCTGGGCCTTATTACAAAGCATCCAAGCTGGATTTTTCATTCACAAAAAAGTCTCTCAGCATATTTTACTTTGAACACTGTTCTTGAAAGCAACTGCATTTTGAATTGCAATGTCAGTTTCCAAGTGAAGGACTTCGTCATGATGCAACAAGTTATTTTTAATAGATTTCTCTTACACCAGATGCTGTGTGTGTGTGGTGGGGGGAGATCTGAGAAATAAAATATAGTACACCTCACCTGGAAACCTTGTCCTGTGGGCCCGCAGTCATAGCTGAGTTCAAACAGAATTTTGACTCAACGAAGTAGCAGAAAAAAGTTTAGAGAGGCTCTAACGTCTCCATCTCCATTTAGCGGTGAGATGATCCTAGGCATGCACTGCCTTTCTCTGGTTTTTCATCTGGTAGGTGAACTATCTAGTGCCTAACCCACCACATTGTGAGAACTGAATGAGGTAGTCACAGTGGCTTTCAGCCCAGGTGCAGTTTTGGGTCTTTATAACAAAGGCAGGCTCTCATTTTCTGTTGTTCATGATGGGGGGGGGGTCTCTTTCCATTACCATTTAGGTTATTTTCAACGTTTTAAAACCTTTGCTCTTTGAGTAACTGTGGGAAAAATTCTTAAACATCCACACTCACAATTTTCTCAACTTTTGACACCGGGAATGACTCATTAAGAAAGAAAGTCTCTGTTGAGTCCAGTTTTGGAAGAGTTGTGGCTAAAGGGGGAGCACAGTTCAGAGGCAGAAACTCTGGGCGTGGAAGTTGGCTGAAGCAAGGACGTGAACACTGGGAGGGAACTCAGCTGGAATGCTGACGACACGCGGTCAGGTGTCATGGATTGTCTGAGCTCCCCTGTCCCTAAAGTGCCATACTGAAGCGACAATGGAAGCAGAAGGACATGTTCTCGCACACAGTTAAGTATATACTGTCGGCGAGTTTTAAACTGAAAGCTTACCTTCCAGAAAAGGGAGATCTGTTGTCTGTTACAGCTGATGTTCTGTTTCATGTACCAGATGTCTAATGTCCCAACAGGCTCTGATGAGAGGGAGGGGTGAAAAGCATATTTTCACATAAATATGCATATATACAAAGTAGAAAACCTTTGGAAGTCAATAAATAATTCTGGAAATAGGATTATAGGATAATTTCAATTTTCACTGTAATCTAATATTTTTTGCTTTCTTTTACTTAAAAGCAAACATGTATGCACAAAAGTAAAAAAAAGATTGATAATTTGAAAAGAAAAAAATTAAAAATATTAAGGAAATTTATTCCTAACTTAGCTTTAAACTGTATTAACTTATATTTTTTTTGTACATAGGTATTTAAGTTAAAAACTCAGATATGTGTGATTATTTCTTTTTTATTGGATTTTATGCAGGAAAATAAGGACAAAAAGAAAACCAAGGTATTAGAACATATAGCACAAGTACACATGGCAAGGATTATCTTTACCCCAGTCCTAAACTTAGACTGAAGTGTGGTTATTTGGTGTTAACTACTTGGAGCAAAGACACATCTCATTTACTTAACAATCACAATGCTGAGGAGGGTATCTAGGATGTAGTTAGTGTGGTTCAGTGATGAGTGCACAGGCCAGGCAATGCTATTCATTTGATGTTCAAACACAAGCTGAACAAATAGAAGAAATAAGCATCAAACTACGAGACAATGGTTAGAAAGGCAAACACATTTGAAAAAGAGAATAGTCAACCCCATGCTGAGAGAGAGAGAGAGAAAGAGAGAGAGAGAGAGACAGAGACAGAGACAGAGAGAGACAGAGAGGGAAGGAGGGGGAGGGAGAGGGAGGGAGAGGGAAAGGAAAGGAGTGTGAGAGGGAGGGAGAGGAGAGGGAGGGAGAGGGAGAGGGAGAGGGAGAGGGAGAGGGAGAGGGAGAGGGAGAGGGAGAGGGAGAGGGAGAGGGTTCTCTACTACTTGATAGATTTGCTTTTAGCCAGGAGTGCAGTCAATCATTACAAACAACCACTGGAGTCAACTGCCATTGCTCCAACCCAACTTCCTTCACAGGGAAACTGGCAGTGTGTTTGAGGTGAGGCTGCACTGGGATTCCTTTTTTTTTTTTTTTTTTTTTTGCTGGGGTTCCTTTTTGAATAATGCTCTTCTCAGCCAGAACAAAATTTCTAGAACAGTAACACCTACTACCTGGATAACAAAAGCTAAACAGTCAGGGAGAGACAAGCAATGGGGAAAGGGAGGGCAAGCCAGGGCAGGCCTGTTTTAGTAACATCTCAAGGGCTTACTGGGCTCTTCTCAGCACCACCTCTTCTCCTCCATGTCCTGCTCGGACTGTAGATTCAGTGCAAGGGTTACCAAGGAACTAATCTATCTACTACAGAACCCTGCTATGTGATCTTTAACAAATACGCCTTTTAGCAGGTTTCCTCATCTGTCAAATGAAGTTGGCAGCTCTATATCATGGAGGCTGTTTTGAAAATTTAGATGAAGAGTGTGGCCACAGGGTAAACTGCTAGTAAATTTAGCTTGCCATTTTTCTCATTTGAAAACTGGGCTGCTGAGCGCTTAAGAAACTTAGAATTAATAGTTATGGAAGTCAGGTTCTGAGCATGGGTCTATTTGATCCTATAACCTTTGCAATGTGACTTGGTTCAGAAAAAAAACAAAAAACAAAAAACTGTGACTTCTCTATAAAACCCACATTCCCCATCAGGTGGATCTTTTCTGGGAGACTCTCTCTCTCTCTCTCTCTCTCTCTCTCTCTCTCTCTCTCTCTCTCTCCTACTTTTTTTCCACCTAAAGCATTTTTTCTTCCTTCTCTCTTCCACTGAGGGTAAACTGCCCTTTTGGCAAGGGCAACAAGATGAGAAAAGCTTCCAAGAAGCAACCGGAAATGCTTTCAGTTCTGTGAGCAGTGACACAGGAACAGAGCCTGGGACTTTGTATCTGATAGTCCATGTACTCCATGTACAAAGTGTTAAAAAGTACAGGCTGCTGACACTAACCACTCTGAAGAGCAAGGTAAAGTTTAGACACTGCTGTGTACATGGCCTCATTGAGCCCTCCTCTGATATAGGAGGCTCACATGGTAACATCTACTGTACAGCTGTGGACAAGGAGGTTGGCAAAGACAAGATGGATAAAAGACAGAGCTGATAAACGGACAGCTGAGACCAACTCTTGCTATCTCCAAAAAGTTTGCTTTTCCCATTGTAGTTTTCTATATTGAACAAAGATCTATATTGGACATTCCACAAATTACATAGTCCAGGAATTGACCACGTAATTAGGATTGGCTGCATTCAGTATCAAATCAGTTGACTTGCTCACAGCAATAATGCTTTCAGCTAATTACATATTAACAACAAATTAAAGGCATTGCTCACTAGACTGCTTGTTAAAGATCCAGTACTTAACAGACTATTACAGACTAGGAATCAAATTCTGCACTTATGCTCCTTTTACAAACTCCAGAACAAATGCAAGTGAAGTTTTGGTGGTGCTCTCCTTCTAAGCAGGCCTAAGACTGCCTTGCCTGGATCCTTAGACCTTTCTCATTCTCTTGCAAATACACTGCCTTGTGTCTGACGCCCAAGGAAATCCAAGGAATTTCTGAATACCATATACTTCTCAACTACTGTCCCAATCTCTGTCTTTCACACAAAGTTCATCACATTTCTTAGCATCCCAGGTCAAGAGGTTGTTTCTTTTCTATTTTTCTGATGCAAGCATATTCCTGGAGACATGATCATATGTGAGAAAGTGGTGAGGGAACAAAGTTTTCTAGGTCTCTCATGGTGATTTATCTACCCTACTATGAAGGAATTAGAGTAATGATGGGAAAAGTGGTTGTAGGTAATACAGAGAACGCAACTTTCATAAAGCTCAGACAAGGAAAGCTAGATGTTTGTAGAGACACATGGATAAGAAGTACACAGCTCAGGACAGTGCTATCAGTGTGAAGACATGACAGGAATAAGAACATATTGGTAATGTGACAGAATTTAAGACAAGCATTGCATTTGGAAGTGCTAATGTTGTTCTACTTGTAATAAGATTACAGATGAGAATGGGAAGACAGCACAGAGACCAACAAAAAAACCAAGATTATGAGATTTCTGAAGACTCAAGCACATTACGAGTTTCAAGGGGGCAATTGTCCCTTTCCTCACTGCAAGACCTTGAAGGCTGTAAATCCCAGACAAAGTACCTGCTGTTAACCAAAACTCTAGAATGGATGCTTGAACAGCACACATCTATTTGTATGCTTCTAGAGGCTGGGAAGTGAAGATCAAGGTGCTGTCAGATCTGATGCCTAGTGAGATCCTGCTTGGTGTGGCTTCAATCTTGCTGAATCCTCACATAGGAAGAGGAAGTGCTTTCCTTTACTTATGATGGCTTCATACTCATAACCCAATTATTGGCAAAAGTCTCACCTCCCAATTGTATCCCATTAGGGATCAGGGCTTCATTATATGAGTTTTGTGGGAACATGAACTTCAGTTTTTAGCAGGAAAGAAATGTAAAAAGCCTCCCAGATTCCTCCTGGGTGTTAAGCTCCCCCAAGAATTTTGATGTATCCTTTCAAGATAAATTGGAACTCCTGGCATCTGGTCTGAAGTTCTGACTGGTTGTTGTTACGCCCCAGCACAGGTTATAGCTACTGATGCAAACACATTTGTTGTAAGCCATGCTTTCTATTTCAAGGGAAAGAACTTTCCAGTACTGGAGTGGCCACCATGTATCAAATAACTGAGCACAGGCATTTTTTCCTCAGGGATAGGGACAACCTTAGGGAAGACTGAAGAAGGGGCAAAGGTCGGACCACTGGCTAGATCAAAAATGACTAATGAAATATTTGCATGGGAGTCCTTTTAGTTGCATACAGAGAGCTTCATTCTCATTTTCTCCAGCCTTAGGCAAAGAGATAGATCTCTGATCTTATTCTAAAGGTTGACAACCATGGCTTGTGGCCCAATTTCAGCCTGATTCCCATTTTTGTATAGTTGAAAGCAATAGTAGTTGCTTGGCATTTTAAAATGGTTATAACATCAGAAACATCATTTTTAGTAACACATTGAAATTATGTAAAATTCAAATGTTGGTACTCACATATGGAGTTTTTTGGAACCCAGTCATGTCTCTGGCTGGTGACAATGGCTGCTTAGACACTTCAAGAACAACTTTTAGTAACTGCAGAGACTAGATGGTCTACAAAGCTACAAGTATTAACTTCCTGGATCTGCAGATAAACTGCTAACTCCCGAGCTTCACTGTGTTGGCTTGTTTTCTAAGATGTTAGAGTAACTCTAGTATTTATTTGTTCACATCTACATTAGTGGTGACAATAGGTTAGTATAATATATGAATGAACAAATGAATGAATCTCTCTCTCAGGTGTCTTTCATTCATCTGTGCTGTCTCCATAACCTGAGGCACTTCTTTGACACTCTGGTGGGAAGATCAGCATGCCATGCCTCCTTAATTAGTTCTCCAAATTAACTAAGATATCACTCAAACCTGTAAACAGAGAGTCACATACATAAAAGAAGGCCTATTCATCAAAGTGGAGCCTTTTGATAGGTGTTACAGGGTTGAATGTGCACAGGCCTGGATACTTTTAAACTCAAATTCATGAGTGTTTTCACACTAGAAAGAAAATATGGCTTCGAGTCCCCAGAGTCAAGACTGCTTTTGATGGATGCTGAATTAGAGACTGTTTCTCAAAAAGTGACATGGTTTCCTTTCTCCTCCCCCTCCTTAGTGGTCATTTCTCTGAAGATCATGACAGGAATCAAATTTAACACCAAAGGAAGGGCCCACGTGCAGTGAAGAGAGCCTTCACTCAGCTGGAACGACACAAATAGCCACACCTGGACCACCAGGGGACACCATGCTCCTCCCAGGTTTTTGAAACTGAGGCCACAGAAAAAGAGTCCTATCATAAATCATTCACAGTTTCAGAGACTAAAGCAAGTTACGTATGACTAGACACTTAAAAGGGTTAAAAGGAAGAAGTGTTAAAAAAATTTCACACGTTTAGGTTTACATCAGTTAGTGTTTCAAAAAGAAACTGATGACAGAAAGGAGTGGTGAGGGGTGTAAACCACAGAGCTTAAAGTAAGAGCAGGAGTACAGGACAACCCACAGAAAGATCAAACAAGAGAAGCAAGATGCAGACACTGAAAGGAAGTGTACGGGTGAGGTAAGCCATGCCTCAGGGCTCTGAGCCTGCTCTGCTCTGAACACACCAGCTCCACAGTGACTGGTGGCCTATTTATAGCACATTAGAGTCACTAGCTTGCCTTGGAGGAGTTTGAATTTATCAGGTATTTGCTAAAAAACATAAGAAAAGAAAATCCTTTCCAATTCATCTAAGTAAGTCATTAATCTGTGTATAAATGACAAGGATCCATAAATCTTGAGTTTCCGCGGTTTACAGCTCAGCCCCATGAGGTCATAATGTAGCTTACAGACGTCTAGACACATATACTATCTTGGATTTGAATATCAAATATGACCCATTTGAAAAATCTTATTTTCACTATGCAAAAAATCTAATCCACAAGATTATATATATATATATATATATATATATATATATATATATAAAATCACTTTACATGGGTGGTGCATGCCTTTAATCCGAGCACTCAGGAGGCCCAGGCAGGCAGATCTCTGAGTTTGAGGCCAGCCTAGTCTACAGAGTGAGTTCCAGGACAACCTCCAAAATAATACAGAGAAATCCTGTTTCAAACAACAACAACAACAACAAAAACCCCCAAAAACCAAAAACCAAAAACAAAACAACAAACAAACCCCAACCCCCCCAAACAAACCAAAAAACAAAACAAAATAAAAAACAAACAAAAACAAGCCAACTATTAGGTGCTCAAAGATGGCAGCCCAATCAAAAGGGTGTTTCTCATATATACATATGCCCACCTTTGCAAATAACCACTTAGGTGCTCACATCAGGATTAGAAAAACTCCAGCTGGATATGGAGTGCACATTTTTAATCCCAGCACTAGGGAAGCAGAAGCAGGCAGATCTCTGTGAATTCAAGGCTACCCAGGTCTACATAGTGAGTTCCAGGGCAGCAAGTTAGAATTTGTTTCACAAAACCAAACTCTAGATAGTAATAAGCAATTGATTATATTTCTGTATTTTTCCTTTGATGTGAATTTACATAAAGTAACAGAGCTCCAGACCTGAGTAGGTTCCTAACCTTAACTGACCCCATGATGGAAATACCATTCAGACTGTAAAACTCAGCACGTAGACTGCACCACCTGCCAAAACTAAAACAAAGGCTTAATTCATCAAAGTCCATAGTTTTGGGAAAATTTCAAAATATCCTAATCTTGCTTTTTGGCTTCTGCAGCTCTGCTTCTGGCTATCTGTTCTTGTTAACTGAACTATGTCAACCCAGAACTACAGAATCGCTACACTGCGATTCTGAATATCCAGTATAGTCAGTGGCCAGCTAATAAATAGTTTCTGTTGGCTTAAAGCCATGTCCAGTCTTCTCTGGCAAATACAACAGTATGAAAAGTTCTATACTATGCCACTAACGAGTGCTTAAAAACAACAAACAAACAAACAAACCAAAATCAGGATTCTTGTGAATTCAAAGGGTTATTGGGAAGTGTTTTCTAGGCACAGCAGGACAGTGGCTCATTTGAGTTCACAGCAAGTTGAGACAGTGTGAATAAGAGCTGCACAAGCTCAAGCCAGACAAAATTCCAGCATGGACAGCGGAGGTGAACATAAAGTTCCTCTTCCTGCTGAGGAGCTATGGGCAATTGATGACTTCTGGGAAAGGGAGAGTCAGTTTTCTTTAAAGGTGTGTGGCTCTTAGTGGGTTGACTACCTTCAGTGATAGCCACACATCCTAGCATAAATGGGTAGCACAAATTGAACTTTATGGGTTTTTAAAACAGAACAAACAAACAACAGGGAAAAAAAGAAGACATACTTGTGTGGGTTAGTTATCGATCTGGTAGGATTTGGGGGAGAGAGTGAATATTATCAAAATAGATTACACAAAGCTCATAAAAAAACTAATAAAAATAGGGAACAATTTGCTAATATGATAGAAAAATTAAATGAATTTGCTTCTATAAAATATTTGCTTAAATTGCAATGAAATTGACTTCTCAATAATTATCGAAAGAAAAAGCCCATTCATTAAAGACTTGAACTTAATATGTTGCTCCTAACCCTGGTAGAGCAGGATAACGTCCAAGGCTTGAAGAAGTGCAATGCAACATTTGAGGAAAGAGAATTGATGGACATTACATTTTATATTAGATACTGATTTCAGAAATTTGTTCACACTTTTAGTATGGTTTATAGTTTCTAAATTATCGTTATAATTTTCAAGGAACCAAAGTGATAAAATATATCGAAGAAATGAAGTTAATTACTGGCTACAGTTTTGGGGAATAACAAACAGGTACTGAGATAGTAAGAGAAATAAGAACACATTTAACTGGACGGTATTCAAGCAGTAGTTTGACTGATGGGCTACAGGGGCAGAGCGGCCTCATGCAAAAGCTTCTTAGCATCATAAACTTACCTTCCCTGGCAGTTTCTGTACCGCATGCTCTGAAAGCATCTATTCCAGGGAAGACTTTGCCTCCCTTTCCTGATTCCCACTCCCCTCGGTTTTGCTGGATGCCTACCTTCCTCGGGTGTTCGTGTTGTCAGTGACTCACTCCAATCGCTCCAACTTCCTTTAGAAAGATGTAGCTTAGAGGAAATCTGAAATTCATATTCTGTAAATGGTGTCAGATCTTGTAGGCCGTATCTTCCTTTGGCATTTGTAGCATTAACCTTGAATCAGATGAGATTTGTTCCACTGAGATATGATGCTTGTGTATTCTTATAGAGTGGATTGTGGGTTGTTGACAGTTCAGTACAGGCAGAGGGTATGCAATGGCCAAAACAAGGAGATAAGGCCCCTCTCCCCACAAAACAGTAAGCATTGAGGCTGGAGAGATGGCTCAGTGGTTAAGAGCATTGGCTACTCTTGCAGAGGACCTGGGTTCCATTCCCAGTACCCATGGCGGCTCACAGCTGTCTATAACTCCAGTCTCACAGGCTCCTCCCTCCTCTGGCTTCCATGGGTAACAATCACGCTCAGTACACAGCACAGGCTGGCCTGGAACTCTGTCCTTCAGAGTACTGGGATCATAGTTATGTGCTATCATGCTAGTCCAAAAATCTATCAGTTTTTAAAGTCAGGTGGAAAAATTTCTACACCATATAGAAAAAGCATGTGATGAATTCGACATAAAACTGATTTCAGGAAAAAAGTATTAGTTATGTTCTCATGAGTTCCAACGATATGTGGAGCCAATCCCTTCCCATTATTGTAAGCCACCCGTACTTCACAAAAATTCTTGAAGGGATCATAATTCTACATTTTATATTATAAAAATGGTAGTGCCGGGTTGGGAAAGCAGCTCCGTGAGTAAAGTTCTTGCTGAACAAATGTGAGGGCCTGAGTCCAATCTCCAGGAAATGTGTAAATCCAGGCACAGCCGTTTGTAATCCCAGTGAGGTGCTGCAGGAGACAGGAGAAAGCCACAAGCTCATGCGTCCCTCACCTGGTGTCTGTATCTGTGACCAACAAACACACCACCCTGTTTCAAATGAGGTGTAATTGTAAGGTCCAGACTGACACTCAAGGTTGTTCTCTGACCTCCACATGCATGCCATGACACACACGTGCCCCCCAACGCCCCCACACAGTGTAGTGCCTCACATATCAAACTGCAGTCCTTTCCTTTCCATACCAGCCTTTGCGTACATACTCCTTAATGTTAAAAAAGAAAAGTGAGAAAGGGGATAGAAGAATAAGGAGAAACAATTGTTTCTTTAAAAAAGGCTTATCAATAAAAACCTTTGGATTAAGGCATTCAGAATCAGGGCCTGTGAAATGGCTCAGCAGGTAAAGATGCTGGCTGTGTTAAGTCTTATGACCTGAGTTCTACACCCAGAGCTCACCGTGGGAGGAGAGGACTGACTCCCAAAAGTTGTCTTCTGACCTCCACATACACACTGTGGCACACATGTACCTGGACACACACACACACGCACACGCACACGCACACGCACACGCACATGCACGCACGCACGCACACATTCACGCACGCGCACACACACACCAAAAACAGCAGTAAAATAAAACTTAAGGGTTGGAAAGTAGCACGGTGATAGAGAACCTGCCTGACACAGGCAAGGCCTTGGGTTCAATTCTCAGCACCCTAAGACCAACCAACTAACGAAGCTTGCTGCTTAAAGAAAAGACATTAAGGATGTCATGAGATGGCTTTGTGGGTGAAGGGCTTTCTGACAAGTCTGACATCTTGATTTTGATCCTCAAGATTTCCATGGTGGAACCAACTCCCATCAGTTGTCCTCTGACCTCTACTTGCCTCCTCTCCCCCCCCCCCATCACACAAATGAGTAAATAAACAAAAGTTATCAATGAAAATAAAATTCAGGCACACATCAACACACACATGCAGGAAACCCCAAACTTCCTCTTAGGGGCTGGAGAGATGGTACATGTGAACATGTATGAGCCTCTGTGTGGAGTCCCACAGGTTGATGTTGGGGACCCTTGACCCTTCTTTCACTTTGTCTCACTGAAGCAGGGTCTCTCAATTAAACCTAGAACTTCATCAAGTTGACTAGTTTTCCTTGCTGGCTTGTTCTGGTGATCTATGTCTCTGCCTTTAGGGTGGGTCACCTTTCCCACTAGCATCTACAAGGATTTCTGGGAGGTCTAGTCACGACGTTTGAGCAGCAAGCACTTTAACTCAGAACAATCTGCAACTCCAGCCTCAGGGAATCTGATGCACTCTTTTGGTCTCCAGGGGTTGGGAGTACACATATACATTCAGGGAAATACTTGTACACATAAAAAAAATGCAAAAAGTAGACAGAGGTATATACAGCATTCTGACAGATTTCCAGTATGTGTTTCCAGGCTAAAAGTTCTTAAGCTCCCTACTTTGTTGACATGATGAGATGAGTCTGTACAACAGTGTCAAGGACTCTTACTGATTTTTCCCCATCCCTCTAAAGACTATTACCATATTCCAGGACCCGCTGTTAAAAGGCCGGTATCTGAGTCGGTTGAGGACCACTTGCCCCTCATCTTTCCATCGCAGGGCACATCTGTTCCCAGAAGCATTTAGAAAATCGATTCTGATGTCCCACGGAGGAAGAGGCCTCACTAGTAACCAAGACAAACCAGAATGTGAAAGTCAGGCTTTATGATCAGCAATTGCTTTCAGTACTGACCTGGACTATTTCAAATGTTGGTTTCACTTCTCAGCCATTGAAATAATTGCCTTTAACTCAACCTTATCTGACCAAATAGTGAATGTGTTGACTCCATTTGCTTGATTTAAAGAAAACCAATATGCCAATGACTGCAAAGGCAGAGGTGACTAGTAGTGACCACTTCAGGAGAAAAAAATGTTAGGAAAATTCAAAGAAAAGCAAAAATAAAAGACAAACAGAAAAGCACAGGGAAAGAAGGTGGTGTAGACACAAATGGTTTTTAAGGAGACAGAAGTGGAGGAGGAGAAAGGTGGAGAGCAAATAGGAATGCAAATAACAAAGAGATACTATAGGAAGGGAGAGAGACATAGTGTGACTAGAAACTATAGGCAGGACAGACACCCAGGCCCACCTGGATGGTCCCAGGTCCATCTGGATGGTTGCCAGTTGGGATGCTTGAGATTGGCTTCTAATTTATCTAGGCCAATATTATCGTTCAGAAATACGCTGGGACTGGTTCATTCCAGTTCCCAGGGATGAGGGTTAGAGGTTAGCATTCTCAGAGCAGACACATTTACATCATGACACATTGTTTGCCCAGTGTGCACAGTGGGGGATAACCAGTGGAATAAAAGGACATCTATATAACCTCATGGGACATTCTTCAGTCAGTGGTGTCACTGGCAGCAGTTTCTGTCATGTGAAGGAGTCAGAAACTCTTATTTCTCTAAGAGAACAAAGTTTAAGGTGCCATTCTGTAGCCACTTCTGTAGCCACATGCCAGCCTTTCTTTTATATGTATCAAAATTGCTCTGACTTTGTCTATACCTATTCATTACTTTCCATCAGCTCTTCGCTCCTTTAAAACAAGTACACATAGGAGATTTGAGTGAGTTTTAAGATAATTTTCATGTGTCAGTAAACGACACCTGAAAAACTGCAATCAAACTTACCTATGTCCAAGAACGTGAACATAAATGGAAGTGAAGAAGAGTTTCCAAGGCCATTGGTGGCAGTGACACTGACTGTGAACTTGGATTCAGCTAAATCAGAGGTTAGACTGATTCCAAGATTCAAGTGATTACAATTCTGACATCTGCACTGGTCCTGACAGGTCACATTGTTTGGTCCAGTCAACCTGTAACCCAAACACAACTGTGTTAGCAATAAACTTTACATGCTGTCTTCTGCAATCACTACAAAAGAATAAAATGTTCTAACATCGAAAATCCCAGACATATTTTAAGGCTGGTCCTATTACTAGGGATATGCTGTGGGGATATTTGAATCCTGTTCTCATATAAATGACCATGTCTCCTCTTTACCCCCTTTTGTGGTACAACCAAAATCTTTTTAAATGGGTGTTCATATAGAGGGGTATTCACCTACACTGTTCATTTTCCCAAACCCTGGCTGTAATTGGCTCCTGAGGGCACTTCCAACCTTTATCCAAAGGCTATTTGAGCATCTGACTTCCATTGAATGGAAGTATGGTGTGAGCTCACAGTATGATGATAGGAAGACTCCAATCCTGGTCCCACTGGCTTTTCTGTCTTCTGCTCACCTGTGGACTTGTGATGGGTTATGGGATGTATTTAAGGAAGGAAGGCTCCCTGTATCCCCTCTTCTTGTGGGCTCTCACACCAGTCAATTGCAATTTAAAATGTAATTCCTCCAAGGAGGAGTTTATTTATATATCAAGATGCCCAAGAGTGTGGGATTGAGAAGGAGATGGGGTTTTATACAGCCAGTCTAACCCAATTGCAGGGAGACCATCTTAACTGAGGTCCTGGATGACCCCCTCCCCCAAAAAAACTCTTAAATCAGAATGTAGGACCAAGATATCAGTTAAAATGCCTGAGACAGCTCTCACAGACCCTGGGAACAAACAGTATTTAAACTCTAGGTGAGGAATCTATTGTTGCCTCTCCTTGGCATATAATAAAAAAATATTGAGTAGTGCTGAAAGTCATGTAAGATAGAATATATACAAACAGCCATAAATTCCCTCACTCACTGTAAAGTGTAATGGGTTTTCAGATGTCTATCTTGTCCAGGGTCCCAGGTGCAGGTCACAGTCCCATGTTCTCCTTTCTGGATGCACGATAGGTTTCGAGGTGGCTCTGGAGCAACTTTAAAAAGAAAGAGCAAGGCTTGGTGTTGAAATATTCTGTAGGTGATATCTAGATGTTATTTGCAGTATATTGATAATATCTTTCACGTGGCCCACAAATCTAGATGAAGCCATATTCTAAAGTGTTCATATTTGCTCCCAAGGCATGATTTTCTCTAATAATTAAAGCAGCTATGATGAATATTGATCACTTCCTGTAGCCCAAAACCTGTGCCAAGTGTTTTATGGCAGGTCTCAGCCAGAGCACTCCATAAAGTAGGTAAAATTATTTTTCATGTTTTCAAAGAAGAAACTAAGACTTAGGCAAAACATCTGGTCAGACTACAAAATTATGAAGGGAAGAATCAGGGCTCCAGTTCAGGTGTGGCTAGCAAGCCATAGTTCTACCCTTTCTCTGGAAAGACAACCATGTTTTGTTTTGTTTTGTTTTGTTTTTGTATTTCAATATTAACTCATCTTTATTAATTAAATTTATGGGTTTAGAGTCTTGATAGCTTTATAGTTTCATGCCATTCTCTGCCAAATAAAGGTAGAGTCTGTTAGTTCCTGCAGGACTTCATTGTTATTGTTCTTCCTTATTGCCTCAGTGTACTTGGAATACTGATTTGATATTAAAGGTCTCTGTTTGTCTTCACAAGAGCAAAATTCTTCCCAAGAACAGGCTTCAGGAGCCTTTTAAATGTGAGAATATGCTATTCAGAAGTCAGTTGTATTAACACTGTGGAGATGCAGTCTTGCAGTGTGCCCACCAGCCTGGGACACAAAAGTTGGAAAAGACACTCTCTCATCTCTTTAGGAGCTTATGACTTTGAACCAGTTTCCAAAATCAAGAGGGTATGGCAATCTAGCTACAGAGAGCCAAGGACAGAGAGAAAGCAAGTTCTCCCAATGGTCCGAGAAAGAGGAAAGGAAGAAAGAGAAGTGAGAGAGTCAAGGGCAAGAGGTGGGGAGAGACTGTGAGTTGCTAAATAAGTTGCTAATTCTGGTCATCTCTGGCCTTTTTCACACAGAGTCTCATAGTGCTCTCACAATAAAATACTTAATGTTATGGGAGAACAAAGAAGTCTGTCTGGTGTTTGGGCTTCTATTTACTTCATGTCAAATACACACACACACAGACACACACACACACAGACACACACACACACACAGACACACACACAGACACACACACACAGACACACACACACAGACACACACACACAGACACACACACACACACACACACACACACACACACACACACACACACACACACACACACACACACACACACACCGGAAGAGTTCAGAAATGAATGCTCACCACCAACTGAGATCTCTGTCCCACACACTGGGTACCGACCAGAGCTACAGTCCAGCTTGCAGACGAGCAGGGTCATACCAAGGGAAAGGTTGGTGACTTGCAAAGTGAAGGAATTACCGAGGTGGAAATGGACTATTTTGTCGTCCTTTAAGAGGACTAATTTGTTAGGACCAGGATTATTCAAACAGCCTTGTTTGGGATTCAAAGAGCAGGAAATATTGACAGCTGACCCAAGTGGAATCACAGGGGAAGGCTTGACAGTCACGGTGCCTTTCTTGCATGCATCTGAAGGAAGAGACAAATGCAATAACCTATATGGCTCAGGCAGCATTGGCAATGCTGGGGACCAGAAGACAGCCATACTACAATGGTTTGAATTACACATATGTTCTTCTCAAAACATCCACACTGTAATCATAACCACAAGAGGAAAGCAGCAAGAAAGTGGCATTGAAAGAACATTCTGGAATGCAATTCCAAAATCTCTCATGGGACTTTTGCATGTGCAGATTTCACTCGTGCTAACTACTTAAAGAGAGCTTCCCAGGATAAATTGCATGTTTACCAATGCTTTTGTAATTTAAAATGCTTATTTTAATAATTACATTAAGAAAAACTAAGACAATTTTACAAGGCCTTAGGAGCATATCTAGAAATAATTTCTTCTTATCAGTTGTATCAAATGAATATAACTTGTAACATCATTTTAAATAATTTTTCATTAACAATCAGTTGCATGAAATGAGTTAATATGTAATATCGTATTATAATAAAGAAATATTCAAAGGTTCAAGTGTGTTTTTCATTGGCATCAGGGGTAAAAATCAGAAGCCAGGTGTGGTACTTGGGAGTCTGAGATGGGGCATCATGAATTAGAGGCCAGACCAGGCTACATAGTCAGAGAATGTACCAAAGAAACAAACAAAAACCAAAAGGAAGTAGGTCCAATAATCTGTATTTTGATGTTTCTTCAAGCTGTAGCACCCTGGGCGGTATGAAGTAAATGCCATGCATGTTCCTCTTTTTGGATGACTCTTATGGATTAGTTACTATAGCCAATGACACCTTGAGCTCCTATTTAACTCACTTCCAAAAGCCTTCCACTAACACACTTCAGTAAAAAGAACTACAAAATACAGATTCATTCTCAATTTCTGATGTGATGTAAAGTCCCTACCAGAAGTCGTCTTTGAGGATAATTCTATGATAGGATCAATGTACATCAGGGGGAACTGGCAAAGAAGTTATTATTTACCTCAAGTAATTGAAACACTGAACAATCCTTTAAAATAAAACACTAATTTTTATGTTCAAAGATAAATGGAGTCTTGCTCCCTCTCTTATTTTTCTTTTATGTTTGGTCTTGGTTTCTTTGAGTCTTCATTATAATGGGTCAGAAAGCCAAAATCAAACTCTTACTTATGAAGCCAGAAAAAGGTAGCCCCCACCACATATGTATATGATATAAATGATAGCTGAATTTGACCATAAATATCCCTGATAAAATACACTTTAATTTTTATTTTATTTAACATTTACTTGTGTGTGTGTATGCACATGTACCACAGCACACATATGGAGGCTAAAGTGTGGGCTCACAGGATCAAACTCAAGTATTAGGTCTTGATACAGTAAGTGCCTTTACCTGCTGAACCATCTTTCTGGTCCTAAAATGCACTTTGATGTAAAGTATGCTTCTATTACATTTCATATTTCTTATCCAGTGTCTTAAGAGTAAATGCATGATTATATCCTTATACTAATTTTTAAAATAAATAAGGCAATACTACAGAGCCAGACTTATCCATTAAATGAGTGACCACAAAATCCATTTAGAATGCTTACCACGATTCATGGTTCATTTATATCTGAGAATTTAAACTTCTACAGACTAGGTTACAGAAATGTCTTACCTATATTTGCTTTAATCAACAGCCACATGAATAAAAAAATCAGTCCCAACAAACATTCTCTAACAGAGTGTGCCATGAGCAGTTAACTCCACAATGCAACTTGAGTTGTCTACTTGAAAAAGAAGACAAATTGATTCATGTTAAGAACATTCAGAAAATACCAGAACCACCACTTTCCAGAACAATTCAAGCACTACTGTTTCCCCATGTTGTTAAGACTGTAAAACTAGGAAACTGAAGGATTATAGCCGCTTTCTGTCCCCCAACCGCATCTCAGAGAAACACCTTGGTTCTGACATAGTTTCTTTCAATGATGTTCAAGTGTAAAATACAATGGGCAGAGACTAAGAAGGGGCTTGGTATCTCATTGTGTTCAGACTACTGCAACAGCTCCAGAGTGATGCTTAGGAGCAACAGAAAGCCCAAGATAAGAAGGCAGCAGCTTCAATGTCTGATAAGGACCTGCTTCTCAGTTCATAGATGGCCTTTCTGGACTTGCTCCCCATGGTATAAGGAGCAAGGCAGCTGGGTCACTAATCCCATCCATATGTGCTGAGCTCTGGGATATGATCACTTCCCCAAAGCTCCGTCTCCTCAAACCACTTGGGATTAACACTTAAACATGTGGGTACAGAGGGGAAATGAACAAAGCAAACTTTGAAGTCATTTAAAACTGGGTTTAGCCGAGTAGTGGTGGCACACACCTTTAATCCCAGCACTGGGAAGGTGGAGGCAGGGGGATCTCTGTGAGTTTGAGACCAGCCTGGTCTACAGAGAGAGTTCTAGGAAAGTCTCCAAAATTACAGAGAGACCTTGTCTCAAAAAACCAAAACCAATCGACCAAACAAACAAAACAACCCCCTCCCGCCAAGAAACAACCCCCCAAAACTGGGTTTAAATACTTTGTGACCATATGAAATTATTAAAACTGTCTATACCACACATAAAACTTGTTTTTCCTTTTAAAGAGGCTACATCATCACAATCAAACAGAACTTTTGACTGGAGATTTTCTAATCTCATTGTAGCTCTGAAAACAGTAGATTAAAAAATGGCTCACATCAGGGTGGTAGCATGAACACTATATCTTATTCTGGACATTTTTGCTTCACTGTGATTGGCATCTTTCATGGGTTTTCATTATTGTAGTAAAAACTTTAAAACACACTATGATAGAACTTTAGCCAGCAATACTAAAAGCACTGGAAAGATATCAGCCTCAAGAAGGTCATTTTTGTACAGAATATGGTAGCACAAGTGTACAACCCCCAGAACTCTGGAACTTGAGGCAGGAGTCTCACAAGTTTGAAGTCAGCCTTGGCAAATCCCTGTCTCAAAATAACAACAACAAAAGGACATCATTTTGATTTTTGTCTTCATTAGTTTTATGTCAACTTCGCATAAGCTAGAGTCATTTGAGGAAAGGGACTCTCCATTTAGAAAATGCTTCCCCCCATAAGATCTGTCTGTAGGAGACTCTATGGGGGCATTTTGTTAATTAATGATTGATGTAGGTGGTCCCAGCTCACTAGGAGCAGAACAACTTATGGGTGGGTGGTTCTTCGTGCTATAAGAAAACAGGCTGAGCAGCCAAGTGGAGAAAGCCAGCACAAAGTATCTTTCAGGGTTCCTGCTTCAGTTTCTGCCATAACTTCTTTCAATAATGGACTGTGATATACAAGTGTAAGATGAAATAAACCCTTACTTCCCCAGATTGCCTTTAGCCATGTTTTTTTTATCACAGCAATAGAAATCCTAACTAAGTTAGAAATTGGTAACAGAAGTAGGATATTTCTCTGACAGACCTGACCAGGTTGTTCTGGGGAGGATTGTGGACGGACTTGGAACTTTGAACTGGAAAAGTCAT
The DNA here is from genome assembly GCF_003668045.3 of Cricetulus griseus. Classification (NCBI taxonomy): domain Eukaryota; kingdom Metazoa; phylum Chordata; class Mammalia; order Rodentia; family Cricetidae; genus Cricetulus; species Cricetulus griseus. The sequence goes on along the minus strand of NC_048601.1, from coordinate 75,861,222 downwards.
TGAGCATCTAGAGTTTAGTCAACTATTGTGGGAACTAGGAAGACAAACCTGTCAGCAGTACAGATGGTGAAGAGCTAGCTTCTCAAGTTTCAGAGGGAAGCAAAGGCTCTATCAGTGTTGTTTGAGTGATGTTTTGAATTAATAACCAGTAAGGTGAAATCTTTGCTTTGCTGGGACAATAGGTATAGTCAGTTGTGATTAAGAAGAGGCCAACATCATTTAGGTGAGATCTTCTGGGAGTATTTCCTCAAGGTCAGCACACAGAAGCTGTAGTCCAGAGGGTCCAAGGCTACATCTCATGCTGGCAGCCGAACTTGGTAATATGTAAGATTCACCTAGGTGGTACTGGTTTTGAAGACATGAAGGGGTCACAGTGAGCAGCTGAGACTTGTCATTGTGTGGCAGGGCAGGAATCCCTGAGGAGAGATAGGAGAGTTCATTAGTGAAGGTACAGCCTTCATTGCAAACAAAGTCCTAGGACTGAAGGTGTCATGGAGAGAAGTTGAGGCTTCACACAATGTGGCAGGACCAGGGTCCTTGAAGAGAGCCCAGGAGAGGCTGTTGGTGAAGGTGCAGCCCAGTTTCAGTGGAGACCCCAACATTTTGGAGATGTTAGTAACATGGGGTGATGACCAAGGACAGCAGGGGTTGTGTATAAAGTTAGTTTGAGCCTATAAGAACCAGTATGTGCTGTGGCATGTCCTTTAGAGCCTGGAAGACTGTGAGTCTCCAAGTCTGACACTCCGCTTTACAGTCGGATTTTGGTTTTGCTTTGATCTGATTGTGACTGCCCTGATTTTTCCCTCAGAGTAAAAATGTATTGAACTTATTTTTGATTTTAAAGGAGCCCACAGTTAAGAGACTTTGGAATTTTACAGAGAGTTTGGATATTACAAAGATACTTAACTTCTAAATGTTTTAGTTTTTAAAGACTGTGAGATTTTAAAAGTTTTATGTTATAATTTGAATATTGAGATAATCAAGATGAGCAAGAAAGGGAAGGTCATGGTTTAACAGTGAAGTGTTTATTTATGAAGTTGACTGGGTTCAATTGTCCTGGTTAGTTTTATGTTGAGTTGATGCAGGCTAGAGTCATTTGGAAAGAGAGATTTTCAACTGAGAGAATGCACATATAACACAGCTCATGTTGGTGAGGATGTGGGGGAAGGGGCATACTTATCCATTGCGGGTGGGAATGAAAACTTGAACAGCCACAATTCCTCAAGAAGCTAGGGATAGATCTAGATCCATCTGCAGTACTCTTGAGCCCATAAAGGACTCTACATTCTACTACAGAGACACTTGATTATCCTTGTGCTCTATTCATAGTAGCCAGATAATGGAAATGGTCTGGATTTTCATCAACTGATGAAAAATGAAGAAAATATAATACATATACACAATGGAATTATTATTCAGCTGTTAAAAAGAAGAGCATAAATTTCACAGGTAAATGGATGGAGTTAGAGAAGTTCCTTCAATGTGAGGTAACCCAAAAGACAAATACAGTGTATATTCTCTTATAAGTAGATGCTGGCTTTTAAGCCTTCATTAGGCACCCTACAATTCATATAACCACAGAAATTAGTTAACTAATAAGGGAATTGTGCAGAGGGTAGGGTTTCCCAAGGAAGAGGAAATAAAATATGTAGTTATGGAGAGACAGTGGAATAGGAGGATTGAATGGGGAGAAGAAAGGAAAAGGGGGTAAGGGAGCAAATAGTGAGAGGGAAAACACCAAGGATCCTTTGATGGGGTATAAGGAAACCTACTAAAGTGTAAGCCTCTTAAACTATATACGTACATAAAAGAAATCTAAATGGAGTCACCAAATGACAGAGAAGACAATGTTCTCTTTTGGTGCCAAGTGAAACTCAAGTGACAGGAATGGGTTACATCTAATTGAGTTGTTAGCCAAAGGGGTTCTCCCATGGACAGCCTCAAACAACTCAGGTCAAGGCTATTGGTAGCTCTCCACAAACTGATTGTAAAGCTCTATTGCTGAAGACAACATTTATATATCTCACTAAACATTAAGATGTTGAGCTGGTATCTGACTATAAACTTTACCCTTACTGGCTTGTGTCTAGGGTACTGGAAGGTATTCTGCATGGTACCAGAGGAGAAAGGTAAACAGCAACCCAGTTACAAACCCTGAAATCTACAGTGGTGACCTGACTACAAGACATTCTGGTGCAAACGTTATGAGAGTAAACAACCATTTTCTGATTGGATTTAAGGCCCACTCCATGAGATGGAAACACATGCTCAACATGGCTTGGGTGGCCTAGAACTTGAGATTAGGGCTCCTGCCGAGGGGAAAACAACATGCTGTCGTTCTGTGAAAGGAACACAACAATAACATGACTTCCAATGACATTTTTGCTATAGATCAGTACCTTGCTTAGCCATTATCAGAGAAGGTTTCTTTTTCAATAGATGGAAACTAATACAGAGAACTACAACTGGGAAATGTGCCAACCGTGAGAGACTTAGGAACACCCACTCCTAAATGAAATGTCTTTATCCATCTCATCCCCTGTGACTCTTGAAGCAACAAGGCAGAGGTGAAAAGATCGTAAGAGCCAGATATGATGGAGGGCAGTGAGGAAATAGTGCCTTCCAGATAAGCAGGAAGGATGCACGTATGAACTCACAGAGACCATGGTACCGCACATAGGGCCAGCACACGTTCAAGCTGGTCACCATTTTCCATCTCTACTCAAGAAACTATCCCCAACCCATTTGCAAAAGTAAAAATTATTTTCTCCAGTGGAATCCAACTGGGTATCTACCTTTATGGTAGATTGCATTCCCAGCAGTAAATGGATAACACAAAATGGACTCAATGGTGCTTTTATAGATTTTTTTTTTTATTTCACATTGCTGTGTTTAGCCATTTAAAAAAAATATTCTTGGTCTTTTGCTTGTATGTTTTGGGTTCTGATTATGTGTTTAATTTTTTGTATCTGTGTGTTTCTTATGCTTTTTTAATTTTTAAAATTCTGTTTTTTATTTGCTTGTTTGTTTTCTGAAAAGTCAAAAAGAAGGTGCTAAATTGGATGGGTGGGAGGCGGGGAGGGCCTTGGAGGAGATGGGAAGGGGAAATTGTGATTAGAATATATTGTATAAATTTTCAGTTAAAAAAGAAAAAAATTGTCTGTGGTGCATCTTCTTGATTAATGATTAATATAGGTGGGCCCAGGTCACTGGGGGTAGTGACACTTCTGAGCAGGTGGTCCTGAATGGTATAATGATTAAAGTAGGTAGACCTAAGGTCACTGGAGGTAGTGCCACCTCTAGGCAGGTGGTACTGGATGGTATAAGAAAGCAAACTGAGCAGCCGGGTGTTGGTGGTGCACACCTTTAGTCCCAACACTCGGGAGGCAGAGTCAGGCGGATCTCTGTGAGTTCGAGGCCAGCCTGGTCTACAGAGCAAGATCCAGGACAACCTCCAAAGTATACAGAGAAACCCTGTCTCAAAACAAAACTAACCAACCAACCAACCAAACAAACAAACAAATAAACAAAAAAAGAAAGCAAACTGAACAATGGGGAACAATCTGGTAAGTAGTACAACACAGTCAGGTAAACATATGCATTGATTTTCCCTGAAAACCAGGTGAAAACAATTCCATTTATGAGAAGTTCAAATCTCTCAACAACCTTCAAGTAAATGAAGCATCTTCCAATAAAATGAAACCTCATATGGGCTGTAAACATCCTTCACATAGCCTGCCTCTAAGGTCACTATCAAAACTACAGCTCTCTCATGAATCACAGAATGAAAGACTCTGTCCCTGACACATCAAGCATGGCTCCCAGACAGTGAAAACAATGCTCAGAGGGAGGCTATTGAAGGACCCCAAGCATGCCACCCAGCAGAGGCAGGAAGGCACAGCAGCTGCTCCCAGCCAGTCTCTGCCAGTCACCTCAGAGGCAAGCACAAAACAAGCAGCTTCTTGGAAGTCTATGAGCAGTCCTTGAGCAGACTATGAAAAAAACCCAAACACTTGGTCTTCCATAGGTGAGAATTTCTCCCAGATAGGAACACTTTGTATGTCCACATTTGTTTTCCTCTGTGGCACTGTAGTAAGCTGAAGGAAGAAGGTGGTATTGTGAGGGGGAAAAAAAAGGCTAGTAATTTCAGTTCTGCTGTATGCTGCTGTGTGTGAGAGCCTCATTTCCTCATCCCATTAGCAATGCCTGCCCAAACAAAGCTGTTAGGAAGATTAATGTGGTAGTGTCTCAGGCCCATGACTTACCAAGTAAGTTGTCCACCGAAGCAACTGTCTATTTCATTTTCTCTTTAGTCCTGGGTTGTATTGTTTTCTGAATTACTTTCAGTGTACTGGAATCGTACATTTTTCTGAACAAGGTAAAATGCTGAATGTTAGGCATTGAAAGAAGGCCTCTCAAAGGTTGACAGGTAACTGTCAAGGGCTGCTGTTTGCCGTGTCCTGTTCCCCCCTCTCCCCAGCCACCTTCTTGATAGGCGACATTTCTGTTCATCACTGAACTATCAAATGTTGATTCTGAATGTACACTGGGCTTGTTTTATTACAAAGTCATCCTGTAAATTAACAGTAGAGTCAAGAAAACCTGTTATAAAAAATAAAAACAAAACCAATTCTTTCCTAACTTTCAAGGTTCTAATACAAAATTTCAATGACTCGAAACTTTGAAAGAATACAAATATTTTTGTGTAGTTAAAAAAAATTGAGACATAGTCATATGTAATCCAAGCTAGCTTCATACTCACTGTATGTTGAGCATGATCTTGAGCACTTGGTTTAATCTTTAAAATTCTAACTTTCATTTATCATCTATCTATCTGTCTGTCTGTCTGTCTATTTTTCTATCTATCACCTATTTATCTATTTGTGCATGTACACCTGTGCCAATGGCAAGTGTATGGAAGTCAGAGGACCACCTGTGGAAGTTGGTTCTATTCTCCCAGTCTGTGGGTGCCAGGGATTGAACTCAGGTTGTCAGGCTTGGTGCAAGTTACTTAACCCATCGAGCCATCTCATCAGTCATAATTTTGAACTCTTTATCCTCTTACCTTCCCCTTCTAAGTGCTAGGATTATAGGCCTGAGCCACTACATCTTACTCTACTTGTATGCTACTAAATAATCAAAATACTAGACCTTTTATAAAATCAGTATTTAAATAGCTTAGAAAAAAGAAAGACAATAAGAAATCTTAGCATGCTAACTAACCAGTAAAATTTAATATCTAAATGATAATTAGAAAATAATGCTTTAAAAAGGAGGGAGTTAGAAAGGAAAGAAAGTCCATAATAGAGATCAATAAATTTTTTTATGGAACATATGTTCAGTTCCAAGATATTTCTGGGCTAAAACTTTTTTGGGGGGATAGGCAGGGTTTCTCTGTGTAACTCTAGATGTCCTGGAACTCGCTTTAGAGACCAGACTGGCCTTGAACTCACAGAGATCTGCCTGCCTCTGCCTCCTGAGTGATGGGATTAAAGGCATGTGTCATGCCTGGACTCCCAGAAAATATTTTTTTTTATAAAATAATTTTTACCAACATTAAAATGATCAAATTGGGGCAGCAGAGATGACTCAGTATTTAAGAGTACTGGCTGCTTTTCTGGAGGACTTGTGTTTGATTCCCAGTATCCAATGGTGGCTCACAATCATCTATAACTCCAGTTCCAGGGGATCTCACACCCTCTTCTGCCCTCACAGGCCCCAGGCATGGATGTGATGAACAGACATCCATGCAGGAAAACATCCACACACATAAAATAATAAAAATGATCAAATCACAAGGCTGAAAAAGAAAAAAAATAGATATGACACTATCCAGGTGCTCTGCAAGTGTGCTGCAAGTAACCCACTTAGGCTCTTCCTCTGGATGTTGCCTTTTCCCCCCAGTATGTCCCTCTCCTCTTGAGCAAACAATACAAAGCTTTGGATTCTCTGAAGCTCTCTGATACTACTCTTTTAACATCTGCAGATACCAAGGTTTGGGCCTTGGTAGTGTAAAGCTTTCTCTAGTTGCTACTGAAAAGAAAAATCCACCTCTTCTTGGAGTAGAAGATAGAGACGGTATAATTTTCATATCACTAGAAGAAAGTGATGGTGGCAGGCAGGAATCTTTTTGTTACATGTACTAGAAATTACCATTACCTGCATTCTCTTTGCTTGAGTCTAAAAGGCTTGCAAGCAGGGGTGAGGGTGGGTTGCCTTAAGATCTCATTTTTTACCTCTGCTGTAACAGCCACAGGATGGTGAGTGACTATTTCCTGCTGGGTGCTGGTCCCAGCCTGTGCAGCCTCATCTAAGTTTGCAATTTGTATGTCATCCCTGCCTCTTACCAGGCAAAAGCTGGTCACCTGGGGAGCCATCTTTGTTATGTTCTTGTCTGGCACAGAAATATTGCTTTACAAAGAGTCTGATCAGGCCTCTTTTCTGCTGCAATAGCTCCTGTTTGAAACACCCCTTGGACCTTTTGTGAAGGGTATGTAGGCCTGCACTGTTTGAAGAGGGTGGTCTGCTCCAATCACTTTATAGTTAACTGCTGTGATACCCCAATATCTAATCTTTTGGTTTGTTCTTTGATAATTTTCTGTATGGTGTCATAAACTTTAGTAAGTCAAGCTTTTCAACTAAGTGAAATTGAGAGAGCTAGACTTTCCCACCTTCTTCTGAAATTAGTAGGCAGTTTCTAAACCCACCATGTAGCCACCAATCCTTCTTCAGAGTTTTCTCTTTCTACCCTGTAGCTAAAACACCACTGATATGAACCAAATTTGGTGCGCACACACACCTGTCTTCCATCCTTGTGCAGCTGCTGAGGCACCACTGGATTCCTGCTCATCTCACTGTTTCCAATTCTGTGGTTTTCCTTAGCTTTTACCCAGGGATAGGGACTTTCTTTTCTTGCCTGAGTTTAGGAAACTCCTTAATGTTTGCTTGTTTGTTTGTTTGCTTGCTTGCTTATTTACAGCCCTAGAGTTACACAGAGAAACCCTGCCTATCCCCCCCAAAAAGTTTTAGCCCAGAAATATCTTGGAACTGAACATATGTTCCATAAAAAATTATTGATCTTTTTATCACTTATCCTTAAAAAAATCTTACCAGATTCATTCCTGAGATATATGGATGGCTAACCACATACAAGTAAATCAATGTAACACAGCAAATTAATGGAGTCAAGGACAGAAATCACTTGATCATTTCAAGCGATACAGAAAAGCATTTTAAGCAAAATCCAACATCCTTTCAGAGATTATGAATGGAAGGAATATATTTCAACATAATAAAAACTATATGCAACAAACATTGCCATAGTATGCTAAATGGGAAAAAAAAAAAGCTCAAACCTTTTCCTCTAAGATCAGGATCAAGGCAAGGGTTTTTACTTTCTCCACTCTTACTCAATACAGTATTTAAAGTCTTAGCCAGAGCAGTAAAACATGAGAAGGAAATAAAAAGGAAAGCAAATAAGACAGGAAGAAATCAAGGTGTGCTTGTTTGCAGAAGACATCCTTCTATACCTAAGGGAATTTAGCTCAGCATGACAGTCCTCAGGCTGATCTGTGTGAGTCAGAGGTCAGCCTGGTCTACATGGCAGTTCCAGCCCAGTTAGGACAGAATAGTGAGGCCTTGTATCCAACCAACCAACCAACCAACCAACCTAAAGACTCCACCAGAAAACTCAGAACAGATAAACACCTTCAGCAATGTTGTAGGATACAAAGTTAATATATAAAAATTATTACTCTTCCTATATACCTATTACAAACATGAAGACAAAGAAATTGGGGGAAACAATACCATTCAACACACACACACACACACACACACACACACACACACACACACACACACACACACACAGAGCAAATAATACCAAAACAAAACAAAAAATCCACCTTAGAATAAGCCCATGAAAAGTGCAAGTCCTCTTCAATGAAAAGTTAAAACACAAAAGAAAGAAACACTAAAAGATGAAAAGCCATCCCATGTTCATGGATTAGAAGAATTAATAGTGTGAAAATGGTGACACTTCCAAAAGCAAGTTCCAGGGGCTGGAGATATGACTCAGTGGATAAGAGCATTGGCTGTTCTTTCAAAAACAAGCTCCAGATTCAACAAAACCACCAATCAAATTCCATCGACATTCTTCACAGGACAGAAAAAAAAGATTCTTAAAATTAGTTTTTAAATACAGAGATCCCAGATATCCAAAGCAATCCTGAGCAAAAAGAAACACTGCTAGATGTGTCAAGTACCTGATTACAAGGTATAGTACAGGACTATAGTAACTAAAACAGAGCAGTGTTCACACAAAACAAACATGATCTATGTAACTAAAGACACAGATTCTAACTGATACAGCTATAGCCACCTATGTTTTTCTTTTAGCAAAGGTGCTAAAAGTATGTAATGTGGAAAAGACAGCTGTTTCAACAAGCAGTTCTTAAATAACTGGATATCCACATGTTGAAGAATGACACTAGGACCTCTACAAAAACACCTCCAAACAGACCCAAGGCCTGAATGAAAGAGCAGGAATCCTAAAACTGGTAAAGGAAAAGGTAAGAAGCATTCTTCCAGACGTAGGCACAGACAGGGATTCCTCAACTGGATTCTAGTCATGCAAGAAATAACTCCAATTGACAAATTGGAACTAATGAAGTGTAAAAGTTTCTGCACAGAAAAAGAAATAAAAAATCAAGTGAAGAGATAATCTTTGCCAGTTATACACCAGAGAATTAGTATATATAGAACATATAAAATAAAAAGAAGCCCTAAGCAACAAGAAATCAGATAACCCAGGCAATAAATGGGTTAATGACAAGGACAGTTGTGAAAATATGAAGTGCAAATAGCTAACAAGCATATACAAGGGTCCAACATTACCAGATACCAGTGAAATGCAAAGAAAAACCACACTGAGGCTCCATCACCACCGAGTCAAGATGGCATAAGGAAAAAACAAACACACAAAACTAAAAACAAACAACAAGAAGAGCTAGCAAGTGGTTCAGAGGTTAAAAGTGCTTGTGTAAGCCTGATGACCTGAGTTTGATTCTTGGGCCCCAAAGTGGAAGGAAACAATCAATGCCTACACATTTCCCCTGGCCTCCACACGCTAACTGTGGCAACTGTCCACATGGGTACACATAAACACATACTACTGCTGCTAAAAGATTTAAATGGCCGAACTAGGTAAGGTGGTATGTACATGCAACTTCAGTCCTCAGGAAGCTGAAACTGGCAGATCACTAGCAGCACAGGTGTTCAAGGCCAGGCTGGGAAGCACAGCAAGAAGTTCATCCAAAGGAAAAAAAAAGTCAATGTAATGATTCCTAATGACACCTTGATATACTCATAGACAGGTGCCTACCCCAACTGTCATCAGAGAAGCTTCCCCTAGCAACTGATGGAAGCAGATGCAGAAACATACAGCCAAACATAGGCAGAGCTTGGGAAATCTTGTGCAAGAGTAGGGAGGAAGGATTGTAGGACCCAGTGATGCCAAGGGCATCACAAGAAAACCCACAGATCCAACTAACCTGGACTCATAGGGGCTCACAGCGGAGCTGACAACCAGGGAGCCTGTATGGGACTGACCTAACACTCTACATATATGTTACAGCTGAGTAACTTGGTCCTCCTGTGAGACTCCTAACAGTGAAAGGAGGGGCTGTCTCTGACTCTGTTGTCTGCTTTTGGGACTAATTTCTCCTACTAGATTGCTTTATCCAGCCTTAACAGAAGGGGGGGAGCCTAGTCTCACTGTGACTTGATATACCATGACTGGCTGTTATCCATGGGATGTCCACCTATATCTGAAGAGAAACAGTGGAGGAAGAATGGATAGGGTGGGAGGGGAGTGGGGGTTGGAACTGGGAAGAAGGGAGGAAGGGGAATCTTTGGTTGGGATGTAAAAACAACAACAAAACAAGCAAAAAAAGGTGAAACAAGCTGGGCATTGGTGGCGCATGCCTTTAATCCCAGCACTTGGGAGGCAGAGGCAGGTGGATCTCTGTGAGTTCGAGGCCAGCCTGGTCTCCAGAGCGAGTGCCAGGATAGGCTCCAAAGCTACACAGAGAAACCCTGTCTCAAAAAACCAAAAAACCAAAAAAAAAAAAAAAGTGAAACAAATCAAACAAAATAGAAGAAAACAAACAAACAAACAAAAATCCTCCAAGAATATAAAACAGGAGCAAAGGAAAATGACCCCAAATAAAATCAAACGCAACCAACATTTAGTGAGAAAATTGAATCATAAGGCTTAGTGGTTAAGAGTGAGAATCAGTCTTGCAGAAAACTTGAGTTCAGTTCTCAGCACCCACATCAGGCAGCTCACAACAACCTGGAACCCTAGTTCCAGAGTATCGGAAACATCTGGCCTTTGTGGGCATCTGCACTCATGTGAACATATCCACTCCTCACCACCACACAGACACAAGATTAAAAACAACAATAATAAATCAAATCCCCTGCAGGATGTTTCTTATTTTTTGGAAAGAGCTCTGCTTGATACCTCAGTGCTGAAGTCTCTATGTGTGGTCAATGCGTGGAGGCTTGAGGTTTATTTCTGCCTTTTGGGAAATCCTGACAAGTATACGTCATCTTGTGACATCACCTTTGCATAAAATGAAGTAAACTCAAGACGAACAGCCATCCTGCAAGGTTTCTCATACAGAGAATTCAGCTGAAGTTTCTGCCCTAACAACCCACATGCCAACATCTCTGCCTGACATTTACTTAACCAGTTCCTTTCCTTGACATTGTAATGACAAAACACGGTTTGATTAACTTAAACTTGATCATCTTCTGGCCTTCACTAATATTTTCCATAATGCAGGCTCTATCATTTAGTTGTTAACCCTTGTTTTACTATACAAAGTAACCATTATAATTTCTATACTGTTGTTATTTTGTAAAAGTTTAAAAATTAGAAAAAAGAAGCCTCGAGACGGGGCAGGCGCCAATGGAACAGGAACCATAGAGTGTACATTAATCATAGTTTATTCCAGGTGGAGGGAGAGAGAGAGAGAGAGAGAGAGAGAGAGAGAGAGAGAGAGAGAGAGAGAGAGAGAGAGAGAGAGAGAGAGAGAGAGAGAGAGAGAGAGAGAGAGAGGAGAGAGGGAGGGAGGGAGGGACGGAGGGACGGAGGGAGGGACGGAGGGACGGAAGGAAGGAGGGACAGAGGAGAAAGTAAGAGAGACAGTGCGTTGGAGAGCAAAAAGGGCAAGGAAGGTAAAAGAACGTGGGGGGGGGTCTTTTAAAGGGGTCCTTTACACCTTCGTGGAGACTTAGTTCTCATGGAACTCTGGGCTGACCAGGGTACTGCCTGAGTGGATTCTGCCCGGTAACAGGGCCAGGCTGGCGTAATGCCTGAATTTTTCAGTGGTGACATGTGTCATGATCAAAATGGCACAGTAAACGTAGGAGCAGACTCAGAGCCACACTAGAGCGTGTCCCGTGTTTTCCTCTAACTCCTCCAACACTCTGGATGTTTGCCAACCTAACAACAACAAACAGTTCCTCTGATACTGCCTATTGCAGTTCTCTGAGAATTGGCCTATGCAGCTCATTTATTTTCAGTGAGCCTCAGTGCTCCCATGTCAGTACCACAAAGTAGCTATCACTTCAACCCAAGCTTTCAAAAGAGCCCCCTGAGCAACTGTGTTAGTCAAGAATTGAGCACAAGACCTGGGAAAGAGGCCGCAGTCTCAGCTGATAATTCTAGCTATGTGGCCTGTCTACAGAATGAGAAATAAAATGGTCCCTGCTTCACGTGACTATTGTGGGCTTAAAATGAGATGCTCTTAAGCACCGCACCCAGCGTACAGCAGTGCTGTACTGATGCTGAAAAGGAAAAGAACAACACATTTTTTTTTCAAGGACGTTGTTAAAATTCAGGTAGGTAGCTTGAACTTTTGGTCTCTCTTTAAGCATTCATCCAGTGCCACTGAAATATTAATTTAAGCATTCACCTAGGTGCCACCTCTTCGCATATCTTAAATGAATCTCTGATTTTAATTTTGAAGGAATGAAAAACATCTTCTCCTGGCTACAGTGTCCACCAAATGCAGTGAGAAAAACGGACACTCAAGTCATATTTTTGCCTTAAAAACAACAAAAACATTGTTGCCATATGCAAAGAGTACCAGAAACTTCCATGAGCAAAGGAAACCGTTGTTCCAGATCTCTTCAGATATTTGGTGGTTACATATTTAAAACAGTGGTGGGAAATATGCTAGAGAACAAGCCAGGTGCAGCAGTAGGAAAGCGATCCTGTTACTGTGAAATTATTAGCAACACTTAACTGTTCTAAGAGGATTCTTCTCTAAAGTCAGACTGAGGTTCAGAGTTTGCCAACCTATCTAACCTAACCACTGTGACATTCAAGAGGTATGAGGCATGAATCTGAGCGTACTGCTGTGCCTAACAAAGGGATAGAGGACTCATTGAATCAGGGTGGGGGGTCCCACAGAGAAAGGGGTGCTGTACCCATCCCTCACTAATGGAGAACAGGAATCCAATCTCTCTTTCCCCCTCTCCTCTCCTTTTAAGATTGCATCTCACTCTGCAATGCAGCCGTGATCCCTTGCCTCAGTCTCCCGATTGTGGATTGGGTAACGGCCGGCCCTGAGGTGTGGCTATCCGTCAAGGGCGCCAAGCACTATTCTCTTCCCAGGGAAGCCCGAGGCTCGCCCGGGAGGGTGAAGGAAGTCCAAGAGTGGACCCCGGAGTCGCGAGGCGGTCTTACCGGGTTCCCCGGCGCTCGCCCCATGCCGCCACTCACCAGAGGTATTTCCGCGCGCACAGGACGCGGAGAGGGATCCCCGCACCGCTGGCCGAGCGCCGCGCGCCGCGCAGGAGTCCGCGCGACTGCGTGGTTCTCCTGTGCTGTGGCGGCGGCAAGTGGCCCAGTGGGAGTCTCCCGCCCTTGGGGAAGTACCTCCTGCGCTCTCACCACTCCCCAAGCAAGCCGCAGAGGGAGGGTTTAAAACTAAGTGAGAAAGGAACCTAGGCGTGTGACACCAGCAGCTAGCACCCGCGTGCTTAGTGCGGTTCTGAGAAGAGGGGAACCGTCCAGTACAGGCGGCGTGTTCCAGAAAATGTGACAAGGCTGACGCGCGAACCGACCCAGAGCCACTTAGCAACTCGTCAACTAACATCTCATTTATTTAAACGTCCCTTTAAGAACAAACAAAACAGAAGAGGGGGAGCTTAAAACAAAATACACTGTGTAAAATATTTCTTATCTGTGGAGAACTTCACTTCAGATGCTGCTGTCCCAGTGTCGCTCCAGGACCCTACCCCCCCCCCGCCCCCAAATCCCTCCCTGCCCAGGCCACCAGCCCGACTTAGACTTCAGCTTTTCTGCCTCCTCTTTTGTCTGGTGTTAAAGTTAGGGAAAGCGCACGTCTAGAATCTACAACTTGCAAATCGATTGTGCCACATGTTATGTTCATCCTGTAATAAGCTATATAATGGCTCCAAATGCAGCTTTTAGATTTCAGAGTCAACAGGGCTCTGTAACAAGATGGTTCAGAGACGTGGAAATCTTTTGTAACAAGGTTAACAGAATTGTCTCAGTCTAAAGTAAGAAACGTAAACCAGGCTTTTCAACTGTAATCCTAGGCAGGGGGGCTTCAGGAAATTTCAGGCCCGCCTGAGCTATAGAATTAAGATTAAGTCACTATTGTTTCCACAGAAACAAATATTTCAACTTTGCTGATATTTCCATAAGATTGTCCATAATATGCTACCGATTTTTTCTGCAAAACATTAAAAATAACCCCAAACTTATAAGTTTTGTAGTGCCATCTAAGTAATGTTAGTGCCAAGCGAGAATAAGCTAAATAAATAGTGGATAAGTAAACACATAGTAGCTTCTGTTAGTTGAAAGGACAGCTGTGATACCAGAGATGATATGATATAAAAACTATAGTGGCCAGATATTGATGATAAACCCTCTCTGCTGAGTCTTCTGACACCAGCGACCTGCATGCCAGACCGAGTTCAGCAAAGGGATCTGAACACTGAACACCCAGAGACAGTCCTGCCTCCATCCGCAGGCCTAGGTGGGCTAGGAGCTATATCCTGTTCCTGTTCTTCACTGCTCAGAGTCATCTGACACCAGCGACCTGCCATCAGACATAGTTCAGCGGCTGGATCCAACACACCAAGGCCCAGTGGCAGTTCTGCCTCCAACTGCCGGCCCGGCAGGATGAAGCATGCACGAACACTGCAGATGCCTGGGTAACAGTGACACCTCCATCCATGAGAAGAGGACCAACATCAGAGTATTGGATCTGTTTGCATCTACCAGAAGAGATCCTTGGTCCCATGCCCACCAGGAGAGCAAGAAACTCCTGCTATACCTACCAGAAGAAAGGATGAGAACAGGACAAAGGTAAAGCACATCCAACAACAGAAAACCCAACATGACACCACTGGAGACTAGGAACTATACACCAGTAAGACCTCAACATCACGATGCAGATGAACCAGAAGAGAATGACCTTAAAAGCATCTTCAGAAAAAGGATAGAGGACCTCAAAGAGGACATGAGAAAATACCTTAAAGAAATGGAAGAAAAAACAAACCAAAAAATACAAGATATCAACAAATCTCTCAAGGAAACAGCTCAACACCTAAAAACTGAAATACAGACAATAAAGAAAGCACAATCTGAGGCAATGCTGGAAATAGAAAAGCTGGGTAAATGATCAGAAACTACAGATGTAAGCATAACCAACAGAATACAAGAGATGGAAGAGAGAATCTCAGGAGTTGAAGACACACTAGCAGAAATAGATTCATCAACCAAAGAAAATCTTAAGTTCAACAAATCCCTATCACAAAATATCCAGGAAATATGGGATACCGTGAAAAGACCAAACCTAAGAATAATAGGTAGAGAAGAAGGTGAAGAAATCCAACTCAAAGGCGCACAAAACTTACTCAACAAAATCATAGAAGAAAACTTTCCCAACCTAAAGAAAGACATGCCAATGAAAATACAAGAAGCCTACAGAACACCAAATAGACTGAACCAAAAAAAAAAAAAAAGACTCCTCGCCACATAATAATCAAAACACCAAACATACAGAATAAAGAGAAAATATTAAAAGCAGCAAAGGAAAAAGGTCAAGTAACCTATAAAGGCAAACCTATCAGAATCACCCCTGACTTTTCCATGGAAACTCTGAAAGCCGGAAGGTCCTGGATATGCATTCCACCTACACTAAGAGACCATGGATGCCAGCACAGACTACTATACCCAGTAAAGCTTTCAATCAATATAGATGGAGAAAACAAGATATTCCATGACAAAACCAGATTCAAACAATACATATCCACCAATCCAGCCCTACAGAAAGTTCTGGAAGGAAAACTGTAACCCAAGGAAGTTAACTACAACCAGAAAATACAGGCAATAGATAACTCCACTTTACCAACAACCAAAAGGAAAAAGGGATAGAATCCCACACATAATCTCACCACCATCACCAAATCAAAAACAAACAAGAATGAACAATCAATGGTCATTAATATCCATCAACATTAATGGTCTTAACTAGCCTATAAAAAGACACAGATTAGCAGAATGGCTAAGAAGACAGAATCCTTCCTTCTGCTGCATACAAGAAACACACCTCAACTTCAAAGAAAGACGGTACCTAAGAATTAAAGGTTGGGGAAAGATTTTCCAATCAAATGGACCCAAGAAACAAGCGTGGGGGGAGGGGTAGCAATCCTAATATCCAACAAATTGGACTTTAAACTAAAATCAGTCAAAAGAGATGAAGAAGGTCACTTCCTACTCATCACAGGAGAAATCCATCAGGATGAAGTCTCAATTCTGAACATTTATTCCCCAAATACAAAGGCATCCACATTTGTAAAAGAAACATTACTAAAACTCAAATCACACATAAAACCGCACACACTTAAAGTGGGAGACTTCAATATCCCACTCTCACCACTGGACAGGAACACCAGACAGAAATTTAACAAAGAAACAAAAGAACTAATAGAAGTTATGGTGCAATTGGACTTAACAAATGTCTATAGAACATTCCATCCAAACACAAAACATTTTACATTCTTCTCACTGCCACATGGAACCTTCTCTAAAATTGACCACATACTTGGCAACATAGCAAACCTCAACAGGTACAAAAAAATTGAAATAACCCCCTGTGTCTTATCAGACCACCATGCTTTAAAATTAGAATTCAAAAACAACACGAATTACAGTAAACCTACAAACTCATGGAAATTAAGTAACACCCAATTGCACAATTCATGGGTCCAGGAAGAAATTATAAAAAGAAATTAAAGATTTCCTAGAATTGAATGAGAATGCTGACACAACATATCCTCACCTATGGGATACTTTGAAAGCAGTGCTAAGAGGAAAGTTCATAGCACTAAATGCCCACATGAAGAAACAGGAAAATAATCACAATAGAGAATTAACAGCACAACTGAGAGCTTTAGGAAACAAAGAAGGCAATACACCCCGGAGGAGCAGATACCAGGAAATAATCAAATTGAGGGCTGAAATCAATAAAATGGAAACTGGGAGACCAGTACAAAGAATCAATGTAACAAAAAGTTGGTTCTTGGAGAAAATCAACAAGATAGACAAACCTTTATCCAAACTTACCGAACAACAAAGAATGAATATGCAAATTACTAAAATCAGGAATGAAAAGAGGGACATAACAACAAACACAGAGGAAATCCAGAGAATCATCAGGTCATACTTTGAAAACCTATATTCCTCAAAATTTGAAAATCTAAAGGAAATGGACTATTTTCTGGACAGATTTCACTTACCAAAATTAAATCAAGAACAGAAAAGCAGCATAAATAGACCTATAACCCCTAATGAAGTTGAGGCAGTCATTAGAAGTCTCCCAACCAAAAAAGCCCAGGGCCAGATGGCTTCAGGGCAGAATTCTACCAGAAATTCGAAGTACAACTAATACCAATTCTCCTTAAAGTATTCCACACAATAGAAGGAGAAGGGTTATTACCAAACTCTTCTTATGAGGCTTCAATAACCTTAAACCCAAGCCACACAAAGACACAACTAAGAAAGAGAACTACAGACCAATATCCCTCATGAACATTGATGCAAAGATTATCAATAAAATATTGGCAAATAGAATCCAAGAATTCATCAGAGAAATCATCCATCCCGATCAAATAGGCTTCATCCCAGGGATGCAAGAATGGTTCAACATACGAAAATCCATCAATGTAATCTACCATATAAACACACTGAGGAAAAAAAATCACATGATCGGGCTGGAGAGATAGCTCAGAGGATAAGAGCACTGACTGCTCTTCCAAAGGTCCTGAGTTCAATTCCCAGCAACCACATGTTGGCTCGCAACCATCTGCTATGAGATCTGGTGCCCTCTTCTGATGTGCAGATATACATGGAAGCAGAATGTTGTATACATAATAAATAAATAAAATCTTTAAAAAAATCACATGATCATCTCACTAGATGACAAAAAAGCCTTTGACAAAATCCAACACCCCTTCATGATAAAGGTTCTGGAGAAATCAGGAATAACAGGAACATACCTCAACATAATAAAAGCAATATACATCAAGCCGATAGCCAACATCAAATTAAATGGAGAGAAACTCAATGCAATTCCTCTAAAATCAGGGACAAGACAAGGCTGTCCACTCTCTCCATACCTCTTCAATATTGTCCTTGAAGTTCTAGCTAGAGTAATAAGACACCAAAGGAGATCAAGGGAATACAAATTGGAAAGGAAGAAATCAAACTCTCACTATTTGCAGATGATATGATAGTCTACATAACTGACCCGAAAAACTACCAGGGAACTCCTACAGCTGATAAACACCTTCAGCAAAGTGGCAGGATACAAGGTTAACTCAAAAAAATCTGTAACCCTACCATATACGGATGACACATTGGTGGAGAAAGAAATCAGAGAAGCACCTTTACTTTTGCCACAAACAACATAAAATACCTTGGAGTAACACTAATAAAAAAAGGAAAGACCTGTACCATATGAATTTTGAGTCTCTAAAAAAAGAAATTAAAGAAGATACCAGAAAATGGAAAGACCTCCCATGCTCTAGGATAGGCAGGATCAACATAGTAATAATGGCAATCTTGCCAAAAGCAATCTACAGATTCAATGCAATCCCCATCAAAATCCCAACACAATTCTTCATTGACCTTGAAAGAATAATTCTCAACTTTAAATGGAGAAAACAAAAGACCCAGGATAGCCAAAACAACCCTGTAAAATAGAGGAACTTCTGGAGGCATCATCATCCCTGACTTCAAGCTCTGTTACAGAGCTATAGTCCTGAAAACAGCTTGGTGATGGCACAAAAATAGACAGGTAGACCAATGGAATAGAGTTGAAAACCCTGATATTAACCTACACACCTATGAACACCTGATTTTTGACAAACAATCCAAATATATATGCTGGAACAAAGAGAACACCTTCAACTAATGGTGCTGGCATAACTGGATGCAAACATGTAGAAGACTACATATAGACCCAAGCCTTTCGCCCAGCACAAAACTTAAGTCAAAATGGATCAAAGACCTCAACATAAACCCAGCCATATTAAACCTATTAGAAGATAAAGTGGGAAATACCCTTGCATTAATTGGTACAGGAGACAGATTCCTGAACATAACACCAGTAGCACAGACACTGAGATCAACAATTAATAAATGGGACCTCCTGAAACTGAGAAGCTTCTGTAAAACAAAGGAGACAGCAAGACAAAACAGCAGCCAACAGCCTGGGTAAAGATATGCACCAATCCCACATCTGACAGAGGGCTGATCTCCAAAATGTACCAAGAACTCAAGAAGCTAGTCTCCAAAACACCAAAAAATCCCATTAAAAATGGGGTACAGAACTAAACAGACAATTTCAATAGAGGAATCTTAAATGGCTGAAAGACACATAAGAAAGTGTTCAACATACTTAGCCATCAGGGAAATTCAAATCAAAACAACTCTGAGATACCATCTTACTTCTGCCAGAATGGCTAAAATCAAAAACACCAATGACAGTTTATGCTGGGGAGGATGTGGAGAAAGAGGAACACTCCTCCACTGCTGGTGGGAGTACCAACTTGTACAGCCACTTTGGAAATCAGTATGGCGACTCCTCAAGAAAATGGGAATCAGTCTACCACAAGATCCAGCAATTCCACTCCTAGGCATAGACCCAAAAGAAGCACATTCAAACAACAAAGACATGTGTTCAACGATGTTCATAGCAGCACTATCTGTAATAGCCAGAAACTAGAAGCAGCCTAGATGCCCCTCAACTGAAGAATGGATGGAGAAAATGTGGTACATTTACACAATGGAGTACTTCTCAGCAGAAAAAAAAATGGATTCGTGAAATTTGCAGGAAAATGGATGGAAATTGAAGAAACCAGTCTGAGCGAGGTAACCCAATCACAAAAAGAAAAACATGATATGTACTCACTCATATGTGGATTTTAGACATAGAGTAAGGGATTACAATTCTAAAATCCACACTGCCAGAGAAACTAGTAAACAAGGAAGACCCTAAAAGAGACAAACTTTGTCTCCTGGAGTAGGGGAAAGGGTCACCATCCCCTGAGCAAATTGAGAACATGGGAAGAGGGGGGAGGAAGCTATGAGAGTGAGAAGGGAAGAAAAGGAAGGATGCAGAGGTCATGAGGAAGCAGAAAGGTTGAGTCAGGTGTAGATTAGAAGAAAGGACATATGATAGGTAGGATTTTAATGGGGGGGTGGTAGGGGAGGAAGGGAGGGAGAAGGGAATATATAAATATATAAAATATATAAATATATAAAATATATAAAAATAAAAAACTCTAAAAAAACCCTCTATGCTTTATGGGCTATGTTATTTTTCAGTAATTTTATTTAGCTTATAAACTATTCACTTATGCATATATAACGAAGGGCAGTTGAACATATATTGGAACTTTGGTCTTAAAAATCCCTTTTTCTTTTCTGATGGAATATAGTATAAAATGCCAAAAGACCACTGGATACGGACCTCCATCTACCTACAGCATTATCAGATGCCCATTGCTTTACATGCTCCTCAGAGATTTTATTAACCTCAGAGTAAGACACGAGAGTTTAAGAGTCAAGTTTAAACAAGACTGTGAAACAAAGTACAACAAATTGTGAGAATACAGTCTTCTTTGGTTTTTCTATTTTTCCAGAGTCAAATCAATCAGGTGGTCTTTCTCATACAATATAGAAGAATGTTCCTCATCTATGTCTGTCATTTAATTCAGGGTTCAGGTCAGCTGGAACTTGGGCTACTAGTTATGCATAAGAGTGCTTCTCTCATCCTACTTAGTTCCTAGATTTTATGTTTCAAGAACCCAAGGATCCTGTGTTCCACACTTGCTCTCTTGCCTCTAGCACTTGGCATAATGGAGGGCACAGTGTAGGAGGTTCAATAAAGTTTTACTGAGGTGAATTAGTCCTTTTCCAAAAGAGCTAACTCTCTTTGGTCAACCAAAATTATAGGTATTTAGAATTTTCAAAACTTTCAGCAGAGTTAAAAAGTTGTTGAAAAATGACAATACTCTTAGCAAGACTAGGACTCTGTCACCAGTGCAGAGCTGTCTATTTCCTCCCTCCACTCTCCTTCTCTTCCTCCTCATTCTAAGTGGCTGCTTGTCTAGTTAGAGAGGAAAGAGAGGCTTGCCGGTGCGCATTCTAAAGAGCAAGCCTAACACAGTGGAGGTGGTTCTTGTGAGGCAGCAGGAGCCCAACATGTGAACCAAATGTCAGCCTGTGCCTGTGACAGGGCCTTCCGCAAATGAAAAGCTCAGCTGAGAGCATAACCACAGTGACACTGACAGAGGCTTTTCTAGGAAACACTAGCTCAGTTTCCATTTCTGGTGATTTTTATTCCTTTGCATGCTTATTTTGGCTCACTGTTGACACTAAGTTTCTTGAATGTCCTTACTTGGGCATTCTAAGAGTAACTGAGTCCTCTGCTTAAAATGCCCCTGGGATAAATATTAAAAGGCACTTGTTGACATAGAGATTGAAGGTATTAGATAGTGCTGCTACTAATTAAGCATGGTAAGAAGGTGCAGTGGCTTGAAAGAGAATGCCCCCATAGGGAACCAGCATTCAGATATATAAGCCTGTGGAGGCCATTCTCATTCAAACCACCAAAGAAGGTGTCAACACAAGTTTAACATTTTATCGACAATGAGATCCAGATCTAAATTAGCCACTCCTCATTGTTGCCTTGCTTTCAAAAAGTTTTATTTTAAACAGTACTCATCAAATTAATTGGTTTCACTCACCACTCAAATGTTAAATCAACATAACTCCACAATAAGCTTGTGGTATTCCAACATTTGTTGGAAAAGAAATATCTCTCTCTATATATATATATCTATATATATCTTTTTCATTTTACATTTTTTATTCATTTTATATACTCCCCCTCCCTCCCTGTCTTCCACCCCTCCTACCTTCTCCCACTCCTATCCACTCCCCAGAAAGGGTAAGGTCTTCCATGGGGAGTCAACTAAGCCTGGCTCATCAAGTCTCTGAGGCAGGACTAAGCCCCCTCCCCCACCTCCCCATGCATCAAGGTTGAGTAAGCCACCATAGGGGCTGGGCTGCAAAAGCCAGCTCATGCTGGTCTTACTGTCAGGGGTCCCACAAACAGACCAAACCACACAACTGCCACCCACATGCAGAGGGCATAGTTTGGCCCCATGCAGGTTCCTCAGCTGTCAGTCCAGAGTCTTCGAGGTACCACAAACTCAAGCCCGCTGTCTCTGTGGGTTTCCCCATCATGATCTTGACTCCTCTGGCTCTGTCCTGCTTCGACTGGATTCCTGGAGCTCAATCCCGTGCTTGGCTGTGGGTCACTGCATCTGCTGCCATCAGTTACCAGATGGAGGTTCTATGATGACAATTAGGGTAGTCACCAATCTGATTAGAGGAGAAGGCCAGTTCAAGCACCCTCTACACTATTGCTAGGAGTCTTAACCAGGGTCATCCTTGTGAATTCCTGGGAATTTCCCTAGCACAAGGCTTTTCCCTAACCCCATAATGGCTCCTTCTATCAAGATATCTTTCATTGCTCTCCCTCTCTGTCCTCCCCCCAACTCTATGTCCCATTCCCTTATGTTCTCATCCCCTATCCCCTCATCTCTACCCCACCCCCAATTTACCTAGGAGATCTTATCTGTTTCCTCTTCCCAGAGAGATCCCTGTGTCCCTCTTAGTGTCCTTGTTACCTAGCTTCTCTGGGGTTGTGGATTGTAGCCTGGTTATCCTTTGTTTTATATCTAATATCCATTTATGAGTGAGTACATATGTGTTTGTCTTTCTGGGTTGGGGTTACCCCACTCGGGATGATTTTTTTTCTGGTTCTATCCATTTGCCTGCAAATTTCATGATGTCATTGGTTTTTACAACTGAGTAATACTCCATTGTGTAAATGTACCATATTTTCTTTATCCATTCTTCAGTTGAGAGGCATCTGGGTTGTTTCCAGGTTCTGGCTATTGTGAATAATGCTTCTATGAACATAGTTGAGTAAGTGTCCTTGTGGTATGATTGAGCATCCTTTGGGTATATGCCCAAGAGTGGTATTGCTATATTTGGAAGTAGACTGATACCAGGTTTTCTGAGAAGCTGACACACTGGTTTCCAAAGTAGCTGTACAAGTTTTCACTCCCACTAGCAATAGAGGGGTGTTCCCCTTACTCCACGTCCTCTCCAGCAGAGGCTGTCATCAGTATTTTTTATCTTAGCCATTCTGGCAGGTGTAAGATGGTATCTCAGAGTCGTTTTGAGGTGCATTTCCCTGATAACTAAGTATGTCGAGCAATTCTTTAAATGTCTTTCAGCCACTTGAGATTTTTCTGTTGAGAATTTTCGGTTTATATCTGTACCCCATTGGATTATTTGTTATTTTGATGTCTAGTTCCTTGAGTTCTTTATATATTTTGGAGATCAGCTCTCTGTCAGATGTGAGGTGAAGATCGTATCCCATTCTGTAGCCTGCTCTTTTGTCTTGTTTACCATGTCCTTTGCCTTACACAAGCTTCTCAGTTTCAGGAGGTCCCATTTATTAATTGTCCATCTTAGTGTCTGTACTATTGGTGTTCTGTTCAGGAAGTTGTTTCCTATGTCAATACATTCAAGGCTTTTTCCCACTTTCTCCTCTATTAGGTTCAGTATAACTGATTTTATGTTGAGGTCTTTGATCTGCTTGAATTTGAATTTTGAATGGGGTGATAAATAAGGATCTATTTCATTCTTCTATTTGCAGACAGCCAGTTAAATCAGCACAATTTGTTGAAAATACTTTCTTTTTTCCCAGTTGTGTCTTTCTGGCTCCTTTATCAAAAATCAGGTGTTCATAGATGTGTGGATTTGTGTCTGGGTCTTTGATTCAATTCTAATGATGAATGAGTCTGTTTTTATGCCAATACCACGCAGTTTTATTACTATAGCAATGTATTATAGCTTGACATCAGGGTTGTGATACCTCTGGAAGTTCTTTTATTGTTCAGGATAATTTTATTTATTTTTGTGTGTGCATGTGTGTGTTTTCATATGAAGCAGAAAATTGTTTTTCCAAGATCTTTGAAGAATTGGGTTGAAATTTTTGATGGGGATTGTATTGAATCTATAGATTACTTTGAGTAGTATGGCTATTTTTTTTTCTATATTGATTCTACTGACCCATGAGCATGGGAGTTCTTTTCATCTTCTGATATATTCTTTAATTTCTTTCTTCAAAGACTTGAAACTTTTTTTGTTTTCTTGTTTTTTTTTGTTTTGTTTTGTTTTTTGAGTTTTAGAGACAGGGTTTCTCTGTGGCTTTGGAGGAAGACTTGAAGCTTTTATCATGTATTCTTTCTTTTGTTTGGTTAAAGCTATCTCAAGACATTTTATGCTATTTGTGGCTGTTGTTTCACTAATTTCTTTCTCATTTCATTTGCCATTTGTATATAAGTGTGCTACTTTTTTTTTTGAGTTAATCTTGTATCTAGCCACTTCACTATAGGTGTTTATCAGCTGTAGGAGTTCCCTGGTAGAATTTTTTGGATCACTTATGTGTACTATCATATCACATGCAAATAGTGATACTTTGATTTCTTCCTCCCCAACTGGTATCCCCTTGATCACCTTCAGTTATCTTATTGCTCTAGCTAGAACTGTAAGTATTATATTGAATAGATATGGAGAGAGCAGACAACTTTGTCTTCTTTCTGGTTTTGTGGAATTACTTTGAGTTTCTCTCAGTTTAATTTGATGTTGGCTCTTCATAAATTGCCTTTATTATGTTTAGGAATATCCCTTGTACAACTGATCTCTCCAAGACCTTTATCATGAAGGGGTATTGAATTTTGTTAGAAGCTTTTTCAGTATCTAATGAGATGATCATGTGTTTTTTTTTTCTTTCAGTTTGTTTATATGGTGGATTACATTGACTTAGTTTTTTAAAAGATTTTATTTATTTATTATGTATACAGTCTTCTGCCCTCATGCCAGCAGAGGGTACCAGATCTCATTCAAGGTGGTTGTGAGCCACCATGTGGTTGCTGGGAATTGAACTCAGGACCTCTGGAAGAACAGTCAGTGCTCTTAATCATTGAGCCATCTCTCCAGGCCCCACATTGACTTATTTTTGTATGTTAAACTGTTACGATAAATCTTTTTGCCAAAAGCTGCCAGAGCCCCACCACCACGTGTGAGCTTTACGCCAGCCACCCGCCCAAGTTAGGCCCAAATGAATACACAGAGAGACTTGTATTAGTTACAATGCTGCTTGGCCAATGACTAGGATTCTCATCTGTTAGCTCAGTCTCAATTATCATACATCTATATATTTTATAAGACTTATCGGACGCCTTATTGGCATCCCTCCTAGCTGGTGGATCACATCGTGCCGCTGGGAGAGCCCTTCCTGTTTCTCTTTCACTTAAATATGAGTCTCCTTGCTATGTCACTTCCTGCCTGGATCAGCACTTCTCTACTACATTTCCCAGAATCCTCTTTGACTCCTAGTTCGGTCTAACTTGCTGTCTCATTGGCCAAACAGTATTTTATTCAATAATCAATAAGATAAACATACACAGTAGTACATTCCCCATCATTAAACTATCCCTGCATCTCTAGGATGAAGCCTACATGGCCATGGTGGATGATCATTTTGATGTATTCTTGGACTCAGTTTGCAAACTGACTGTTATTGAATATTTTTGCATCTATATTCATAAGGGAAATTAGCCTATAATTATCTTTCTTTGTTGAATCCTTGTGTAGTTTGAGGATCAGGGTGACTGTGGTCTCAAAATGAATTTTTTATTTTGTGGAATAATTTGACAAGTATTGGCATTAGCTCTTCTTTGAAAATCTAGTAGAATACTGCACTAAAACCTTTTGTCCCTGGGCTTTTTTCAGATGGGAGACTTTTGATGACTGCTTCTATTTCACTAGGAGTGGTAGTTCTATTTAAATTGATTTAACTTTGGTAAGTGATATCTATTGAGAAAATTATCTGTTTTCTTTTTTTAGATTTCCTAAATATTGTGGAGTATAGGTTTTTAAAGTATGACTTAATGATTTCTTTGGATATCCTTGGTGTCTGTTGTTATGTCCCCCTTCATTTCTGATTTTGTTAATTTGAATATTCTCTCTATCTTTTAGTTAGTTTTGATAAGGGTTTATCTATCTTGTTGATTTTCTCAAAGAACCAACTTTTTGTTTCATTAATTTTTCAAATTGTTCTTTTTATTTCTATTTTATTGATTTCAGCCCTCAGTCTATTTCTTACCACTTACTTCTCCTAGGTGTGATTATTTCTTTTTGTTCTAGAGTTTTCAGGTGTGCTGGTAAGTTGCTATCATGAGATATCTCTGTCTCTCTCTGTCTCTCTCTGTCTCTCTCTGTCTCTCTCTGTCTCTGTCTCTCTCTCTCTCTCTCTCTCTCTCTCTCTCTCTCTCTCTCTCTCTCTTTGTAAGCACTTAGTGCTATGAACTTTCCTCTTAGCATCACTTTCATGGTGTTCCATAATTTTGTGTATGTTGTATATTTATTTTCATTGAATTCTAGAAAGTCTTTAATTTCTTTATGTCTGTTTTGACCCATTTTTCATTCAGTAGAGAGTTGTTCAGTTTCCCTGAGTTTATAGACTTTCTGTTGTTTCTGTTGTTGTTGAAATACAGCTTTAAGCCAGGCGTTGGTGGCGCATACCTTTAATCCCAGCACTCGGGAGGCAGAGGCAGGCAGATCTCTGTGAGTTTGAGGCCAGCCTGGTCTCCAGAGTGAGTGCCAGGATAGGCTCCAAAGCTACACAAGAAACCCTGTCTCAAAAAACAAAAAAAAAAAAAAAAAAAAAGAAAGAAAGAAAGAAAGAAAAAGAAAAGAAAAGAAATACAGCTTTAATTTGTGGTGGTCTGATAGGATGAAGGGGGGTGTCTTCTATTGCCAGGAAGAGACACCATGATCATGGCAATTCTTATAAAGAAAAAACATTTAATTGAAATGGCTTACATTTTTAGATATTTAGTCCATTATCACCATCGTGTGACATGGTAGTGGGGAGGCAGACAAGGTGCTGTAGAAGTATTTGAGTTTCTTCCATCTTGACTTGCAGACAATAGGAAGTAGTCTGTCTTACTGGGCATGGCTTGATCATATATGAGACATCAAAACTCACTTCCACAGTAACACACTTCTGAGAACAAGACCACACCTACTACAACAAGGCCACACCTGCTAATAGTGCCACTCCCATGGGGGCCATTTTCAATCATACCACCACAGGGGGTTATTTCAATTTTCTTATATCTGTTGAGACTTGCTTTTCGACAGAGTACGTGGTCATTTGGGGGAAAAGTTCCATGAGGTGCTGAGAAGAAAGCATATTGTTTTGAGTTTGAGAAAAATATTCTGTAGATATCTGTTAGATCCATTTGATTTATAATGTCTGTTAGCGTCAGTATTTCTTAGTTTTTGGCTGGATGTCCAGTATGTTGGTGAGAATGGGATATTGAAGTGAGAGGGTCAATGTGTGGTTTAAGCTTTAGTAAGTTATTTTTATTTTTTATAAATGTGGGTGCCCTTGCATTTGGGACATAGGTGTTAAGAATTGAAAGATCATTTTGGTGGACTTTTCCTTTGATCAGTAAGAAGTGTCTTTCCCCATCTCTTTTGATTAATTTGGGTTTGAAGTCTATTTTGATAGCTATCAGAACGGCTACACCAGCTTGTTTCTTAGGTCCATGTGTTTGGAAAATCTTTTTCCAGCCCTTTACACTGAGGTAATATCTTTTTATTGGGGAACTGAGTCCACTGATATTGAGAGATATCAATGACCAATAATTGTAAATTGTTGTTCTTGGTAGTGGTGGCAGTGTGTGTGTGTGTGTGTGTGTGTGTGTGTGTGTGTGTGTGTGTGTGTACGCATGCGCGTGTAGGTGTATGCCTCCTTTCTTTTGCTTTTGCTGGTGTGAGATTATTTCCTGTGCATTTATGGGTGTAGTTAACCTCCTTGGGTTGGAGTTTTCCTTTTAGTACCATCTGTAGGGTTGGATATGTGGACAGATACTGTTTAAATTTGATTCATCATGGAATATTTTGTTTTATTCCATTGGTGATTAGAAGTTTTTCTGAGTATGGTAGTTTGGGCTGGCATCTGTGGTTTTTTAGCATATGTAGAACATGTGTCCATAACCTTCTAACTTTTAGAGTCCCCATTGAGAAGTCATGTATAATTCTAATAGGTCTGGCTTTATATGTTACTGGATCATTTTTCCCATGTAACTTTTAGTGTTATTTCTTTGCTCTGTATGTTTATTGTTTTTTTTCCAACTTTTAAAATTTGAATTAGAAACAGGATTGTTTTACATGACAATCCCAGTTCCCTTCTCCCACCCGTCCTCCCCTAACCCCTCCCCACTAAAACCTTATCTGTCACATATCTTTTCTGCTCCCCCAGGATGGTGAGGCCTTCCATGGGGTGTCCTCAGTGTCTATTTTATCCTTTAGGATAGGGCCTAGGCCAACCCCCGTGTGTGTTGGCTCAGGGAGTATTCCTCTATATGGAATGGGCTCCCAAAGTCCACACCTATGCTAGGGATAAATACTGGGCTTCTACAAGAGGGCCCATAGATTTCTGAGGTTTCCTCAGAGAAACCCATGTTCCTGGGGTCTGGATCAGTCCCATGCTGGTATTCCAGCTGTCAGTCTGGGGAGCAAGAATTCCTGGATGTTCAGGTCAGCTGTTTCTGTGGGTTTCACCAGCCTGGTCTGGACATCTGTGCTTTTCATTGATCCTTCTCTGCATCTGGGTTCCAGTTCAGTTTGGTGATTAGTTATGGGTGTCTGCTTCTACTTCCACCAGCTGCTGGATGAAGGCTATAGGATGGCATATAAGTCAGTCATCAATCTCATAATCAGGGGAGGGCATTTAAGGTAGCCTCTCCTCCGTTGCTGAGATAGTTAGCTGGTGTCATCTTTGTAGATCTCCAGACATTTCCCTAGTGCCTGATTTCTCTGTAAACCAAAAATGTCTCCCTCTATTATGATATCTCCATTCTTGTTATCATGTATTCTTCCCCTGACTCAAACTTTCTGCTCCCTCATGTTCTTGGCATCCCTCTTCTTCTCCCCTTCTCATTCTCCTAGCTCCCTCCCCCTCTTCCCGTGCTCCCAATTTGCTCAGCAGATCTTGAACCTCTCCCCTTTTCCAGGGGACCATGTATGTCTCTCTTAGGGACCTCCATGTTTATTACCTTCTTTGGCAGTGTGGATTGTAGGCTGGTAATCCTTACTCTATGTCTAAAATCCACATATGAGTGAGTACATACCATGTTTGTCTTTTTGCGATTGGGTTACCTCGCTCAGAATGGTTTCTTCTAGATCCATCCATGTCCTTGTTGTATGAATGTGCTACTTTTGGGTATATGCCTAAGAGTGGAATTGCTGGATCTTGTGGTAGACTGATTCCCATTTTCTTGAGGAGTCGCCATACTGATTTCCAAAGTGGTTGTACAAGTTGGCACTCCCACCAGCAGTGGAGAAGTTTTCCCCTTTCTCCACATCCTCTCCAGCATGAACTGTCATTGGTGTTTTTGATTTTGGCCATTCAGACAGGAGTAAGATGGTATCTCAGAGTTGTTTTGATTTGCATTTCCCTCATGGCTAAGGATGTGAAGACTTTCTTATGTGTCTTTCAGCCATTTTAGATTCCTCTATTGAAATTGTCTGTTTAGTTCTGTACCCCATTTTTAATTGTTTTTTTTTTTTTTTTTGGTGTTTTGGAGACTAGATTATTGTGTTCTTTTTATATTTTGGAGATACGCCCTCTGTCAGATGTGGGGTTGGTGAATATCTTTACCCAGGCTGTCGGCTGCCGTTTTGTCTTGCTGACTGTCTCCTTTGCTTTACAGAAGCTTCTCAATTTCAGGAGGTCCCATTTATTAATTGTTGATCTCAGTGTCTGTGCTACTGGTGTAATGTTCAGGAAGCGGTCTCCTGTACCAATTAATTCAAGGGTATTTCCCACTTTGTCTTCTAATAGCTTGAGTGTAGCTGGATTTCTGTTGAGATCTTTGATCCATTTTGACTTAAGTTTTGTCCAAGGCGATAAGCTTGGGTCTAACTGCAGTCTTCTACATGTCTGCAACCAGTTATGCCAGCACCATTTGTCGAAGATGTTCTCTTTGTTCCAGCGTATATATTTGGATTGTTTGTCAAAAATCAGGTGTTCATAGGTGTGGGTTAATATCAGGGTTTTCAATTCTATTCCTTTGGTGTACCTGTCTATTTTTGTGCCAATACCAAGCTGTTTTCAGGACTATAGCTCTGTAACAGAGCTTGAAGTCAGGGATGGTGATGTTTCCAGAAGTTCCTCTATTGTACTGGGATGTTTTGGCTATCCTGGGTCTTTTGTTTCTCCATATAAAGTTGAGAATTGTTCTTTCAAGGTCTGTGAAGTATTGTGTTGGGTTTTTGATGGGGATTGCATTGAATCTGTAGATTGCTTTTGGCAAGATTGCCATTTTTTACTATGTTGATCCTGCCTATCCAAGAGCATGGGAGATCTTTCCATTTTCTGGTATCTTCTTTAATTTCTTTCTTTAGACACTCCAAATTCTTATGGTACAGGTCTTTCACATTTTTGTTAGTGTTACCCCAAGGTATTTTATGTTGTTTGTGGCAATTTTAAAGGGTGATGTTTCTCTGATTTCTTTCTCCACCAATGTGTCATCGGTATATAGTAGGGCAACTGATTTTTTTTGAGTTAATCTTGTATCCTGCCTCTTTGCTGAAGGTGTTTATCAGCTGTAGGAGTTCCCTGGTAGAGTTTTTTGGGTCACTAATGTAGAATATCATATCATCTGCAAATAGTGAGACTTCTTCCTTTCCAATTTGTATTCCCTTGATCTCCTTTTGTTGTCTTATTGCTCTAGCTAGGACTTCAAGGACAATATTGTAGAGGTATGGAGAGAGTGGACAGCCTTGTCTTGTTCCTGCTTTTAGAGGAATTGGATGGAGTTTCTCCCCATTTAATTTGATGTTGGCTGTTGGCTTGCTGTATATTGCTTTTATTATGTTGAGGTATGTTCCTGTTATCCCTGATTTCTCCAGAACCTTTATCATGAAGGGGTGTTGGATTTTGTCAAAGGCTTTTTCGTCATCTAGTGAGATGACCATGTGTTTTTTTTTCCTCAGTCTGTTTATATGTTGGATTACATTGATGGATTTTTGTATGTTGAACCATCCTTGCATCCCTGGGAGAAGCCTACTTGATCATGTTGGATGATTTCTCTGATATGATCTTGTATTCGATTTGCCAGGATTTTATTGAGAATTTTTGCATCAATGTTCATGAGGGATATTGGTCTGTAGTTCTCTTTCTTAGTTGTGTCTTTGTGTGGCTTGGTTATCAAGGTTATTGTAGCCTCGAAAAAAGAGTTTGGCAATGTCCCTTCTGCTTCTATTTTGTGGAACAATTTGAGGATTATTGGTATTAGCACTTCTTTGAATTTCTGGTAGAATTCTGCAGTGGCCCTGGCCTTTTTTTGGTTGGGAGAGTTTTGATGACTGCTTCTATTTCCTTAGAAGTTATAGGTCTGTTTAAGTTGCTTACCTGTTCTTGACTCAATTTTAGTAAGTGATAACTGTCCAGAAAATTGTTCATTTCCTTTAAATTTTCAAATTTTGTGGAGTACAGGTTTTCAAAGTATGACCTGAAGATTCTCTGGATTTCCTCAGTGTCCCTTGTTATGTCCCCCTTTTCATTTCTGACTTTGTTAATTTGCATGATTTCTCTCTGCCTTTTGGTTAGTTTGGATAACGGTTTGTCTATCTTATTGATTTTTCTTGAAGAACCAAGTCTTTGTTATATTAGATTCTTTGAATTGTTTTCTTTGTTTCGAACTTATTGATTTCTGCCCTCAGTTTGATTATTTCCTGGTGTCTGATCCTCTGGGGTGAATTTGCTTCCATTTTTTCTAGAGCTTTCACTTTGATGTCAAATCTCTGGGATGGTTATTCTCTAGTTTCTTCATGTGAGCACTTAGAGACATGAACTTTCCTCTTAGTACTGCTTTCAAATTGTCCCATAAGTTTGGGTATGTTGTGTCAACATTTTCATTGAATTCTAGGAAATCTTTAATTTCTTTCTTTATTTCTTCCTTGAACCAGGAATGGTGCAATTGCATGTTGTTCAATTTTCATGAGTTGGTAGGTTTTTTACACTTTGATTTGTTTTTGATTTCTAACTTTAAAGCATGGTGGTCTGATAAGACACAGGGGACTATTACAATTTTTTGTACCTGTGGAGGTTTGCTATGTTGCCAGGTATGTGGTCAATTTTTGAGAAGGTTCCATGTGATGCTGTAAAGAAGGTATATTCTTTTGTGTTTGGTTAGAAAGTTCTACAAATATCTGTTAATCCCAATGGGTCATAACTTCTGTTAGTTCCTTTGTCTCTTTGTTAAGTTTCTGTCAGGTGGTCCTGTCCAGTGGTGAGAGTGGGGTGTTGAAGTCTCCCACTATAACTGTGTGAGGCTCTATTTGTGATTTGAGTTTTAATAATGTTTCTTTTACGAATGTTGGTGCCTTTGTATTTGGGGCATAGATGTTTAGAATTGAGACTTCTTCCTAATGCATTTTTCCTTTGATGAATATGAAATGACCTTCTTCATCTCTTTTGATTGATTTTACTTTGAAGTCTATCTTGTTAGATACTAGGATAGCTACCCCAGCTCGCTTCTTGGGTCCATTTGATTGGAGTATCTTATCCTAACCCTTTACTCTGAGGTAATATCTGTCTTTGAATTCAAGGTGTGGTTCTTGTATGCAGCAGAAGAATGGATTCTGTCTTCATATCCAATCTGTTATCCTGTGTCTTTTTATAGGCGTGTTAAGACCATTAATAATGAGGGAAATTAAGGTCCATTGAGTGTTTATTCTTGTTTGTTTTTGGTTTGTTGTTGGTACTGGTATTGTATGTGGATTTACCTTGCCTTTTATTTTGTGTTTTTGTAGAGTGGGATTATCTATTGCCTATGTTTATGTGAGTGTAGTTAATTTCCTTAGGTTGGAGTTTTCCTTCCAGTACTTTCTGTAGGGCTGGATTAGTGGTTACATATTGTTTAAATCTGGTTTTGTCATGGACTATCTTGTTTTCTCCATTTATAGTGATTGAACGCTTTGCTGGGTATAGTAGTCTGGGCTGGCATCCATGTTCTCTCAGAGTTAGTAGAATATCTATCCAGGTCCTTCTAGCTTTCAGAGTTTCCATGGAGAAGTCTGGTGTAATTCTGATAGGTTTGCCTTTATATGTTACTTGGCCTTTTCCCCTTGCTGCTCTTAATATTTTTTCTTTATTCTGTACATTTGGTGTTTTAATTATTATGTGATGAGGGGACTTTCTTTTGCAGTCCACTCTATTTGGCGTTTTGTAGGCTTCTTGTATTTTCATTGGCATGTCTTTCTTTAGGTTGGGAAAGTTTTCTTCTATGATTTTGTTGAATATGTTTTCTGCACCTTTGAGTTGGGTTTCTTCACCTTCTTCTATACCTATTATCCTTAGGTTTGGTCTTTTCAGGGTGTCCTATATTTCCTGGATATTTTGTGTTATGGATTTGTTAGACTTCAGATTTTCTTTGCTTGATGAGTTTATTTCCTCTAGTTTGTCTTCAGCGTCTGAGATTCTATTGTATTCTGTTGGTTATGCTTGCATCTGTGGTTCCTGATTGTTTACTCAGCTTTTCCACTTCCAGCATTCCCTCAGTTTGTGTTTTCTTTATTGTCTCTAATTCAATTTTCAGGTCCTGAACTTCAGCTTTTTAATTGTATTTTCTTGGCTTTTTTTGGCTTTCCTTGATTTCTTGCATCTTTTGGTTTGTCTTTTCTTCCATTTCTCTGAAGGATTTTCTGATTTCCTCTCTTAGGTGCTCTATCATCTGAATGAAGTTATTTTTGAGGTTGCTCTCTTCTGCTTCTTCTATGTTGGAATGTTCATGTCTTGCTGGTATAGAGTCCATAGGCTCTGGTGGTGTCATATTGGTTTTCCTGTTGTTGGATGTGTTCTTATATTGTTGTCTTCCCATCTCTTGTTCCAGTGGGTACAGTTGGTGTCACTTCCTTTCCTGGTGTTTATGGGTCCAGTATTCTCTTCAGGTTTGTGCAATTGACTTTGATACTCTGATGGGTTTCAAGTTGGGTGTAGGAATGTCTGAGGCACTCGCTCTCCAGGTGGGTGAGAGCAGCACTGGTGTAGAGATGTCAGCAGACTCTGGGTTGCTTAGTCCTCAGTGGTTGAGTCGTCTTGCCGAAGATCCCAGGGCCAGGATTTGCCATTGTGGGCAGAAGGAAGTTGGGCCCAAGGCAGGGGCTGAAGCAGCTCACCTCTGCACTCTCTGCACTCTGTGGGGGGCCAAAATAGCCCAGTGATCTCAGCAGAGTCAGGATCCCAGGGTCCTCAGGGACCAATTCAGTCTGCCTGCAGATCCCAGGGCAGGATTTGCCAGGGTGGGCAGGCGGAAGTTG
This sequence comes from Cricetulus griseus, assembly GCF_003668045.3. Classification (NCBI taxonomy): domain Eukaryota; kingdom Metazoa; phylum Chordata; class Mammalia; order Rodentia; family Cricetidae; genus Cricetulus; species Cricetulus griseus. The sequence goes on along the minus strand of NC_048601.1, from coordinate 75,827,123 downwards.
GGCCCAAGCTAGGGGCCAAATCAGCTCACCTCTGCCTGTTTATTGTTTTGATTATTGTGTATCGAAGAAAATTTTTCTAATTAGTGTTCTGTAGACTCTTTGTACCTTGATAGGCACCTTCTTCTTTATGTTAGAAAAATTTTCTTTTACAGTTTTATTGAATATATTTTCTAGGTCATTGAGCTGGGATTCTCCTTCTGCTTCTATTCCTATTATTGTTGGGTTTTGTCTTTTTCTTAGTGTCCCAGATTTCCTGGACATTTCATATTAGGATTTTCTTTTTTAAGATTTAACATTTCTTTGAACAATGTATCTGTTTCCCTTCCACCTTTTATAGTCTGTTGGTAATGCTTGCTTCTTGTAATTCTTCCTTGCTTACCTAAACTTTTTATTCCCATAATTCCATCAGAATGTGCTTTCTTTCTTGTTTTGATTTCCATTTTCAGATCTTGAACAGTTTTGTTACTTCAGCAGTTTGTTCACTGGAGTTGGTGGTGCACGCCTTTAATCCAGCACTCAGGAGGCAGGGACAGGTAGATCTCTATGAGTTCAAGGCCAGCCTGGTCTACAAAGCAAGTTCCAAGACAGTCAGGGTTGTTACACAGAGAAACCCTGTCTCAGGAAAAAAAAAAGTAAAAAATATATGTTATACATGTGTTGGTTTTGTTTATGTAGTTTTCTAAGTTGATGAACAAACCTAGGGCCAAGAGCACTACTGAGATATCTCCCATTTGTTTTTTTTCTCTCCTCCCACTTTCTTTTTCTTTCATCTTTCTTCCTCTTCCCTCCCTGTCTTTTCCCTTCCTCTTCCATTTCCTCCTTTTCTATCCCCATCCCTTCTTGCCTCCTCTCTCCTCCCCTCATCTCCTCCCCCTCCCCCATCTCTCCTCTCTCAGAGCTCTGTAGAACAGTTTGGTGAGCACTGATATTCTTTTCTACATACTTTTTGTCCAGTTTGTGTTTCTGGATTCTTCATAAAAAATCAGGTGTTCATAGGTGTGTAGATTTATGTCTGAGTCTTTAATTTGATTCCATTGACCAGTGTGTCTGTTTTTGTGCCAATAACATTCAGTTTTTATGACTATAGCTCTGCAGTACTACATGAATTGGAGATGATGATACTTCTGCAGTATTTTATAACTCATGATTATTTTAGCTATCCTGGTTTTCTGTGTTTCCATATGAAGCTGAAAATTGTCCTTTCAATATCTGTGAAGAATTGTGTTAGAATTTTGCTGGGGATTGCATTGAATCTGTAGATTGCTTTTGGTAAGATGGTCATTTTTATTATTTTAATACTACTGATCCATGAACATGGGAGATATTCCATCTTCTGATATCTTCTTCAATTTCTTTCTTCAATGTCTTAACATTTTTATAGTATAAGTCTTTCACTTGCTTGGTTAGAGTTACCCCAAGATATCTCCCGGCCTGTCTGTCTGTCTGTCTGTCTGTCTGTCTGTCTGTCCCTCTATGCAGCTATTGTGAAAAGTACTATTTCTCTGATGTCACTTGTATATAGAAAGGCTACTTATTCTTGTTTGTTAATATTGTATCCTACTTTGTTGAAAGTATTTATCAGCTGTTCAAGTTTCCTGGTGGAGTGTTTAGGTAATTTATGTATATAATCATATCATCTCCAAAGAAACATACTTTGACTTTCTCCCTTCCTCTTTGTGTCCCCTTCATCCCTTTCAGTTGTCTTATTGGTCTAGCTAAGACTTCAAACATTACATTGGATAGGTATATAGAGTGTGGACAAACTTGTTTTATTCCTGATTTTAATGGAAATGTTTTGCTTTTCTCTTCATTTAGGCTGATGTTGCCTGTAGGCTTGCTATAAATTGCCTTATTATGCTGATATAGGTCTAGTCTCTCCAGAATTTATCATGAAGGGGTGTTGTATTTTGTCACAGGTCTTTTTTGCATGTAATGAGATGGTCATGTGTTTTTTGTTTTTCAGTCTATTTGTAGGGTGGATTACATTTATGCTCAACTATCTCTGCATCTCTGGAGTGAAGCCTACTTAAATATGGTGAATGGTCTTTTTGATGTATTCTTGGATCTAGTTTGAAAGTATTTTATTGAGAATTTTTGCATCTATAAGGGAAATCAATCTGTAATTCTCTTTCTTTGTTGAGTATTTATATGATATGGATACCAGGTGACTATGTGATTTGTTCAATCCATTTGGTTTATGATGCAATTACTGCCAGGATTTTTACAAAGAAACACTGGGTGCCCTTGTGTTTGGTGCATAATTGTTTAGAATTACAATGTCCTCTTGAAAGATTTTTTCTTTTAATCAGTGTATACAGTAGTCTTCCCTATCTCTTCTAATTAGGTTTTTTAGTCTATTTTGTCATATACTAAAATGGCTATTCCAGCTTGCTTCCTGGGTCTATCTGCTTGGAATATCTTTTTCCATCCTTTTACCCTTAGGTGATGTCTATCCTTGATGTATATTGGATGTATACATTGATTATATTGGATGTATATTGATGTATATTGCATGTATAATGGATGCAGCAGAAAGATAGATCCTGTTTTATATTCAATCTGTGAATGTATATCTTTTTTATTGGGCATTTGAGACCATTGATGTTGAGAGTTATCAAAGAACAGTGTTTGTTGACTCTTATTATTTTGTTGTTATGGAGTGGGTCCCCTGCCCTTTTGATACACTGCTCCATAATTATTTATTCCTGTGTTTTATTAGGTATGATTAAGCTTTTCAGGTTGAAGTTTCCTTATAACACCTTCTGTCGAGTTGGTTTTATAAATAGATACTACTTAGATTTGTGTTTATCATGGAATTTGTTTCTTCTAACCATTGTGATAAAATGTCTTGGTGAATATAGAAGTCTGAGTTGGCCTATGTAGTCTTTTAGAGTCTGTAGAACATCCATCCAGCCCATTCTGGCTTTCAGAGTATCCATTGAGAAGTCAGACATTATTCTAATGGATCTGCCTTTATGTAATACTTGGTCTTTTTTCCTTGCTCTATGTGCCTAGTTTTTTGATTCTTACATGCCAAGGGAATTTTCTTTTCTGATGCAGCCTATTTGGTGTTCTGTATACTTCTTGGACCTTGATAGGCACCTCTTTATATAGGTTGGGGAAATTTTCTTCCATTTTATTAAAAGTATTTTCTGTGTCTTTAATCTGGGTTTCTTCTCCTTCCTCTATTATTCATAGATTTTTTTCTTTTCATAGTGTCCTATATTTCCTGATGTTTTGTGCATGGAATTTTGAAGACTTAATATTCTCTTTGACTAAGGCATCTTGTTCTTCTATCTTGTCTTCATTGCCTAGGTTTTTCTCTTCCACCTTTCATATTCTGTTGGTGAGGCTTGCCCCTATGATTCCTGTTTGAGTTTCTAAATTTTTTGTTTTCAATTTTACCTCACTTTGGGTTTTCTTTATTTTTTTTAATTTTTACTTTTACTTTCATACCTTGAACTGTTTTCATCATTTCATTCCATTGTATGTTTGTGTTTTCACAGATTTCATTAATGGATTCATTCATGTTTTCTTTAAGGTCTTGAATGTATTCATAACAACTGTTTTTCAGTCCTTATCTTTGCTTCAGCTGTGTTGCATTCCTCAGGTCCTACTGTGTTAGGAGTGCTTGGTTCTGGTGAAGCCATATTGTTCTGAGTGTCATTGTGTTTTTGTGCTGGTATCTAGGCATCTGAGTTTTGGATGATTCTAATTCTAGGTGTCGATACCTAGTTTTGTCATTATTGGGTAAAGGTTCTGATTTTTGGTTTCTGTTGCTTTCTCTGGATTTTAGGAATATGTGGTGGCTGTGGGTTGTCTATTATGGAGTGCTTTTGAGTCCCTGCTAGGTGTGGCCACTGGGGTTCTGTGGTAGAATGTTTTCTAGATATTGGGGGTTGACATGAAGGAATGGGGATAGGCTAGAAGAGGGGGGCTGAGAGGTTTCACAGGAAGGGGAAAAGTTGAGTCTATCATGAGGTTTGGTGAAGTCCCAGGGAGTAGTGGCAGAGAGGGGGGACAAGCTCTTGCAGTATGTCTTCTCCAGGGCTGAGGATGACACTAGGATTTAATAACGGAGGACAAGAAGAGTGCAGATCACCTATTTGATTTCCAGGCTAGTGTGTCCAGTGGATTTCCAAGTGTTGGTGCCTATTAAAAAGGGATAATGTGAAGGAGGAGGATTACATACACCAAGAAAGTTGTCTTTTTTCTTTTTTAAAGACACAGGCATTCACAGGGGATCTTATGAAAGTGCAGGTAGGGTGCAGCCATTTGGACATCAAACAGTATTCTTATGAAAGTGCAGCCATTTGGACATCAAACAGTGCTCTGACACCTTGATGTCTGACTTCCAGTCTCTAGACCGGGGGGGGGGGGGAGGGGATAAATTTCTGCTGTTTCAGCCACCCCATTTGTGGTAGGACTTTGTTGTGACAACCCTACCACCCCAACTCCCAGGGTTTCCTAAAGGCCAACAACACATGAAAAGATACTCATTAGTCATTGGAAAATACAGATTAAAACCACAATAAGCTAACATTCCCCACCTACTAGAATGGCTATAATTATAATATCTGATGGTGTAAAAATTTTAGTCATTATTATAATTATTGCTACAGTCAATAGATACTTATAATATGTTGTCTTTGGCACTGTTCTAGAGAAATGCATCACAGAGATAAAGAAAACCAAGGCTGTCCTACCATCCTTGAACTTACAGACCCAGAAGGAGGAGAGAGGACTAAACCAGTCAAAAGAGCTAAGTACTGTGATTGAAAAGGTGGCTTTGGGAACACACAGCAACACGATGTAGCCTAGATTAAGGGAACATCAATAATAATTAAAAAGAAAGGCTAGCATGACAGGCCTTTTCTGACAGACTAGGACTGAGACACATGCCTTCACAAACAGGTGAGTAACTGATGGTACTGCACAGATGCTGTTCAAATAACTGATTGGCACTACTCAAAGGTGAGACCAAAGGCCCTCCAGGATATTCCTCTCCTCTTCCCCTCAGGGTGATCCATTTCTGGCCACAACTCAGGCTCAGAAATGGAAGATTGCAGTCCAGGTTGGCTTCATGTGAAAGCTGCCAGCTCCAGGCTTCCAAGAACCCATGCTCATTTTAATGTTCTACTACCATCTTCCTGAAAGTGTAATCTTTTGCTCAGAGTTCCACATTTTCACAGTGCATATATTATATAGTTGATCCAGTCTTCTTAGCAACTTAATGTGTTCCTTAAGGACCTCATCTGGATACTCTGTAGGCGACTCAATACCCCGTATAAAGAATGCAAAATAGAATGACAAGTCACAATTCAAAAAAAGTGTATATCTGATGCCCAGAGAGGGAAGGTCTAAAGTGGTTGTATGGAATAACAAACATGGATGACTTAGTTAGGGTTTCTATTGCTGTGAAGAGACACTGTGGCCATGGCAACTCTTATAAGGAAAACATTTAACTGGGGTAGCTTACAGTTCAGAGGTTTAGTCCATTATTTTCATGGTAGGGGGCATGGTGGCACACAAGCAGACATGGTGCTGGAGAGGGAGCTGAGTGTTCTGCATTTGGATTGACAAGCAGCAGGAAGTGACAGGCTTGAGCTTCTGAAACCTCAAAGCCCGCATCCAGTGACACACTTCCTCCAACAAGGCCACAGTTCCAATAATGACACTCCCCATGAGTCTATGGAGGCCATTTTCATTCAGACCATTATATATGTTGTAGAGGGATGGTGGGAAATCTGAACCTGAAACCAGGGCTCCTGGATTAGCCAAGCATAATCATCATATTTTTGAAATACTTCAATTGGCAGAACAAATGTGAAGGCCATATAAAGAATTTCCAGGTTTCCCCAGACTGCCTGTTTCTTTCTTTCTTTTTTTTAAATGATGTTGTCACATTTGCTTTGTCCTGTGCACCAGAATTCCTGAAAAAAAGCTCTGCCCTCAGATATTTACTAAAGCTTCAGTGATTGAGGAGAGTTTGCAGGTCCCAGAGCATAATTACAATTTCTCTATCTTTAGCCCTCACAAAGAGTCATTCTTTGCCCACATTGGTGTCAGATGTAATATCCTGACAAACAGATATAAATCCCTTGAGATGTATTTGCTTAACAAAGGGAAGGGCACAGAATACCAGGAGATGACACCTGAGGCCTTAGTTAAGATTCTTCCATTTTGCAGAAATTATCTCCAGGTGCTTCTATCAATATGCAAAACAAAACAACCCCCCACCAAAGTGCCTTGATTTATAATGTTCTTTCTCCTGTTACCATAAAGTTCCACGAAACTGCTTCCACAGTGGAACATTGTATTCCAGAGCATGGTCATTTAAATTTTGGTTCTAGCATAAACTTTCTCTTATTTTCTTGAGCTGTATTATTGTGTCAATGATTCCTCTCTCTTTTTTCTTCCCTCTGAACTCTCTTAAGAGAGCCTACTTGCAGACATAACAGCCTGTTAAAGTTACTGTTAAACTTGTATGTGTTTTAATAGAAATAAAAATAGGCCTTTAAGTGCTCACAGTATAGCTATCAAATGAAAGACATTTAACATTGTTCTATACTTCTTTTTATAATTTAAGGCATCAAAATTTTGGGTGAGTAGCCCAAAAGCATTTGACAGAAAAGTCTGTCATGCTTCTGTATGTATAGGGTTTGGTCCAGGTTCAAGTGTCACAACCAGTGGTAGACTCTGGTTTTTCAATGACTTATTGTGGCTGGATCTAGATGTGTGTCACAGGTGTGCCTTTAGTAACTTTTTCAGGACACACATACACACACACGCACCTGCTGATGGTCATATTTTCTGGTGTAACTTTTTTATTTTTTTGTGATCAATATAGTATTACTACTAAGAAGAACGATCCAGATGTGCATCCCTAATTAAAGAAACAACTTAAACAGCAGTCCCTGGGATTCACTGAGGAATCTTTGGTGCACTGCTGAATTAGGCACATGGGTGGGAATGAAGACACATAACTTCAAATGCATAGTTATCTATTGTCACACACCAGTAGGCAATGATGGGCAATACTAGGTTTCCTCAGATATAAAATGGTAGTGATAACACATACCTCCGAGGTTGTTAGGAAGAGTAGGTAAACAATGGAGGTGAAGAATCCAGTGTGAATAAACGTGTACACTGTGATTTAGTTTCTGTCAAGTTTATGTACTAATGGCAATGATGCCTGGTACCTCAGTAAGCCAATTCATAGCTGGGGTTGCAGGAGCTGACACTTATGTAATTTCTTCTTCAGTTTGTAGGAAGAGTTAACTGGTTTCTGTGCAAATACAATGCTTTCTCTTTTATGTGCTTCACCACATCAAACTCAGTACCATGCAAAAGATTTTTTGCTTATGTAGTCATAGGGAAGAAAACTTGCATCAGTTGGCTTAGCTATTTTGTTTAGCCATGCTTTATTCACATTCTGAAACTTAGCTGTTTGAGGTGTGGTGGTGGTTTCCTCTTACTTGATACTTGATATCTTTACCTAGGAACAGTGTTTTAATCAGAGACATAAAGGTCATGACTAGGACCATTTATAACCATAAAAACAACAGGGCTTTCAGTCTATTTCGGATTTCCAAGCAGGATGTTCAGTGAGTTGATTAGTGAGCTACTGACTCCTCAACAGCCTTTAAGACATTTTAGAGTACAAGGTAAAACAAACATTGAGAATCTCACTTGTAAGTAACAGAAGCTAGATTCTAAGTAGCAAAAGAAAATAGAACGTGTGAGGAAAGAAGGAACCATCAGTTGTGAGTACAACTGAACTTGAGGGAAGTATTTATAGCTGACCTCCAATCCCAGCACTTGAGAGGGTAGAGGCAGTAGGGCTTGCCTGAACTCAAGGGCAGCCTTGTTTACATAGCAAGCTGCAGGCTAGCTATGGATACACAGTAAGACCATGTCTCAAAAAGTATGCATTTGTTTTTACGAATATGGATGTTCTGTCTACAAGTATGTCTAGGTACCCCGTGTGTGGCATACCCACAGAGGCCAGAAGAGGGTGTCAGATCCCTTGGGTTTGGAGTTACAGATGGTTTTGAGCTACCATGTGGATGTTGGCAATCAAACTCCTGTCCTTTGGAAGAACATCTAGAACTCCTAACTGCTGAACCATCTCTCTGGTCCTGTAATTAAACTTTGTTTTATTTTATTTTTTTACATAGCAGAAATAATATGCCTCATGCTTAGAGATGAAAGGAAAGTGCTTTACTTAAGGACTGGAGCAACTGGGGCTAACAACCAAGTAAGAGTCAGCCCCAGCCAAAGATTTCATTAGATTTGATCCACCTTAGGCTTATGCATTTTACACATGTTGTCATTTCAAATTTCTTTTGGGCTTGGCCCAGGTTATACTTCCAAATAATAGGGACAGGAGACTGCAAGTCTGGATGCTTAGGCAGACAGGAGATTTGCACCACAAAGACATTACATACTGCCAGAGTTATTTTAAGTATGCCAGTGTAACAATAAATAGTCGTTACTCTGGGTCAGCTGATAGAATTATGTATTTCCTGATACAAATACAGCAGGCTTAATGGCAGACCTGGACTTAATGGTGATTGTGACTCTATACTGCCTGCCCCCTGAGCTGCCCTTTAGGGGTATTCCTGCGTATGGAAATCAGGGCCTAATGGCTGGTTGATCCTGGTAAACATGTACATTCTAGCATCCCAAATTTCCCTGTTGCTAACAGGCCTAGTTAGCACAGCACTTATCTTTGGGATATTTTGGAGTCAATGCTTTCTTAGCTAAATTCCATTTGTGAGACTTCCTATGTCCTAGGTGAATCTATTAGTAAATCCTTTATAACATCAATATCATTACTCTCTTTTTCTCTCTATTCTTCTCCCTCTGCCTGCTGCATGTGGATCAAGATGTCAAGCTTTCAGTTATTGCTCCAGCACCATGTCTGTCTGCTTTGTGCCATGATGGTAATGAATCAACCATCTAAAACTGTAAGCAAGTCACCAGTTAAATGCTTTAAAAAATGGCTTCTTTCTTCATCTATCCCCACATCTTTCCACTGCTTTAACATCATTTCCTAGAATCTCTTTTAATAGTTTCTACACATATCTCATTATGGCCAAACATAGCTACAAGAGAAGCCAGGCACGGAATCTTTTTACTGAGTGTGTCACTTCCACTAGATAGAATATTGACAGAAACTTAGCAGTACCTGTTATAGTTAGGAGTTCTATATGTTCTTTCAGAGGACAGGGGTTTGATTGCCAACATCCACATGGTAGCTCAAAACCATCTGTTAACTCCAAACCCAAGGGATCTGACACCCTCTTCTGGCCTCTGTGGGTATGCCACACACGGGGTGCCTAGACATACTTGTAGACAGAACATCCATATTCGTAAAAACAAATGCATACTTTTTGAGACATGGTCTTACTGTGTATCCATAGCTAGCCTGCAGCTTGCTATGTAAACAAGGCTGCCCTTGAGTTCAGGCTAGCCCTACTGCCTCTACCCTCTCAAGTGCTGGGATTGGAGGTCATCTGTAAATACTTCCCTAAAGTTCAGTTGTACTCACAACTGATGGTTCCTTCTTTCCTCACACGTTCTATTTTCTTTTGCTACTTAGAATCTAGCTTCTGTTACTTACAAGTGAGATTCTCAATGTTTGTTTTACCTTGTACTCTAAAATGCCTGAACTTGAACAGTGAGCACAGCTTAAGAAACCAGTATACTTCAGGTTAAACCTGCAGCCACCCTCACGACTCTTCTCCCATTAACATCTTTGCAATTACAGGTGATAGAACAAGTGAAATCACACTGAAAAGCAATGAAAACATGGTCTTAAAGGCCGTTGAGGAGTCAGTAGCTCACATAAGCAACTCACTGAACATCCTGCTTGGAAATCCGAAATAGACTGAAAAATGTGTAAAGTACATTGTATTGTTGCTTTCACACCAATCACATGAAGGGCAACTAGGGTACATCTGTGATGGAGATGCAACATAGGGGTATTATGAAAACAAAACAAAACAACACAGACAACCTTAGACTACACAGGTCTGAAAGCTTACCATTGGCTTCAGTTAGTACTGTTCTTCTTCATAGGAAGAGGAATTAATAAACTATGCCAATGTCTATATGTTCATTCAATCAGCATATCCGAAGTGCCCACTTATGGGACACTGTTCTTAGTGCTAAATATTTTCAGGGAGGGGCTGGAAAGTTGGTGCAGTAGTTAAGACACTTGTTCTTGCAGAGGACATGGGTATGATTCCCTGCACTAAATGACAGCTCACAATCATCTGTAACTCCAGTCTCAGGGGATCTTATGGCCTCTTTCTGATCTCCTAGGGCACCAGGCATACATACGGTGCATATACATACATGCAGGCAAAACAATCATACACATAAATAATAAAAATAATGAATAAATTTTAAAAAATAGATTTTCAAGGAACTGCTAGACACAAATAACGAAGGCTACTGTTTTGGGTTGATCTGTGTACTAAGTGGCACAGAAGGAAATGAGACTTTAAGGAAGCCTTAAAGTCTGACTTTTCTTTATCCATTGCAGAAATGTGACAGAAATTGATGTTCACCAAACAGCTTTCCCTGCTATTCTGTGTCCTTGTTGCCACCTTGCCAAACCCATTGTCTTGCACTGCCTGGGGGCAGGGGAGGGGGGTTGGGAATCATCCATGCTATTTTGCAGCATCAAGACTGCCCTGATTCATCAATCACAGCTGAAAGCCAATTAGATCTATAATTCATTGTAATTTTGTATTTTGACAGACTAAAGCATGCAGAATTCTTGCCGTCTTGGGTTTCATATCACAGTAGGTAACGATGAACAAGATTAATTAATGAGGTATGCAATATAGCCAATGTTAGTTGGTGGTAAATATGGTAAATAAAGGGGAAAAATCAGCAGAATAGGAAGAATGGTGCCTGAGTTGGGGTGGGGGAGGTGTTGTTTTAGATAGAGTGACCCAGAAAGGGCTTCCCACTAGCAGGCTTTGAGCTGGGTCATCAGTTGGTAGATGTACTGGTCAGTACATATTGAAGATTGACTTTTGCAGTAGAGAAGAAGTGCTGTATTTTGAAGGGAAGACATACAGGTATTTTTTTCGTAGAGATGTAAGTACTGAGAGAAAAATCAAAAGTCAAGGAAGATTCCAAGATTTTTTTTTTTTTTCTGTAACTATATAAGCACCTATGCTACCTCTGAATGTGGATGGAGTAGCTGGATGGAGGAGCTCAGGGCTTGTGAACTTGAATATATAGGTGACAGCTCACACAGCGGGTGGGATACAGACAACAGTCAGCACCATGCTGAGACCAATTTTGTCATTTTTTCCCCTTGGGGCTGCTTGTAGCCAGACAACTTGCATTATCTGAAGATTCTTTATCTTCAGGAGAAGACAACTCTTATTTGTTACATACTTCTTTCCCTCCCCATCTCATAACTTTGTTGCCATCCCCCACAATACTCTTCAAATTCCTGTTTCTTCCTGTCCGTGGGTCTTATGCATAAACTGGTCATCTGTCCTTTCTTTTTTTCTTTTCTTCTTCTTCTTCTTCTTCTTCTTCTTCTTCTTCTTCTTCTTCTTCTTCTTCTTCTTCTTCTTCTTCTTCTTTTTCTTCTTCGTTTTTGGTTTTTCGAGACAGGGTTTCTCTGTGTAGCTTTGGAGCCTATCCTGACACTTGTTCTGGAGACTAGGCTGGCCTTGAACTCACAGAGATCTGCCTGCCTCTGCCTCCCGAGTGCTGGGATTAAAGGCGTGCGCAACCAACACCCGGCTCATCTGTCCTTTCTTTAAGTCTCATACATTGTGGGTCTTCCATGCGTGTATGTTTAATTATATGCATTTTTTTCTCTTATTAATCTGTCTTTTGTCATTCTTGTGACCAGATGCTGAATTTTATAGAAAGAACCCATCATTGCTCCCTTATAGGATAGACAGGAGGCCTTATCTGCATCCCTGATGCCCAAATGGAGATGACAAGCAGATGGGTGAATACTTGAATGTGGAGCTCAGGAGGGAGTTTGGATTCACCCTACTTTGTAACTTCTAGAAAGTGTGTAAAGCCAAAAAAATGGACAAGGTCCCCAGGAAGAGACTGGGAATGGTACTTTGGGGCCTGCAATGCCTCAGTGATGAGGAGATGAGAAAAAAATCTGTGAAAGGAGACTGAGACTGGGTGGTTCAAGAAAGAAGTCATCAGTATGTGACATCCTTGGAGGGAAGAAACTGTTTCAAAAACGGACTAAGCAACTTTGGGATATCTGTAGCAAGTCACACCAGAACTTGCATGCCTGTTGCAGAAAAAAGGGTAAGCGGGGATCAGGACACTAATAATTGCTCAACGTCACACACTGGACATATAGTAAGTTTGAAGTTTAAAAACCTTGTTTGTCCTCAATTCAAGTTTTTGGGAGGAAAATGATTAGTCTACTCATTTGTGATGTCAATTGTATTTAGAATTCTATATGTTTTCCTTGAGTTATCTTTGTTAATGAGAACAAAGAGACAAAATGGAAAAGACTCAACTTAAGAATTTTTAAAGGTGTTTTTGAAGTCACTGCACACTGAAACATCGGGCAGTTCATGTGTTGCAGAGCGCTTCTGGCTCTTCTTTGGCACTTGCATTAATCACCTGTCACATGCTCAGGGCTTCACTGAATTCCTTCTTTTCCCTCACAATGTTACATTTTTTTTTTTTTTTTTTTGGTCAACCAAATAGAACTTCCAAGTTGAAGGCAGTATGCAACAATTACTAAAGAAAGTGAACCTGCAAATATTTTGCAGCTGGTGGTTTCTTAAAATCCCATTATATTTAGTGAAATATAAATGAATTCCATTTCAGTGACAGAGACAGACTAAATCTGCACTGAATCCTAAAGTAAAATGAGAGCTGAACTTTTCTTGTATTTAGATTAAAAGTTTTTACAAGTGCTTGAGATGTAACCTGAGAACCACTAAATGGTAAGTATGACTAATGGTAAGACACTGATTATAGCTCTAACTTGAGGAGCTGGGTAGGTCTCACTTTCATTGCTTCTCCAGTGAGGAGGCTGTACTTGCACTTGGATAGGTACGTGCTCATAAAGGTGTATCCTGTTTTCTCCATGAGTGCCTCTCTTTCTCCCAACTCTCATACTTAAGCCTATATTAAAATACCTTTAGAGTCAATGAGGAGGCTAAGGAGGTAGAGCACTTGCCACACAAGGATGATGACCTGAGTTTGATTACCAGAACCCATGTAATGGGGAAGGAAAAACTGACTTGGCAAAAAGCTGTCCTGTAACTTCCACATACACACATGGCATGTAGCACCCTCCCCTATTAATAATAAATAAAATTCAAAACAAAACAATACAGCTGCCCAAAATACATCTTTAATAAAACCTCTAAATGTGCTTCAGAATAATTCTGCTCAAAATTCTTAAAATTCTGTATAAAACCCACAAATCCAGGTTATCCTAGGTGAGGATTCCTTACATTGGAAGGCAGAACACTACCCATCTCCGTGGGCTTCTAATGTCCACTGTCTTCCTATTTTGTGTTGGGATTGTATATTTATTGGGTATGGTAGCAGCACCTGCAGCTACAGCTACTCCAAAGGCTGTGTCACATGGATTGCCTGAGCCTAGGATCTTGAAGCTAGGTGGGGCATACTAGTGAGATACCATCTCATACAATTCTACATACACTCATCCATCCATCCATCCATCCATCCATCCACATTTGTATGTATGTGTATATGCATACACATATGGATCAAATAGTTATATATATTTGAGTCTCCTCACATTGTTCAAAATGTGTTTTCATGAATTACCATGGAGTTTCAAAACAAAATATTACTCTTTAGTGTATTGTTGTACTTCTTTCTTATCTTTCATAGTAAAATTCTCAGGCAGACCATGATGTCATTGAGTTGGGAGAGCTCACGAGGCCTCACTCTCTCTGAAGAGTTATATGCTCCCAATTGTTGGGGAGGTAGTTATTTTCTTTTTTTTCCATAGGAAATTTATCTCCATGTATTTAATATGTACACGTGGATTTTAGTTTTTTTGAATTTTTTTATTAGTTCAAATTAGGAACAAGCTTGATTCACATATCAATCTCTTCTCCCTCTCCCTCCCCTAGCTCCCACCCCTCCTCCCCCGTCCCTGACCTGCCCCCCACCCCATCCACCCTCCACTCCCCAGGCAGCTCCCTCAACGGGGGCTCCCCAAAGTCCACCACATCATCCTGGGCCGGGTCTAGACCCTTCCCCATGTGTCCAGGCCAAGAGTGACATAGGCTCTCAAAGTCCCCTCCTACACGAGGGAAAAATACTAATCCACTACCAAGGGCCCCTTAGAGTGCAGAGGCCTCCTCATTGACATCCATGTTCAGGGGTCTGGATAAGTCCTGTACTGGCCTCCCAGACAGCAGTCTGGGGTCGATGTGCTCCCCCTTTTACAGGCCAGCTGTTTCTGTGGGTTTCACCAGCCTGGTACCCAACCACTTCGATCTTCATTCCTCCCTCTCTGCAACTAAGTTCCAGAGTTCAGTTCAGTGTATATCTGTGGATGTCTGAATCTGCTTCCATCAGCCACTGGATGAGGGCTCTAGGATGGCATAAAAAGTAGTCATCAATTTCATTTTAGGGGAAGGGCATTTAGGCTATCCTCTCCACCATTGCCTGGATTGTGTCATCCTTGTAGGTCTCTGGAAATCTCCCTAGTGCCAGATCTCTCCTCAGACCTATAATGACTCCCTCTAATATGGTATCTCTCATTCTCCTCTCCTCTATTCTTCCCCCAACTCAATATTTCTGCTCCTCCATTTCCTCCTCTCCTCTCCTTTTCTCCTCTCATTCTGGCAGCTCCCTCTCCCCTACCCTCATGCTCCCAATTAGCTCATGAATTCCTGCCCCTTCCCATTCCTGGGGTCCATGCATTTTCCCTTAGAGTCCTTCATGTTTCCTATTTTCTTTGCTGAAGATGATTGTAGGCTGATAATCCTTTGCTCTATGTCTAAAATTCATATATGAGTGAGTACATACCATGCTTGTCTTTTTGTGACTGGGTTACCTCACTCAGGATGATTTCTTCTAGTTCCATCCATTTGCCTGTGAATTTCAAGATTCCATTGATTTTGTCTGCTGAGTAGTACTCCATTGTATAAATGTACCACATTTTCTCTATCCATTCTTCAGTTGAGGGGCATCTAGGTTGCTTCCAGGTTCTGGCTATTACAAACAATGCTGCTATGAACATGATTGAACATATGTCCTTGTTGTATGAACGTGCATTATTTGGGTATATGCCCAAGAGAGGAATTACTGAATCTTGAGGTAGACTGATTCCCATTTTTCTGAGCAACCGCCATATTGATTTCCAAAGTGGTCTTACAAGTTTGCACTCTCACCAGCAATGGAGGAGAGTTCCTTCTTCTCCACATCCTCTTCAGCATAGATTGTCATTGGTGTTTTTGATTTTAGCCATTCTGACAGGTATGAGGTGGTATCTCAGAGTTGTTTTGAGTTGCATTTCTCTGAGGGACAAGGATTTTGAGCACTTTCTTAAATGTCTTTCATCCATTTCAGATTCCTCTGTTGAGAATTCTCTATTTAGTTCTGCACCCCACTTTTTAATTTCATTGTTTGGTGTTTTGGTGGCTAGCTTCTTGAGTTCCTTGTATATTTTGGAAATCAGCCCTCTATCAGATGTGGGGTTGGTGAAGATCTTTTCCCATTCTGTGGGCTGTTGTTTAGTCTTAGTGACTGTGTCCTTTGCCTTACAGAAGCTTCTCAGTTTCAGGAGGTCCCAGTTATTAATTGCAGATCTCAATGTCTGTGCCACTGGTGTAATATTCAGGAAGCAGTCTCCTGTGCCAATTTGTTCAAGGGTATCTCCCACTTTCTCTTCTAGAAGATTCAGTGTGGCTGGATTTATGGTGAGATTTTTGATCCATTTGCACTTAAGTTTTGTGCATGGTGACAGATATAGCTCTATCTGCAATCTTCTGCATGTCCGAATCTGGTAGTTATCAGTAACCACTGATAAGTTGTCAATGCTCCTGTAAACAACCCATCACTACACTCCTTTGAAGAACTCTAATGAAACTTATTGCATCATTAAAAAAAAGAAAAAAGGGAGGGAGGGAGAAAGGATGAAAGAAGTAAATAAATGAAGAGAGAAAGAGGGAGGGAAGGAGGGAGGAAGAGAGGACGGAAGGAAGGGATGCAGAAGTAAGAGGGGGACCAGTTAGGAGGAGGGAGAGAAACAGCGAAAGCGGGAGGTGGACAAGAGATGAAAACGGGGGGGTGGATATGATCAGACCATGCTATGATACCCATCACCAGACAATGCAGTTAACATATACTGATAAAAATGACAAAAATTGGAATAAACAAATTTTCAATCAGGAAGCAAAGAGAAGTGAAGGAAGGCTCGTTGACTTGCACACTTGCACTCAGGTCCTGGTGTTGGACTGTTCATGATTTCCTTCCTGTGCTCTGAGAGAGAAGCTAATTTTAGGTTCATCTTTATGGTTAGAGGAAGCATGCTGTTTTGCTTGAGACAGTGATCTAAGGAAAGACGGTTCTTCATTCTTTTCATATAATAAAATTTATAAATAAAATAAAGCAGCTCTACAAACTGCTGCCTAGCTTGGTATTGTTTTGTTTATCTTTTTGTATTCCTGTTATACAATTCAACCAGAGTGTTCTCACTGCTCCAATTAAAAGTGGACAATTTACAATCGCATTTTTAATATTTACTAAATGTGAATTAGGAGGATAGATAATAGCTTATATTTCTGAACATTAGAGTGAACAGAATATATCTGCAGAGCAATTGTGGGAATTCTACCCATGGAGAGTGTAGAGTCATTATTTTGAATTATGTTGAATATGAAATTAGTAAAATGGCTAAAAGAGCCCTCACATGAAACATTAATTGGAATTCAATGGTTAATTTTGGCAGTGGGAAAGAGACATAGTGATGCTCTGTCCAGCCTCTGGTAGCTCTTTGTAATTGGTCTTTACTTAAATAGAATTATATACAATCTGTTCACGAATCTGATCTAATTACTTTGGATTAGTTTCATGCTTTTACCACAGAGAGAGCCATGGTTTGTTTTTAATCACCTCTTATGCATTAAATCAATAGTGTCTGCCAAGTGGGTAACAATTCCATTTAAGGTGCCACCCTCTGTAATTGGTATAATTACCTCACACAGAGAGCAGCCGCAGTAGGATTCCATAATCTCCAGGTTTATAAAATCTAATTATGTTCACAATACAATATTTTACTTTCACTGTTCTCAGAGCCCACATTTAAACAAAGCCCAGACAAACCACACACTCACTGGAGAGCAGAGAGGTTGCCCTTCATTCAGTCTGCCTCTGTCAGCTGTCTGAGGGAGAGCCCCCTTGCCCAGTTACAGCACAGAGACATTTGGGGAATGTTCTGGGTGGATTCTCTGGGCTGGCCCACTTGATGTCAGGTCAGATGAAGAATTCTGTCTAGCCCTGAGCTTCAGGCTTCTCCAGGCCACTCATTCCACAGAAAGGAAGAGAGATGCCCTGTCTGGGCAGAGGCATCAGAGGCAGCTGCAGATAAGAGATGGAGAAAGGGAGGACTCAAAAAGATCTCCAGTGTCTTCTCAGCAGGAAGTTTGCTTTCCTTGCCTTTACTCTTTGGGATTCTGCAGCTAATTGTGTTTGAGAAAGGTAAATTGCTAAAACACATCTTTGAAAACCTCCTGTCCATGCAGTCACATGATGTTCGCCCCTCTGTCAAAATAAGGATGATTGAAAACACAAGAAAAGAAAAAAACCAGGAATGTGCAGGGCATGCAACCCAGCAACCCGTGCTGCCTCAGAGCGGCATCCTGAAGGCGGCATGCTTTATTGTATCTTCTGCATTATTTCTAACTCTGGTTACAAAAAATTCTACTGTAAATAAAGTACACGGACAGACAGACAGATGAACAGACAGACACACAGACACATGCACAAAACCTGCTCCAGGAAATGGCCCCACTGCACTTGATCCATGCTTCCATTTTTAAAAACATACTTTTTAATTTATTCTTTGGGAATTTCACATCACGCACCCCAATCCCACTCATTTCCTAATCTTCCCATATCATCCCACTTACTTCCCAATCCTTTGATAGCCACCATCCTCTCTTGTAACCTCCCCCAAGAAAATAAAAATTAAAATAAAACAAAAAACAAACAAAAAACCCCAAACCGTCTCACCCATCCCTCTAGGCACAACCTGCTCTTCTGTCAACTGCAGCCTTCTCTTCCTCCCCTCACAGCTGCCGTGTCTCCAGCTCTACTGTGCATGTATGATTCTGCACCTCCATCTTTCCCAGCACTCCATCACATATTCGTTTGTCTCGGTGGCATTGGAACCACGTGCCACACAGTATACCTTTCGCTCATTACTTGCAAATGTTCATTGCGACGAGTCACTGGTCTGGGTCAAGATCTCTGGCTTCTGCTACACCATCAGGACCGGACCCTCACAGAGACTGGTGTCAGATATCCTGCTGTTGTCTTGAGTCATGGAGATCCTACTGGTCCCTTTCTGGGCTCCAACAGTCACAGACGGGGGAATATGTTGGAGTGGGCCAACTCAAAGCCCTGGATCTGGGCCTAGGTGGTAGCTGAGTTGCTCAGCCTGCCAGTTCTGCTTGCCCAAGCAATGGGGACCAGCTTTCCCACACTTCCCAGGTGAGGGGCAGGGTGTGCCTCCAATTTTTGCTCTTAGGTAAGAAAAAAGAGTAAAGAGCAAGGTACTAGAATAGAAAGTAAGTTATTCTTTTTTG
The DNA here is from genome assembly GCF_003668045.3 of Cricetulus griseus. NCBI lineage: Eukaryota > Metazoa > Chordata > Mammalia > Rodentia > Cricetidae > Cricetulus > Cricetulus griseus. Next base: position 75,808,302 of record NC_048601.1, on the reverse strand, counting down.
TGGAGAGCTGCACTTTGTCGGCCCAAAAGATGGCGCCGGCTTCTGCCTCCCACCATCCCGAGGGTGAGAGGTCTTTGTCCTGGACAATTTCTTATCTGGCTAAGGCTGGGCTTCAGGCCTGCTTCCGTGTATGTGGACCCTTCTGCTTTCGCCACGTGGCAGTCTGGGGTGGGCTACCAAGGGCCTTTTAAGCAGAGGGTCGGGTTTCCTCGGGGCCCCAGAAGAAGATTGTACAAGGCTCCTGAAATAAACTGCAGGAAGAAGAGTTCCCGGGTTGTGTCTTTCTTGCTGGTCAAGATAGGCGCAGCACTTTTTTTACCAGGTATTGTAGTGTACAGAGAAGGTACTCCATTTTGTTTCAGATTTTCACTCCTTACTCTTTCTTTGTGGCATCTTGAGGACCACTTCCCTCCTTCCACCCTTCTCTTTCACCATACCAAAAGAGAAAGGTACTTCCACTTAGGATCAGAAATTTACAATATGGTGATACTCAAGGAAATGAAGTTTATAACATACTCAAGAGCAAAATGGATAGATGTCACTGGTTCATACCTGTTCCCAGAAGGTACAGAATATACATGATGAAGAAGGCAAACATGAAGGTGAAGTGGGTAGGAGCCACAGTGGGGAAAGAAGTATGACTTTAGCCACTCAGAAATTTTTCTGTGCTGACTCATACCTGAGATTTATATAGTAATGGTGGTATCACTTCTAATGTAATAATTATTATGTATAAATAATAATAATTCTAAATGCAACAATTCAATAAAAACACATTAAAAGAATTATAGAAAGAAAACCCAATACAGTTGTAAATATGTTGCCATGTTGCAGGCATACTCTCAATTTCCAGTTTATTGAAGAAAATATACAATAAAAATGTCTCTCCTCACCAAAATTCTCCCTTGCTTTCTTTCAAATTCATGACTTCTTTTTTCTTTAATTTTTGTTACACACACACACACACACACACACACCTTCTAAATACATCAATGCAATCGGCTTAATCCATATAATGTTTATATATGGATTTTATATATGCTTTTAGTGCTGACCATTTGGTATTTGATAACCAGTTGATGTTGCTCTTCCTTGCTCTCTTAGGCTGAGTTAATATTGCTGTGATGAAATGTCATGATCAAAAGCAACTCGAGAAGGAAAGGCTTTATTTGGCTTACATATCCTGAATCAAAGTACACTGAGGAAGTCAAGATAGGAACTCAAACCAGGCAGGAACCTGGAGGCAGAGCTGGTGTGGAGGCCATGGAGGAGTGCGGCTTACTGGATCCCTCCTGGAGTTTGCTCACCCTGCTTTCTTATAGAACCCATGACCAACAGCCAGAGGGCATCCCTACAATGGGCTGGGCCTTCCCACATCAATCACTAATTAATACATTGCCCGATAGTCTAGCCTACAGCAAGGTCTTATGGAGTTAATTTCTCAATTGTGGTTCCTTCCTCTCAGATGACCTTTCCCCTCTCCAGTCTATATAAAACTAGATAATATACTTAGAGACTATTTCTAAACTGTAAAATAAAATGGGGGGGTGTGTCTCTTCCAAACTCCTCTTTGACTTTTTTTTTTATTTATGTGTATGTATGTGTGTATTAGGGCACATGAATGTGCATGCAAATGTTTGTTAAAGCCAAAATAGGACTTTGGAACTTTTAGAGCTGAAGTTACAAGTGACTGTAGGCCATTTAGTGTGGGTGCCGGAAACAAACTCCAATCCCCTACAACAGCAGCGAGTATTCTTAACCACTGAGTTGGCTCTTCAGCACCTCCCTTTTGATAAGAGTCCCAAAGAGACTCAATAGAAAGAACATAGTCCAACATATTAAATGTTATATACAAGAAACTTATAGCCAAAATTATACTAAATGTTAAACCACTCAAGACATTTCCACTAAAATAAGGAACAAAACTTTTTCCAGTTTTGGTCAGTGTATAACTGGGCCTGGGCTGCTGCCAATGGCCATATCTGGGTTCCTGGTCCTACCACAGCTGGGATCTGTGGCCCATGTTGCCTCCAAAGGCCACTCGGATGTCTGAGGTCTAAACTGAAACCTTTGGCCATGTTGGTGTCTGAGGGCCATGCTGGTCCTGGGGCCATGCTGATCTGAGTGGCTTGCACTGCTAGCCAGGACCATGGTATTGTCTGGGCCTGGGCTCCTGCCTAGGGCCATGTCTGGGTCTTTGGACCTATCATGGCCAGTGTCTGTGTTGACATCCATGGCTCCTGATACCATCGAAAGCTGTGCCAATGCCAGGGATATGGTCAGCCACTTGAGACCATGTTGATGTCTGAGGGTCATGCTGACAACAGGATTATACTGAACTGGGTGGCCTGAGCTGTCACCCAAGTGAGTCCAAGCCGTGGATGTTGAAATCTGAGGGTTGTGCTGAGCTGGCCCTGCCCCTTGATGGACACTGCAGCAGGAGAGCTGCAGCCCCCCCACCTGCGCGGGGCCCCTTCCCCACTCTCCCCCGAACACACTCAGGAGAGATGGCCCCACCCCTCACCACAGGTGTAGGAGAGCTGGCTCCCCCTCTCACCTCAGGACACCAGTCTTCTTTTTCAGCTTTTACTTGTTGTGTTGTTTGGTTCTATATCTAATTTTTAAGTGATGATATAAAAAATTAAACTTGATTCTGCCTTTGCAAGGAAATTTTCACGTTTTGATTTCATAGACCCACATTTATTTCACTACTATGTATTCTTCACTATCCTTTATACAAACAGAGATGTTCTGTACAACTGTGTTCTGAAGAAACTATGAATGAAATAGTCTTGGATTGACCAGCTAAACTACCACTCAGACCCACATCCTGGGCCTTGAGTTGGCTCACCAAATCATCTACCATCGATGACCTGCTGGAGTGCATGAAGGAACCGGTCCTGTGGAACCAGCTGCAAGATCTCCATGACTTAAGGCAACAGCAGGATATCTGAGAGGAGTTTCGGTGAGGCTTCCAGTGATGATGGTGTGTCAGATACCAGAGACCTTGAACCAGACCAATGACTCATTGCAATGAACAGTTGCAAGCAAAGCTGAGGGAACAACAGGGTGCACTGTGTGACACACCACAGCTCCCAGTGCCACTAAGATGAATGAACAAGTGTTGCAGAGGTGGGAAGATGGAGGATCGAGGTATTTTTTGTCTGTTTTGTTGCTAATAATTGTTTGGGTTTTCTTTTGGGGGAAAGCTGCAGGGGTGAGGGGTGGAAATGGAGGGGCTTGGGAGGTGAGTGGGATTGGCGTGCGTAATGTGAAATTCCCTAAGAATCAATAAATAATTATGTTATAAAAAAACTATGAGATTTCATCCCATCTAAATCAGACTGCCTATTATCAAGCAAACAAATACTAGTGAGAATGTGGGGAAAGGGGAACCTTTATGCACTGTTGGAAGAAGTGTAAAACGGTGTTGACTCTATGGAAAGCAGCGTGGAGAAGTCTTCAAAAGCCTAGTCGTAGATCTATCATACAACTGCTATTGGGCTTATACCTAAAGGACTTAACGTCCACTTGAGAAATAATCTCCTCTTTCATCGCTGCTCTACTCTCAATAACCAAGGAATGGTACCAGTCTGGATATTCACTAACTGAGAAGTGGATAGTGAAAATGTGGTACATATGCACAATGGAATATTACTCAGCATCAGAGAAAAATGAAGTTGTGAATTTTGCTGGAAATGGATGTGACAAGCAAATATTGTTTTCTGTAAGTATATTTAAATTATGTGTTTGTCTGTATGTGTGCATGAATGCAGGTACCCTCTGAAACTAGAAAGACTGTCAGATCCCCTGGACTTTGAGTAACTGTGAGCCAACCAACATGGGTACTGGGAATGGAATTCAGGTCCTTTGCAAAAGCAGTACCCGCTGTTAACTGTCTCTTCATCCCCCAGACGTTACATGAAATGAAGTGACCCATGCTCAGGCAGACAACACTGCACGTTGTTTCTTTTATGCGGATCCTTAGTTCCAATTTTCTATAATGCGTTTGCAGATGTGAGTATGGGTGGAGGCTGGGAACTAGAAAGGGACCCTTGAGAGGGGGAGAAAGGCTTTAAGGGCAGAGAGGTGGAGAGGGTAACAGAACACTTGTGCTGTGCAGGTACCAGTGGCAGGTACTGGGGGTGGGAGGGCTCAAGTGGGCATGGGCGTGGGGACGTAAAGTGGGGAGAGTGTCAACCAAAACTAAGTACATGTACAAAAGCCACAAAGAAAACTGCTACTTTGTAAGCTAATTTGAAAAAAAAAAAAAAAAAAAAAAAAAAAGGTTTTCCTGTGCTGAGCAGGGACGTGGTGGGAGGAAACACCACATAACAAAAACTGTTGCTCCCTTCACACTGCCTGGGGCAAGAGGCACGCATTGCTCCGGAAGCGTTGACAGACGAACAAAGAACGTTTTTTCTTTCATCCTTTAAACTGGACAAAAGCTTTCTAAATCCACCAGATTTATGGATACAGTGAAATGACCTGTGGGAATATCTTTCACAATATACCACATCAGCCAACAAAGATGTCTGTCTTATCATTTTGCATCAAATCTGACCTTCCCTTCTCTCTTATTCTCAGTCTCCCTTAAGAGAATAAAGCAAAGTCATGATAATTTACAAGTCAATTTAGCAATTGCATTTTGTGAGTGACACAAACATCATTTTTCGATTATGTAATGTACAACAAATACATACATACTTTAGAATAGACAACAGAGTTTTTATAATGGAACTAGTTGTTCTACTTTGAAGAACAATGGCTTCAGAAAATGAGGAAAAAGTAAACCGAGGCATGTAGGGACCAACCTGCCATGTCTTCAGGAGACACACAATGTCTGAGGGACAAGGGCATCATTCCAGAGTAGGACACATACCTGTTTTCATGGCAGTTTTACGACATAACTCAACACATAGTTGAGAGTAACAGTCCAACCACCTGTCTTGCCAATCCTGTGCTTCCTGCCTCACATGGATTCTGCTAGATTGTAAATACTGGTGTTTGCCACAGCACGGTGCCCACCACTTTTAAACTGAATGGAGAAAGCAGGTCCATGGATCCAACCACCATTGATTTACAACTTTTAACCTAAAACAAGGCAAGTAGTGCAAGAACAATAAGCTACTATGTCAATTAGCTGCTAGCCTCTGTTTCTGTTTATACTTGTTTTGTTGTTTGGTTCTATATCTAATTTTAAGTGAAATGATAGAAATTAAACTTGATTCTGCCTTTGCAAGGAAATTTTCATGTTTTGATTTTATAGAACTACATTTATTTCACTACTCTGTATTCTTCGCTATTCATCCTTTGTACAAACAGAAATGTTCTGTACAACTTAATGAAGAAACTATGAAAGAAATAGTCCTGGTGGCACACACCTTTAATCCTAGCACTTGGAGAAAGAGGCAGGAAAAGCTGGAATTCAGTCATCCTTGGCCATGTAGTGAGTTAGAGTCAAGCCTGGCTATGTGAGATCCTGTCTCAAGTGGGAATATTTAAAAAAAAAATGAAAATGAAAAGAAACAAACAAATCTACCCTTGCTGTTTTTGTTTTGTTTTGCCAATTGGAGTGTTCATTCTTGGTGTCTTGGAAGTGTAGTTACACTTTTTTTGAGGGAAGATTTGGCCTTCAGTGGAAAGGCAGCTTCTTTCACTGATTTTGACGAGAGAGTCTATTTTTGCAAGAGTGAAATCCCATTGAATTGACTTTCCAAAATGTTTTGTGGAAAATAAGAATTAATAGATGGCAAGTCCTCATTCCCAATTGCCAAACAGGAGACAAATTCATCTGACAGGAGGGTCTGCTCTGGAATAGTTTCACTGGGTGTGTTGCTTTCCAGAATCATGTTGGTTTCCTCCTGTCTTGAGTTTTGTATGTCAAGAGGGTTGAATTCACCTTGATTTAAAATGAGGCTCAGTTCATCAAGAATAAGTGTTTTGCTTAGTAAAGTCATACTTGAGGCAGAAAATGCAAAGCCGGGATACGTTTTCAGTCTGGCAAAGTGGCCATCTGCGTCCTCCAGGGTTGTGGACTCCCTCTCATCCTTGCTAATGAAGTGGCTTCCCCCAAGGGGAAGGTTTGAAACCTGGGGTTTGTATCCAGTGTTGAGATCAGGAATATACACAACGGAAGAACTGGTCGACAGAGTTGTCAGCGCACAGTCTCTGGTCTCCAGCAGGCCTGTGGGCTTGTGTTCCAGGGGAGTGACTTCACTTACCTCTGTGAGTACAGGATCTACGTACAGGGCCTGCTCGCCGGCATTGTTATATCCAAATACACTTTCTTCCTAGAAAAAAAGACACTGCTTCATTTTACAAACAGAACAACCCAAAAAACAAAAGCTATTCAAAGGAATCAACTGAATAATTGAGCGAGGGCTGAAATTTTCTTTCTCCATCTTCCCTTTCCTTTCCCCTTGATATTAGTGTTTATGTCCTGGATGATCTCCCACTTGTCTTTTTTGTGTCTTCTAAACCTTTATTTTCAGGCCCCTCAAAGATAAAATTAAAAATAATCATGTCTTAAGCATATTTCTTGGTTAAAAACTTTTAAATTTTTTTTTTTTTTTTTTTACCAGGCTGTGCTGGCACGCAACTTCAATTCCAGCACTCAGGAGGCAGAAGTAGGCTGATCTCTGTGAGTTTGAGGCCAGCCTGGTCAACAAAGTGAGTTCCAGGACAGCCAGAGCTGTTACACATAGAAATCCTGTCTTGAAAAACCAAAACCAAACCAAAAAAAAGTTTAAAAAATTCTATTTATTTATTTATTTATTTTTATTTTATCCGGGAACCCTTTGTTCATATGATGTATGCCTGGCTAAGTTGATTGGTGGGTGTGCTGACTAGTTTTATGTCAACTTGACACAAGCTAGAGTCATTTTGGAAGAGGGTTGAGAAAATGTGGCCACCAGATTGGCCTGTGGTACGTTTTCCTGATTGATGACTGATGTGGAGGAGGGACAAGATCATTGTGGGCAGTGCCACTCCTGAGCTATAGAAAAGCACACTGAAGAAGCCACGGAAAGCAAGCCAGTTAGCAGCACTCCTCCATGGCCTCTGCATCAGTACCTGCCTCAAGTTCCTGCCCTGCCTTCATTGGATGGTGGACTTCAAGATGTAACACAGGGGTTCATCCCAGCAATAGAAAGCAAACTAAGACAGTGGGTTCATTCAGCATTAAGTAGAACCATGTGCGTCTGTTTTGCAAATAGACCTGAACTGCCCAAGATCTTGCTGCCCCTCTGTACTTGAGCTCACATGACTTTTCTGACTATAATATTCTTTCAAGAAAGTCCTCATCTTCCCATATTTCCTCTCTGCCTCCATCACATGTGGGCTCATTTTCTATGGTCATTGCTCTGGTAGTACCACATGTTTAGATGATATTTCTGTCCCACTGACTGAGTATTGAAAATGGTGGTGGATAAGCAGAGTTCTGGAAGCATTCTAGAGTTCTAGACTTCTAACCCTTTGCTCTGTAGCTGGCAAAGCCCCGCCCTCCCATCCTTCCCCTTCCTACAGCCATCCTGGTGCATACTCATTTTTTCCTGATTGACATAAATCCACCACTGGTGACACCATCTATTACAATCATGCAATAATAATCTTTGCATAGTCCATGAAGTTGGGACAATGGAGTGATACCCTCTCTTGTAAACGATCCACTTGGACACGTTTCCATTTCTTGTAAACAATCCATTTGGAGCCTTTAATGCATGTTCCACAGAATGTTTCTTCCCTCCTTCCTCTACCTTGAAGACACTTACCAATCTTTCTTTCTGAATAGTACAGTTTCCTTTTCTCCTGCCCTTTATTCTCCTAACCGTTCTTTCATCTAAGTAGGGCTTGAAATACTAAAACTTTGTTTCCACACATACTAGCTATGTTTCTACTCTAATGACCAGACTGCACTCCAGATGGTATTTCAATTGTGGGGACTTTGCTATTGTTTACTATTTATTTAGAGATTTATTTCATTTTATGAGTGTTTTTGCTTACATATATGTATATGCACTATGTTTGTATGTGGTGCCTGAAGAGGTCAGAAAAGGGAATTGAATCCTCTGGAACTGGAGTTATGGATGACTGTGGGCCACCATGAAGCTGCTAAGAAATGAACTTGGGCCCTCCGCAAGGGCAACAAATACTCTTAACCACTGAGCAATCTTTTCAGTCCCTACTATTTGTTTTGAAAAGGTCTCATTATGTAGCTCAGGTTGACCTTGAATTTGTGATCCTTCTGCCCCAACCTTCCCAATGCTAATATTACTGGCATACCTACCACACTGGGAACCAATCAGGTTCTGTTTGGTGCTGTTTGATTACCTGTAGCAATTTTGCAACATTACTATTTTCCATATTAGGAATATCTTCATGAAGCCACTTTGGGATCACCAGTAACACTTTTCTTTTAATTCTAGAAGACAGAATGACACATTAGAAGCAGCACCTATCTCCTTCCTTCCTTCCTTCCTTCCTTCCTTCCTTCCTTCCTTCCTTCCTTCCTTTTCTCAGACAGATTTTCTCTGTGCAGTCCTGGCTATACCGGAACTAACTCAGCAGACCAGACTGGCCTTGAATTCAGAGATCCCCCTTCCTCTGCCTCCCAAGTGCTGGGATTAAGGGCAGGTACCATCATGCTCTGTCAGCACATTTCTTTAGAATCAGAGCAAGTGATGCACTGAGCTAGAATGGAATGAAATTTTACCCAATGGAGCAAAGTCTTCCATCTCTTACTAATAAAGGTTCAATAAGAAGCCAGTTTGATGTCTTGCCAAATGTTCCTCCTGGTGCAGTCTTCATGTATAAAAGCACTTTCTACATTGACTGTGTGAACTCATTTGGGCAAACAGGTTGTACCAGGAATGTAGACAAGACCACACTGATCTGAGGTATATTTTTACACATGAAGAGACTGAAAAACAAATAAGACCTGCTATGTGTTTTAACAGGTTCCCTCAGCACATTTATTAAGTAACAACAAAAATGGCCAAATGAACTTTGCCAGCTCCTTTGACTTTGAAGAAGGGAAGAATGCTTTCTTTGTATATATTTATACAATCTTTTATGACTCAATTTTTAAAATTAATTCACATTCTTTATATGTTTATAATTACACCAAGCTAATGACTTGATGCTACTGTGATATATAGCACACTGATATAGTATATAGTGATTATATATGTATGTATATTTATTTATCTACTCTTAGTTTTGTTATATTTATGTGGCAATACAATATTCTAAAAATATTTTACATTCCAAAAGACTGAAACTTTTGCTGTACCTCACAGCCAGAAATAATATACCTCAAGGTCACTTAAGACTTAAGACTGCTAGCTTACTGTCTATTCAGTTTGTTTAACCCGCCTTTAAGAAAACAATGTAACCATTAATCTTACTTGCATTGGATTTCCCATGTAATCAACATTTATAACCTAAGTTAATGCATAGCTGCAATCTTAAAAGATCTACTCATCGATGCTATTGGTGGATAAACAATGATGTTTATCATTGATGCCATCTGGGTCAGGTGGGATCAGTTGGAGCCAGGGACTTAATCCCTTGTATAACTCTGCTAAAGATTTCTATAAGGTATCCCATTCCTTCACAATGTGATGCTTTCTGTGTTGTTCAATAAATACAGAGTGAAGCCCTTCATGAGGGACACACACACAGCACTCACAGATAGCCAGCCATACACAGGGATAGACACGCTGACACAGGGATAGACATGCTGACACATGGACAGACAGATTCACAAGACAGCCTTCGGCAAGGTACAGGTTCAGATTTATACAGCAGACAGATGAGGACTGAAGGTACAGGGAACATGAGGCAGAGGATTCAAATCTGAACTTGGTTCTTGGTTAAATGACTCCAAGGGAAATGCTTTTACTTCTTAATGCAACACTGATGCGTTATTGGTAACTTGATCTTAATCACTAATACATACATACATATATATATACATATATATATATATAAAATCTGTGCATATTTAAAATATGATATTTGCCTTTGTTTTAGTTCTGATTCTAATAACAGGCTATTACCAGTAATGTATAGTTCTATTAACCAACAATATCTGCATATGTGTTAAATACTTATGTTGGAACTACTACTTCTTTCTATTTTGTGTGTGTGTATTTTCCGACATACATATGTGGATTTGTGGATATGAGTACATGTGGAGGCCCGAGGACAGCCCTGGGTGTCATTCTTCAGGTGCTATCTGCCTTATTTGGAAGACAGGGTCTTTTACCGGCCTAGAGCTTGGCAAGTAGGCTAGTGAGCCTCACAGATATGCCTGTTTCTGCTTTTCCAGCACTAGGATTATAAGTATGTAACACGATACCTGTGGCCTTTGTTAACTTGGATTCTAGGGCTCAAACTCAAGTCCTACTGCTTGCAAGGCAAGCATTTAGTGAAAGGGCCATTTCTGCAGCCCTCTTTTATTTTCTTAAATTCAGAATTTAAGGAATTAAATTATTCAATAATTGTTCTATTTTCTTTTGGATTATTGCTAACTAAAAGTCTTTGAGCTGTCTTATAGTTATGAAATGATTATTATTTAATATTTCAAAAACATCTAGGATATCTTTAGATGATACTACTAATATAAATTTTTGCAGGCATTATTTTGACGTTAAAATGTCTGAAAAGTCTTTGTATTTAATTACATTTTAAGACATCACCAAGCAAAATTACATTCTCATTTGTCCACTTTGAAAAGGCACTAGGGATATACTTATTGACATATAATTTAAAATTTGAAATATTAAGTTCTGTGGGAAAAGGCTGTGGATAATAGGTTAGTATAATTTATAGACTAGCTTGCTTAAAATCTTTCTTCTTCATTTAGATGCAAGATTACATCATGTAACAAGTGATGGCAAAAAAAGACACTGACTTCCAAGTTATGATTGGCTCTATATATGGTCTAAGTCAGAAACCAAAGAATGTTCGTGTATGTCCAAATCTGTGCATTATTAGACACACTAGAAAACTGCAACATTAAACAACTTTAGTCTATTAACATATTAGAAATGCTAACTGCATCTTGTAACATTTAGAAATGTCAGAGGCCTTTAATGTCAGGGACCTTTCCTTAGTCCTATCTCATTTTGAAGAACTAGGCATAAACCTTTACTAATACCATACTGAAAGAAGTTGTTTGAAAGAAGATAGGCCCTTCCTCAAGACAACAGAGACTGTTACTACTGCTTTTCATTGTCCATTGTAAGTAGATGGTAAGACATTATTTCTGAAGACATCATACAGTTTGGTTGCAGAATATAGGGAAATCATGCTGGAACTGACCTGGAACTTCCTTTCTACTGGCCAGTGTTCATAGGGCTGAAAGGGGCTATGTAGGGGAGAAAAGTCCTCACTGCTCTTTACCCAGTGGTGTGCCCATATTCTACAATTTTAAAATGCCAGGCAAGACATGTTCACTGGTGCCATAGTGTCACGGATGTTACAGGAGTAACCAACAACTTTCTGATTGAATTTGAATCTCTTTCCACAGGAGGAAATTTAACTGCAGTATTATAAACCTGGCTAAAAGCTCATGACTAGGGGTGGCATAGTTCTAAATAAGGAAGAGATCTACTACTGTTCATTTGCTAAATGGTCTTGTTGCCAAATTTCCTTCTATGTATTTGTTTATAGCCATAGATTAGTACTAGTATTTTCAATCTGGGTCAGAGAAGCTTCTCTTTGCGGTATGCCGAAGTCAGTGAAGAGACTCATAACTCAAAGTGCTGAGAAATAAATAACTATTTAGTGATCAATCTAAGTGGAGCATCTATCATACCTTCATCTTGCAAGACTCAAGACAGCATGACAGGAGGAGGGTCAGAAAGATTGTGAGAGCCGGAGTATAGGGAGGAATGCTATGAAATGCTGCCTTCAGGACACAACATGGCTGTCACACTCTCACTAATACCAGCTGTGCTTACAAGGCCTGTTCATTCCTGAAACTCACATAAAGGTAGAAAGAGAACCAACTTGACAAAGTTGTCTTCTGATCTCTGTGCACACCCTATGGCATGTGTACACTTGCCCAGTCACACATTATACACCCACAATAATGATTAAAATTTCTCTTTTTCAAATTCAAGATGTTAGTGTGTTTTTCTAGTAAATAATTGACTTGACTACATTTGGATAGTATACATATATGGCCTAAATCGGGAACCAGAAACTACAAAAACCTACCCTATTCGAAGCGATCTGTTAAATATCCCAATCAGAGAAAAAATCAGCAACATGATGGTCAAGAAGACCATTCCCGACAAAAATCCAATGTCTTGACTATTATCTAAGAAAGGAAAGAAAAGTAATTTTAACTAGGCATTTGTGTCCATGTGGTGATCATGTTACTGTTTTCTGTACCCTGTTTAAAGTGACAATCACTGATCTCAAAGGGGAGGGAAGGCAGAGATAACACTTTCCCAAGACTACAAAGTGACTGCCCTTCTAGATTGCCTGACTGTGTAGCCCAGGAAACCATCTTCTGTCTGAGAAAATTGAACCACATCTACCTGAGGTCAGTGGGTTTCTAGAAGTGCATATCCAGCAAATGTGGTCAACTCACACATACATATATTTTATGTGAATATGTTCTGTGATGAACCTCATTTGGTTTGTGTGACACAGCTGAGAATTCCCTATTGCTGTGACAATGGCTAAGGCTGGTCAAAGTCACAACCAAGATCTTTTTGTAACCTTTTCTGTGAGGCAAAATTTTTCTGTGACTTCTCACTTGACCTATGAAAAAGCACAACAATACTGCTTAGAACAATATATGGTGTGAGAAAGAAATAAAAATTGCTGTATCTTACACCTATTTTAAAAAGGTTCTTTTTTTTAAACAATTGAACTTGAATTGATCTCTTTAGCTCACTCAGGATAGTTTATCCAACATGTGTTACTCAATGTAACACATGAGTACAGGGGACAATAGCCTCAGTATTTTCAGATATTTCAGACATGACTTACCAATTTGGAACTTGTTGTGTGGCCATACTAAGCTAGCAGCTACCTTTCCATTCTTCTTCTTCTGTTCCTGCCTCCTTTCCCACTTTTCTTTGGTAATTAGCACTAGACAGTGACTAGCCCCACACTAGTCAATTCTCTGTTCCACTCACCTGGGCGTTTCCCGGCTGTCTTTCTTCATCTTTAAACACACTTGCCAGGTAGGGGCTTGTGAACTTTAGCCTGTTTCAAATTCTCATAGACTAGCGAATAAATATTTTATTTTAGGACTTAAGAATTATTATTGAATAGTCCAAGCAACTAACGGAGTTACAAGCTACTGTACACCATTGAGCATTAGAGCCTGGAACTGGAGAGAAGGTTCTCATGGTAACATGGTGCTTGGAGGAATGGTCTAAGGAGGAGATTTGAGAGACCAGGAGTCTAACTGAACTCTGCCATTCATCAGCTCTATGAACTTGGGGAATAACTGTAAACTTGTTGAGAGTCACATTTTATTTTCCATAGGACATAGATAGTACTGCCTGTCTAAGGGAGCAGCCATGAGAGTCCCAAGCCTCCAAAATTTCCACAGAAAATTCAAAGTGCATGTATACAATTAGGGATCTATACTGGGATGTTTTTGCCTGCTTCATGTTTCTGTACATGTGACATTTTCCTTCTTATTTTGTTGTTTTTCTTCCCTATCTATGAAGAGTAGAAGCTCAAGACAAAGGCATTGATTATTTTCCCTCTTTCCTTCCCTCCCTCCCTCCCCTGTCTCCTTCACTCTTTGACAAGATCTCATGTAGCCCAGACTGGTTTCTAACTTGCTCTGTAGCTGAGGTATTGGACTGTTGATTTTTCTGCTTCCACATCCTCATAGCTAGCATTCCAACAGGCCCAACTTTGTCCATTTTTTTTTCATTGTAAATTTCCCATCACCCAGAACAGTACCAGGTACATGATTATTTAACACATTTGTCGAATAAATTAATAGCAATGCAAAAATATCAATACAACCTGAAAATTTCCTACTCTAGTCCTGTTAGATTTCTGTGCCAGGAAGTAAATAGTCTACTAGTGAAATAGTCTGGCATCAAGTTTTCAATGTCAAGTTTCAGTTTGGAGTTTTATTTGCTCATTGTACTATCTTATTTAATATTTTTACATGCCTGAAATATTTACATATGGCCACCAATGAAAACATATCAAGCCATATTAACAAATAAAATGGGTAAGTGGTTCATCTAAGAGAAAGAGCACAGACTTGAATATTTAAAAGCAGAGTGCTGAGTGTGATGTCTCATGCCTCTAATCCCAGCATTTGGGAAGCTGAGGCAGGAGGCTTGCTATGAATTTCAAGACATCCTGTAACTGGGCTACAGTGTGAGACTGTGTCTTGAAAAACAGAACAAAACAAAACAAAAACTAACAAATAAATAAATAAAACAAAATAATAAGACTCAAATTTCTTTCTTTCTTTTTTCTTTTTTTTTTTTTTTTTTTTGGTTTTTTGAGACAGGGTTTCTCTGTGTGGCTTTGGAGCCCATCCTGGCACTTGATCTGGAGACCAGGCTGGCCTCGAATTCACAGAGATCCGCCTGCCTCCTGAGTGCTGGGATTAAAGGTGTGCACCACCAACACCCGAGAAGACTCAAATTTCTAACAGCTTTGTACATTTGAGCATGCTTCAACCTCCCTGCACTTCAGTTTTCCCAACTATAAAGTAGAACCATGGCATTTATCTCAACAGCGTCCTCAGACTGACACATGACGTGTATACAACACTAGCACATGGGGGACAGGTGATATATTTTTTAAAAGACATTTTTGGGACCTGAGACTCAGAACCTGCTGAAATGAAAATGTGACCACCTCACTACCCCAGAAGACAGGTACCTCTGAACTATTGCTTACCTTCAATGTAAGCACATTTTGAACCTAGTCAAGTATTTCCCAGAAATGCTGATGTCCTATTTTTGGTGTTGAAGTTTCCTGCTGAGGAAGCCTTAGTACACACACACACACACACACACACACACACACACACACACACACACACACACACACACAATACATATGTACACACACAATATGTATGTGTGCATGCGTGTGTGTATTTTTTTTTTTTACCAGAAGTAGAATGTCCTTTAAAGATTGTAGCAGCGAGCATCTCAATCTTCTGAGATTCATGGGATGATCTTGCTGTGACCTGGGGAACTTAAAACAAGAAAGAAAGAGCATCAGTATGTAAGGTTTTAACATTCTGGTGACAAACTTTCCTCAGACATCTTTGGAGATAATTAAACTAGTAATTTTCATAGATTCAGTGTGTGGGATAAAGCAAAGTTCTTATTTTCTTTTCAGTGACTACATCTTGAAGGAGGAATCTCTATGTGGATAGTTAAAAACTACACCAGGGTTTAAAATACCAATGTGGCTAGCAATTTCACTTGGTTTCTAGGCAACAAACACCAAGACAATGCCAAAATAAAAATTCCACCCAGCCACAAAAATGCACAATAACTTGTCACTACTTGGTGTCTTCCAATAGGTGATGCTATGAAGCCCAAGTTGCCTTGACCATCCAAGCTGCATCACCACTGCCTTGGTGCAGGTTCTGGTTTGTTCATCCTGCTTTGGCTGCACTAAGGTGAGCTTTTATGAACAGACACTTTAATGTGTAACACAGAGGTGAGATGTCACTAATGACCCCTCTCTGCTGCTTTCTTGCTCATGAGGATCTTGGCCAGCCCTGTCTAGCCATCAGACTTTCAGGCCCCCACTAATGAAAGCTCCAGAACTGGGTGAGGTAAGAAGTCTTGGCAGTTAATTTCCTCTAGGTTTGAATTCAAAAGAGTTCCAGAGCAAGCTTGCCCATCTCCTGAGTCCTAATAAATGAGAGCTGTCAGAGGTGACTTCAAGGATACAACTCTCAAGAGCAGAAGACAGCTCTGAAGAAGGTTCTGATTCTGAAAAGGTTCAAATTTCAGCACCCTACAAACCCTAGGTACTCAATCATTCCAGGGTCACAGATGTCCCTGTTGCCAAGCCACCAAAGGCTTATGCAATAAAGTGTGGTCCCTGGGACACTTGTTAAGAAATGGACAACACATATTGAAAGAATAGATTCCTCTAGGTCTTTAGAACTTTTTGAAAAAGCTAATTGTATGCAGGCGACTGCAGGACAGTTTTCTGTAAACTGTGGGCTGGGGATTTTAGAAGATGAAAGCATGAGAAAACTGTCAGGTGTGTCTTGTGTTCTGACTCTTTCTCCAGCAAGAGGAAAATGTTCCCTGTCAATTGTGGCAATCAGAAGTTGCTTTGAGTTTCTCGATGTTTCACTAAGTTTCTTCTGCTCCCCAGCAAATAATTCTCCTAAATTCTGAGTCATGAGGGTTAAGTAGTCATGGCCAACTGCCAGGTTTACTCATCTAGATGAATGGTTCACACAACTCAAAAAGGACCTGCAGCTACACGCTTTTGGAATTTCAAGAACAGAAATACAAAATTAAAATGCAGCATCATTTTCTCTTTAGCAAAGGCAGAGGTTTACAGCATATGTTGCTGGTGCTTTTATTTTTACTTTTATTATTTGAAAACTAGAATTTTTATTTAAAAATAGTAAATTATGCTGTTGTATTTTCAGTACTAGTTATCCTAATTTTGTTGTATAAATTTTGTTGTATAAACTAAGTTGGTTATTTGGCAACTAAAACTTTATAGGGTTATTAACATATAATACAGAAATAACTATATTTCACATTATTAGCCTTAATGAGTAAATACAATTTTCTGTTATCATAGTTTCAAATCAACAAGGTGTACTCATTTAAATTAAGCTAGTCATTTGAAAGAGGTACTTAATTATGAGAGGATAATTTAACAAAGAATTAAGTATCTGAATAAAATAACTTATAAATAAGACTATTAGAGAAGAAATCGATTCTGTGACAATTCTTTTTAGACTGAAATGAAGCCATACATTCTCCATGTTATACTGCCACCAAGTGGCTATTTATTTGTTTTTATAACTCATTCTTAATTTTTTTATTATAAAAGCAAAAGTTGTGGTGAAGATATTTTAACAGGAAACAGGTGTGTGAGAAAAAAAAACCAATTCTACTCTCTTAATTCACTAGCTATTAGTATTTTGTAGTACTTTTAAGTATTCTAACCCTTGAAAGCATCCACAAATGGAATGACATAGATTCTGTCACAGTTGTATAACACTGTTTCTGTAAGCTTTAACCACCAGGCCATTAACTACCATGCTGAAGATACCTCATGCTATTCCTGTTATTCCTTTATTACATGTGGTGTTCTGTTCATAGTAGGACAATTCTGCCTGAAGTAGAGTGTTATATTGTATGACTATTATATCTTTACAGGATATATTTGAGGATATTCAGAAGCCCAGATAATTTCTAGTTTGGAGAGATTTTTGCTGTTACTTCACATACTGACATGGAAAGCAAGAGTGATCCAATAGAAGACAATGTGTCTGGAAAGAGTTGGAGTTTTTACAATAAGACTAGCTCCTCATTCTGGGGCAAAAAAAATAGAACATACATATACTCTTTAGCCCAACAAATACCAGGCTCAGTTAACCAAATCTACTCCAAAGGACTGGCTTTGGAAATAATGCATTGTATTTGTTTTTTGAGTTGGTGCCAAACAGTCTCCTTATTTCTTCATGATATGGCATCCTCCGGTCAAACCATGTTTGTTATCCCTGTGAGGCAACCATTCAGAATCTTCCAGTGTGTTTCAGATGACACGGTAGACCTCTCTGCTGAGCCTCACAATCATGTTTGCAATTTCATCATGACAGCACTCGTATACTGAATGAAGACTTTGGATGGCAACTAACTTGCCAATGTCACCTACATGGCAGTTAAGAGTGGAACTTCTCACCTAGTTTTTCATGTACTTTGTACTGGTCACTAGGCTCATAAATTAATAGTCTCACTTTTGCAGTAGGGCAGTTCAGAGTGGTGCCCTGACAGCAGTCTGGGCCCCCAAAAGATAGCATTGCTTCCCTGGTGAAAAGTCACAGCATGACAGCATTGCTTGGCTGGGTTCTTGATGGCACCACAGTATGTATTATTGGGCTAAAAGCTCTGCGCACTGATTCTTTAAAGCTTCAGCCTATAGCTATTTTCTCCAGATATTTTTCTTTGTCACTCCATCAGCACAGGTTAATTATGAGAGACTTGGGAAGATTATGAAGGGCACACAGGATTTAAGAGTGTGTCACAACCTAGAGACAGTCATTTCCACATCAACACCCTATTGGAGATCACATGCTTTAGCAATGTCACGGTGTGTCTTTCACATTCAGTGTCATTTAATGAGCACTTCCTCATTAAAAATGACTCAAAATATACTTGATTGCCTAATACTCATTACACTCATACCATACAGTTTCCATTTAATCGCACCCCTGTTGGAAGCTATTTTGAAGGTAAACTGTGAACTCACATGAAATAGCTCAGGTCCTAGCTCAACCACTTGGAGTTACATAACCCCAAACAAATTCTTAATCCTTTCTGTGACTTGTGTTCTTCACAGAAAACTGGAAAAGAGCCATGCTTCACTCAGGGATTTTAATAACCATCTTAGGTACTGTTGTATTGCTGTGAAGAGACACCATGATCAAGGCAGCTTATCCAGGAAGGCATTTCATTGGGTACTTGCTTACAGTTTCAGAGAGTTAGTCCATGATCATCATGGCAGGGAAAATGGTGGCAGGAGTAGCAGTTCAGAGCTCACATCTGACCTGACATTTGCAGGCAGGGAGAAAGACAGCCAGTGAAAGAGAGAGGGGAGGGGGATTGGGTCTGATCTGACTTCATCTTCTCCACTAAGGCATATCTCCTGATCTTCCCCAAACAGTTCCACTAACTGGAAACCAAGTATTCAAACGTACGATTGGGGGGGGGGGCAATTCTCATTCAAACAACCACAATGAGATGGTTTCATAAAACACTTAATATTATGTTTTACATAAACTAAAGCCTCAAAAAATTATTTATTGCTATTTTGAACATTTAAATTGGCTCCAAATTCTTGCTATTATAATTAGTTTTGGGAAAAATGTCACTGCATATGAATTTCTATTCCTTATCTGCTGATTCTTTCCCATATATCTTAAACTCCATATCTCTGTTTCTCAAGCCTGTGCTTCTATGAGTGGGTGTCTCTGAAATAGTTTTACTTATTTCTTCCTTTGTCAACCAAGAACTGTATTATAAGAACTTAGATCAGAGTGGACAGGTGGCCATTTTGGATATTTCTTTCCAAAAGAAAGAAGAGTCAAAGCTAGAGGTAATATTCTTAAGCCAACCTACAATTTTCTTTTTCTTTCCTATTTTCTTAAAACATAAATATTTCCTTTTGTTTCTATTTTTCTAATCTTATTTTAATAATTCAGCCATGTAACAGTGTTATTTAAGTGGTACCAACCCATCAAACCTGGGTTGATGGAATTCAATATCATCAGACCAAGGGCAAAAATTTGGTCTAACCTATACTAATTGGTAAAGTGAAGACACCGACTATACAATATCCAGCAAGCATCAGAAGCCCAAGGAAGAAACCATAGTATGTCAGCAACCCAAGTCACTATGATGTCTGAAAAACTAAGCCAGATCAAGAGTTATTTCATGGATGATGAATTGTATCATCTATGAAAATTAAGTATGACATGTTATACAGAGACACTATCAACAGACTCTCTTAGTTCATGCATTCCTTCATTATTTACATGTTTATAGAGAAAAGGGAAGATGAACAAAGATATCTTGGTGCAGCAATGAATAGAAGAAAGTGAAGGAAAATAACCAGAAGCTGTTAAAAAAAAAAAAAAAGGTTCTCTAAGCCACATGGACCACACAGATATGAGGGTCAGAGGTCAAAGCACATCAAAATTCTAGACGTAAGAGTTATGCCTGTTGTCAAAGATTCTTCAAAGTTCCAGTCTTGGTTTTAGGCACAGTACATCCCTGTTCTCAAGTTTAGTAGTCTAGTAGCCCCTTGGCAAGAACAGCAAACACTCCTACCCACTGATCAACCTCTCTAGCCCTTCAGTACTCTTGAGTTGTTTCTTATCCTACAGAAACACAGTGGTTTATTAGAGGCAGGACCAGGAGAAGATAAAAACTCAATGAGAAGTCCAAATGGCTCATATTTCAAGGAACACTGTGCTTGTTTCACAGTTTTTAACTAAGAATCTACAAATTATAATTCATTTGCATATTTGTGAATGACAAGTCTCTATTTATAAATAAGGGAAAAATTTGAAAATACTCTATACATAATTATCACATTTGCCTTACATATACAGCACATACATTGAGTTCTATTAAGATGTTTGTTTTTTTCTTCTTTAGGCACTAAAAACCCTGAAAAACTAATAATGAGCGCCTAAGCAGGTCTGGTAACACTACAAATAGTAATTTCACAGGAACAAATTGAAAAGACATTTCTCAGCCTGCTCACACTTGCCTTCCTGTGGAAAACTGTCCAAATATGTGTCTGTCTTCTCTGGGAAACTTCTACTGAAAGTTGCAGTTCAAGCACACTAATTAGTCATTATGAAATTACTGCCTTTCGCTCAGCACTCTAACTTCATAAAAGGATTATGAAATTCAGGAGTTTTTCCATCACAGAGAGGTCTGTAGGACAGAGCAGTGTCGCCAGTTTATACTGGTAGTACAGGGAAATGACTTTGTTTTCAATATTGGTTTTCTACAAATTGCTGACAAATTATCTCAGTCATTTCTGGGTATTTTCTGTGCTTAAAGACCATAGAGGTTTCTATAAAAGCTGTCCAGGTTGGTGGCTTAGAAAATCTTACTGGTTCTGCCTGGCAGAGGCTTCACAGGCAGAACAAACCAGACGAGACCTAGAGGGTCATGTAAACACCATTCCAGAAGACAGATATTCACCGAATGCTTCTCGAGAGCCTGGGCTGCCAAGGATGCCAGGATGGACGGACTCCCTGGGAAGCTGCCTGATAGTACTAGGAAGAATTTCCAAGATTCTCCTGTGCCCTCTGAAACCTGTTATTACTAAAACTGGCTTCTACACTTGTGTTTCCCTGCTTCTTGTCTTTACAGGGTGTTCTTTCTTAAGAAGACTAAGCAGCTGGGCTCCAATACTCCACCAAGGCCTCTGGCCAGTGCATGCTTCTTAGAAAGAACATTTCCACCGATGACCAGGTTGCAGAGCTGGTGACTTCTCTGCCAGGCTTTCCCACAGCCCCAACTTTTATACTACACCAGAACTTATCCTATACATCTTAGTGAGGGCACAGAGCAAAAAGAGCCCAGATAGACCCAGTGTGCACAAGTAGACCATTAAGCCAAGCATAAACTCCAGAAAGGAGAGAAGAACTCTAAAGATACATGTAGAAATGCCAGATTGTGTGTAGTAGCTGACCACGTGGTCTTGAAAGCCCACCTTTTACTTATGTGAGCGTGACCCTTGAGTCCCTGGGAACCCTGTTTTGTGTGTGTTTCCCTTATGTTTGGGCTCACTAGATGGTGCCGCTTGCCTCTAGTTTCCATCAGAGTTACCTAGAGACCCTGAGAGGAAACTGGGATCACTGAAAACTGAGAGCTGGAAACTAAACCTGAGAAGAATGGTAACTAGTAATTCCCTCTATACTTGGAGTGGGAAGATGGGTCTCATTACATATTCCAGGTGGGCTGAGAACTCACTATACTCTCCAGGCTGCCTTTGAACTCCTGGTGAGGCTCAAGCCTCACCCTGGAATTACAGGTAGTAGCCACCACAACCAGAGCTTTCATTTGAAGGTTGGTCTGCTGTTTAGAACATTGGTTCTTACATTTTATTACCGAAGAACCTGGGGGTGAAGTGGCTCAGGAATCTCCACAGGCATTTCCAAGCAATGGGCCCAGGGCTCCCACTCTGAGAAACATTATACTCTAGGTAACTTACTCGACTGGAACCTTGTTGGCAAGCTTATTATGAAGTGCCCAATGGCTATCCTGCCTTGAACAAAGTCACCTTTCCCAAATATTCCTTTTTTCTTTTCTCAGACCACCCCCTTCCTTATACCATCTCAAGGTTTTTGGAGTGCTATGGGTTCATTATCATCAACTCAAATTAAGCCTGCCTCCTCACCAGTTATTCATGACAAGGTGTGAAGGAATTGATGGCATATTATGTCTGTTTTCTCATTTGTGCATTTTCAAAGTGAACCCCACATTAGAAACATAGCTCTGTCGAATAGTTTTATTATTGACATACGTGTAGAACATTTAGACAAGTGGCTGAGGTGAGGTTCACACAGGCTATTCCCAGGTCTCTAGGGAAGGCAAACCAGCAGAGCTGTTCTGGAACCCCACAGCATGGTCATACCAGGACTTGGTCATTCATCTGTTATATAACTTTTGACAAGTTTTTGTACCTCATTACCTTCATCCCTGTGGTGGAACAATGATTATGCCATATGACTATGGCAAAAAGGACAATTCATAGGTAAAATGCTTACTACAGTGCCCCACCCATAGTAATCATCCAAGAAATGTTAATTAATAGCTTATACCCTGAAGACTCCAAGTCTTACTAAGTGACCTCTTGATAACATGATATGAAAGAGGAACGTGGCTGTCTAACCAGCAAAACTTCCCCTGGGTGTGCTAAAGCCTGACTTTCTATTCTCAGAAACTGATTTTTCTTTTATTGTATAAAGCTCTTCTTTTCAGTAAAGGCTTAATACTCAAGGAAGGTAAAGAAATCAAGTCATTCAAGTCACCCAATTCTTACTATAAATGAGCTCTTTCATTTTCTCTTTGAGGCTGTGTGTTTTTTTTTTTTTTTGATTTTTTTTTTATTTGAATTAGAAACAAGATTGTTTTACATGTCAATCCCAGTTCCCTCTCCCTCCTCCCCGACCACCCCCCTCCCAATTAAAACCCTGCCTATCACATATCCTTTCTGCTCCCCAGGGAAGGTGAGGCCTTCCATAGGGGGTCATCAGAGTCTATCATATCCTTTGGGATAGGGCCTAGGCCCACCCCTGTGAGTCTTGGCTCAGGGAGTATCCCTCTATGTGGAATGGGTTCCCAAAGTCCACACCTATGCTAGGGATAAGTACTGATCTACTACATGAGGTCCCGTAGATTTCCGAGGTCTCCTCGCTGAAACCCCCGTTCAAGGTGTCTGGATCAGTCCCATGCTGGTATCCCAGCTATCAGTCTGGGGACCAAGAGCTCCCCATTGTTCAGGTCAGCTGTTTTTGTGGGTTTCACCAGCCTGGTCTGGACCCCTTTGCTCATCACTGGACCTTCTCTGCAACTGGATTCCAGTTCAGTTCAGTTCAGTGATTAGTTGTGAGTGTCTGCTTCTACTTTTTTAAAAAAAGCTTTTATTGGCAGTACTTGAAACAGGCAGACCAAGCACTCTATAAATGACTAGTATCTCATCTTGAGACCAGTTTTTGCTCTCCATCCATCCATCCATCCATCCATCCATCCATCCACCCACAACCCATCTATCTATCTGTGCATCCATTGGTAGGCTTTCACTACATAGCCTACGCTGAACTTGAACTCCAAATACTCTTGCCCAGTGCCCAAGATCAGGTTTTAAAGGCAAGAAAAAGATACTCTTTAGAGAGTAGCAGGATACAAAATAAACTAAAAAAAAACAGTAGTCCTACTATATACAGATGATAAATGAAATGAGAAAAAAGCCCAGAGAAACATCACCCTTCACAATATCCAAAAACAGCATAAAATATCTTGGGGGTAACACTAACCAAAATCCAAGCACAATTCTTCACAGACCTTGAAAGAACAATTCTCAACTTTATGTGGAAAAACAAAAAACCCAGGATAGCCAGAACAACCCTGTACAATAAAGGAATTTGCGGAGGCATCATCATCCCTGACTTCAAGCTCTATTATAGAGCTATAGTCCTGAAAACAGCTTGGTATTGGCCCAAAAATAGACAGGTAGACCAATGGAATCTAATTGAAAACCCTGATATGGACCCACACACCTACGAAAATCTGATAAAGAAGCTAAAATTATACAATGGAAAAAAGAAAGCATCTTCAACCAATGGTGCTGGCATAACTGGATGCTGACATGTTGAAGACTGCAGATAGATCCATATTTATTGCCATGCACAAAACTAAAGTCCAAATGGATCAAAGACCTCAACATAAATCCAGCCACACTGAACCTCTTTGAAGATAAAGTGGGAAGTACCCTTGAATGAATTGGTACAGTAGACCACTTCCTGAACATAACACCTGTGGCACAGACATTGAGATTGACATCTAATAAATGGGACCTCCTGAAACTGTGAAGCTTCTGTAAGGCAAAGGACACAGTCAACAAGACAAAATAGCAGCCCACAGAATAGGAAAATATATTCACCAACCCCATATCTGACAGAGGACTGATTTCCAAAATTTACAAAGAACTCAAGAAGCTAGTCACCAAAACAACAGATAATCCAATTAAAAAATGTGGTACAGAACTAAATAGAGAATTGTCTATAGAGGAATCTAAAATGGCTGATAGACATTTAAGGAAGTGTTCAGCATCCTTAGCCATCAGGGAAATACAAATCAAAGCAACTCTAAGATACCATCTTATTCCTGTCAGAATGGCTAAAATAAAAAAAAAAAAAAAAAAAAAAAAAAAAAAACATCAAGGACAGCTTATGCTGGAGAGGATGTGGAGAAAGTGGAACACTGGTGGGAGTGCCAGCTCGTACAGCCACTTTGGAAATCAATATGGAGGTTCCTCAGGAAAATTGTAATCAGTCTACCACAAGATCCAGCAATTCCACTCTTAGGCATATACCCAAAGATACACATTCATACAACAAGGACATCTGTTCAACTATGTTCATAGCAGCATTATTTGTAATATCCAGAACCTGGAAGCAACCTAGATGCCCCTCAATCGAAGAATGGATAGAGAAAATGTGGTACATATACACAATGGAGTAGTTCTGCTGAGTAGTTCAGCAGAAAAAACAAACAAACAAACAAACAAACAAAAACAACAATGGGATCTTGAAATTCACAGGCAAATGCATGGAACTAGAAGAAACCATCTTGAGCAAGGTAACCCAGTCACAAAAAGACAAACATGGTATGCACTCACTCATATATGGATGTTATACATAGAGCAAAGTATTATCAGCCTACAATCCACACTGCCAGAAAAGTTAGGAAACAAGGTGGACCCTAAGAGAGACATACATGGTGCCCCAGAGAAGGGGAAAGGGATAAGATATCCTGAGCAAACTGGAACATGGCGGGCGGGGAGAGGGAGTTAGGAAAAAGAGAAGGGGAGAAAAGGAGGGGAGAGGAGGCCATGAGGGAGCTGGAAGGTTGAGTCAGGAGAAGAATGGAGGAGAGCAAGAAAAGAGATACCATAATAGAAGGAGCCATTATAGGTTTAAAGAGAAATCTGGCCCCAGGGAAGTGTCTAGAGATCCACAAGGATGACAACAACTAAGAATCTAAGCAATAACGTAGTGGCTCCCTTAAATGCCCTTCCCCGATTGATGACTACCTTATAGACCATCCTAGAGCCTTCATCCAGTAGCTGACGGAAGCAGAAGCAGACACTCACAGCTAATCACTGAACTGAACTTCTGGAACCCAGTTTCAGAGAGGGAGGAGTGATGAGCAAAGGGGTCAAGACCAGGCTGGAGAAACCCACAGAAACAGCTGACCTGAACAAGGGGGAGCTCTTGGACCCCAGACTGATAGCTGGGAAACCAGCATAGAACCTATCCAGACCTCCTGTATGTGGTTGTCATTTAGGAGGCCTGGGCAACCTATGGGCCTCTGGAAATGGATCAGTATTTATCCCTAGTACAGGAATGGACTTTGGGAACTCATTCCACATAGAGGGATGCTCTCTCAGCCTAGACACACTGGGGGGTTATGGGGGGGGCTAGTCCCTGCTCCAAATCATGTGACAGACTTAGAAGATTCCCATGGAAGGCCTTACCCTCCCTGGGTAGCAGAAAGGGATTGGGTTAGGGGATTGGTGGGGGGCAGGGGAGGAAAGGAGGTAGAGGGAACTGGGATTGACATGTAAAACAAGCTTGTTTCTAATTTAAGTAAAAAATAAAAATAAAAATAAATAAAAAGAGTAATTGAATAATTGTTATGCAATTATTTTTTTCTATCTTTGCTAGAATAAGACTTCTCCAGGGTATAAATCTTGGTCTATACCTTTGCTTATCGAGTTTTTTAAGTACTTATAAGGCCTGCCATTTGAGATTAGTATTTAATTAACTCAATAATAACTGTGTTTTCATGGATTCTTGTGGGGGACCAAAATAGTTCAATTAAGGAATGTTTTGAGGTCCAGTCTCCAGTTTCAGTAAACAGGAGCACCCGAAAGCTCCGTCCCACTATTGTATTGCTAATGCCAGCGGTCTATATGGTTTACCATGACTTCAGGGTACAATGCCTCCTAGTTTGCATCTCTATGGGCCTAAGCATCTGAATAGGCCTACACCTGGGTGGAGGAGCTAGGAGTGTAAGTAACAGGTAAGGACAAAAAGTTAGGAGCCATCTAGCAGAGAGGAGAACAGAAGGACAGAAATGGCCTCCTCGGGGCCATGGAAGCATGGTTAAGAAACAGCCAAAAAGATGGTAAATAAAGAAGAGACTCTAGTTTTACAGCATGAAACTGAGAGCTCTCCAAAGATGACAAGATGCCTGTGTTTGATCTTTATTGCCGCTGGGTTGCTAGGAGTTTCCAGGTTCACGCACCCCCACTCAGGCAGAACCTCATGCCTGTGTGGCATGGGGCTGAGATGTGCAGGGCTACGACAGATTCTTAAAGAGGTAAATAGTACAGATTTGCCAAAACATATTTGTGAAACTACTCCCATTTTCCTAAGTCAATATAACTTCTATTTCTAAACACTTACCTTTATATATGTGTGACTCATATCCCTCATCAAGGAAACTTTGTTTTACAACAGATGGAGACTGCTACAGGGGTCCACAACTGGTCAAAATGCAGAGACTAAGTGACCATGGGATGCAAAGACCCAATTAGTTCATCTACAAACAATCCCAATACCTGAAGCTCAGGAGACATGGTGGAAAGGGAGCAGAAAGACTGTAAGAACCAGAGGACCACAGGGTGGTGGTGGTGCACGCCTTTAATCCCAGCACTCAGGAGGCAGAGGCTGGCAGATCTCGGTGAGTTTTAGTCCAGCCTGGTCTACAGAGTTAATGCCAGGATAGGCTCCAAAGCTACACAGAGAAATCCTGTCTTGAAAAACCAAAAACAATAAAAATAAGAACCAGAGGACTATGATGCCTGCTGCAAGATAGTGTCTTCTAGACACTGCTCCCCTGGTATCTCAACAACATGGCTGCCTAAACAAGACCTGTGTAGTGAACACATCAGTTGACCTGCCAATGAAGATGAGGGAAATTTCATAAGACTTCATCCCTAGATAAAGAGCTACAGACAAGCAATGGCTCCTGAAGGAGGAAAAATTAGTTATCTTTGGGGGTAAGCTCCCCCATAGGCTATCCATCTCAAATGGCTAGCCTTAAACACACACACACACACACACACACACACACACACACACACACACTCACACACACTCACACGTATAACACTGAATGTATTCAGTAGAAGAATATACATATATGTATTTATTTATTATACATATATACATATATGTATAAGTCATTCCTTTAACCCCAGCACTTGGGAGGCAGAGGCGAGTAGATCTCTGTGAGTTCGAGGCTAACCTAGTCTACAGAGTGAATTTCAGGACAGCCAGCTACACAGGAAAGCCCTGTCTCAAAGAACCAATAAAAAGGAGAAGAAAAAGGGGAGGAGGAGGAGAGGTCATGAATTTGAGAGGGGTAGAAATCATGTAAATATAGTGTATTTATGTCTCAAATTACCAAGAGAATAAACCTATTTGATAACATGCCTCTTAAAATATGCTTAATCCCCCCTCACTCTGTGTGTGTGTGTGTGTGTGTGTGTGTGTGTGTGTGTGTGTGTGTATGTGCGCGTGCATGTGTGCCTCAATCTATGTGTGGTTTGTGTGGGTGTGCTTAACTTGGTTTATGTGTGTATATGCTTTATACTGTATGTGAGATGTATACATACATGTATGTGCTTAACTGTGTGTAGGTGTGTATGCTTGTGTATGTGAGGATACTTTCTTCCACGTATGTACATGTGGCAGCCTGAGGCTGACATCCAGTGTCTACTTCTATTGTTTTTCATTTTATTTTTTTTGAGACATTGATTTCTTTCTGAACCTAGAACTCATGGATGGGCTAGACTGACTGGTTAGTCAGCCTCTAGGATCTGCCAGGCTCTGCTCTACCCAAGCATTGGGATTACAGATACACAACGTTGAACGTGGCTTTTACCTGGGTGCGGGAAATCTGAACTCAGATCCTCATTCATTCACAGTAAGCACTTTACCCACAAAGCTATCTTCCCTGTACCAAATTTGCCTAACTCTTCATCTAATAATTCTTCTTCTTAGAATAAAGAAATAAAAGTTTAAATGCAAATCTATTTAAAGAAGCTTATTGATAATGATGAAATGAAGCAGCTGAAATTTTGTTTAAATAAGGAAATGGGGGCTGGAGAAATAAATTAGCAGTTAAGAGTACTGTCTGCCCTTCTAGAGGTCCCACGATGGATGTACAGCGTCTACATGTTGGTGCATATGTAAACTTCAGTTTCAAAGGCTCAGATGCCCTCTTCTGGCCTCCTTTTGTATTGCGTGCACGCCATGCACAGACATCATACATGAAGACAAAACACCCATATACATTAAACAGAGATCAAAAAGGAAATAAATAAGCCAAGGTATGTCTATAAACTGGAATGATGTGCAGCCATTAAACAAAGTGTTTAAAAACTCAGCAAGGGAGACTGCATAAGCAAAGCAGAAAACACTGCAGTTTCAGTCACAGAAATGTAAGTACCTAGGAAATACTAACGTAAATTCATTAACCTGTGAGTAGTAGATATTTCTAGGTCACATAGTAAATTAACTTACATTGTGTTTGCAAGGAGGAAAATATATATTTGAATTTCAATATTTTTACTTTCTCTAGTATTTTCACTGTCTCTCATTTAAGGTGCCACAGGAAGGAATAGGGAACAAAACAACAGCCTGTGGCTCCTGTTAGCTAGTGTGTGAAATGCATAAGCATTTAGGTTTATTTTGCCTTTTAAGTGAAATTTCTCCTTATTAAATAAGAAACTTTAAGACAAGACTTTGTAGGTTCTTATTCACTACTTCCCTAGATGGAGGACCTTTGTCCTTAGACAACATTTGTGTCGGATATAATGGCACACACCTGTAATTCCAGCACTTGGAGGGTTGAGGCAGGAGGATTGTCCCAAATTCAAGGCAATCCTGTATTACAGAGTGACATTCTGTCTAAAAAACCAGATACAGGAGTGCACACATGTGCACACCATCTGTCAGCCTATCCGTGATCTGCAGGGGGACAGTTTATTTGCCCTTCCACTTGTTGAGACAGAGCTGAACAACAACGGTGACTGAGAGTGCTGAGCAGTGGTGATGAGAATTCAGTGTTTGAGAAACTCAGGGTGATGATGACCCATTAATAATGTGCTGTCTAGCAAATCGTGACTCAGTTTCTACATCTTCAAAATGGTGCTAATGGCAGAACCAAATATGGTGAATATAGAAAACAAACAAGCTTACAGAGAGCAGTGCTTTGTAAATTTAAGTAAATTATGCTTAATCATACTGATCGATTAACTCTGGATTTCCTAAAAAAAACAAAAACAAAACAAAAACAAAAACAAAATCAAAAACAAAACAGGTTACTTGGGGATAGACAGATGGCTCAGCAGTTAGGAGCTCATTCAAAGGATCTGGGATCCATTCCCAGCACCCATACTGTGGCTCACAACCATTCATAACTTCAGTTCCAGAGGATCAATGATTTCTTTTGACTTCTGTGGGTTCCAGGCACACATGGACAAACATGTAAATAAAACGCCCATACACATAAAGTCAAAATAAAATAAAATTGGAAAAACAATTTAATTGCTAAGCAAATCTATTTTATATTATATGGAAAGTGTCAAAAGTACCACCAACTTATGACAAGAAAATATTAAATTTTAACTTCCAAAAAAACCCCTGATAATTTATTGAAAATTATTTCCTTAAATATATATCTATAAGATTTGAACACCAGGTGGCACCAAAATAACTTGGTTTGTTTGGCTCCTTCCACTTGAAATTACACAGCATAGCTGTCAGTCAGGCTGTTACAATGATGATCATGTTATTAATGATGTGAGTATAATTAAGCCAAATGTGTTGTTTCTGGAAAGCAAAACAAAACCTGACATTTAAACTATACATAAAAGGCATATCTCTGGTTTGTGGAGCCTCTCTGGAATATTATGACAATTGCCATTGTTTGACTTTATTACTTGCTTACAATTTAAATCTCTAAGTGTATATGTAAGTAAACTAGTAATAACAGGAACAAGATATTTCTAAATCTCTCTTAGTGAGGACTTGCTGAGAAATCATTAATTCCATGGCTAAGTATTTTGTTTTATTTTTTTATTTTTTTTTTTACTCTTTCTGGTTACCTTTAGTATAGAGATAATCAGTGTTTATTCACACTATTTGATTTTTTTTATTTTTGTGATACATTTTTTTTCTGTAATCCAATGACACATTCCAAAACAAGGACTGATAACAAATCAGTGTGTTTGTAAGAATTGTCATCCCAACTGTGTGTGGAATCAGACCCTTTGTGGGAAGAAATGTGAGTAAATGTGTTGAGACATAAACATTTCCAGGTGATTTAAATGATTTCACAAGGTGTCAACCTTAAAAACCTCAAAGGAAATGATTATTTTAACGTTATCACCCTCCACAGAATAGCCTTCTCAATGGTATAGCAGGCAAGCTGCAGGGATGTTTAGAAGAAAGAGATTGAAAGGAAAGCTGCGGAGAATAAACAGTATTTAAACATGCCCACCTGTCTGGGGAGTTCTGTGAACAAAGGGTGAGCTCCAAGGCTGCCAGTTTCTTTTACCCAGTACTTGACATCTCACTTGAAATACATATATGCTGTTTGGCTCCAGGTAGAATTCTGACTGCTGCACATATGTTAAGTTTGTGTCAAATTCCTTAACCTAAAATAGATGCATAATGGCAGTGAAGTGATGTGACGGGCATTTAGAATGGCTATTCCATTCAGCAGATGTATTAACTCAAATAATTAATGTTTATACAAACAACATAAACTAAAATATCCAAGGAAAGTATAAGTAAAAAACAATTATCATGTCATGGCTAAAATAGTTACCATATTCTTCCAGAAATGAATGTTTAAGGTACTCTGATCCTCATCTTACTTTGATGTAAATTATGGTCTACATGGATTTTGCCTTTAAAAACACTGTACTCTGACCTTTGGCATCAAGAGACTTTGAGGCATAAGCCTGCTCTTGGTCACTGGCTAATAAAGGACTCATATACTTTTAATTGACTTAATCAGGGTGGTTGTCTATATCTTTCTTGTATGGATTATTACAGGCGCCCCACCCCATCTCCAGGGCTGCACTTCACAGGAGCCTCTGATGCTTTTCTAATAACACATGCACCAGGCCCCTACTTCCAGTTTTCCCTGCTGGCTAGACCAAAGCAGGTTCACATTCTCAATCAAAAGATGAAACACAGGTGTCTGAGAAACACTTAAAGAAATGTTCAACATATTTATCCTTCGTCATCAGAGAAATACAAATCAAAACTACTTTGAGATTTCATCTCACACCAGTCAAAATTGGCAAGATCAATAAAACAAATGACATCACATGTAGGGAAAACCCAACTTATTCATTGTTGCTGGGAGCACAAACTCATACAGTCACTATGTAAATTAGGGTGTGAATTCATCAGGAAGATGAGAATCTATCTACCATAAAATCCAGCTTGAGCATATATCCAGAGGACTCTACACCCCACTACAGAGAAACTTGCTAATCCATATTCATTGCTGATCTATTTACAATAGTTAAAATTGGAAACAGCCAAGATGCCCATCAACTTATGAATGAAAAATGAAAACGTGATACATTTATATAATGCAACATTGTTCAGCTGTTTAAAAAAAAAAATCCTAAAATTTGCAGGTAAATGGATGGAGCTAAAAAGAGTCCTCCTGAGTGAGGTAACCCAGGCTCAACTATTGTGTTTTCTCTTATATTTGGATTCTTTTTTCTTGAGACAGGGTTTTTCTGTGTTACAGCCCTGGCTTTCCTGGAACTCTCTCTGTAGACTAAGCTGTCCTCCAACTCACAGAGATCCTCTTGCCTCTGCTTCCCGAGTGCTAGGATTAAAGGCATGCGCCACCACCACCACATGGCATGGATGTTAGTTTTTAAGTCTTTGATATGTGTGCATATATATATATATATATATATAATGTATAAATCAATATGCACACATATATATATATTATATATTATATATATATATATATATATATATATATCCACAGAAGTTAGGAACTTAAAAAAGAACTGGGAAGGAGAAGAGGATCTCCCCAGGAAGGGAAAATAGAATAAGCAGAATGTATTGTTATGGAGAAGGGAGGGACTGAGTTGGAAGGATTAAATGGGGAGAAGGATGAAAGAGAAGGGTAATAGGAAGAAGATGGGGAGGGCAACAAACTAATGGCCGTTTGAGGTACTGTATGGAAACCTACTAGTATAGAAGCTTCCTAAAATGTATGCACAGATGAAAGAAATCTAAACAGGGTCACCAATAATGGAGTAGCTATTGCTACTATATATAGTAGCTATTGCTAACTATATATTTTACACCACCAAGTAAAACTCCAGTGTCTGCAATGGGTTACATCTAGTTGAGGTGGCCAACACCTCCCCATGGAAATTCCCAAAACACTTCAGGCTATTGCCAAGACTATTGGAAGCCCCTATTGCTGAAGATAATTCTTCTACATGGGAAGGCCCTATTGCTGAAGATAATTCTTCTACATGGGAAGGCCCTATTGCTGAAGATAATTCTTCTACATGGGAAGGCCCTATTGCTGAAGATAATTCTTCTACATCTCACTGAACACTCAGAAATTCAGCTGGTGTCCAACTAGGAAATTCACTCTTACTGACTAGTGTTCATGATACTAGAAGGTACTCATGCTACCAGTGTGGAAGCACCAACCAACCTACAAACCTTGAGATCTGCAATGGTGACCTGTCTGCAAGATGTTCTGGCTCAAGAGTGACACAAACAGTGTGTGAGTAACCAATCACTCTCTGCTGGATTTCAGGCCTATTTCATGGGGTGGAACCCATGCCAGACAATGCTTCTGTGTTCAGTGAGATATATAAACATCTTCAGCAATAAGGCAAAGCAACTTACTGAAGAGTTTTTCTGGCTTTCAGTTTCAGAGGGATAAGAATCCATGATGGCAGAGTGGAGGCATGGCAGTTGCAGCAGGATGTAGAGGGCTCAATATTGAACCATAAACAAAAATCAAAGAATGTGAATTGGGAGCAGCATGTAGATTTGAAACCTTGGAGCTCATTCCCAGTGATTGACCTTCCTTTAGCAAGGTCACACTTCCTAAAGCTACCCAAATCACCACCAACAAGGGATCAAGTGTTCAGATGTTAGGGGGAACATTTCTCATTCAAATTACCACACAGTCCCAATGTGTTCTTTTCTCCTAGTGGCCATGACTTGCCAAAACTGTTAACAAAGGCTGAGAGCCTAAATAAGGCTGGCAGCCCTAATAAGCTATGTGCAGTCACTCATCTCAATGGATCAGTTAAAAAGCCAAAGACATGATGAAAAGCAGGATGAGGTGATTTATTCAACACAGCTACATTGAGAGGAGAACTAGGAGGTCCAGGACATCTTAGGGGGTCTGACATAAAGCATAGGTTCAAACTAAAGAAGGTCTGGCAAAAGTGTGGTCTATCCATCACCACTATCAAGGCTTCATCTGTCCTTCAAAGTGGGCAGACAAGCCTGTAAAGCTGGGTGAAGCCTCTCTTTGGCAGACAAATTACCCCTCTAGATAGGACTAGGATCCTAGCAAGAGATTCCTGAGGCAAATTCTAACATTTTAGGGACCATTGTTTCAATATTCTGATAGCCAGGGACAATGGCCATTCCATGCCAGGGAATATAGTTTACATTTACACTTTGTAAACTAAAGCCAATGAAGTAAATGTACATGAATTTGTAAACTTGTATATTTATTGTTATTCAATAATTTTGATGTGGAATGACACAATGCATCTGTGTCATTGGCATAGCTCACTTAGACACAACCATCATTGGAGATCCGGTCTTACTTTGTAATTTGTACTACACTCTGGCTGGTTTGTTTTCCTATTGCGATTTCCAAGACTTTCTTAAACCTTTTTTGTGTGTCCCAATCAAATCTTAAAATCCAAGAAAAGATTGTGAACTGAAGTTCTTAGAGGAAGCTAAATCTATATTAAATGTCTTGCAGATTGCTAGATCTTGGTTGATCAGAACATCCTCATTGTGGAGAGATGCAATGTTGTAGTTTATACCCTGTTTTCTTGGGCTTTCTTACCCCCCTTTAATAGCCATTTGTCTTATGTTTTGCATCTGGCCTAACATTCACTTGGGTAAATGTGTTAGAATGTATCACTAAGCTCAGCAGATGGAGGCATCCACCAATTTCACAATTACCCACAGTTAAATGGAGATTGCTGTAGACTGTACAATTTGAAAGCAGAGCAGAGCTTTGACCCTGTGGTCTGAGCCACAAGGCTTTCCTTAGGTAGCTGTTATTGCCCTCCAGCTAATCTGATGGAGACTGTCACCACAGAACTGAGGTGAAAGGTATGTAGCCCTTTTCAACTTTCAATTCTTTTTTACTGGGATGACCTAGATGAAAATATCAGACAAGCTTCATCCTGGCTACCTTTGACTTAACTGGAAAATTACAGAAAGAAATGGTGATCTTCCTTTTTCTGTGGTCCTGGCTGTATTTTAGAAGCATGGTAGTGGGGCTGGGATGTGGGCTTTGGATTGGAGCCTGCTCTTTTCATTTTCTGGCTATCCACTGGATACCTGGAGCAATACAGATTTGTGAGAGGCACTTATGTACCATGTAAACTTGGAAACACTTGGCTTGATTTACTCAGGCTTTACTTCATTTATATGATGAATGGAGTTAATTCGGCCTGTCACAAAGGATTGTTGAGAGGTTTATTGTGAGGATTATAGATGATGATGAATATAATAGTGGAAGGAGGCATGGATAGAGGCATCTTTACATTTGAGATGTAGCAATTTGCTTAGAAAAATTTCCTCCATGGGGGAGGGGAGGCTAATGAATGCTGTGGGATAGTATGCTATGAATATATATTGTTCTCATTGGTTGATAATAAAAACTGTTTGGGCCTATAGCAAGACAGTATATAGCTAGGTGGGAAAGCCAAACTGAATACAGGGAGAAAGAAAGGCGGAGTGGAGACAGATCTGATCCAGCTGCCCAAGGGACAAAACATCAGAGAACTGGTAAACCACAGGACACATGGTAGTGTATAGATGAATAGAAATGGGTTCATTTAAATGTAAGAGCTAGTTAGAAATAAGCCCAAACTATAGGCCAAACATTTTGTAGTTAATACTAAGCCTCTAAGTGATTATTTAGAAATGGCTTTGGGACAGGGCAGGACAGAGAAACCTCTGTTTATACATAAAGTTTAGGAGGTAAAAAAAAAAAAAAAAAAGAAGAAGAAGAAGAAGAAGAAGAAGAAGAAGAAGAAGAAGAAGAAGAAGAAGAAGAAGAAGAAGAAGAAGTCACTTCACTGACTAAGAGAACAGAAACTTGGAAAAGTCTCCAGGGCTCCTCCAAGCATAAAAGTGACTCAACAGCTGCTGTGGGAGGATCCACTGGGTGCTGTACAGAGAGACTGAGTTACCTGAATGCTGTGCACATAGCTCCAGGGTGGATGCTTTCAGTGAGTCATCACCAGTATTTGGGGCTTTTGTGTAATGCAGCTGCTTTTGAGTCATTCCTGCTCCTGTGGGAAACTCGTCACCTATATTCCTCTTAGAAGACCCAACAACAATTCATTGTTTCACCAAGTTGGGCATTGGTGTAATCTTTCATTTGGTCTGTCATGGGTTCCCTTTCTGTGGTGAATAGACTTCTCTTTCATCTATCTATCTATCTATCTATCTATCTATCTATCTATCTATCTATCTATCTATCTATCTATCATCTACTATCTATTTCTAATCTGTCTATATCTATAATCTATTTATCTATGGTCTATCTATAATCCATTTATCTATCAGCCCCATTTGTGTGTGGATGTATTGCATCTCCCCAGGAGAATGTTGTCAGGCAACATTCTGTATTAAAAGGGCATATTTGTACTTCATAATTTGAAAGACATCTGAAGGAACACACTGTAGAAATCCCAGCACCACTTTTAGCAGTTTGTTTTAAGTTAACCTTTAACCTAGCTGTAATCCAGACTGTGACTTGGGAAGAATGTAAGATTCAGTGGCCTTGAGTGTGTGTATAAACTCACCTGTCCTTACACAGAGGCCATAATGAGAGAAACATCAAGAGGTAAGCAGAGACAAAGCTGACCACTTGACCAGTGGAACAAAATTAAACCTTTCAATGACTTATTGTCTTTTCTGACTTGCTATAAAAATACGCTTACTTTGGCATTCAGAGGACATGTAAACTAAAACTCCTGATACAGAGGTGGGCAAGGCAGGGCTGTTCTAGAGGGCTAGAACTATTTGAGAACTAGAGGCAGAAACGCTGAAAGTGACAGTCCAGGTGACACAGTAAGACTCTGTTCAAAATTTTAAGAAGTTAGCAGCTACCTAGCCTCCAATCCCACAGGTACTAGGAGGGGACAGAGAAAGAATATTTCAACTGGAGGACAGATGGCCTCTGAAAAACCTGTCCCAAGGCATTGGTAGTGCCTTTCTAACTGGCAGATATTCATGTAGTCTTCAGTTACCTGGCTCATATGAAAGTTTATTATATTCAAAAGTAATAAAATGACATTTTCCAAATGTAACCTGGAACCATTTCCTAGGTCAGACTAATTCCAGTTAATGTGCATGTTGTTCATAGATATTGCCCTGAATTTTACTAATGAAGCTCAGACACTTAGAAGCAGCTTTTGCTAAAAAGCCTTCACTCCTCTCTTGGACTCACAATATAACTAAAGGCAGGAGACAGCCCACATCTCACTTTCATTTCAAGTACATTTGCATCCTGTAGTTTGAAAGCACAGAGAAAAATTATTGTCCTTGTTTCTTTTCAGGGTTCCAGAAACAGAGTGGTTTCCCAGAACCACCCTGGTGCCCATATGAGGATATGCCTCTATGGAGGAGAGGGCACACCTCAGTGAAGGGGAAGGCACACCTCAGTGAAGGGCATGGCATGCCTCTGTGAAGGGGAGGGCACACCTCAGTGAAGGGGAAGGCACACCTCAGTGAAGGGCATGGCATGCCTCTGTGAAGGGGAGGGCACACCTCAGTGAAGGGGAAGGCACACCTCAGTGAAGGGCATGGCATGCCTCTGTGAAGGGGAGGGCACACCTCAGTGAAAGGGAAGGCACACCTCAGTGAAGGGCATGGCATGCCTCTGTGAAGGGCATGGCATGCCTCTATGGAGAAGAGGGCAGACCTCAGTGAAGGGGAGGGATGCCTCTGTGAAGGGGAGGGCACACCTCTGAGAAGGGAGGGCACACCTCAGTGAATGGAAGGCCTCTCCTGGGAGAAGTAATGTCCTGAGAAGCACTTTAAGGAGTAAGTACATTGTCAGACCATGTTGCAGGACCAGAACTGAGATGGTAATTAATGAGATCACCCCTAGTCAAGCACTGGGTAAGTATGTATGCCTCCTACCATCTATTTAAACCAAAACTTCATGTCAGTATCCTGAAGATGGACTTGGGGGTTATTGAATCCTTTATTTTTAATTTTTAATTTTTCCCCATTGTGGTTACATTCAACGAGTCTCTTCTCTTTTCATATATCTGCTTTCACTTTTCTCTTTGATTAATATGTTGGAGACAAGTGACCGTGCTTAGCCTGTTAAGGCTTCCAGGACGAGGCTTGTACCCTAAAAGCTTTGATTGAAAACCAACTGTGTTTCTCCTAAAATACTTGGTAATCTAATCTTGGTATTTAAGTTCAGCTAGTTTGTTCAGAAATTCACTTTTACTTTAATCTCATGTAAGATTAAAGTTTATACTAGTTATAAATCTTAGAGTTTGATTGTACACTTTTAAAGATTTGTTTTTATTTATGTGTATGCTTATGTTTGTGTTTGTGCACATGTATGAAGATGCCCATTAAGGCCACAAGAAGGTTGTAAGATACCCATTGTTGGGAACCAAATTATGGTCTTCTGAAAGAACAGCATTGCCGTTAGCCACTGAGCCACTGCTTTGGCTCATGCATCACACATTTTCAGTTTAAAAACAGACATCTTACTCTAACATCTCCATTTTGAATCCCTCCCACCCACCATGCTGTCAGAATTTAGCATCGAATGCTTTAGCTTTATATCCATGGATATGGATGTAAATCTCATCCCGAGACAATCCTAAGAAACTAAAAATGAACCCATTTATGTGTCAACTCAGCCTATTTAGCAATTTACAGAAGGCAGAAGCAACCCCACTCAGAAGCACACAATAATCACTGAAACCAGAGTAGTTCAAATGTCACATCAGACAAAAGTGTGTGGAGCGGGAGCCTTCCCAAGTCCAGTCTGAAATCTGCTAATTGGCTGTTCTGTAAGTCATTTCCTCAGATGCTAAGGAGTAACAAAAACTTAGCTTACATTCCACGTTTGGTTCCTTGTTGCTTTGTATCTCATTTCACAGAATGCGTTCTCAACCATGGTTTTGCTATCCCAGTAAATTATGGTCTTGGGCACAGTAGCATTTACAGATTCAGCTCTGGAAATGACGGGCACAGAAGGTATTACTAGAAGAAGAAACAAAATACTAGTGATTAAGGAAGTTCCCCAGGAAGAAATTGGTAGCTTTCTATCAATATGTAGACATGTCAAAATTCAAATTACAAAACCCTACAAATTCATGATCTAAGTAACAGCTGATGAACTTTGTCTTATTTTCTGATTTATTTTGTAAGAGAGAAATACTCCTTAAAAGTCCAATGAAACTCTAGCTGCTGGCCTTATTATCCAGAGTATAAAAAAGAGATAAAGGAGATATATTTTCTTCCATGGCTTGTGTTTTAAGTGTTCCCAATGTACCATGTGTTAAAGGCTTGACACCACTAGAAGACGAAGGGAACTTTAAGATGCATAATCTAGTAGGAGGTCTTAGATAATAAGAGATATGTGACTTCAAGGGGTATATTTGGGGCTCTGGCCATTCCTCTCTCTCTTTTTGTTTCCTAGCAACCATAAAGTAAATAGCCTCTTCCACCATGCACTCTACTGTGATGTGCTTCTCGCCATGAGCCCAAAGCAGTGGGATCAACCAATTGTGGACTGGTACTATCAAAATGGCAAGCTAAATTACATCTTTCCTTCTTACAAGTTATCATCTCAGGCATTTTGTCACAGTAACAGTAAGCTAACACTGTATCAATGTTTCTTTCAGATAATCTTGCCTGACAAGCTGTTAAACATATCTTTCACAGTAATACTCTTTTTGTATTGGGGAATAATGAAGCATGTGAATATTTGCATCTACTGCTAACTTGTTTTGTTCTCCCGTTGCAATAAATAGGTTCTCTAAGAGTAAGACATTGTGTGTCCTGAAAGAGGGGCTGACATTCGGATGGGTCACCTTATAGTTATTTTAGAAGAAATTGTGTAACTAGTAACTAGGATATTCATATTTCTAAACCATCCGAACACTTGTAAATTTCTTTATCTGAACAGAATATATTGTTGATACTTTTCATTTATTCTATATGTAGAATATAAAGGTGAAAACCTTTGTCTTTGTTAGATAAATTATCAACTCAAAAACCTGCATCTAGGCTTCAGGAACTGTTGCCACAACTTTAATATGAATTAACTCATTTTTCTTCATTTTTGACTTCGTAAAATACATTTTGGCAAGCTATTGTTGAAGTAACAATTATCTAAAATCATGTACAGAGGTTTATAAAGAATTATAAAACTAAAATATGCTCTCTGCAGTATAGTCTTATACAGGACTAAACAGCAAAAACATCAAAAGAAAATTAGTTTCATTCCAGGGCTCACTGCAGTTGACTTATATCACCTGCATTACACAGTTGCTTTCCTTTGACTAGTACAAGATGTGTTCCAGTAGTAATCAGATTCTAAATTTTTCTGAAGTAAAGAAAGTAGACTTTCAGAGCCCTGGGACCACATAAAATCCTTTTAAGTACTATCAAGGCTATGAATTATATTCCTGCTCCTGTCTCCCAGTTGAGTTTGGGGCAGACATTCATAATAGCACCATTAAGCATTCTGAACCCTGTAAAAATTATCAAAATCTCAAAAAAAATTAATGACTTAGGGAAAAGAGAAGGGGAGAAGATGAGGGAGGAGGACATGAGGGATCAGGAAGACTAAGTCAGGAGAGGAAGAGGAGAGGAAGAAAAGAGGTACCTTAATAGAGGGAGCCATTATAGGTTTAAAGAGAAATCTGTCACTAGGGAAATGTTCAGAGATCCACAAAGATGACCCCAACTAAGAATTTAGGCAGTATTGAGAGGCCACCTTTGATGTCCTTCCCCTATAATGAGATTGATGACTACCTTAATTACCATCCTGAAGCCTTCATCCAGAGCTGTTAGAAACAGAAGCAGGCACCCATAGCTAAAGCAGTGAGCCATGCTCCTGTAATCCAGTTGTAAAGATGGAGGAGGAATGAACAAAGGAGTCAAGGCTGCTGGAGAAACCTACAGAACCAGCTGACCCGACCTAGTGAGAGCACACGGACCCCAATCGTAAAGTTGGGGAACCAGCATTGGACCAAACCAAACCCTCTGAATGTGGAAGCCAGTTAGGAGGCCTGGGCAGTCTCCTGGGACCTCTAACAGTGGAACCAGTATTTAGCCCTAGTGCACAAATGGACTTGGGGATCCCATTCCCTCTGGAGTGATACTATTTCACCCCAGATACGTGGAGGAGGACCTAGGCCCTCCCCCAAATGATGTGACATCCTTTGCGGATCCCCTATGGAAGGCCTCACCGACCTTGGGGAGTGGGTGGGGGGTGGCCTGGGGGGTAGGTAGGGGGCATGGGAGGATGGGAGGGAGAGGGAACGGGATGGGGATTGATATGTAAAATGATTGTAAATTATTAAATAAAAAAGTAGATAGAAAAATAATGACTATGTTAAGCCCTCTTCATAAAAAATAAGTGCATAAAGTTGGAGGTGAGGATAAAAAGAGAAAGGAACTCATGGCCATGTGTACGATTACAGGATTGGTCACAAAATACTCTGCCAGAACCCTAATGTTCCACAGAAAATGCTTATACAGTGTCTGTCCTTCAGCTGTCTGACCATACCTGGATTGGCATCACCTTTGTTACTAATCCCTATAGTCAAGGGTAATCAATTCAAAACAATTTATAAAGTCATCCTCATTTTGCCTTTGAATTTTTTTGCCTCACCCTCTTTCAATTCACATATAGTTTACACCAGCAACATATTCACATTGCACTGCTAAGACTGAACAAACCAATTCACCCTTGAAGAGTCCCTTAGCTAATTATTTAGGTTATCAGGAGATTTTGCAGAAACAACTATTAAGAGGAAGCAAATATATGTTTAGTTTTTTGAGAAATGCAGGTAGTACCTGTGGTAGTTTGAATCATGTGCCCCCTAAGTCTTGATGTCCATTTGGTGACTATGTAGGAAAGATTAGGGGGTATGGGCTTGTTGGGGGAAGTGTGTTAGTGGGGGCAGACTCTGAAGTTTCAAAAAACTCTTGCCATTTCAAATTATCTACTGCTGCCTTCTCTTTGCAGATCAAAATGTAATCTCTCAGCTGCTGCTCCTCCTACCTGCCACCAAACCTTCACCCTGCCATCAGAGACTCTGACACCATAAGCCAAATCAAACTCTTTCTTTGATAGGTTGCCGTGGCCATGGTGTCTTACCACAGGAAGAGAAGCGTAACTAATACAGAAGTTGGTACTAGGAGTGCTTTTTGGAGGAATGTGCACTACTTTGGTACCAATGTGTTGAAAAGTGGTTGAATTCTGTAAGCAGGGATTAGTGGCTGTCCTAGTACAGGCTTGGAACAGAGTAGTGATGAGACCTATACAAAGTGTGAAGCCATGGTTCAAGAGACTTCAGAAGGAAGCGATAACTTTAATTGGTGTGGAGATCATTCCTGTGATATTTTGGCCAAGAATCTGGCTGCCTCCTGCCCAGGTCCTAAGAATTTACCTGAGACTAAATTGAGAAATAGTGTGACTAATTTCTCTGGAAAAGATTTCAAGACAGCTTGACCTTGACTCTGTCTGGTGGAGATTACTAACCATCAGCATGCAGGTTTATAGTGAATAAGAGCAAGAAATACACACTGTACAGAGAAAAAGACTCACAGCCAAGGTTGTGCTGCAAGAGATAGGGCAATCAAGGCAAGGAAGGCCTCATCTACAGTGGAATAAAGGGAAAGGTGTCCTCAGGGCAAGATCCCACCCAACTAAACATCTACATTTAACAGGAAAAGCCTGAGGGATTTATATATTCCTAAAAAGCAACAACTAATGAAAGCTGCTGCAAATGTGATTCAAGGGAGCCAGGCTCCTTCCAAATGGGTCAGCTGAACTTGACAGTGTCATCCACATGGTTCTGACCTTAGAGTCATGAAAGATACACAAGGAAAGGTTATAGAATCTCCCTCCATGGTTAAGGAGAGTCACTGAGTCCAGACAATGTTTCAGTTATGATATGATCATAAGACTTACGGATGTGAAGCAGGGAATGGAATATGGTTGTTTGATTGAGACTTCCCCCTTAAATAAGCTTTTGGCATTTGAACGTTTGTTCCCCAGCTGGCGGCCGTTTGGAGGAGAATTAGAAGGTGTGTTTGTTGGAGGAAGAATGTCATTGGAGGTGGGTTTTGGGGTTTCAAAAGACTCCTGCCGTTTCAAGTTAACTCTCAGCCTCCTGCTTGTGGATTGAGATGTGAACTCTTAGCCTTTGCTCCACCATCATAGACACTAACCCTCTGGGACCATAATGCCAATTAAATTTTTCGTTTTAGAAGTTGCCTTGGTCATGGTGTCTTAGCACAGTAATAGAAAAATAACTAATACAGTAGCAGGAGAGGGTTAGCATGAAAGAGCAATGCAATGAAGAACTAGTCTTCAGTTTTGAGAAAACTCAAACTTTTGAAAAGAAACGGATTATAAACACACGTTTGACTATGGTAAGACTTAACTGTCGAATCTGTGGTTCTCGTCACTAATGTTTCAAGATTCCCACCTCATGTTACATTTTTAGGAAAATGTTAAATTCATCTTGGATGTTATGCATTTGTTTTTCAATTGTATTACAATAGATTATGAGATTATAGTTGTTTTGTGTCTTTCCAGCATGATTACCCATAGTGTGAGAAAATTAATGGTCACAATTGTCAGGAGACAATCCTCTTTCTTTGCCTAAATTTATTTTGCTGCCCAGTATTTCAGGATAACCTTCATAATGTTCTTAAAGGCCAACTTGGGGCTATTTGTGGAAATTGCTCTCAGGATCCTCTGTGCTCAGCTTCATAAAATGAATCGTGTACTGAATTTGCTAACACTAGTTTGGTTGGTGAAGTTGGAGATGTCCATACAATTTTCAGCAGTCTGTACGCACTTGCAAAGGACCCTCCCCGACACACAGTGTGCAGAGCACAGGTCCTTTAGTATGCCATGCCTTTTACAATGTAAGGTTCATCGTATTTGAGTACAATCCTTGTTTCTTCCCATCTGTCCTTGAAGGGTGGCAAGTTCTTTTAAGGCAGATTTCATGTCTCTCTTAGTCTCCCTGGCTTTTGGAACACAAGTTCTCAAAACATATTTGTAAAATCACTGCCATCTAGAGGTAAGACTGGAGGGATCTTCAATTGCAGAATTGCCCCAGGTGGAAGAATACATGAATAATTTGATTGCTTATTATCTGCAGGAACTTTAGGTGTACTCTGTTCAGAATTAGACTATTTGACACCATCCGTGAAAATTAGTTGTCTGTAATAGACATTTAGCATGTCTCATTCCTTACCTATATCGTCCAGATAGACTTGTAGTTGTGGTGAGTCCTCCACGCCTAGGGCATTGACGGCTTGGACCCATACCAAATACTTCTTTCCACCTTGTAATGAGTCAGTGGAGATATTCACATGGCTGGAGGCAAGATACTGCTGCTCTTCTTCTGTCTCTAAGCTATGAGAGAGCCCA
This sequence comes from Cricetulus griseus, assembly GCF_003668045.3. Classification (NCBI taxonomy): domain Eukaryota; kingdom Metazoa; phylum Chordata; class Mammalia; order Rodentia; family Cricetidae; genus Cricetulus; species Cricetulus griseus. Next base: position 75,763,831 of record NC_048601.1, on the reverse strand, counting down.
CAAATTATATTTATGTAGTTTATTTGTTCCAGAAATATTGGATGCTATCTTTTTCATCTGATTTCAGAACCCAGTCTGTTACTAAAACATGAATCGAACTTAATTTTAACCTACCAAATTTTTAAAAAAAACAAATTCATATGTGGCCCAGGCCATGGTTTAACTTTGATGGTTCCAAATACTTTTCCTATTGTAGACCTCCTCCTCTTTAAAATAATAGCTATATAATCAAGTATAAGAATGTGCAAAATATACATATATGCAAAATACACACATCCATTCTTATGTTCACATATGTTGGTTTATATGTATACTTGTAGACATTAATATTATATACTGAAAATTTTAAGTTATATTTCTTTTCTTATTTGAAAAATTAAACATTTTCATGGACTCCTCTGTGTATCGTGGACAGCAGGCACTGGGCTTACAGTGCCTGTTAATGGCTAACTTGGTGTTGTCCACAGCTTGAAATAAATGAGCCACCTCTGTGAAGGTTCAGTCAGCCTTTTCAGTTGGGTATTTACTTCTACAAGATTGGGTAAACGGTGAGAGTGAGAGGAAGGTCGGGATGGGGTGAGAGACTGAAGCAGGATAGGGAAGGCCAACTGTACAGGTAGAAAAACCCAGCACATTGTAAAATGTAAGCAAAACGATATGGAACTCAACAAGTACTGTCATCTGCTGCATGAAATGGCAGGAAGTAGCTGGGAGTGGAACAGACCACGCCCCAAAGACCTTCTGTTTATGTAGAAGTTCCATTTCGGGGCCCGCCTCTCTCCGGACCCCATCCCTGAGAAACCTATCCAAGCAGCAGCTCCTCACGCTGAGATGCTCAAGACTATGCCTATAGGGTATTTAAGACCAAGCCTATAGACCTGCTATATGATTTCTCTCCTGCTTTCTTCTTCCTGAGAATCACCCAGCAGTTGCTTTGCTCAGATTAAACCTGGCTTTATTGATTTGGCTCGATTTGGCTTATTGCATTGGTAGAGAAACCCACAACCAGGGATTTTCAAAATACTTATCAGCCTCTAATGAGCTGATAGGTTGGGATTTAGCATGTGAGAGGAAGAGAGCACATTGGATCAGCTACAAAGTTTCAGAGGCATCTTCCTGAAGGGTAGACTGCTGGGAAATAAAAGCGGTGTAGGAGAAAGAACAAAAGTTCAGTATCATCCAGAACTGAACTATTAGTTTGAAGTGAGGCTCAGTGGGGATGGCCATGACATACTTTGAAAACAGAACCAGCTGAATATGGTGGTAAATGCCTATAATCCCAGAAATTGGTAGGCAGAGACATGAGAATCCCATGTTCAAAGTCATTCCTGGATATACAGAGAACTTTAGGCTACCCTGGGCTACAGTGAGATCCTACCTCAAAAAATAATGAAAGAAAGTAGTACTGATTTTTACCAGGTAGCTGATTAAATGAGATAAAGGGGTCCTTCGCTGTCTAAGACAACAAAGACCATAATGGTAGGAGGTTGGGGATTAGGCAGTACGGAGAACCATTAAATGCCACTTCAGTTGCATCAGTATTTTTGCATTGTATGACTAAGGATTGCCAGCCAGCCGGTTAATCCTGATGAATTCCACTTGAGTTTTGCTCAACTGTGAAATTTCATTAGCCAGCACTGCCTTTGGACAGCAAACAGGAGAAGCAGACCAGAATAGGAGTCTTCTAACTCTCAAGTGATGGAGACATGTGAATCTCTCTGTGTGTGTGTGTGTGTGTGTGTGTGTGTGTGAGAGAGAGAGAGAGAGAGCGAGAGAGAGAGAGAGAGAGAGAGAGAGAGAGAGAGAGAGAGAGCAGCCCATGGGAATCAGTTCTTCTTTTACCCTGTGAGTCAAGATTAAACTCAGGTCATCAGGCTTGGTAGAGAACACCTCTGCCTGCTGAACCATCTAGTGGCCCTCTATTTTTCAACCTCTACTCTGAAATATCCATAGTGTTTTCGTTTTCTCTCTCTCTCTCTCTCTCTCTCTCTCTCTCTCTCTCTCTCTCTCTCTCCTCCTACGTAGCTCCAGCTGGCTTGGAATTCATTACGTAGACCAGGCTGGCCTCAAACTCACAGAGATCTGCTTGCTTCTGCCTCCCAAGTGCTGGGATTAAAGGATTACACCACTCACTGGCTTTTTTTTTTTTTTTTTTTTGAGACAGGGTTTCATGTAGCTCTAGCTGGGCTTTTAACCTCCTTGTGTTGTTGAAGACTACCCAGTTTATCCAGAGTTGAGGGTTGAACCTGAGGCTTTGTTCATACTAGACAATCATTCCATTGAGTCACATTTCAACCCTGAAATTCTCATTTCTAAGAAATGGAAATACTTCACAGATCTGCACATCACCATTCATGGGAATGGGGTATTGGGGAGTCATCAGCACCTCTTTTGCACTGTTCTAATTATGGTGTTTGAGCTACTGAGTTGAGGCAAGGACTGGCTGGATTTCATCATCTAACACCACCAACTGCTTTTCTTCTAAGAGAACTTTAAAGTTATTGCCATTTAACGCTTTTCATTCCATTCTAGCTCCATTTATTGCGACATGCCTGTTTAGCAATTCCTGAGTTTCTGCAGCTTCCTAATACTTCAGTAAGAATCAGAACTTGATTCATGTGACTTACAGAGACACACAGATTCAAGAATCAGAAATTGATGCAGGCGACATGCTTGCAGACACATAGATATGAGGAATTAGCTTTACACTTTAACCAAAAATGACTTTATGAATTAAATACCACAGAAATGTTCTGTCATAGGAAAGTCACCCTAGGAGGGCTCTCTCAGGTGGCATAGAGGGGGGACCAGGTAACATGTCCCTAGAAACTCAGGCTTTAAGTTACATCATTTTCCCATACTGCCTCTTTTCTCCTTTCATACACTGTGAGAATTAAGATACTTTACTTAACCTTCATATACTTCAGTTTAATCACATGTGAAACAGGAAAGATGGCATAATTGTAATCATGAATGAAGATAGGTGCATGAGAAGAGAAAGCAACAGAGGACTTATTAAATTATGACAAATTAAAAGGTGTTTGTATGTTACTTTTATGAATATAAATGAAATTAAAAAAATTAAGACAGGGTTCCTCTGGGTCTCAGGTGGGCCTTGAACTCTTAATTTCCTTTCGGTGGCTTCCCAAGTACTAGGGATTGCCAGTGTGTGTGCACTACCACATCTGCTTGATATACATACATACATACATACATACATATATGTATAATTTGTATCTAAAATTACATTATGTCATTGTGTTTAGATATTTATGAAGTTACTTTATATTCTTTTTGAAATAAGAGGGGTCATAAGTTTATCAACAGAGAACTTATTGGAAAATAGCCTAACCTGTGTTAAATAAGAATTCAAAGAGGAAAACAAGAAAGCTGCTGCTATGCTTAGTGGTAAGAGCAAGTGGTAAGTGGGGCATCTTTGACTCTTTTCCAGTTAGAGAAAACCACACACATACATTCTTAACTGGTTTGTGGCTAGTTCTCTTACCTCAGGTCTTATAAGGAGAAATGCATAGGGTACAAAGGATATGACCCAAACAGCAAGAGGAGAGCTGTAATTTACAAAATAGGGAAGAGCAGTTAAAAATGCTTGTCTCCAAACCTGAAAATCTTTTGGAAGCAACCTGGAAGAAGAGCCTGGTATTTGATTGAGAAAAATGCTTCCTTTCATACATCTAAGAGGCCTTTAAATGTTTATGCTCTTGTTGGGCTTGTTGCTATCATTTGCTCCCTTTAATTTCTAGGGTTTAACACAGGCCTGAAAGTCATAAAACTGGAAGTATATATTTGCTAATTGGCTTGGCTGGGCCCGAATGGAGGGCTATGTACTTGTTCATTTGTCTTTCTAAAACTTGTTGAAATGGTTAAATATTTGTTCAGCTGTTTGTTTATTTATTTTTGTGTGTATATTCACAGGTACACATTCCATGATTTTGTGGTCAGAGGTCAACTTTTGGATTCAGTTCTGTCCTTCTACCTTGTGTGCTCAGGAATCAAATTGAGGGTGTCAGGCTTGAGACAAGCACTTTTTAAAAATTTTTTTATATATTTGAATTACAAACAAGATTGAATTACATGATGATCCCAGTTCCCTTCTTCCTCCCTTCCTCCTCTAGAACCATCCCCCAACTAAAATCCTACCTATCATATGTCCTTTCTTCTAATCTACACCTGACTCAACCTTTCTGCTTCCTCATGACCTCTGCATCCTTCCTTTCCTTCCCTTCTCACTCTCGTAGCTTCCTCCCCCTCTTCCCATGCTCTCAATTTTCTCCAGGGGACAAAGTTTGAGACAAGCACTTTTAACTGCTGAGCTGTCTTGAGAGCCCCATTCACTCCTTTCTGTTCAACAACTATTAACAAGCAGAAGGCACTGTCAAACACCACTATAGTAGTGCTATGTAAGGGCCTGCTGAGGACAGGGGACAGCACCATCCATTGATACAAAGAAAAATAACACACAGTTATGTCTACTGGGACCACCACCAGGGAGGAAAAGTGCTCTTGCAGCAACAGACTCAGTTCTGCTTACCAAGGTCCATGCAACACTGGAGGACCTCCTAATTCCCTTTCCCTGTCCTGCCATTGAAGGACTGTCACTTTTCTGTGGAACAAGCAGGTGGCCAGGGTAACAGGCTTTACAGAATGTGTGTGATCTTGCCGGAACACAGGAGCACATGAGTTGAAAGGGAAACTTTGCCTATGCTGATCTCTTGCTGTTTGGCCAAATGGAAATAACCTAAGAGGCCAGGATTTTTTTTTTTTTTTTTTTTTTTTTTTTTGGCTGATGCATACTTTCCACGTTGCCCACATCATTCAGTATAACCCAACTTTTTTGTGGAGGGAAAAGGCCTTTTGGGCAATTTATTAGAGAATCAGGCTTTTCTTTCTCTATCTTATTTCACCTCATGCTTGAGTTTCCCATGAGTGAAGATGACTAGATGCATTTCCTTTTGTTTGTCTGTGTTTACTGAAAAGTGTGCTTTGAATTTGCTAGAAGAAAACATCTATTTTGTATGATAATTTTTTCAATACTTAATGTCATCTTTAAAGAATTTAGTTTTATTGTTTTTTAACTTTAATGATGTGTGTATATATGTGTGTGTATGCATACATGTGGTTAGGTGTGGGTGTATGCATGCATGTGGGTATGTGTGTGTGTGCATGGGGGTATGTGAGTGTGTGTGTTCATGTGGGCATGTGAGTGTGCATGTATGGGGTTATGTGAGTGAGTGTGTGTGTGTGTGTGTGTGTGTGTGTGTGTGTGTGCATGGTGTGTGTGTGCACATGGGGTATGTGATGCAGGGGCCCATAGAGGCCAGAGTGTTAGATCACCTGGAGCTGGAGTTACAGTTATTATTCATCTGACATGGGTGCTGGGAACCACACTTGGATCTTGTGGAAGAGCAGCAAATGCTCTTAACTGCTAAACCATCTTTCCAGTTTCACTGTGTCTTCTTTAAAATACAATAATATTACATTGATCTGTACTCCATCAATTTGAAATATAGTTTAGGTTTGCCAGAGTTTGACTATAGTTTACCTCCCTTATCCAAAGTGCTCAGGACCAGAAGGATTTTTAGATTTTTTTTTTTTACAGATTTTAGAATATTGCATATACATAATGGCATATCTATGTTCAATAGCTATAAAGTTAATCTTTCATATTAGAACATATTTAACATTATTTTCTTGATTTGTCCAAAGTTATCTGAAAATTGTGTACAGTACTCAGAAATGATTGTTATGGCTTTATTAACCTTTCCTCTCCTATATGAATCAGACTTAGTGTAAGATAAACCACATCAGCCTAAGCAGTTTTGAGTGCACCATAATGTTCTAATCCCCTTTGCTATAGTCTGATTAGTGTCCCTCCAAATGCACATGCTGAGACCTAGCAGCAATGGGTCAGTTTCATATGTAAGATTCAGACACTAGTGCAAGAGTCTTAAGGGACTGAGCTGTTAGATGGTGATGATGTAATGAGGGCTTCAACCTCAATGATGATATCAATGCCTTATGAATAATGGGGTTCTTTCCCCCCTCTCATCTGAGTACATACAGAAGACACTGCTCATGAGGAATGGGCAGGTGGCAGACACCAGATGTCCTGGCACTTTGATCTTGAACTTTGCAGCTTCTAGTCTGTATGAAATATACTATTTCTTACCAGTCACTAGTATTTAGTTATAGTGCCATGAATGGGCTAAGATACCTCCTGTTTCATCGTTGCTTTTATAATTGTCCTTATTCTAAAACAGGAGGTTAAGAACCATTGAGAAAGGCTAACAACCTCTCCGAGGACACACAGTGGCAATAGTGTAGGATGGCAGATAATGTTGAATGGCAATAGTAAGGCTGTTCTGTAATGCCTTCTGCCACCTTTCCATCTGGAAATAGTAGACAGATGCATAGCATGTTTCTGCCCAGAGCTATGGAGGTGGAGGCCATGGGAGGATATCTTTCTTCCTTTCATATCTGGAACTTGAATTCCCATTCAATCTAGAGTTGTAGTACCTAAATTAGAACTAAAACTTGAAGGTCACAATTAGTCATTACTGCTTCCCTTGAACTTACTATTAAAGACCTGACACCATCATACTAGTTGAAAGCCAGAACCACTTAATCAGTAGAACAAACATGCATTAGGGGCCCATTTTAAAGATAAGGAATGAGAATTTTGGGGGACTAAGTACACTATACTAATCCTCAAATGAGAACAGGGCTGAGACTCAGGTCACACTTTAAACTGGGGTATTCAATTCTCGCTACCAGTTATCACCGAGAGAAAAGGATGAGCTTGCCATAGAGTTTGTTGTTTCATGAAGCAGAAAATGGCAGGGTCCTTGGAGTGGTTTTAAATCCCTTAACGGAGGTAGGTGTCTCAGGTTTGAGGCTGGCTTTGGGCTCTGCTGAATCCGCTCTCAGTAGAATGTGTGTCTGATAGTGTTATAGAACCTACCTTCTCACGTGCACCACATACTTGGTGTCTATGTAGGTGGGCTTCCCAGTGTTCCAGGTGCAAATCATGTTGCCTGAGTGTTCATAAATGACACATGTCACTTTGCTGGGGGCATCTGGTGGATCTGAAACAAAATAAACCACTAAGATCTGCTCTTGATAAAGTAGGTAGTTGATAATTTGTCAGTTTCGTAGGGAAACTAGGCCACTTAGCACTAAATACCTATTCCACTACTATTATCTTGTAATCCAGTTTGTCACCAGGCATTTCTCCTGCCCACACCATACTTTGCTGTAGTCTCTACTACTGTGGGATATAACAAGATCAGGCTCCTCCCATCCAAATAAAGCAAGCCCCCTTCCAATTTTCCAATTTTATTTCCCCTCAGCTACCACCCTACTTTTCTTTCTTTTGAATCAAGTCATTAAAAAATTATTCTTGTATATATTTTTGCATGAATGTGTGTGTGTGTGTGTGTGTGTGTGTGTGTGTGGTCCATGTACACTTAGGTGTCTGAGAATTCTGGTGCAAGTGGAAACCAGAGGCCACATTGGATGTCTTCCTTCATTACTTTTCATACTATATTAAACATTTATTTTATTTTTAATTACATATGTCTGACTATGTGGGAATATGTGCATGTGACTGCAGGTGCCTCTGGGGTCCAGCAGAGGGCATTGAATTCCCTAGAGCTGGAGTTACAGGTAGTTGTAAATTGCCCTGCATGGGTCGTGAGAACAAAACTTGGGACTTCTACAAAAAACAGTGTGTGCTCTGACTCACTGAGCCATCTATACAGCCTTTCATGCTTTTTTCTGTTCTTATTGCTATTGTTGTTTGTTGGTTTTGAAGCAGGATCTCTCTCTGAACAGGAAGCTCACTGATTGGCTAGACTGGTAGGCCAACAAGCCCTGGAGATTCTCCAGTCTCTGCCTCCCTAGTACTGGGACTACAGGCAGATATCACCATGCCTGGCTTTCATGTAGATGCAGGAGATCTAACCTCAGGTCCTCATGCTTGCATGGTAAGCACTTTACCAATGGAGCCACCTCTCCAGCCCCTCTAATTTACTCAGGATTAGTTTGCACAGTTCTGTTGAAGCCAAGGTTGTTAAGGTCACAGTAACTTTCTCTCTGCAAAACTTCTTACAGTCTTATCAGAATGACATCAGTATTACAGAGCTTGACCTCTGCAGCAGCTGAGCCTTCTCTTACTTTCCTCTGTTCTTAGGCTCTGTGAGAGATTCTCCAGCTCTCCCCTATTGCCCCAGAACACTATTTCCTCCTGTGGAGCATATAGTTTACCTTACTCTTTGAAAATTTGCTGCTCATGTGCAATTCAGCAGTAAGAGGAAGGCAACTTCCAACCATGTTACAATATGGTTAAAGCGTGAGGACACTGAACAGATTAAGCCAGACACAAAAGACTGCATGATTCCTCTTATACAAGGTATCTATAATAGTCAAATTCACAAAACCAAGGTAGAATGACAGTGGAGACCCATTGGGCAGGCAGGCAGTGTGTGGAAGTCTGGGATGAGGGCTGTTATTCAATAGATACAGTTGGTAAGAGAGTCCTAGAAAGAGAGTGCTGGAAGAATATAAGCAAATGCAGCAACCACACTGAAGCAAGGCCTTAAAAATGGCAAAAATAAGTGGGTTATACTATGCAGACTTTACCATCACCACATCAAAAAGGCTTTTTTTTTTTAAGGTTTGGTATTCATAGAACTATTTCAAGATGTGCTATCTCTCCCACATCCCTGACCACACCCCTACCCACCCACCCTTGTTGAGCTTGTCCTCACCATAGCCTCATTACTTTTTATTTTGTTTGCCAGCACTTTTTCCTATGAGAAACAACACTTTCCCCAATCTCCTCAGCTCCCCTGTCTTCTGCAGTCCAGCCCAAGGATGTTAGTAACTAGGTCCTATGTACAAGGACACCCTTGACCTAAGTGACTTATCGGAGCATTTCCCTTGGGAATGAGCTCATGACTCAGGATGAACCAATAATAGTTCTCCAAGGCTTTCTGTCTCTGTCTGTCTCTGTCTGTCTGTCTATCTCTCTGTCTCTGTCTCTCTCTCTCTCTGTCTCTCTCTCTCTCTCTTTCTCTCTCCCTGTCAGCAGCACATGAGCTCAGCCGCTTGTCACCTTCTTGTCAAAATGAGCAGTCCTTCCAGTGGTGCTGCATTTGAGAGTGAATCCAGCCTGGGACAAAGAATTTTGATTACAGTCTTGGACCCTCAGGACCCCTGAGGCCTATGTAACCCCAGAATGGTATCCAGATGCCCAACTATGTCTTTCAACAATAAGCTACCAGAATTGATGTCTCTGAAAAAGCATTGAAATATTGACTGCTTGCCATACCTCTACATTTCCAGGGCACTTCTCTCAGTTTTCTCCTCCAGGAAAACTCCTGCCTGAGATGACTATGCTGAGAATTACAAGACAAATGGAAGAAATCATGGTGTACACTGGGAGGGGGTATTGTGAGGAGTAAAGCTTGGGCCAGTCCACAGACAATCATGGATTCATGGAGTTATACCTTTGCTGAAGGACTGTTGGCTACTGATGTTTAGGGGTGAGTGTTATCCTCAGTTGTGCATGCAGCAGTGAGTACCCCAGGCACAACAGACAGTTTCAAAATATGGTCACTTGACCCTGGTTAAAATCTTTAGATCACAGAACAAAAAGACATAAATAAGGGGAAAAGACCTGTGAGGAGGAGGTGGGGGGGTGGGCAGGGATGGAGACTAGATAAAAGACGAGGTTAAGAGTCATCAGAATATGTATATGTGAATGAAATTGTCCAAGGACAAATTTAATTCATATAAAAAGGACACAGACATTTTGGTATCTGCAAATTGAATACCATAAATATTACATGTTATTCTGAGAGGCAGATGGATCCCTGTGAGTTCAAGACCAACCTTGTCTACACAGTGAGTCGCAGTTCATCCATAGTGAAATACAGTGAGCTACACAGTGAGACGATTTTCAATAAAACAAAACAAAATGAAGTAAACCCCAAAACCTCAAAAAGTTATTTAGAGCTATCGAATTAGCAAAGATTTAAAAAATGGTATTGCTGCAATCCACACTGCCAGAGAGGCTGGGACACAGGGAGGGCCCTAAGAGAGACATATATGGTCTCTCGGAGAAGGGGAAAAGGACCAGATCTCCTGAGCAGATTGTGAGCATTGGGGGAGGGGAGGGGAAGTTAGGAGAAAGAGAAGGGGAGAAGAGGAGGGGAGAGAAGGACATGAGGGAGCAGGAAGATTGAGTTGGGGAAGAACAGAGAACAAGAAAAGAGATACCATAATAGAGGGAGCCATTATAGGTTTAAAGAGAAATCTGGCACTAGGGAAATGTTCAGAGATAAACAAGGATGACCTCAACTAACAATCTAAGCAATAGTGTAGAGGCTGACTTAAACACACTTCTCTGATAATGAGATTGATGACTACCTTATATGCCATCCTAGAACCTTCATCCAGTAGCTGATGGAAGCAGAAGCAGACACCCACAGCCAAACACTGAGCTGAACTCCTGGAGTCCAGTTGCGGAGAGGGAGGAGTGATGAGCAAAGGGGTCAAGACCAGGCTGAAGAAACCCACAGATACCACTGACCTGAACAAGTAGGAGCTCATGGACCCCAGACTTATAGCTGGGAAACCAGCATAGGCCGACCCAGAACCCCTGAACGTGGATATTAGTTGGGCAGCCCGGGCAATCTATGGGGCCTCTGGCAGTGGATCAGTATTTATCCTTAGTGTATTAATGGACTTTGGGAGCCCATTCCACGTAAAAGGATGCTCTCTTAGCCTAGACACATGAGGGAGGGCCTAGGCCCTGCTATGACAGACTTTGAAGATCCCTGTGGAAGGCCTCACCCTCCCCGGGGAGCAGAAAATGGATGGGATAGGGAGTTGGTGGGGGGCAAGGGAGGGAGAGGAAGCTGAGATTGACATGTATAATAAGCTTGTTCCTAATTTAAATAAAAAGTAAAAAATGGTATTGTAAATTATAAAATGTTGAAATAGATTTGTTAAAATCCTGAAACTCATTTTTAGCATAAGTACAAATGTAGATACCCTCTGAGGTTTACTGTTTGTATTATAACAGTGAAACGTAAGAATGGAGCTGGCAAGATCCCTTAATAGAAAAGGTGCTTGTTGCCCAAGCTGAGAATCTGAGTTTGATTCCCAAGATCCATAGGGTAGAGACAATGGACTTTTGGGGGTTGTCCTCTGACCTCTACGTGCATGCCATGTCATGTGCATGGGTACTCACATGCACACAGAATAAACAAAAAATATAACTAAAAAATTTCAAGTGAGAACAACATGCAACACAGCAGTTGTACAGTTAGGAGTGCATTCTTAATGAAATATCTACACACACAAGAAAATAACTTGTTAAAAGGATGTAACTACCCTTCAAAGTAGTCTTCACAATAATGAAAAACATGGAATCTCCCTCAATGCTACAACACAAAGCTGAGAAAACTATAATATATTCCTAAAACACACCTTAAAACACTTGTTGATGATGCTTTAAGGACTTAGAAGTTATTAGAAATATATTACTAAGTAATGACTATATAATGAGGTGATTTTAAAAGCATGTTATGGCCGGGCATTGGTGGCTCACGCCTTTAATCCCAGCACTCGGGAGGCAGAGGCAGGTGGATCTCTGTGAGTTCGAGGCCAGCCTGGTCTCCAGAGCGAGTGCCAGGATAGGCTCCAAAGCTACACAGAGAAACCCCATCTCGAAAAACAAAACAAAACAAAACAAAACAAAAGTATAGAAAGAGAAAGGGAAATGCTGAAACTTCAAGGACACATTCCCATGGGATTATGTCATGGGTAGAATGATGGACTCATGTACTTCAGGCATTTCTATTTTCACTCATCAAAGGCTTTTTAACTGTATGTTGAATTCAATAAATTTTACTATGAAAGCTGTGTTCTTGGCTACAGAGATGCCTCAGTGTTAAGAGTGTTTGCTGTACAATTATGGAGCCTGGAGTTTAGATCATGGCACCCATGTCATGAGCTAGGCATAGGCATGGTATGCACACCTGTAACCCCAGCTCCTAGTCTAGTCAAGAAAATGTGAAGCCTGGGATCAGAGAGAGACTCTGCCTCAAAGGAAAAAGAAGGAGAGCAATAGAGGAAAACGATCAGTGTCCCCTTCTGGCCTCCACACCTTCACACACATATGTGCATGCATTCTCACACAGAAACACATACAAACAACTCAATCTTTTTAAAAAGCTATTTCAAACAGTGATGATGACATGAAAGTGCTTTGTAAGAACTTGGAGAGTGGTAGCATTAGGTCCCAATGAAAAATGTGGGCTCCTACAAGGTGAAAAAAATCTTTGTTTCACTTGAACTTGAAGGAGGTAAGGTGGCAGTACTTTAAATATTCTAAACACTGGGTTGTGAGAGTTGGTGGATTTTAATAGTGGGATTATGTCATGGGTAGAATGATGAACTCGTAGGCTTGATAGGGGTTTCTATTTTTGCTGCCTTTTTCCTGTGGTTTTAGACAGAGAGTACTGTAATTTGACAATTACAGAAGACAAATGTCACCTTTCTGGACTTTGTTTCAAACTACTCTGTAAATACGTGGTTGGCATCAACTTTGAAAAAGACAAAAGTGACAATGCTTCATATGGCTAAGTGAGCAATGTGTGTTAGTGGGAAGCAGAATACAGAGCTAGAGAGTAAAGTCAGGAGAGGAACATCCCATGTTAGATTTGCTGCTAGGTTATCAATACCCAAGAATAAAGCTGGCCGTTCACTTCATGAGAATACCCTGGGCACACAGAGAGGATTAAGATTGTGTCCTCTCGTGTACCCTTATAAGGTGATCCCTAATCATTTACTGGGAGACTTTTAATTTAGTCCAACCAAAGATTGCTTGCCATTGAGATCTTCTGAAGAAGCAGGGTCTGGGGTTCTCTTTGTATTTCTAGTACTTAGCACCTTATTTGGTACATTTGTAAAATAATCACTGGTTTAATCCCACGAGGCTCCATCAAAAAGATGACAATGATAAGAATTAAGATGGAGAGGGCAAGGTTTTTCAGGCTGAGATCACTAAGCCCCTGCAGGAGGGTGCAGGCCAGACTATCCACACAAGGAGCAACACTGAAGCTATTCAGGATTTTGTATGGCTAACAATTCTTTCATCACCATAAGTACAGGTCGAAGACTGAAAACATGTAAGACGTAAATGCTTCAAAGTTTAAGTAAATGGTTAAGTGGAAACATCACTTACATGGTTTATTTAATTTGACACTATTCAATGACCTGTATTGAACAAACTTCCCATAATATGCTCTCATTTAATCAGAGATAAGAATCTAAGAAGCACTTGAGGTTATGGATTATAGTGGAAACTGATAGTGGTATTTCAGAAATCACTCATTAGGAAGACTTTGAAATGCCTGGATCTTGTCAGGGAAAGCACTGACTCACACTCCCTCTACCTTCCACGATGAGTCAAAAACGCCTGTAATCACTCTGTTCACAATAGTGATGACTACTTGGCATCGTAAAGCTTACAGAACAAATACCCTGCATCAAAGAGGCCCAGTGAAAGCAGTGTGCTTTCTGGGGCACCACAAAACCCTCAAGGCCCCTCTTTTGACCTAGTTAATAGGACTGAAATTTGCTGAGAACACAGCCCCAAAGCACATTCAGCTTGAACCCAGGGGTTTGAGTAAATTCTGGCCTGGTAGTTGGGTTTTCACACGCATAACCCCAGGTTTCTGTGAGGAATTACACTTCGAAAATTAATGAATGGAAAGAGTGATGGTAGAGGGTGAGAGCTTCTCTTAGGCTTTCCTGGAGGGGGAACAGTCTCTGACCTGAAACATGGCGTGGCTCTGGGCTTTGGGCAAAAACCCCTCCACCAACACTAGGAGGGTGGCAGAGAGGCGAGGGTCACCTCCACTCTGATGTGGGGAAGGGCTGTTAAGTAAAACTTGTAAGAGCATGTTTGTTGTTTTGGATGAAGATCCTAGGAAAATAAACTAGCAGTTCAAACCAAAATGAAGGGGCCTGTGCTCAGTGCCGAACTGAAGTTTAAGATCAGGTTTGCCTGAAAATAGGAGGTTCAATAGCAACCTGTATTGATAGTTCATTCAACAGGACCCAGCAGAGGGCAGACCCTTTCTGCTTTAACCAAAAGTAACATGGTGGGAACTGTTTGGATTTCTTGTTCCATCTTATAACATCACCTGCTCTGATCTCCATCACTGTATCTGTCCATTTATAGGACGAGGTGCTCTTTGACTGTAAGTAAGAAACTGTATGTAAGACACAGAATTGGAAACCAAAGTTGCTGGATTGTTTTCTTTTAATAGAAGTAATACTTATTTTAGATTTTCCCTTTCACTTAAACCAACAGCTCACCTTTCTCAGAAACTGTGGAGATTTCTTATTTTCCCTCTGAAAAATTGCATGTCACAGCAGAGTACTGCCACACTGAGAGGCTCATTTTGTTCCTGAGGATATGGGCAAGCTAACAAGATTTCATGTATCAGTTGAGCTGACTGCTTGTGGTTTGACTTTCACCATGTAGGCACATTTTAATGTTTAATGTGTTAATTCAATGCACATTTAGCAAGTTTATCATTGAAGTCTAAAACTTACTTATTCAACTCTCCTCCACCACATCCTATAGCTATCTCATTTGAAAGACATGTATACTTGGTCAGCTGCTGGAGTTAAGGAGGACAGTGACCTTATTACAGAACGAGGAAGTCTCCTAGCTTTCAGGCATTCAACCCAGAGGCCAAGTAATGGGTCTGCTCTGGTTGTTCTTATCTATGATCTGGAGCCAAGGAAGAAGCAAGAACTTATTCAGTATTATCAAAAATATGGGAGAAGGGGGCCCTGCTGATCTTTCACCCCAAATGGCAAAGATGTACTGGGGAATGACTCTTGGCTTTAAAACGATGGTGAGAGGATAAGGAAGCAGCCCAGTTAGCTGTGCAAGCATGAGGACCTGAGTTTAGTCCCTAGCATCTACATAACATGCCTGGCGTGATGTCATGATCTTGTAATCCCAGCACTGAGTGGGTAGAGACGGAAGGATTCCTAAGGCTCCCCGGCCAGCCAGACTAATTGGTGAGCCTCAGGTGAGACAGTGTGAGGCCTTGTCTCGAAAATCAAGGTAAAAGACTCCTTTTGAATAATGTACAAGTTTGACCTCTGGCCTCTGCATCCTTGTGCATACACACACATGTACACTTGGACACAATCACAGACACAAACACATAAAAAAAAAGGTCCATAAATATTTATACAAATAAGTACAGGAACTTACACACCTTCCTAATATGTGAATACAAACTGATTTAGTATGTTTTGAAATCAACTTGACTAAATTTTTCTTTTTCTTTTGCGTTTCTATTCTTTTTATGGAGATTTTTAAAATTTAAATTAGAAACAAGCTTGTTTTACATGTCAATCCCAGTTCCCTCTCCTTCCCCTCCTCCCCTGCCCCCCACTGGCCCCCATCCCACCCCTTTTCTGCTCCCCAGGGAGGGTGAGGCCTTCCATGGGGGGAATCTTCAAAGTCTGTCATATCATTTGGATCAGGGCCTAGGCCCAGCCTTGTGTGTCTAGGCTGAGAGAGCATCCCCTTATGTGGAATGGACTCCAAACAATGGAATCTTGAAATTCGCAGGCAAATAGAAGAAACCATCCTGATTGAGGTAACCCAGTCACAAGAAGACAAACATGGTATGTGCTCACTCATATATGGATTTTAGACATAGAGCAAAGGATTACCAGCCTACAATCCACACCACCAGAGAATCTAGTAAACAAGGAGAACCCTAAGAGAGACATACACGGTCCCCCGGAAAAGAGGAAAGAGACAAGATCTCCTGAGCAAATTGGGAGCATGGGGGGAGGGGAGAGGGAGTTAGAAAACACCACAGCTAAATTTTTCTTAATAATGACAGTAACAGTAATTCATAACAGGGGCTATGGGATTAAGAAGAGATGGTATGAGAATTTCCCTATCTATGTTTACTCATTTGTTTATTGACATGGAGTCTCACTATGTAGCCCTGGCTGGCCTGGAAATCCTGATTTAGAATGGGCTAGTCTTGAACTTATGGAAATCTGCCTGTGTCCCAAATGCTGGGATTAAAGGTCTGTAGAATCTTACATTTTATCAAAACGTGTATTTATAAGAGTTAGACACTAACATACTATAAAGTTTTTAACATGTACTCAAATAAATTAATGAAGTATGGTGTTTACAAGTACTTTCATTCCACAACAAGATCATAGAGGTTGAGGTCAGCTAAACAAATTGCCCAAGATCACACAGCTCACTGGGAAGACAGTGAGAATACAAGGGTAGTTTTGAATATACCCTCAATCTTGGTTTCAAAATCTCTCACTGAGATCAACCAGCTTCAAAGTTAATGATATCAGTTTGGAAAACAAATTCACCAACAAAAGCCAAATGAAAAACAGATGAAGAGAGCATCATTTAAACTTTTTGTTGTTGCCAAGGCTCAGGTTAATCAAGAATTTACCATCCTGCTTTCTCCACATCCAGAATGCTGGGTTACAGGTGTATGCTGTCATCCTTACCTAAGAGTTGCCTCTGAGACCCAGGGTGTTGGCTTTCACATAGACTGCATTCATTCCAGCTACTGGGGAAAATTGTCCTCTAGGGTATTTGCAATATTTTAAAATTTATGGTGTTCTCATCAAACCTGCATTCATATATCTTCTTTCGAAAACTCAGCAGATCAAGGCATACTGGGCCCTATGTGGCAGTGGATGTCCCAGTGAGCCATGATCTTTCTTCTCTCTATAGACCTTACCAGTCTCTCTAACTCAAGAGTTCATCAACCTGACTCTGTAGACATTTGAGTTGAGCCCTGTCTTAAACCTATCTTATGGGTAAAGTATGTTAATTTGCCTCTAGCTTTAGTTCAAAAGCCCAGAAACTTTCAGTTAACCGTTAGCATACATTACGGTACTTACATCCAGAGGAAATGTCTTTCCCACAAATGAGCGTCTCTTGATGATGCCCAGGACATTCGGCAGTGCAATGTATAGAGGCATGAGCCTCCTCAAAGCTTTCATACTGAAGTCTGGCTGTTGTACTATTAATCCTCGTGATATGAAACCTTTGTTTGAAGCCATTTTTATAAAAAAAAAGCTTCCTTGGTTGGCAGTTCTTAAGAGCTTCTTGGCAGTATATAGAAACATTCATCCCCATCTGAAAAATTTCACCAGGCTCTACCCACATGTCACCAGAGCAGTTTATATTTGTAATTCCTGGAAACAAACACATGAAATAATCAATTGTATGCAAAATATTGCAAGGGACTTAGAAGAAGTACATGTTACTGCATGTAAAGTCTATTCTTTTGATAACTGAATGATTACTGAAGAACAGTTGTGTGTTTTTATATGGTTCCCCTGATGGCCAGAAGTCAACACAGCCTTTGAGCTTTCTCATGGTCAGGGAGAAAATACAATTTCCTCTTCTACTGTAAGGTGGAGAATGTTATGAAGCCACAGCATTGGTTTCAAAGATGAGACTCAAAAGTAGCACAGGGCACTGCAGAATCCAATTCTTCTCTTGATTCTCAACCAATCTTTTGTTGAATTGGGGGATGTTTTTGTTTGTTTGTTAGAGATAAAAGCTAATGTGAATACAATTATCAAATTGTTACAAAAGAGAGCACTTAGTAGCCACATGAAACTCATCACTAATTTATTAATATAGGGGAAACAATACATTATTGAGTTAGAAAGCAAGCTTCTAAACAACATAATTCATAAAAGCTCAACATTGGAAAAAAGCAAATAATGGCCAAATCAAGGAGAAATACTGGAAGTTTTTAGCAACAACAATCTCCTTCTGAATATTTTTATTTAACATTGTGTATGTCTGTGACTTAAACATTATACAATGGGTGTGTTACTTTCATGACACCAGATCACTAATTTAGAGTTTAATGGCAGTGCTTGCCTTGAGTTACATTTCCACCAGTCGCCCCTAATAGTGTGTGTGTGTGTGTGTGTGTGTGTGTGTGTGTGTATAATCTATTCAAATGGAATGGAATGTTAAAGAAATAAAGCTCTTATCTAAAAAACACACCAGAAGTTTTAGGAAACTTGTTGTAGCTTTTCCTGGAAATATTTGTATTAAAATTATTTAAGTCTTATTAAGATAAGAATAAAGATCAGTATTTGATCTTAAAAAGGCCCTTGTCTTTGGAACATAAATCTTAAAGAACTAGCTTGTTGAGTATGTAGTTTAAGATATCCTTTCCTTTAGGTAACATTTACACATGTTGAAGCAGTAATAAAATAATTACAACATCATCACTAGGGAATAGGACCAGAGACATAAAAAGGGAGTTTATGACAATACTGTAACCCCAGGACTCAAGAGACTGAGGAAGGAGAACCATAAGTTTTGGACCAGTTTGTGCTATATAGATTATAAGCTCTAAAATAGCCTATGCTACACAGCAAAGAATGAGAGCAGGTAGCATGGCCACCAAGTCTGAAGACATGAGTTTTATCCTTGGGCCTCACATCGTAGAAAGAGAGAAGCATGTTGTCCTCTGGCTTCCTCCTTGTGCCATGGCAAACACTTTGTTCCCCAAACAGGTAAATCAGTGTGAAAATATTTAAAAAGAAAGCGAGAAATACCTATCAAGGTATGGTAGCATATGCTTATAATCCAAGTTTATAATCCTTGGGAGGCTGAAGCAGAAGGGGACTTTGAGGCCAGCCTGGATTACATAGCAAGTTCAAGGCTGATGTGCAAGAAGTAACTTGGTCTTAAAAAATGAATGAAAGAAGGAGCTGGGGAGAGCAAGAGGAAAGGCAAGGAGGAGGAGGCAAACCAGGGCATATTGAGTAGAACATCACGGGTCCAGAGTAAGATGACAGACAGATTTGTGAAGCACTCTTTCTATTCTTTTTTTTTTTTTTTAAGGAAATACATGCCTATTTTAAATAAGTTTGATAATTCAAGTATAGAAAAAAACATATCTCTATGACTCATTGTGAAACCATTTTTAGAATACATACAAAAGTGTCAAAAGATTAGGTCACATGTCCTGGGTTTTAGAAATGGCTTTTCAGAACACAGTGGGGACAAGTTGTTGATTGGGAGGAGGCAACACAGACTAGAAAAGAATAGGTCATGTTAACTTGTTAGCTCCTTTTCCTCTTTTTACTTCTTGAGACAGGCTTTCACTCTGCAGCCCATGCCAGCTTTGAATTCACTTCCATCCTCTCATCAGCCTCCTGCCTGATGGTAATATAGACATGAGGTGCCCTGCCCGGCTAACTGAGTTTCTTAAATAAGGTGATTAGATTGGCTAGAGGTGTTTGACTTTTTATAGAAATGTGTAATCATACTTTATATCTTTATAAAGCCATTTGTTTATTTAGGACTTTTTTTAGAGTAGTTTCCCTATGTGTGCCAAGGTGTCTTTGAACTCACTCTGTAGTCCATTCTAGCCTCAAACTTGCAATAGTTTTCTTGTCTCTGCCTCTTGAGTGTCAGGATTACTTGGCGAGTAAAGCTACTGAAACGGAGTAACATTATCCTAGTGTAAACCTGGACAGATGTCACCTGGATTCTATTAAAAGAGTCACAGAAGAAGGAACAACACTGCCATGCACTGTCCCACATCATGTCTGACTTCACTGTGGACTTGTCAGCTGGCTGTATAAGCAGAAGTTCTACTTTTTGTCTGTGAATTTCAAGCAACTGGCGTCTTTTCTCCTAAACCCTGAAGGAATCTTTTGGTCTGACTCTGAAGTGTCCAGTTATCTTGCTGCAAGTTTTCACATCTGCATCTACTGTGCCAACATAATTGTGTCCATGACTAGATGAGCAATATGGAAGTCAGCATGGTCCCAAGCCAGGGTGACGTACAAATTTGTGGGGCATTTCACATTGGCAAAAAACAGAACAAAAAATTAAATAAATAAAAGCTCCACAAAACTAAAGAACAAAACAAAACAAAAAACCTGAAAAATAAAACAAAAAAGGAAAAAAGCAAACACATTCCTCACTATTCTGAATCACCTAGTCTGAAAAGTGCCAATCACTGTCCAGAACCCCGTGTTGGTATCGTTTCTCTTCCTGTAACTGTACCCTTGCCCAGGAGACAGCTGTTCCCAACAGGAACTCCCAGATGACAACCATAGCCTTCCTTAAACTTCTGCATATCAAAGGACTTGTTTTATTGAATGTTTATGTGAATTATAAGACAGAAACAACAGCAGCAAAATAATGGTGTAACAATGAACTAAAAACCAGCAGAGAGCTTGCTGTACAGTAATCATCAATAAGTAGTTCACAGAATTGAAGGAAATGTAGACTTTGGATAAGTTACATAACAGTTCTGGTAATCCCAAATAGAAAACCTCAAGATGGCTTCCTTTGTAGAAACATTCATGAATGACAGAGGAGTGTCCATTGAGGCACCTGTTGGAAGAAAAACAAAAAACAACAAAAAACAAACCAAACAAAAACAACCTGCATTTGGAGGGAAGTTTTTTTTTTTTTTTTTTAGTTTGTTCCATTCCATATTAATTTTTCTCAGTGCAATAATTTTTGTGTTTTCCAGATATTATGACATAATGGCTTGAAAATGATAACCATTCAATGTTCTATTTGTTAAATGAAAAGAGACAGATACACGAAATACTTACTATACCTGCATGACACCATCTGAAGAGCACATAAAAGGCTATTCCTACATGCAACTGAAGCATGAGGTGACTCATGTCCCAGATGAGGAAGAAACCTTTCATTTCTCTCTGGAAGAAAACAGGAAAACTCTTTATATTACATTTTAATGAGATACTGACCATTGCATTTCTCACGATTATAATCTGTACAGGATCCTGTCATTCACAATGACAGAAACAGGGCAGACAGATGCCAGCATTCTTCAAGGAGCTTCATCAACAGGCGGATATGCAGAGTATCAAGGTGGAATGTCTGCCTTCGAGCAACACTGCAGGGTATCCTAGGAGGTCATCAGACCCTGTTTAAAATCAGACAGCTCCTCTGTCTGAGGTAACCTCTGTTGAAGAACAATTAATGTCTGACAGGCTCACACCCTTTATGATCTGAGGAAAAGTGGAACAAGAATAAGACATATACTTTGACAAATGAAAGCTACAGAGGGCCCTTCATCTCTGGTGCTCAGAAGAGACCGGTGATGGAAGACACTATCCACAGTTTCCACCTGGGCCATTGGTCTTCACTCGTCAGTCTACTAGTTGTGGAGTAAGTTAGTTACTCAGTGACAGTTACTGTGTTTTTGTCAATTTAGTTAAACCTGAGTTTTCATATTAAAGAACTTCAAAACACAATTCATGGCTCGTCAACTGGCACAAAACACGTGATTCCATTTTTTGTGGCTCATGAATTTGGAGAGCCCTTTTTTAATTCATGACAGCATAGTTCTATAAGGGGCAGTACAAGCTGTAGAATTGCCTCATCAGAAGTTAGCTGCTCACCACCCAGCCATCGGAATTGATATGATAGCATCCAATAGGAGAGACTCACCTTTCAGGAGTAGCTTTGCATGAAAGAGTCACAGAACACATGACAGAGCACTTTGGCCTGTGCATGTCCAGAGGAAAGTGCAGCGGTCTTTAAGTATTTCAGGGATTAGGGTCTCTTTACCTCTCTGCTCATTTGCAGCACCTTCTCTTCAGAACCATACAGCTGCCCTGGTGGCTGCACTGTCTTCTTCCCCACTGCTTGCCTGTCAGTGATTGCTTCAGATTTTTACCTATGAGGCAAATGGAAATGTCAGCAGTGCCCTGACCTACATTTCTGTTTCCTGAAGAAGAACTTGGTGTCCATTTCATAATGACTAGCTCTCATGTCACTATCTGGGAAAACCCAGATTACTGAAAGTGAGCTGCAGGCTCAATACTTTCCCCCTCACCTTAATTGAAAACAAATGTCTTATACAAGAAACCAAATGGATGGGCATGATTGTACATGTTTTTAATCTCAGCACTTGAGAGGGAGAGACAGGCCGGTCTCTGTGAGTTCAAGGTCAGCCTGGTCTATGTAGGGAATTCTAGACTAGCTAGGGTTACATAGTGAGACCTGCTCTCAAAGCAAATAAACATTAAAAAAAAGAAGAAAATATTAATCCATATAACAGCTTATTTTTCTACCTGCAAAATACACTAAAGTGAGTGAGGTGATATTGAGGGTGAGAGAACTGGAGGGAAACCTTCTACTCCCCCCAACTCCTTCAGAGATACTGGCAATGTGGGGCAACTGAGGAGGAAGTCGCACCACTCTCTCCTGTCAGCCTCATCTCCATGTTCATTTTTGCCAATCCCAACCGCACACTATTAAGCAGAAGCTCACTGAGGCTAAACCGAGAGGCTGTGCTTCCCCGGCAAGAAGCACAGCTTCTCAATGTCAACACTCCTCCTCTTTCCTTTGGCTGCTGAGGGCCAATGGTGGGTGAGAGAACACCACATTTTAGCTTGCAAAATCATGAGAAATGAGATCTCACAGCAGAGAAGGGTATGTGGAAGGGAGGGAAGATACACATCCCCAACCAAAGACAAAAAAGAGGAGCCAAAGCAGCATCAACAGGCAAGGGTAAGGGGGACAGGGGTTATACCTTAGTTTGCCAACAAATGCAGGGAACAGACAAGGGATGGCAGGCCTCTGAGGGAAATGAAAAGGGAAAGTAGATGAATGTGAAGCCAGTTTTGAAATCTCCTGCAAGTTAGAGAGTAACTGCTTCATGTGCAACATTTCACATTTTTCTTTATGGTTCCCATAACTATGGTTTAACTGTTAGGGGTGCTTGCTGCTCTTTCAGAGGACCCAAGTTTGGTTCCAAGCAAACACATTGTGGAAGAACATTCAAAACATGGTTGTGCTCAGACACATTGCAGACAGTGAGACTGCAATTTCTGCGAGTAAAATCTGGACCCTGAGATTTTTGCAAAAGCCTCCTGAGTGACTGTAATAAGTGGCTAAGCTGAGAACCCCTGGGAAACATGACTGTATTATAACTATGAAAACCAAGCTGAAAAATAATCATGGACCAGGATTTAATGATCAGTTATAGTGGAACAAACTGTAACAGCGGTGCGAAAACATTTCACTTACGGAGAACAGAAAGTGCAAGTGACTGTCTCTGAGGATCTTCAAATGGCTTCTCCAAGGTGAGAGAATAGAGAGCTTCAATCAGAAAGTATGTTAGTGGAGAGGTGAGCATCACGGTACATACCTGTCATCCTAGTCCTAGAAGTATGAGGCAGGAAGATCAGGAGTTTGAGTTCAGCCTTAGATATATAGCAAGATTCTCCCTGCCCACTCGACCCCTGCTAGACTAAAACAAACAGAACAAACAAACAAACTTCAAGTCAGTAGCAGCCTGAAATTGGTGGTGTATTTCTAACTAAATAATTAAGTTTCATTCTGAAGGCAAAAAACGAGATTCAAATATTGCTAAGTAAAGAAATAATATTATCCAATGGAGCTTTGGAAGAGAATTGGGATGACTACTGGAGAAATGATTAAAGATGAAGCCACCACCCCAGAGGGGAGGGCTGCCAAGACTCAACTGGGGCCAGAAGAAGGGCAAAGCAGTGGGGTTTGGAGAGCTATGTGGAGATGTGGAGGTGTTCTGCAAAAATTATTTGCTTGGAATGGGTAAAAATATCCAGTTTATTTGAGGACAATCAACACATTTTCATTACTAGGTTACTGAAAGTTGTCTGTCTTTGTTTAGGTTGACAGAGTCTCACTGGTATATTATACTTTGATAAATTATACTTTGTTATTCATGCTGACTTTGAACTAGGTTTTGTGGTGCAGGCGTTCCTCTTTCAACTGTTTTTTCTTTTCCCCTACATTAATATCTTCCAGTGGGTGAACATTCACCACCACTTCTTTCCTTTACCCGTGGTGTACAGCTCACTGAGCCTGACCTACCTTTCAACAATGGAAATTCTGAGTAATTAAGAAACATACAGACTAAGTGACATAGTTATTATTTAGGAAAGTAACAAAACTATTTTCAATGACTTTATAAAAATATTAAAGTAGTGTTAGGAGTGCTTACCCAGCATATATAGATTCATTTCTCTAGATTCATTTCTAGCAGCCTAAAATTTATTTGAAGTAATTCTTTCTTAGTTTATGGCTTATTTATGTTTTTAAATAAATCAAGGTTACTTTTATTCATTCCTTAAATATGCGCAATTAAGTGAGGAGCTATTTTGTCTTATTAGTTATCACAGCACTGAACTGGTACCTGAAGGTTTTTCTGAGAAGAAAGAGGCATATATTGAATTTTCTGAAAGATAATGCCACCCCTAACCAGCAGCTCAGGGCTTCAACTTCAGACACCTCATCATCACTAAGCTCTGTTACAGAGAAAGGAACAGAAGGCTGATTCACCCCGTTTCCTGTGAGGTACACTCTAAAGGTTAGCTTTGCAGGATTTCCCAAGACATTTAAGAACTCTAAGCGACAGAGACAAATGAGAACCACTATTGGGAAGTATAAAATAGAACAACCAATTTGAAATTTAAGCAAGCTCTTATAAATTCTCATATACAAATCAGAAATTGTGCTCCTTGGTATTTACTCAGAGGATAAAAATCTAATAGAGTACAGAATTCAGCATATGGGAATTTACAACATTATTCATATTTACTCAAACTTGGATACAACCAGTATGTCTATTAGTAGGCAAATGGATAAACTCTAGTATAGACAGATGATAGAATATTAATCAGTGTTAAAAAATGAGCTATGATGTCAAATAAAGATGTGGGGAAAGCTTAGATGAATGTTATTAGGTAAAAATAAGCCAGTCTGAAAGACTAAATACTGTATGGTCCCTACTGCATGATGTTACAGAAGATAAAAATTATAGAGAATTGAGAATCAATCAATCAATCCAACAACAACGAAATAATCCCAGTGTCTATCAGGGATTAAGTGGAAGGGAGAATAGGATGAAAGGGCTAAGCACAGAGAATCTTATTTTTTCTTTCTTTTTATTTATTTATTTTTTATATATTTGAATTACAAACAAGATTGAATTACATGACGATCCCAGTTCCCTTCTCCCTCCCTTCCTCCTCTACCACCCCCTCCAACTAAAACCCTACCTATCATACGTCCTTTCTTCTAATCTACACCTGACTCAAAACTTCTGCTTCCTCATGACCTCTGTATCCTTCCTTTTCTTCCCTTCTCACTCTCGTAGCTTCCTCTCCCCTCTTCCCATGTTCTCAGTTTGCTCAGGGGATGGTGACCCTTTCCCCTTCGCCAGGGGACAAAGTTTGTCTCTTTTAGGGTCTTCTTTGTTTACTAGTATCTCTGGCAGCCACAGAGAATCTTTAAGGTAGTGAAACTACAGTGATTCTACAGTGATGCTTCATGCTACTCTATATACTCTGACCACAGAATTCATATCACCTTATCACAAACCAGGACTCTGTGTGATAATCGCATGTCACTATAGGCTTCTCAGTTCTAAAAAAATGTATCCCACTGATAAAGGTGTGAATATAGTACATAAGAAATCTGTAGAATGTTTATCCAGTTTTTCTGTAGAATAACTTGCTTTAAAAAGATAAAAATAAAGTTAAATTAAAAAGACAAGTCAGGAATTTCAGGTGAGAGGAGGCTCAACCAAGGCAGTAACACACATAGGTGTTGAGGAGCAGATGGCATTAGTTGGGAATAATTTTGGACTCTGAAGTCCCTGAGCCTGAGGACAGCAGGTGGACCAACCTTTGGAGCATCTCTCTTGCCTGGGGGTTGACTGCTGTAGAGTTCATGAACTCCGAAGCTCCAGCAGACGTCTTGTAAGCCTAGCTGTCACATCCCTCCCACTGAGTGATTCATGCTTAGTGGATTTTGAAAGTATGACAACATGTCAGCCTACAGGGATATCAGTGCTGTGGCTTCTTCC
Source organism: Cricetulus griseus (assembly GCF_003668045.3). Classification (NCBI taxonomy): domain Eukaryota; kingdom Metazoa; phylum Chordata; class Mammalia; order Rodentia; family Cricetidae; genus Cricetulus; species Cricetulus griseus. The sequence continues at coordinate 75,737,837 of NC_048601.1, read as the reverse complement.
CTTTGCACCCATTGACATTGGAAGACACTTGGAACATCAGCCATCCTATCTGGTATGATCTAGGTCATCTCAAGCCCATGGACTGCAAAGCTAAGTGTGGCCAGCAGAGGCCACTGGTATGCAAAGAAGAGCAGCTACTGAAATGACAGTTCTTGCAGACATCAAACACTTGCTGGGGGCGGGGCATTAGTGGCACTCGCCTTTAATCCAAGCACTCAGCACTCGGGAGGCAGAGGCAGGCGGATCTCTGTGAGTTCGAGGCCAGCCTGGTCTCCAGAGGGAGTGCCAGGATAGGCTCCAAAGCTACACAGAGAAACACTGTCTCGGGAAAACACACACACACACACACACACACACACACACACACACACACACACACTTGCTGGGTACAGCATATGTCATAGGAAAGACTCAGGCATGTATTTCCAGTACTCAGGAAGCTGAGGCAGGATTTCTGTAAGCTCAAGGTCAGTTTGACCTACAAAGTAGATCCTGAATCAAAATAACAACACCAAGAAATTATTTCACAAGTTTAATTGGTTAACGCCACATCCCCTATCTCTATATATACCTGCCAGTCTCCAAGGTTCCTTTCTCTTCACTACCCCACTTCTTCCTCTGTCCCCTCCTGGTATTTTGTTGCAAGGTATCCTGTAAGCCTATCTGTGTAAACCACAGGTCCCCTTTGAACTATTGATTCTTTTGCCTTCATCTTCAATCACAAGCTTGGGTTTCCATACAAAAGCCAGTCTTTAATTTCCAAAGGCCCCGAAGTAAGGAAGCTGCTCCAACAGTTTCCTTCCTTCCTTCCTTCCTTCCTTCCTTCCTTCCTCCCACCCTCCTTTCCTTCCTTCCTTCCTTCCTTCCTTCCTTTCTTCTTTCCTTCCTTCCTCTCCCTCCCCTTCTCTCTCTCCCTCTCCCTTTTCTCTTTCTCTCACCAAGTGCATAAACAAAACTAAATAAATGCATTAAGGAGAATAAAATGTAAAAATAAACACCATACACTAGATTTAACCAGATCTAGATTTCAACGGTCTTTTATACATTTAGAGTAGCCATTCTGAAGCTTCACATTGGATTTAACATTTATAGTATTGAATATATTTATATGCATATCCACTACCAAAAATGAAAAAACAAAAACAAGCAAACAAACAAAAAACACCATGACAGAATTGGGATCAGAACCTGAAAAACAATTTTTCTTCCTCTGTTGTTTAGCCTTTCTTTCTTTTTTTTTTTTATTAGTTCAAGTTAGGGAACAAGCTTGTTTCACATGTAAGTCCCTTCTCCCTCTCCCTCCCCTCACCCCCATCCCTCCTCCCCCACCCCCAACCTACCCCCACCCCATCCACCCACCACTCCCCAGGGTAGGGCCCTCATCGGGGGCTCTGCAAAGTCCACCAAATCTTCCTGTGCTGGGCCTGGGCCCTTCCCCACGTGTCCAGGGCCAGAGTGTAACCCTTCACCAGGATGGGCTCTCAAAGTCCCTTCTTACACCAGGGAAAAATGCTAATCCACTTCTAGAGGCTCCCTGGAGTGCAGAGGCCTCCTTATTGACATCCATGTTCAGGGGTCTGGATCAGTCTTGTACTGGCCTCCCAGACAGCATCTGGGGTCGATGTGCTCTCCCTTGTTCAGGTCAACTGTTCCTGTGGGTTTCTCCAACCTGGTACAGACCCCTTTGATCTTCATTTCACCCTCTCTTCAACTAAATTCCAGATTTCAGCTCAGTGTATTTCTGTGGATGTCTGTCTCTGCTTCCATCAGCCACTGGATGAGGGCTCTAGGCTGGCATAAAGAGTAGTCATCAATCTCATTTTAGGGGAAGGGCTTTTAGATTATCCTCTCCACCATTGCCTGGATTGTCAGACCGAGTCATCCTTGTAGGTCTCTGGAGATCTCCCTAGTTCCAGATCTCTTCTCAGACCTATAGTGGCTCCCTCTGATATGGTATCTCTCATCCTGCTCTCTCTCCTCTATTCTTCCCCCTACTCAATATCTCTGCTCCTCCATTTCCTCTCATCTACTCCTCTTCTCGTGCTCTTATTGTGGCAGCTCCCTCTCCCCTACTCTCATGCTCCCAATTAGCTGAGGAGATCATGCCACTTCCCATTCCTGGGGTCTATTTATCCCTTAGAGTCCTTCATGTTTCCTAGTTTCTTTGGTGAAGAGGATTATAGGCTGGTAAACCTTTGCTCTATGTCTAAAATTCATATATGAGTGAGTACATACCATGTTTGTCTTTTTGTGACTGGGTTACCTCACTCAGGATGGTTTCTTCTAGTTCCATCCATTTGCCTGCAAATTTCAAGATTCCATTGCTTTTTTCTGCTGAGTAGTACTCCATTGTATAAATGTACCACATTTTCTCAATCCATTCTTCAGTTGAGGGGCATCTAGGTTGCTTCCAGGTTCTGGCTATTACAAACAATGCTGCTATGAACATGGTTGAACATATGTCCTTGTTGTATGAACATGCATTATTTGGGTATATACCCAAGAGAGGAATGGCTGGATCTTGAGTTAGATTGATTCCCATTTTTCTGAGCAACCGCCATACTGATTTCCAGAGTAGTCTTACAAGTTCACACTCCCACCAGAAATGGAGGAGTGTTCCTTCTTCTCCACATCATCTCCAGCATAGATTGTCATTGGTATTTTTGATTTTAGCCATTCTGACAGGTGTGAGGTGGTATCTCAGAGTTGTTTTGAGTTGCATTTCTCTGAAGGCCAAGGATTTTGAGCACTTGTTTGGCCAATGAGACAGTAAGTAGACAGGACTAGGAGTCAAAGAGGATTCAGGGAAATGTAGTAGAGAAGTGCTGATCCAGGCAGGAAATGACATAGCAAGGAGACTCATATTTAAGCGAAGGAGAAACAGGAAGGGCCCCCTTTTTCCCCTCCGTTCCTTCTCCAGCAGCAAGATATGATTCCAGCAAGGAGGGACGCCAATAAGGTGTCCAATAAGATAAGTCTTATAAAATATATAGATTTATGATAATTAAGACTGAGCTAACAGATGAGAATCCTAGTCATTGGCCAAGCAGCTTTGAACCTAATACAAGTTTCTGTGTATTCATTTGGGCCTAACTCGGGCAGGTGGCTGGCTTAACGCTCACACGTGGCAGTGGGGCTCAGGCGGCATTTGGCAGAAATATTTATCGTAACACTTGTCCTTTATTTATTTATTTATTTTTGGAGATTCAAGGTCTAATCAGTTATTTTCTTTTTCTTTTATTCCTTTATTAGGAACAAGCTTGTTTCACATGTCTATCCCTTCTCCCTCTCCCTCCCCTCCCCACCAACTTTCCACCTGCCCCTAGCCATCCCCCCTCCACTCCCCAGGCAGGGTAAGGCCCCAAAAAGGGGCTCCCCAAAGTCTACCACATCATCCTGGGCCAGGCCTAGGCCCTTCCCCATGTGTCCAGGCCAAGAGAGCATCCCTTCACATAGGATGGGCTCTCAAAACCCCCCCTTTTTTTAAGACCTTACATATTTAATACAGTGCATTACCCCTGTACAAGTGGAAAAAAATTAAGTTCAACATTTCTAGACCAATATGGCTGTTAATTTTTGTACAATGCCAACTCAACACAGTAAACTGGGATACTTTTTTTCCAAAGTTGACAGTACATCTAAAGTTTCCAAAAAGTCAAATTATATATATATTTTTTTTTCCAATAATGGAAGTATGTTATGCATCAATAGCAGCAACAGCTTTTCCAGGTTCTGCAGTCATTTGCACAAAATTGTAGAGACATCCGGCACACTCCATTTAAAAAAAAAATAAAGTAAAAAACAAAATCCCAGAAAAAAAAACATAGTTCTGTTACTCTTGTGGTACCTGGCACCATTTTTTTTTTTAAATTAGCTTCTCATTCATCATCTGGAAGGAAACTATTGTGAGCAACATCATTAAAAACAGCTTTGATAAAGCACGGTCACTACTATGTATCATAAAGCAGGTCCACATATGAGTGAGATAGGTCTTGATAGACAGTTCAGAAGGACTGGAACTTACTATGTAGTCAGGGCTGTCCTTAGACTTAAAATCCTCCACCTTAAGTTTCCAAAGCTATTCAATTTTAATGATAAAGAGACCTTAAGCTAAAAGTAGATCAAATTCAACCTCTGGATCTTTGGCTTTAACACTTTCATCAGGGGAAAATTAGGCAGTTGAATTTTTAGAATACTTTAAATCCAGGAATTTAATTTCTGCTAACTGAACAAAATGACAGCCAAGTAATCAGTATGAAATGGGCAGATTAATATCGGTTTGCACAGGCCAAAGTCAATAATACTTTAGTCCATGTTTTCAAGTAGTTAAAATCAGATACTTGGGAAACTGAGGCTGGAGAAATCACTTGAACCCAGAATAACAAGATCAGTTTTCCAAAACAAAGGTGGTAAATTTTTTAGTCTCAATTTAGAAAAAAAAAATAGTGCATGCGTGCACACAAAGAGAGAGATAATATCCACCCAATTTAAGGGACCAAATGCAACCAAAAGAGTGCAACATTGAGATGTTGCCTAGGAGTCAATCTTGGCTTCTTGGTTGTTCTTCACCACATCTCTGATTTCTTCGCTGTGGCTAGCACAGCTATGGATAAGCCTAGGCTTCATATTTCTGCACTTTAGTTATAAACAAACTGCCTGCCGATCTCCCCCTGACCCCTTAAGTGTCTGCACAAATTAGTGTTAATTATTAACATTATAGCCTAGACTCATCTGAGAGGGGAGTCTCAGTTAAGGAATTGTCTACATAACACTAGTTTGTGGATATGTCTGTAGAAGACTGCCTTGATTACTAATTGATGCAAGAGGGCCCAGCCCACTGTGCATGGTACCATCCTTCAGCAGGATGTCTTAGGCTGAATAAGAAAGCATGAGCCTGAAAGTGAGCCAGACAACAAGCAAGGAAATTCAGACTCTCTGGGATGAATATATCAAATCAGGGTCAGATATACTGGATACTCACTGAATGAAAACGTTTGAGAAGGATTCAGGAATAACAGTAATCCAAGGAGGGCCTGATGAGGGTCTGACATTGCTTAAAGATGAGAAGATTGTCAAGAAGAGATTCAAGGTTTAGCATAGTTCTGGGGAGGCGCTGGAGACTGAATCCCTAGACCCCAAAAGGCTCATCATAAGAAATCTCTGACTTGCAGAGATGGGCATCCGTTGCCCTTCACACCATGCTCAGTCACTGGGTAAGAGTAGCCTGGGAGAAGCATGAGCTTGTTGCTCTCTCTTGGGGATAGCCAAAGTTAGGCGCAGACATTATGAGCTGGACATACTCCTGTCATGTAGCAATTACATCTGATGTTCTAAAGGAGGCCCCTTAAGATTCCAGAAGTTCTTGGTTCTGGATCGATGGCTTAGTGGTTAAGAGTATTTTTTGCTCTTACAGAGGACCTAGGTTCACACTAACCACATAGTGACTCACAATCATCTCTAACTCTAGTTCCAGGATATCTGACACCCTTTTCTGGTCTCTGTGAATGGCATGTGGCCTATGTACATGTAGGCAAAACACTCATACACAAAAATAAATAAGTAAATCAATATAAAAATAAAACTTTAAGAACAAAATTTAAAAATACCCAGGAAGTACCTCAAAGTGACCAGCTGCACAAGGACCTCCTTTTTTAAGGTTCTATTAGCAGCAAGGACTGATAAGGGGATGCTTAGAGCAGCCGAGCTGCCTGGGAGAGATTCCTAAACCTGCTGGGCTGCCTTTACATCATGCAGCTTTCATGAGTTGTCACCCTTACTAGGGTGGGCTTTTGGGTGATGGAGTTACCTTTACATCATCCCTGCTCCTGTAAGTAACCCCTCACCTATATTCCTGTATGTAACTCCAGTAAAACTCATTGGTTTGTCAAGATGGACTTCAGTGGTATTGTTGATTTGGTCTGTCATCAGTTTCCTGCACAGGGTGAATACATTTGTGTGCATCATCCGAGGAGTAGTGTCACACAGCAGTTTCCCACAGTAGATCTGAGAAGCGTATCTTCACTGCCACACAAATATGAATGATTTTAGAGTTTGAATAAGTTTTCTGTTCTGAATATACATCATTATGTTGCAACTGAACAGTTATTCAACATGTTTATGTGCCTCCTAAATTCATATTATGTATACCAATGTGATGGTATCCAGATACTATACACTGGATTAAAGACCCCAAATGTTCCATCCCTATTATTGGGATTGGGAGTTTCTCTGAACTTTTAGGCAGTAGAACAAAAAGTGTGAGGTCCTTGGTAATGATGCTGCATTCACAAAGGAGTTAATGGGACCCCAGCCAGCAGTCTTCCTCTCTCCCTCCTTCTTGCTCTCTCTCTTTTTCTCTCCCCCATCCCCTAGTTCATGACATGAATATTTTGTTCTACCATACTTTCTTAGTTGTGACTGTCTGGCACCTCAACAGAGGCAGAGAGAAATGGGTCTGCCTAATCTGGGGTTAGAACCTTCAAACCTTCAAACTTTTAGAAGTTAACTATGTCAGATATTTTTATTCTAGTGATATGAAGATGACTAATATAAGAGTAACTAGGTAATCTGTAGCCCTAATATAAACCGATGACACATTGGTGGAACAAGAAATCAGAGAAACATCACCCTTTAAAATTGCCACAAATAACATAAAATACCCTGGGGTAATACTAACCAAAAATGTGAAAGACCTATACCATAAGAATTTTGAGTCTCTAAAGAAAGAAATTAAAGAAGATACCTGAAAATGGAAAGATCTCTTATGCTCTTGGGTAGCTAGGATCAACATAGAAAAAATGGCAATCTTGCCAAAAGCAATCTACAGATTCAATGCAATCTCCATCAAAATCACAACAAAATTCTTCACAACATTGAAAGAACAATTCTCAACTTTATGTGGAGAAACAAAAGACCCAGGATAGCCAAAACAACCTTGTACAATAAAGGAACTTCTGGAGGCATCACCATCTCTGACTTCAAGCTCTATTACAGAACTATAGTCCTGAAAACAGCTTGGTATTGGCACAAAAATAGACAGGTAGACCAATGGAATAGAGTTGAAAACCCTGATATTAACCCACACACCTATGAACACCTGATTTTTGACAAACAATCCAAATTTATGTGCTGGAACAAAGAGAACATCTTCAACAAATGGTGCTGGAATAACTGCATGCAGACATGTAGAAGACTACAGATAGACCCAAGGCTTTTGCCCTGAAAAAAACTTAAGTCAAAATGGATCAAAGACCTCAACATAAACCCAGCTACACTAACCTGAAGGAACCGGCTTCCCTTTTGGCAGCCATAATAGCCGAACATGTGCTTGCCATATACCTGCCTTGGTCACTTAGAGGTCAGATGCCTGTCTTGTGACAAGGAACCAATCAGAAGTTAGCTGGTGGCGCTATGCTTTACGACCCTGGGTGTGCTTTACGGACAAGCGCACGACAATGACGTAGAGAGCATAGCAACCACCCTGGGAGGGCCTATGAGCCATAACAACCAGTTGACCAATCAACACAGGGCAAGCCCTCCAAGCCTGGAGGCACACCAATCGTGAGCCTGTGCGTACCCCTAGACACTCCCCTTACGCTGCCCTATAAGATCTTTTGGGAGACCCAAGGAGCCGTCTTTTTCTAGCCGTCTGCCATGGCGGGTGGGTGAAAGACCCGAGCTAACATGGGGTTAGTTCGTTAAATTACAATAAAGCCTCGTGCAGTTTGCAGCAAGCTCTCGAATCCGCCTGGTGATTGGGGTGACCGCGAACCTGGCCTGAGACCCCGGATACTTGAGTTTTCGGGGGTCTAACATTTTGGGGGCTCGTCTGCGATTTGCGACCACCCTTCACCTGAGTGGATTCGATCTTGGAGGTAAGATGATTCGAGCTCGAACCTTATATATGTTCAATGTTCAATGTTTGCTTGTTTTGTCTCTTGCTGTTTTGTTTGGTGCCATGATTTGTATTTGATCTGCGCAGAATTTGTATTTGTAATTCGGACTTCTGGGGATGACCCTAAAGTCCTGCCCTGGACAAAAGTCCGAGGGTTGCTTGATTTGATCTGCGCAGAATTTGTAATTTGTATTTGATCTGCGCAGAATTTGTAATTGAACCATAGGGTAAGCAGACTTGCGAGAACCTTGGTTCCACCCTGGATGAAAGTCCAAGGTTTGGTTGTAATTTTGGTTTGGGGCACCATTTCTTTGCCGCGGTTTGTCCTGTCTAATGTTTGTGCTGTCTAATGTGCTGTCATTTGTGTTATGTGTTTCTTAAGCATCTCTTTCTGTCCCACATTGCCCATGCACGTGGCATGCATGGGTCAGGGGTCTTTTCTTGTTGCCCTAAGCACATGGCACGGGAAAGGAGTTCTGCCATGTGTCACGGGTTAGAATATGTTATGTTGGAGTCCCCCGATGCTGCTTTTCTGAACTCGAACCACTGCTGCAGCCCTTACAGCTGAGCCTGGCCCATGTAGGTGAGTCTTTCCCTATCCCCACTTGCCGGTCCCGTGGGTCCCTGCCATTTGCCTAGCTGCCCGGCATTCTTTGTGCTCTACACACATGGTATGCAGGGGGGCCGCAGGAGTCTTTCCCACCCCTGGATTGGCCAAGGGTCTGGGTTTACCAGCAGCACAAATGAGAAAAAAATGTAGGAGGCTTAAATAATAAAGAGGGAAAGGAAAAAAAGAAAATTTGTCTAAGAATGTCTAAGAAAGTCAGAGAAATAAACTAAAAGATTATAGAGGGTTAAAGCGAGGTATAGGTCAGAGAAAAGTTGTTAAAAAGCTTGTTACAGAAAGTTATAGAGGGTTAAAGTAAGTTATAAAAGGTCAGAGGAAAGTTGTCAAAGGTCAGAGAAAAGGTTGTTACAAGCCGAAAAAAAAAATGTAAACTGTGCTATGGTTTCTCATGTCTACAAATAAATTTTAAAAATGGTAATATAAGTTAAAATTTTAACCATATTAAGCTGATTTTGTTTTTAAAAAGTCCTGTTTATTTCTCAAGTAAATTATGTATACTTGTTTTAAAAATGTTCTATTTCCTGGTATAAACTTAAGCATGTTAAGCAAAGCAAGTTACGGCCATTTTGCAACTGGTCACATGACTTGACTAGTCGCCATTTTGCTAAAGTTAAAAAAGAATACTTAAACCGCCATCTTGACTAAAGATGACCGCATGGAAATTAGAGGTACCATCTTAAAAACAAGTTTTTCAATTAAGATTTAAAATGTTAATGCTTCTATATATTACAGAAAGACCTTAAGGGAATTTAAATTTCTTTTTAAAACCAGTTTTCAAATGTTTGTTTTTATTAATGTTTGTACTTAAAGAGCTTCAATTTAGAATTATTTCTAAGCAAAGCCTGACAATGTAAAGTTCTTGTTTTATAAAAGATGCTAATCTGTTACAGTTTGTGTTTTCAGAAGTTAAGTTTAGGATGTTGATAGCACACACCTTTAAGCTCAGGGTGTAGATGGCACACGCCTTTAATCCCACCATTCGGGAGGAAGAGGCAGATGGATCTTTATGAGTTCAAGGCCTGCCTGGTCCGGCAGATAGAATTCTAGAACAGGCTCCAAAGTCACAGAAAAACCCTGCCTCAGAAAGAAGTTAAGCTACTGTTTAAGAAATATAAGATAGCTCTATATAGTTTTAAGTTCAGCTGTATTACAGAAGTAAGACTTTACCTAGCCACCTGTGTGCTTCTTGTATGCTTAAGGCAAGTAATTAAAACAGACCTCTAATGCTTCAGAGATCTTCAGAATATGGCATTTAAATTGTTATCTTTAAAGTTTATAATGTCAGACAGACCGCCAGATCCGGACAGTGACCCAAAGTCTCCAAAGAAGATTACGAGGCACCTCAGTTCCTGCACCTGGACCAGTGAGAGAGATGCTCAGATGTGATACCTGCCGCCTGCCAGAACCTGGCCGAGACTGTGGACAAAGCTGCTGGACACTGGAAAATTGATTGTACCCCTTTGCCTAGACAAAACAAGGTCAGTCTTTTCCATGTCCCTCTTCCACAGAGAGGAAAAAAACTCTCACAGTATAGGCCTGGCGAAGATTACTGGTCTTTAAGACACCTGCCTCCAGCGGTAATGGAGAAACTTGGGTATGGACTTGCTTCTGACTGGCTTCTGTCACTTCTTAGTAGATTTGGATAAAATATACCCTTCTCAGATCTCTGAAATATTACTGGTTGTCAGCTTGACAGCATCAGGCAGTCAGATCCACTATAGACTAGTCAGTATGTTAGCTGATAAAATAGTAACTATCTACTGTTCAGGCACAAGCTCAAAGTTTTTAAGTTTATTTTGGTTGTCATCTAAGTACAAACTTAAAGGGCTTTTCATCAGGCCAAAGGCACCTCTGTCCAATCCATACCTGGCTCTCTGGACAGAAGAAAAATGTACATGCTTATAGCCCAAATCTGTAGTTTTTGCTAAATATGTTCCTGCTGTTTAAACAGATATCCAGATATCTGCTTTTTCTACACTGTGGGCTTCAGTAAATAAGTTTTAACCTCTGTTCCTAGTTTAAACATGTCTTAAACAGGTTTCTGCTTCTGGCAGACATCTGAGTATCAGTACTCACTACAGGCTGTTCTAAGTAGACTGCGAGCCCTGGACTTGCTGTGGATGTGAACCAGTTCAGCTGATATGGACACCCCCTGTCTCTGCAACAGTGTCTGCTAACCAGAAGCCCCTAATAAATTCCCCATTGCCTAAATTCCTTTTTGCTTTTGACTAGCATTTCAACCTTCTGGGGTCCCTAACTTCGTCCCAAAGTCAGCAGGAAGCAGTTTGGAAAAGAATTTCGCCGTCCATTTTCCCTGGTTAAAATGCTAAGTCAAAAGGAACTCCCTTGCATGGGGATGACAGTATCTATCACTCCCTGATGGGGATGCTAGAGAGACAGCAATTCCATGATTGGAATTTACAAAAAAGAAAATGGGGGAATGAAGGAACCGGCTTCCCTTTTGGCAGCCATAACAGCCGAACATGTGCTTGCCATATACCTGCCTTGGTCACTTAGAGGTCAGATGCCTGTCTTGTGACAAGGAACCAATCAGAAGTTAGCTGGTGGCGCTATGCTTTACGACCCTGGGTGTGCTTTACGGACAAGCGCACGACAATGACGTAGAGAGCATAGCAACCACCCTGGGAGGGCCTATGAGCCATAACAACCAGTTGACCAATCAACACAGGGCAAGCCCTCCAAGCCTGGAGGCACACCAATCGTGAGCCTGTGCGTACCCCTAGACACTCCCCTTACGCTGCCCTATAAGATCTTTTGGGAGACCCAAGGAGCCGTCTTTTTCTAGCCGTCTGCCATGGCGGGTGGGTGAAAGACCCGAGCTAACATGGGGTTAGTTCGTTAAATTACAATAAAGCCTCGTGCAGTTTGCAGCAAGCTCTCGAATCCGCCTGGTGATTGGGGTGACCGCGAACCTGGCCTGAGACCCCGGATACTTGAGTTTTCGGGGGTCTAACAAACCCTATTAGAAGACAAAGTGGGAAATACCCTTGAATTAATTAATGCAGGAGACTCCTTCCTGAACATTACACCAGTAGCACTGAGATCAACAATTGATAAATGGGACCTCCTGAAACTGAGAAGCTTCTATAAGGCAAAGGAGACAGTCAGCAAGACAAAATGGCAGCCCACAGACTGGGAAAAGTTATTCACCAAGCCCACATCTGACAGAGGACTGATCTCCAAAATATACAAAGAACTCAAGAAGCTAGCCTCCAAAACACCAAATAATCCAATTAAAAAGTAGGGTACAGAACTAAATAGACAATTCTCAATAGAGGAATCTAAAATGGCTGAAAGACACATAAGAAAGTGTTCAACATCCTTAACTATCAGGGAAATGAAAACCACAACTCTGAGATACCATCTTACTCCTGTCAGAATGGCTAAAATCAAAAACACCAATGACAGTTTATGCTGGAGAGGATGTGGAGAAAGGGGAACACTTCTCTACTGCTGCTGGGAGTGCCAACTTGTACAGCCACTTTGGAAATCAGTATAGTGACTCCTCAAGAAAATGGGAATCAGTCTACCACAAGATCCAGCAATTCTACTCTTAGGCATATACCTCAAACAAGCACATTCATACAAAAAGGACAATCTGTTCAATGATGTTCATAGCAGCACTATTTGCAATAGCCAGAAGCTTGAAGCAGCCTAGATGCCCCTCAACTGAAGAATGGATAGAGAAAATGTGGTGCATTTACACAATGGAGTACTACTCAGCAGAAAAAAAACAATGGAATCTTGAAATTTGCAGGAAAATGGATGGAACTCGAAGAAACCATTCTGAGTGATGTAACCCAATCACAAAAAGACAAATATGATATGTACTCACTCATATGTGGATTTTAGACATAGAGTAAATGATTACCAGCCTACAATCCACACTGCCAGAGAGGCTAATAAACAAGGAGGACCCTGAAAGAAACATGCATGGTCCCCTGGAGATGGGGAAAGGGTCAAGATCTCCTGAGCAAATTGAGAGCATGGCAAGAGGGGGCAGGGAGAGAATGAGAAGGCAAGAAGAGGAAGGATGCAGAGGTCATGAGGGAGCAGAAAGGTTGAGTCAGGGGAAGAATTGAAGAAAGGATATTTGATAGGTAGGGTTTTAGTTGGAGGGGGTTAGAGGTGGATGGAAGGGAGAAGGGAACTGGGATTGTCATGTAAAACAATCTTGTTTTTAATTCAAATAAAAAACAATTTAAAAAAATAAATGAAAGAACTTAAATAAGCAGCCAAAAAAAAAAAAAAAAGAACAAACATCACATATGATGGGTACACATTAACTAATTTGACTCCACCTTCCCACTTCCCCTACAGCCTTTTAGGTCACAGGTTCTTTCCTCAAAATGCAAGACCTCCTCTCCTTCAGAGAGTCAGAGACACTCAGATTATAGACTCCTATCACCATTTACTTATCAACCCACCAACCATATGGTATCATAGAACCTAACCCTTTTGTGAAACCTGTAAGAAGGGGCCTCACTCTACCACATGGACCTGAACACTCCTCAGAGCTAATGCCATGCTGTTGTTGGTCCAAGGAATTAATAACTCTTCTAATAATCTCTCCACAAGGACAGTCTTGTGAAGAGACATCATTACCAAAGCATCTTATAGAAGAAAGCATTTAATTCGGGGCTTGCTTACAGTTTCTTAGGGTTAGTCCATGATCATCATGACCTAAGCATGGTGGCAGCCAGGAAGGTATGGCATTGGAGAAGTAGCTGAGAGTTTTATATGCTGATCTTTTGAAGCAGGCAGACAAAAAGAGGGAGACAGGCCTGGTATGGGTTTTTGAAGCCTCAAAGTCCACTCCCATGATGCATTTCCTCCAACAAGGCCAGCACTTCTCCTGAGCCTTCCTAAACAGTCTACTAATTGGGAAATAGACATCAAGTATATGTGCCTATGGGGGCCATTCTTATTCAAGTGTTCTTAGGATACATTAAAACTGTGACATAATATTCACCACTGAATATAAACATACTATTAAGCTATGAAAGCACATGAAAGGAGTTTAATGAAGAAGTTATACACAGTATTATTTCAACAATATGACATTCTATATAGGACAAGACTATGGACATAGTAAAAAGATCAGTGGTAGCCAGAGAGTGTAGGAAAACAAAAATGAACAAGTAAAACACAAAAGAGTTTTAGGGTGATTGATTCATTATTAGACATTTGTGAAATACCAAGAATGTACTCTAACACAAACTATAGACTCTAGGTGACAATGATGTGCAATGATAATTCATCAGTTTTTATAAATATGCCATTCTGGTGTGGAGTGTTGATAACAAGGGAGGCTGTGGGCTAGAGAGATGGCTCAGTGGTTAAGAGCACTGACTGTTCTTCCAGAGGTCCTGAGTTCAATTCCTAGCAACCACATTATGGCTCACAACCAACTTGAATGAGATCTGGTGCCCTCTTTTGGCATGCAGGCAGAAGACTGTATACATAATAAATAAATCTAAAAACAAAACAAAACAAAACAAAACAAGGGAGGCTGTACACATGTGAGACTAAAACTTCTCTAAAAACACAGAATCTATTGTAATAACTAATTTTTATCAGGTTGACTGAACTAAAGGATGATCAGAGAGCTAGTAAAATGTATTTAGGTATAGTTATGAATGTTTCTGAATGTGATCATTATAATTTTGTTGCATGTCTTTTTCTGGAGAGATGTGAACATATATCTATTTATTCCTTTCAATTCAGTGGAAAATATCTTTGTAAGGCATGTTCTTAAGATTTTTAGAATTTTATTGCTGTTTTAAATGTCTCAATTTTCATGCCCACTTTTAGAATTTGGTTCTTCTAAATTTTGTTGTTGTTGTTTGGATAAAGGTTTGTCAATCTCTTATGTTTTAAGATTTGATTTTTTTTGTTTTATTTTCTTTTCTGTTTCATTTCATTAATTGTCCTGACCCAGCATGTCTCAGCTTAACACATGACAGCCATGAGGTTTGGCCTGAGTGGGGGTGTGTGGACCTGGAAACTCCTAGCAACCCAGGGGCGATAAAGACCAAACACAGGCATCTTGTCATCTTTAGAGAGCTCTCAGTTCCATGTTGTAAAACTAGAGTCTTTTCTTTATTTACCATCTTTTTGGCTGTTTCTTAACCATCCTGCCATGGCCATGAGGAGATCACTTCTTTCCTTCTCTTCTCCTCTCTGCTCTATCCCTAACTCCTGTCCTCACTTGTTACTTACACACCTAGGCCCTCTGCCCAAGTGTAGGCCTATTCAGATGCTTAGGCCCATAGAGATGCAAACTAGGAGACATTCCCCACTGAGGTCATGTCATTCAATAGTAAATCAGTTAGCATCCGATATTCAATGCAAACTGGAGCTCCTTGTTCCTGGAACCCCTGGAAATCACTCCCGACAATTAATTTGTGTACTTATCTTTTTCCCCCCCAAACAGGGTTTTTCTGTGTAGCCCTGGCTGTTTGTCCTGGAACTTATCCTGTAGATCCTGTTAGCCTTGAGCTCAGAGATCCACCTGCCTCTGCCTCCTGTAAACTGGGTAATCTGTTAATAAGGTGTGTGCCACCATCTACCTGGCATGTCCTGATCTTAATATTTATCTCTGTCTACTCCTTTTAGGTTTGGCTTGTTTTTGTGTCTCTAAGGCTGTGAGATGCATGGTTAAGTTATTTATTGGAGAGTCACTTTTTTATGTAAGTATTTATAAGTGTGACCTTCTCTCTTAGTGCTGTTTTCATTATTTCCCACAGGTTTCTATTTTCTTTCAACTCTAAGAATTTTAAGTTTTCCTTCTTGATTTCTTCTGTGACATTTTCATCATTTATGATGTCTAGCTTTATTCCACTGTGGTGAGATACAAAGCAAGAAGTTTTTTCAATTTTCTTATATTTTTTGAGACTTACTTTGAGTTTTAATATATGATCTATTTTGAGAAAATTCCGTGGGCTTCTGAGAAGGATATGTGTTTTGTAGTATTTTGATAGAATTCGCTGTAGGTATCTATTAAGTCCATTTGATCTATAATGTCATTTAACTCAGATGTTTCTGTTTGTTTTGTCCAGATGATCTGTCTAAGGGTAAGGGTGGAGTAGGTATTGAAGTCACCCACTATCAGTGTAAACAAACTTAATCTGTGTTTTAGTTTTTTTTTTTTTCTGTTGCTGTGGAAAAAAAAAAAACACTCTAAACTAAAACATCTTAAGAGCGACAAAGTTTATTTTAGTTTGTGGTTCAAGATACAAGTCCATCATGCAAGGAATTCAGAGTGGCAGGAGCTTGAAGCAGCTGATCACATGACAGCTACAATCAGAAGAGAGAAATGAATGCTTACAACATGTTCTTCAATTCCCCCTCCCCATTTATATGACCAGGGATCCCAACAAGGAAATACCATACAGTAGGTGACTCTTCCCACCCCTATTAAAGCAACCAAAATAATGCCTCCCAGGCACGCACACATCTCCCTGATGATCCTGGGTTCAGTCAAGTTGACAATTAATACCAATCATCACAGTCTCTGACTTTATAGCTGGCAGTATTTGTTTTAATGAGATTGAGTGCACCTGTATTTGATACATGTATGTTTATAATTGTAACGTCCCCTTGATGGACCAAAGACAAAAGGTCAGCATAAAGTGACCTTTTGTCTCTCTTTGGAGTAGTTTTTTTTGAAGTCCATTTCAACAGCAAGTCCTGATTGCTTTCTGATTCCATTGGCATGTAATACTTTGCTCTGTCCTCTCCCCTTAAGGTAGTATCTAACTTTGATGGTGGGGTGGGTGTACTTCTTGCAGTCAGAAAAGAGATGCCTCCCGAGTGCTGGGATTAAAGGTGTGCGCCACCAACGCCTGGTTGTTTTATTTTTAAAATAACATTTTATTAAATCTGAAAATTTTATACAGTGATTTTTGATCACATTCACCCCAATTTCTTCCAGATTACCTTAGCCTTCTTACCCACCCAATTTCTTGTTCTCTGTCTCTCACTCACTCTTCCACTCTCTCTCTTTAAATCCATTGAGTGCAGTTTACATTGGTTAACTTTCTTAGGTGTGGGGCCTACCCTTCAGTGTGGTCAATATATCAGAATTTATACCATTAAAGAAAACTGACTCTGCCTTTGCCAGCAGCTGCCAAATATCAATTATCTCCTCAGCTAAGAATGGTACTACATGGCCACTTTATTGAACTTCTTGCTGGACTTTGTTTGACTTGAACTTTCTTATATCCTGTGTATACTGTCACAATCACTGTGAGCCTCTTTGTGTCCATAAAACTCCATTTCCTTGAAGTCATCCACCAGTTTTGGCTCTTACAATCTTTCCACTCTCTCTTCTTTGACTGTCCCTGAACTCCACTCTACATAAAGTCCCTCCCTACTACTTCCAGAGTGTCTCTCTATCATCTTACAGACACCCCATGACTCTCTATGATCATTTTCCATGAACTAGTTGCTAACTTGGCATCCTGACCCAAGGTTGATTTTATTTAATTAACATCAATGCAAACTTGGGGCTCACAGTGTGACTGAATATCCCACAACAGGATTGAGTTTACACTGATCTATGAATATAGCAGTAAGTCATTAGAAGTTTGAATGCTACGCCCATTTAGCAAAATAATAGTAGGTTTTCTCTTAAGGCCTTAGGATATTGACCTTATTAACAGTGTAATATGTTTGCCCCATCTCAAGGGCTGAGCCTTAGATCCAGTCACAAAGTGGATGATCAGTCTCATAACATTCATGCTACTGTTTCCTAATGGGCACATCTTGCCAGACAGGTCATTATTATATATGCAAAGTTCATAGATCCTGATGATTACTTTTCTCCTCCCATATTGTGTAAAGTATCCTCTAGCACTTTGAATGTTATTCAATAGGGATGAAACTTCCACATCAGTGGCTCCTGGATTTCTTCATGTTTATGACTCAAGTATGTGGTGTCTTCAGTAGGTTATTCCTGTCAGGTGATGTAGGGTAACCAATAGCAGTGGAAATAGCCTGTAATGTTTGTGGGGGCCTATGGACTCCATTGGCCAGCAATACTAAAAAACATTCCTATTCCTGGTACTGAGAATTTTTGATAATGTATGGCGTCTGGTTGGTATTTTGTTTGCCTCCCATTACAGTTTAGTTCCATTTAAACTCTTTTCATATATGTATATATTTTAAGATGCTTCTATTTGGGTAGGTTTCCTCAAAAAGGCTTTTAGTGTTAGTTTCCCCTCATTCCCACCTCTATCCTGTCTTCTTTCTCCCACCCCTTTAATGCTTCCTATTCCTATTTCTTCCCCTTATAACATTATATTCTATCTTCCCTTTCTTGAAAGTTTCCTTTATTAGTTTCTTAACTTGTGTGGGTTTTTTAAACAAAACACCCACATCTAAAGCTTTAAAAGTTAATATCCACATGTGAGAGAAAACATGATCTTTGTCTCTTTGAGTCTTCATTACCTCACTCAGTAATAATAAATAATAATAGTATAAATAATAATAATAATAATAATAAATAAAACTGACTATTTCCAGTTTTATTTATTTATTGGCACATTTTATGATTTTCTTCCCCACTCCTTTTTGAGACAAGGATTCTCTGTATAACAGTCCTGGCTGTCCTGGAATTCTCTTTGTAGTCCTGGCTGGCTTTGGACTCTCAGAGATCTGCCTGCCTCTGCCTCCCCCTTTCATCAGGGACTAAAGGCATGCACTACCACCACCCATCTTAATTGCATTTTCTTTTCTTAACACCTAAATAATATTCTAGTATACAAACATATCACATCCATCAGCTGGTAAACATCTAGGCTCATTCTATTTCCTGGAAATTGGGAATAGAGGGACAGTGAATTTTGCTGGGTATAGTAACCCAGGTTGGCACCAATGATCTGTCTGACACTGAAATATGACATTCCAAATCCTTCTCAGTTTAAAAGTTTCTGCTGAGAAATCAGCTGTTACTCTAATGGGTCTGCCTGTACATGTAACTTCATTTTTATCTTCTGCAGCTTTTGATACATTAGCTGCTCTGTTTTGATTCTAATGTGGCATGTGGAGTTTCTTTTCTGATCTTAATTGGCTTGATAGTCCACATGCCTCTTGCACCTGGGTGAACATCTCCATCCTTAGGTTTGCAGATTCCTCTGCTATATTGACAATATTTTCTATGATTTTAGCATGTTATTGTTTTCTTAGCATCCCATAGATCTTCCTACTCTATTTGTATGGTTTCAATAATGTATCTTTGTTCTTGACAGAATTTTCCAATTCTTTTACCTTGTCTTCAGTCCCTATATTGTCTCCCCCCTGCCCCCACTGTGACTATTCTATGGGTGAGGTACTCTCCTGAGCTTGCTATTTGACTTATTGAAGATTTCATTTATAGCATTTCAGTTTTCTCTTCAGTATTTCTATGTTTTTTTATTTTTTATTTTTCGTTTTTCGAGACAGGTTTTCTCTGTGGCTTTGGAGGCTGTCCTGGAACTAGCTCTGGTAGACCAGGCTGGTCTTGAACTCTACCCGCCTCTGCCTCTTGAGTGCTGGGATTAAAGGTGTGTTCCACCAATGCCCGGCTCCAGTATTTCTATGTTTTAAAATTATTTTATTTTAAATCATGTATATAATCTATGTGTCTTTGTGTAGGTATGTGCATATGAGTGCAGGTGCCCATGGAGGTGTCTAAAGTTGGTACTGGGAGCAGAACTTAGGTTCCCTGTAAGAACAGTACATCTCTTAATTGCTGGACCATCTCTCTAGCCCCTAGCATTTCTATCTCTCGACTCAATTCAGTTTTTATATCTTGACATCATTCAGTTCTTTGTGTTTTCTTAGGATTCATTCATGAGTTTATTCATATCCTCTCTGATGTTTTTGAATATGTTTGTAAATATTCTTTTGAATTATTTTGTCTGTCATTTCATTGAAGTCATTCTCCCTGGGGTCAATACTGTGAGACTAGTATATTTTTGGAGGAGACAAGTTGCCTTTGTGTTCATGTTACTTTTGTGTTTGCACTGGGACTTGCACATCTGGAAAAATTTTATTTAAGTCACTTTTCTTATTTCAGTGGGAGAGTTTTAAATGTTCAGGAGAAATTAGTTTGCAGTGGCATTGAAGAGTCATTTCCTCTGTAAGATTAGTGTTCAGAGTACGAGGCTCTAACTCCATTCCATCCAAGAGAGTAGAATTCTATTTGCATTCTATTGCCTAATTACTATCTGGGGTAGACCCATCATGAAAACAGAGTTATAGTTAACTACAAAATCATCAACCATCATCCTACATGGACCAATTGTTTTGGGGTTGACAGTACTGTTTGTATTAATATATCAGATTTGATGGGTATTCATTGAAAGCAAAGTGACGGGGAAAAAAAATCCCACAGTAAGAAAGACTAATGATTGGTATTAAGTTGATAGAAAGCATGGAGAAAATCATAAAATTTAGGGGAATTGCTGTAAAAGCAAGAAAAAGAGATGACAAAAGGGAGTTTGAGCAGAAGGTAATCTGAAAGAGAGAGGCAGAAATATGTTGTAGATAATGCAGAACAATTCTATTTCTCTGGAGTCCATGGAGACTCCCAAACCAGGACAGTCTGTTTTTTGAGAGATGAAAAAGAAAAAGGTAAGCTAGGAAGAGAAAAAAGATATAAGGCAGGACAAGGATGTCATTTAAAACTGACATTGGGTATTAAATTAAAAAGAAATAGTTGTAATGGGGAGAGGGAGTTAGGTGGAGACACAGGACATAAAAATGATCTGGCCTGCTCCAAGTGTGGCTCTCGTGTCTGAGGATGACGCCTCGGGAGTGATGGGTAACGGGTTTTCCTTAACCATTTGTTGTTGAATCAATAAAGTCCACTGAACCTTGAAAAAAAATTATCTGGCCTGGTGGCTTCTAGAGACCCATCTTGCCATGGTAGCTCCTCTATGTGCTGAATTCATCACCTAGCTCCACAGTGCCAAACTCTTTCAGCCTGAAGCCTCAGCATTAAACTACAAGAGCACTACTCCCTCTGCAGGGAACTCTTTGATGGCAGTCTCAGTTCTGGTTCTCTCAAATGAATTTTCAATTTTACAAGATGGGGCTTCCATGAATGGATAAATCTGAAGTTTAAAAAGAAACACATTTGAGCCGGATGGTGGTGGCACATGCCTGTAATCTCAGTACTCAGGAAGCAGAGGCAGGTGGATCTTTGTTGGAGGCCAGCCTGGCCTATAGAGCAAGTTCCAGGACAGCCAGAGCTGTTACACAGAGAAACTCTGTCTAGAAAAAAAATACACATTTGTTTCTCATATCATGGTTGAAGATACGTAGCTGCTCACCTAGCTGAACATGGATGTTTTGTACAAACTGGAGGGCCATGGCTATCTCTGAGAACAGATGGCCCCCTAGTTTCCCTATCATAGAAATCTAGAAAAGCAGATGCTCCCATGGGCAAGTGGGTGAATAATTTATGAACTCATTCACAACCAGCAATTTTTTCCTCCAGATTCTTAAACTAACTTGATGTAGATCAAACAGAAGTGATGCAATCTCTGTAACCCCAGGCCTGGTCTTAACTATTAAAACCAAGCATGTTGCTAAATAAAACTATACCCATTTTACAAACAAGAAAATAACAGCCAGGTGTCTTGAAAGCTTACCATTTTACATCCATTTAGCCACAGCATTGCTCTCATTTAAGTGATATCCAAAGGCTATAGAATAATCACAACTTAAAAATAGAAAGAATCACCAGGCAGGATGACATACACCTTTAATCTCAGTACTCAGGAGGCAAGGCAGAATTTGAGGCCATCCTGATCTACACAGTGAGTTGTAAATCAGCCAAGGATATAGAGTGAGACCCTGTCTCAAAAGAAAAAAAAAAAGTGTATAAATAATCAAGAATAAACAAAGGAGAGAATAGGCAGGCAGGCAGGCAGACAGAATGATCACTAGATGGCACTGTGAGGAGTTTTGAACTCAAGGACA
Organism: Cricetulus griseus; assembly: GCF_003668045.3. Taxonomy (NCBI): domain Eukaryota; kingdom Metazoa; phylum Chordata; class Mammalia; order Rodentia; family Cricetidae; genus Cricetulus; species Cricetulus griseus. Next base: position 75,716,322 of record NC_048601.1, on the reverse strand, counting down.
GTTGCCACCAGCTACCTGGCTTGGGGAAGTCTATACTCTGTGTTTTATCCCTTCATCTGTATAATACTGGACTAAAACGACACTCCACCCGTCTCTAATGTTCTACGTGGAAAAATCTGCAAGAGTGGTAAATAATGTCCAGTATCGTTTTTCTCAAGGGAATGGAAATAGTGGAGAAAACCCTGGTGACTCACACAAGGAAATCCACCTAGACTGCTGGAGGCTCAAACAAGCTGAGACCTGATGAGAGCCCCACCAGCTTTTCACATTGCTCTCAAGCCAGCCTGTGCTCAAAGGATTCCTCGCCTTCCCCCAAGGCTTTTTGACTAGGGCCCAATGGTCACTCTGAGAAGTGGAAGGCGGCAAGAGAATGGGACCCCAAAGTCTCTCTCACTCGGGGAGTAACTAGGCACTTCTGCCTCCATGCCACTGCTGGGAAGCTGCCTGAAATCGCTCCCTTCCTTTAAATGGTTTCATATGAACAGGAGAGTAAGTTCTAAACTTGAAGACACTCGGTTCTCCTCTAGCAGCAACCTAACCCACCAATGACAAACCCCACAGCCCCAGGCTGAGAAGACAGACAGCTGAGAGCTGGTGCCCCTTAACCACCAGCGTGGCATTTTAGGTTGAGGCTCAGTTTGGACTGTAGAGGAGGGGTGGGGTGAGACGGATTTTTTGTGGGGAGAAAGCCTTGCATCTAGATTTTTGTGGACTGTCGGCTTCCGGTTATTGCATTGACTTGCTCCATAGAGACACACTTGATTTCGCATAGGCGAGTCCCAGTGGGTGAAAAGGAAGCACTGATGGAATCGGTGACTGGCTTGTTCAGCAAATGAAAAATGGTGCAAGTGCTCATAAATACGGACTTGGGGAAGTTGCTTAATAGTTGCTCACCACCAAGGTTAATGTATTTGCCCAACAGCTAAATGAGGTTAGTACCTCCTGCTTCAGAGTAGGACTCCTAAGAGAAATACGCTTGTGAAACAAAGGAGCCTCACAAGCTCACACAAGTGAGCTGCGGCACGTGGAGGTCAGCGTGGAGCAGTCGGCCACCAAACACAAGCGGAACAGTGGCAGCAGCCCCCGGGTCTGCCATCTAGTTGGCAGATCAAGTGTCTCTGTCCTGCGCGGACGCGAAGAGGAGCATCTCCTTTCGCATTCGCGGACTCCAACCCCGAAGAGGACCAGGCGCGGGGTTTGGCAGACTCGGGCTGGGAGTTGGAACACTGCGGTTGTCTGTCTGCGGATGGCTGGACTGCTCCCTCTCGCCCTTACGCCCTTACTCTCCGCCAGACCGGATCGACTGGTTCCAGAGGCTCACCTAAAGGAATTTGGGTGGCCCTCCCTCTTCACGGAGTACCGAGCCAGTCCTGCGCGATAGCATCAGACTTCACACGCCTCTGGGCAAACGAAAGCCTGGAGAGGAAACCGATACTCGCACAGGCTCCACCCCCGCGCGGCTTCCCTCTAGTAGGCAACCAAACCTCCCACCCCTCAGGAACCACCAAAGAACCAATAGTAAATGTTAGAATTTCAATAAAGCATCTAGAGGCTCTGTCCCACCCCATTCTTCCAATTTCTACCTTCAGGTCTTTTCCCTTTACTCCTCTCCCCCTTTGTCCCACCCCAAACACTCAATAGCAAGCATTTATACAGTCTGAGCATCCCCAACAGGAGTGTCCTCACAAGAAGAAAACGGACTCTTAGCCCCACTCTTCAGAAGATGAGTAGCAGAGACCTAAAGCCACCTAGTCATTTATTTCCTAGGATTCTTGGGAGTGGTCTTTGCTCCTCCTCGTGGTTTAAGAACTGTAAGGAAGGTTTGTCTGTTAATAAGCAAATGGCTGCTCCCATCCCCCTCTACTCCTCCGGCTTGGCTTGAAAGTGGTTCGTTTTAGGAACTACCTTCAAAATCCCAAAGTTTCCATCTCTCACCACCCTCTGCCGAGGACAGAACCCAGGGCCTGCCAGATGGTAGGCACAACATCCCAGCCCTCAGGAAACACCAGAATATCAATAGTCAATGTTAGAATTTAAAATATAAAATCCAAGTATTAGACAAAGGACAACAACACAATGGTATAAATCTGGAGGGAATTTTCACACAGCCCATCTTCAGGTTTGTGCCTTTCCCATATTTTATTAAACTCGAGTTGTTGCTTAAAAAACAGCAGCATTATCAAAGACGCATCTGTACAAACATTTTACAAAGAGAACATTACTAGGATCAGCTCCATCAAGGGCAGGCAGAAGAATAGACGCAGTCCAACAGAGACATCTAAAATGTATTCAGATATTGGAAACGCCTTTCCTCCCGTACAAAAGACGGTGCTTGAAGAACACTTCCCTTCTTTCCAGGAAGGCAGGGAGCAGGCGGATATCAACCCAGGCCAGTAAAAGCATTGCTTCCCCATTTCAACCCATTTAAGTCTTTAAGTGGATTAAAGTCGCTGGGAAACGGTCCGGGGCTGCCTGGCACTTGCTTCTTAACTAAGCCACCTAGCCGGCCTTGGCTTAACTCTCCGGTCAGGTTTCTATTGACCGAACAAGGAATTTCAAAAATGCTTCCTTCAAGACCAAAGGCGAGGAGGTGGCCTGAACTCAGCATCTAGCGCATTTGTTTGTGGATAGAGAAGGAAGAGGTCAGAGCTGGGAGGAAAATTACCTCTTGGCCAAGAATCAACCGGCCAACACATTCTGGTCTGGGGTGATGCACCTGCCGGGCATCTACAAACTGGGTTCGCGTCTCATCTCCCCCAGCTCCTTTAGCTCCACCTTTCTATACTTTCCTGACTTCCTCCGGTTGGTGATCACCAAGACGACCACACCAGCCACTAGCGCCACTACAACCACAGCGATGACAGCGATGAGGCCGGCAGTGAGGCGCTTCATGGAGAACTGGGGGGGCTTCTCATCCAAGTAGTAGATGAGCGTCTGCTCCACGTGCAGGGGCTCCCCACGCACCTGCACATCCAGGCCCCGGCGGCCAGCGAACAGCGACTCGCCTTTGATGTCCCTCTCGAAGTAGTAGGCGGCGTCAGCTATGTCCACGTCTCTCAGCCCCTTTTGCGATGCGTTCTGCCGCAGCTCAATCTGGATGATGGGCTCCTCGTAGTGAATGGCCGACAGAAAGTTGGGACGCAGCTGGTAGCGCTCCTTGAAGAGCCGCCGCAACTCCGAGTCCAGGTCAGAGTGGTTGAAGGCTCGGTCGGTCTGGCGGTGGCGCAACTCAATGAGGATGTGGTGGGTGCGCACCACTTCGTCGCAGCGCAGGTTCAGGTCTCCCTTGTCCGTGCGGCGAACGCCCACCGAGTTTACACACCAGCACACGGAGGTCTGGTTGCACTGGCGTGCCTTGAAGTGACCCTTGTCGTCGCATTCTGGGTCATAGAGGCCGTCGTTATCCAGGATCGCGTGCTCGCTGGGCTTCACCAGGCTGCGACCACTCTTCCGGGAGTTCATGCGCGCCTTGAGCAGCAGGCACTTGGAAGTCAGCGTGGAGCAGTCGACTAACACCTGTGAGCCGATTGCCCGGCACTGGCAGACGCCACCTGGGCCATCTGAGCTGCAGATGGTCATCTTGTTGGTGGGGCACGTGCAGTTGATCTGTGCCACGCATAAGCGGGTCACCACCGCCAGCAGCAGCAGCAGCAGCAGTGGTGCTAACTCCGAGCCCCTAGCCATGGTGGGGTGGAGGGGAGCGGTCTTAACTGACCAGGAAGGAGCCTGAGTTCTGAACGATCAAGCTGGGTAGGACACTGCAGGCAAATGCTGTCAGGCGGCTTCCTCAGGTTCTTATACCCTCCCGAACCTGCAGGACTGGTTAGCCAGTGACTCACCCAGTGGAATCTGGGTGGTACTCCCCATTCCCAGGTCCCACAGAGGAAGCCTCTCGAGATAGGATCAGGCAGGGGAGGCCGCTCCTGCCATCTGCTGACCAAAAGCCCATAGAGGAAACCAGTACTTACCTGGCCCCACCCTGTCCTCGTTATGGCTCAGAACTAGGGCGTCCCACCTCTCCTAGTGCAGTCTCCAGAGTTCCTCCAGAGACTCAGCTCCTGACCTCCATAGTCTTCTCATCCCAGATCCCATAATCAATCCCAACCTCCTCCCTTTCTCTCCGGACTCCTATCTTCAGTGTTTTTCCTTCCCACTTTTCTTGATCAGGACACCTCATTAACATCTTTACACAGTTCTTTCGCTGGTCACCAACATTAGCATGTCCCCATGCCAACATTAGCATGTCCTCATGCCATCCAGGACACAAGCGGGACTGTCTGTAAGTCCTACTCCAGGAGAGACAATGCAGATGGGGGGCGGGGGGAACCCGAAGTCACCAGCCATTGATTTCCTAGGATTCCGGCCTGGGTCTTCTGTTTGGCTACAAAAACTGTAAATGAATACTTATGAAAAACAAAGTGGTGCAGAACCTGAAGACAGGCTAGTGAAACAATTCCATTACTACATCTCCTACAGAATCCAATTGTCCTGGTGTGCCATGGATTAGAAGTTCTATTGAACACACTCGCGTGCCTATACTTGTTAAAGATAACCGAAAAGAAACAAAATTTTGTAGAGTCAGTAAGACCACTAGAGAGATCTTGTACACTTTGATTCTTAGAGAGCAAATTACTGATTTTTCCTTCTCAATAACCAGTGGTGGTAGCTGAAGCACTAAGCATGAGGACAGAATGGAGCCTGTGAGAGTCTGTGCCTCTTTAATGGGATGGGAGGGTGACAATCTCTTAGAATCTAGAGAAAGTCCACCATTCTAAGCTGTGGTAAAATTAACAATAATTAACAAACTATAATTATTCTCAGATCCACCTTCAAAACACATTTTATATATCAGCATTTAATGTGCGCCAGTAGTATACTGTGCAAGGGTGTTGTTTGACTCCTGGAAGCTAGCCAGGCCTCTGCACCATTAATTTTCAAGCAATTCCTGAGGTGGACAGATGCAAACCTATTATTTTGTCTTTATAGGCAGAGGAAGCAGAGACACGAGGGACAAATTCTTACCCAGTAGCACCAGGAGATTGGGGACACACCTCTGATTTCCATCACCACCACCTCTTTAGGTCTACTGAACAACTAGCCTATCCTGTCCAACCTCCACCCACCCAGCCACAGAGAAAGATCTAAAGCACAAATCTGTGTACCTTTTCTCTCCGTTGAGAATACTGTGTGTGTGTGTGTGTGTGTAAGACAGAGACATCTTGGCTCTAAGAGTAAAGGTCACAGTGTCAGCTGCTGTCGTTCTTACTGCCATCATCATTGTATACCTGCCAACTTCCCAGACGTCCACATGTTCTGAGACCTTGGCAGTCATGTACCTGTAACTGGTTCTAGTGTATAATTGTGATTTTTTCTGCTTAATCATGGTTTGCTTTCTGGAAACCTTTCCTGATCCACTCAGGAATATGCCTCTTCTCCGTACTCCCTTGTCTTTTCATCCTAGGGTTAACAAAAAGTATCCTCCCTGGGTTTCTATTGCCCATCTGTAAAATGGGTATATCAGAGGCTCTGTTTCTTAGGTTATCTATTCTGAGACTAAAGCTAAGTAGACAAGACAGTAAATGGTAAAGCTTTGTAGCTCCAAGACAATGTGATATTCCATTAAATGTTATATTCCAATAAAAGCTTGTCTTCTCACTTTTTCCAGTGATTGGATGAGTGGCCATAATCTACTATAACTGGCAAAACCACCTGGTATTCTTTTTCCTTTAAAAGTTTATTTATTCATTTTTTATTTTTATTTTTTTGAGAGTTTCTTTTTTCCTTTTTTATTTAAGTTAGAAACAATCTTATTTTATATATCAATCCCAGTTCCCTCTTCCTGCCATTTTCCGTGTCCCCCACCAACCTCCATCCCATCCCTCTTCTGCTCCATAGAAAGGATGAGGCCTTCTATAGGGTATCATCACAGTCCTGTCACATCATTTGGGGCAGGGCCTAGGCCCTCCCCCATGTGTCTAGGCTGAGAGAGACTATTCTTCTATGGGGAATGGGCTCCCAATGTTTGTGACTTGGGACAGGTAAATATCATCACATCCTGGATTACCACTCCTACCTTAGCCCACCTTCCAGATGCCTAGTTTTCAGGAAGACTAGTACCCTAAGAATTGCATTTAAATTTATATTTACATATGAACATAAATTTTTATTGGCCTTATACCTGTAGAGAGGAGGGATAAATTCTGATGAAGGGTTAACTTTAGGGATTAGGGTCAGGGTTTAGGTTTGGGTTTGTGTTGGGTTAGGATTAGGGTTTGGTTATGATTCCTTAGGTTTAGGGTTGAGTTATGTTTAGTGTTAGCGTTAGAGTTTCTGCTTGGTGGTTAAGATATAGGCTAGGATTAAATATGGTGGTTAGAGTTCAGGTTAGTGTTACAGTTAGGGTTAGGGGTTATATTTAGGGCTGTTATTAGGGGGTTAGGGATAAAGTTAGGAGTTAGCATTAGGCTTAGAGTTAAGGTAAGATTTATGGTTAATGTTGTCTTACTTTAGATCACTTTAGAGTTATGGTTAGAAGGTTAGAGTTAGGTTTCCTTTTGTTTAGTGTTGTTAGGTTTATTGTAGATTAGGGTTAGGATTAGGGAATGGGTTGGGTTTATGGTGAATGTTTGAGTTTTGAAGTTTGGTTTAGGGGTTTGTTTTAATGTTTACTGTCAGGGTTACAGTTATGGTTTGATTAGTTAGGCTATAATTAGTTAGCTAACTGAAACTGACCAGCCACTGACCGCCTCTCACTCTACGTCACCCTGACCACACCCTTGCAGGTGTGGTCAGGCAGACCTGTAGCCAGCCCCTAAGCAGGCGTGGCTACAGGTTCCCCTACAATCCCTTTTTAGTCTAAAAGAGGATTAAAACTTAACAGTGTAAAGTATCCAAAATTAACAATCATAGAGTTGAAATATAAGAAGATCTTATGTCACATCCTATCTATTTTAACTAAATCCTAAAGTCATCTGAAAGAGGTGTCCAAGCCTGAATGCCTCCTTCCAATCCCAACCATAAATAATAGGAAGCTATCCCTAACTAGGTATATACACTATCCTAAATGATAACAATGGGGAAAAGGGGAGTAGCATCCTCCAAGTTACTTCCTGCTGAAATGGGACGATGACATCCTTCTGGGGTCCTGTAGGAAGAAAATGTTAGTATAGAAAAGTCTTGAATGAATTGTATCCAGTCCATGTTAAATGGGATTTGCTTGATTGAAGATCTCGATTGAACTCCTCAACTTGATTGAAGTCAGTACCTGAAGCTCTGGCCGGAGTGTCAGTTGAAATGGAGCAAGTTGGATACAGTGCAGTCGAGGAGGTGTGGCCCATTTTCTTTCTAGGGTATCCAGGGACTGCTGTCAGGCAGGTCTTCATTGTCTGTGTGGGACTCAAACATAAACAGGTAGCAGAGAAATGTTTGCTTGTGATGTACACATACTGGGAAAGGCAACCATGGGAGAACAACAATTATGAGAGGGTGTACACTTTGAAAGAAAGATCCAAGAAAAGACAAAGACAGTCCCCAGATTCTTCTCTTATTCTGTATTACATCAATTGGCTTCTTGTTACAATACAGAAACTCTAAAGTTTAGTTAAATAACGTGCTTGGATTTTTGAGGAGGAAAGCCAAATCCATCTCTAAATCCAGCATTGGTTTAATTGAATAGGGACTAGGAAATAAAGAGAAATAGAGTTCTCTGAGAGACAGCTGTAAAGTTTACCATGGCACGTTCCTTTTGTTTGATGGTTATAGCTACCTTTTCTTCTTAAGTATCTACCCATGCAGTGTCCTTTGCCTTCTGGAGATGAGTTTTCCTGTGAAGATAAAAGCAAAACACTTCCCTTTCCTTTGGGGGGTTTCTATTTAGTTTATGAGATATGCCTTAGTAGAATACCTGTAATTTGTCCTCGTAGAGAAGTTTTTCAGGATAGGATATTATCATTAGCCCTGCCTGGTTCTGGAACCCAGTCTAAGACCAGCTGATCAACACAGGTAAGCACAAAAGCTTAGCTCCCTTCCCATAGACCCTGTGGTTGGAGTTTGTGTGTGAAGAGTAGGGGGGGGGGAGTAATATGCTACCAAAAAATGGCTGCTGGATGGAGAAAGTGATGGAACACAGCAAGTGAGTAACCCAGCTCCTCATCTAGCACATTTGATTTCATCTTGATACTTACTCACCTCTGAGTTATGGTTAGTTGTAAACCTGTTTTTATGCATTTTGCTTGAGGTAGTGCAGCAATTCCATTTAGGGCTATGGATATGCTTAGGGCAAGAGTTTGAGTTTTTTGAAGGCTCGGGTGAGTGCTAGGATTTGGGTTAGTATTCCAGTTATGTCTATGGTAGAGCTAGTTTTAGGTTTGTGGTTAGGGTAGGTTTACAACTTAAGTAAGAGATAAGGTTTGGGGTTGGGTTAGAAACAGTATTAGGTTTAAGGTATGGCTAGGCTAGACATAGGTTGGGCCTAGTGTTAGAATTAGGGCTAGGTTTAGTGTTAGTCTTAGGGTTAAAACTAGGGTTAGAGCCAGTGTTTGCATTAGGTGTAAAGCTTTGTTTAGTTTGAGGAATAAGGTTAATGATAGGGTTACGGTTTTGTTTAGATAATGTGATGGTTAATGCTTGAGTTAGTGCTTTACTTAGGTTAGAGTTAGGGTGAAGGTTTGGTTTAGAGCTTTGAAATAACAGTAGTGTTGTTATTTCTAAGGTTAGTTTAAGAATTAGAGTAAGCTTACTTTTAAGGTAAGGCTATATTTGTTGTGTTAGTGTTAATCCTGGGGTTAGTTTTACATGTAAGGTGATGTTTAGGGTGAGGTTTGATGACAGAGCCAAGGTTAGAATTATGGATGGGGTTCAGTTAAAGCTTGGTGGAAAGTTAGTGTAAGAGGTACAACTAGACTTGGTAGTAGGATTAATGTTAACTATAGACTTAGACCTGGTTTTAGGGTCCAGGCTTGAGGTAGGGTTACAATTTCACTTAATTCTAGTGATTTATTCAGGGCTAATTTGTTTTGTTTTGTTTGTTCTGTTTTTTTTGTTTTTTTGTTTTTTTTGAGGCAGGGTTTCTCTGTAGCTTTGTAGGCTGTCCTGGAACTTGCTCAGTAGACCTGGCTGTCCTTGAACTCACAGAGCTTGTCTGTCTCTAACTCCCAAGTGTTGGGATTAAAGGTGTGTTCCACCACTGCCTGGTTTAGGGTTAGTGTTTTAAGTGAGCTAGGTTCAAGGCTAGTATTCAAGTTAGGTCTAGGGATAGAACTAGTTTTAAGTTTGGTGTTATGGCTAGTGTTAGATAAGAGTTAGTGCTAGGGTTAGAATTAGGGCTGTTTTGGGTTAGTTTTAGGGTTAAGACTAGTATGTGTTGTTTAGTGTTAGTCTTAGGGCTGGTATACAGTTAGTGTAGGAGGGTTAGGATTAGGATTGGGTTGGTTAGGCCTAGAATTAGGGCAGGTATAAAGTTAGTGCAGGAGACAGTGTTAAAACTAGAGTAGAAGTTATTGAAGACCTAGTTTTAGGGTACAGACTTGAGGTAAGATTACAGGGTTAGGGATATATAGAGAGCTAGTGTTAAAATTACGGTTACGTATAGTGTGAGAGATATGTTGTAAAATTTTGTTTAGTGTTAGGTTTAAATTTTATGAATAGGAATAAGAATCGGGTGGTGGTTAATGTTAATATTAGAGTTAAGATTAGTGATAGGGAAAGGGTTAGTATCAATATCAATCTTAGGATTCGTTCATGTTTGGTTGTATGTTAGAATAATGTTAGAGCTAGGTTTAGGATTAGAGTGTGATCTAACTTTACTAACAGAGCTATGTGACTATTACATTTACTGTTGGGGTTATTGTTAGGGTCAGATCTCGGAGTGACTCAGGTTTGATAGAGGTTTAGAATTTTGGCAAGGGGTACATTTAGTGTTAAAAATTGGATTTTGGTTAGTTTTAGACCTAATTTTAGTGTTTGGACAACATGGAGGGTTAAGGTTAGGAGTTTGCTTAGGGTCTGATTAGAATGATTGTATATTAAGGTAAGGTTAACATTAGGGTTAGAAAGCATTGGAGTAAGTGAGAAAGGGTTAAGTTTAGTTTAGGGTAACAGCCAGAGATAGTGTTAATCCTAGAGACACTTTTATGCTTATTCTAAGATTAATGTTAGCATTAGAATTAGGAATAGGGTTATGGTTAAGCCAGGTTTGTGTTAGGGAATTAGCTATATTTCTAAGTTGAATGTGAGATTTAGAGGTATTGTTAATTTTAGGGTAGGACTAGGTACAGTGTTAGTGTTATTTCTAAGGTTATAGTTAGATTTAGAGGTTGGCCTCGTGTTAACTTTAGGACTGGGTTTACAGTTATGGTTACTGGTAGTCCTTGTGTTAGAATTGTGGCTAGGTTTAAATGTAGTGCTCATGGCAGAGCCAGGGTTTGGATTATGGACAGGGTTCATTTAGAGTTTGGTATAAAGTTGATGTAAGGTCTGCAGTTATTATTAGAAATAGGGTTTGACCTAGTTTTTGAGTTTGGGCCGTAGGTGGTTTTAAAGTTTTGTTAAAGCTAGTGATGTATTTAAGGCTAGTGCTTTAGCTAGGATTAAATTTATGGTGAGAACTATAGTTTGGGTTAGTATTCAAGTCAGGTTTAGGGACAGAGCTAGTGTTAGGTTTAGGGTTAGGGCTAGCATTAGGTAGGGATAGGGTCAGAAGTAGAGATGGGGTTAGGTTTAAATTTAGCGACTACTTCCATTTTTTATGTCATTTCATTGGCTATCTTGATAGCTATATTGATAGCTTTGTGCTATCAGGACTTATAGCTTGGGGCTGGATCACTAATATAACAACACTACCTTGGGGAGGTTCATTAGCATATCAAGGCCTGTCTTGGGCTAGGCTCTTATCTGAGGAAACAGGTGGCTAGCCTGAGGCTTGCTTCTGAGATCTACCTTTTACCAGTGCTACCCTAAGCTTGGCATCACATTATTCCAAGTTATACACAATGGTTTCAGTTAAGTTTCTAACAGATATAGTTTTCTTTAGTGTTAGGGTTACTGGTAAGTTTATGCAAGGGTTTTGGTTAGTGCTAGGGTTAGGGTAATGATTATTGCTACGGTTTCAATTAGGATTAAAATGAGAATTGTAGTTATGATCAGTCATTTGCTTAGTGTAATGTCAGAGCTATTGCTTTGATTTGGGTTAAGGCTATGATTAGATAAAATGGTAAGACTAGAATTTGGGGTTCGAGGTAAGCATTAGGTTAGAGTTAGGGTTAAGGGTTGGATTTCTGGCTATAGGTAATATTAGGATAAGTGTAGGATTAGGGTTAGGACAGACTATGCTGTGGTCAGGGCTACATCTAATTAAGGATAGGAAAGGCATCAGTGCATTGAACTGCAGCTGGTTAGGCAAACCACAGAGACCTGATCTAGGGGTGAAGCTAATCTGAAAGAACTGTAGGCAGCAGAACTAAGGATTGTAAATTATACAGAAAGGCATAGACACCTGAGTATACGTGTACATCTGATCATGAAACTGATTCCACCAATTCCAGAGGTAGAAAAAAAAAGAAAAAGACAAAGAAAGAAAGAAAGAAAGAAAGAAAGAAAGAAAGAAAGAAAGAAAGAAAGAAAAGACAGCTGTTACCACAGCTTAACTAATGGCATGCATACCTGTGTCTAGTATATCAACAAATCAAAAAAAAAAATACAGGAAACTGTGATGGGCGCACAGATAGTCTGGATAAGTGCAGACATCTGTGCCCATGCTTTGATAATCTGGATTAGTGTAGACACCTGTTCCGGTGGTGCTTTTAATCTGGATAAATCCAGACACCTGTGTTCAGGGGGCAGATAACCTGGTTAAGTGTAGACATACATGCCCAGATGCACAATCAGGAATAAACATTAATGGATCTACTCAAGGTAGAGAGGCAAACACAAAAGGGACAAACAGAAAAATCAGACATCTTTGCCAAGGGATTTAGGTAATCAGGAAAAGGTTGGCCTGCCCTGGCCACGGCCATAGGTAATCAGGGAAACAGCAGACACCTGTACCAATACTGTAGCTCATCAGGAAAATCAAGAAACCTGTGTCCAGTGGTGCACTTCATCAGGAAAATGGCACAGTCCTGTACCCAGGGTTCAGCCAATCAGGGAAAAAACTAGTGAGAGTTGTTCCCAGGGTTTCAAATAATCAGAAAAAATAGGACACTTGTCCCTGGAGTCACAGTTGATTATAAAAAGGCAGACACCTGTGCCTAAGCTAATTTGGACAAACGGCACCAGCACACATGGAAGTATCAGACAGAAGCAGGCAAGAGCCTATTGGGACATTGCTGCTTGGAATATGCCGGTACAACAGCACACTCTGGTGGATTACTAAAGCATTAGTAATGGTTTTTCAATGGCGTCTTTGAAAAAACTGATGCACACCACTGCAGGGTAAACTGATGAGCATTTGCAGCGAAGTAGATGGATCCTCTTGGATAGCTCTGTACATATCTGAACTAAAGCAGCAGGGTACACATTTTCAGGAGGAAAGCAGTGACCTAGGATGGACAAGTACCCGTTTCAGATGGAAGCTACAGTCTAGCAGAAAGAGTGGTTTCTACTGTTAATGCAGCACACAGAGAGGCAACAGAAGTGAGCATAGATTTACTAGAAAGCAACACGCGTGCATAGCACTGCACCCGAATCACGAAATACTAGTTCAGAAGTACAGATGTGCACCCTGATGTTATAGAGTAACTGTGCCCATGTATGTGCGAGTACAGCAGTTCAGATGGACATCCCCGAACAGAAGTGTACATGGATGTACCCCTACAATAGCACACATGGATGAACTATTATACCCACACACAGGGATGCACAATTACAGACGCACGCACGGATATACTGTTACAGAAGGACATAAGGCTGGTTTAGTAACCTAGTGGTCAATACTTACTGAACAAGAGCACACACAGATATTCTACTCCAGCCACACACATGGAGCAGTGTACAAGGATGTCCCCATAGAGTACTACACATGGAAATGCTCATAGCACTGTGTAACATGACAAAGAAATGGACCCAGAGACTGATATTGGGGTTCAGGTTTCAAGCTGAAGATCGGAAAAGCAAAGCAGCCAGTCACTAGCTCTCCCCTCTCGCTCAGGCGGAAAGGGCTGATCCACGCACGAGCTCTTCACCAAGTCTCAAACTGCTGCCTTTCTTCAGTGTGGCTGGAGAACCAATGCCTCTACTGACCTTGCTCCTATTTTATATACTTCCATAATATTGGGATTAAAGGTGTGAGCTATCATTCTCTTTTAGACCAGTTCAACCTTGTGTAGATCTGGGTGGCCTCACAGAGATCATCTAGCGCTGCTCCTGAGGCTTGGGATAAAAGGCGTATACCTCCAGCTCCTGGCTTCTGGCTGTGGGATTAGAGGTGTGTGCCTGGCTTCTGGGGCTTGTGGCTGACTTTGCTTTCTGAATCCTCAGACATGCTTTAATAAATCATAAATAATATTTCACTGCAGCACTGCACATGGAAGTAGTAGGTACACTACTTCACACAGATGTCCTAGCACGCCAGGGCACATGGGTGTAGTCTTAAGGCAGTGCACAAGGAAGTCCTGGAACTGCAGTGTACACTGATGTCATGGGAAACAATAGGAACTGATGTATGATTACAACACTTGACAGGGAAGTATTTGTGTAGCAGCATGCATGAATGTGATAACATAGTAGCACGTCATCATGCAGTTACGTAGAATTGGACAGGGATGGACTGTGCAGCCACATACGTGGGTGGACTCAAAGAAGTGCTCAAGGATGTATGAACGCAGAAGTCCACCTCTATCAATACATGGATTTACTCCTACAGTACTTCACACAGATGCACGGTAGAGCAGTGATTGTTGGCATTCGAGAGTACAGGAGTGCACATAGCTGGGGCAGTATAGCAGCACGCTTGAATAGATTAGTATAGCAGTACACATGGATGTGCTAGTCAAGAAGCACACATGGATTTAATATTAGAGTAGTGATCATGGATCTACTCCTACAGTTTCACACATAGACACAGATGTGCTATGATAGAAACATATATGGGTATATTACGATAGCAGGACCTATGGGCAAGGCAGTAAACCAATTCCAGGACTGCATGGAGGTCTAGACAGGAGCAGACACGGATATGTGAGTACCACGATGTACTTGAAAGCAACAGTATTGCAGCGCAAATGGATCTCTATGCACTGTGCATTGGTATGTGAGTAAAAGCGGATGTCCTCCTACTGCAGCATAAACAGATGTGTGTGCACTGAAATGATGGCGCACAGGGGTGGCTGTGGACAGCAGTGCACATGCCTGCATTTAAGGGCAGCGCTCCCTTTGTAGGAGTAGATCAGTGCACACTGATAAACCAGTTCAGCAGTATACCTGCATGTGCACAGACAGCAGGAAATTTGGTTGTACTATTCCTGCATGCCCAGAGATCTACTGGGACAGCACTATACTAGAGAAAAAGTGCAAATGAAGATACTATTACTGCGTTGCACCTGGACACAGAGGCACTTGTGCAGGAGTAGAGCAGTGCACACTGATGTTCCCTTACCGGTGTGTCTATGTACTTCTTGGTAAATCAGGACACATGGATGTCCACGAACAACAGTCCACACAGATGTACCAGCATATAAGCATACACAGAAACACAGTAAAGGAGTGCACATAGAGTCAGTATTACAGGAGTGATCACACATGTTCTCACAAAGAAGCACACACGGATCCAAGAGTATAATAGTACACAGATGTACTATTATAGAAAAACACAAATGTAATGAGTCCCACAGCAGGACTCAGATGTATGACATCAGCTTTCATAGAACTCAGTTGCATACAAGGTTATGCGAGTACATCACTGCACACAAATGTTCTAGTCAAGCCATGCATATGCAACTATTATTAAAGCACTACACAATTTTATTATACATCAATAAGTAGTCCTTTTAAATTGCAGACCACAGAATATAAGATTTTGTTGCTATAGAATAGCTTGAATAAGTGGATTTCATTTCAAGTTCATTGTATAAAATTATAACTGACTTTCATTTTCTATGAGAATATTGGATTTTTAAACTTGGGTATTGCTGTTGTGTAACATCAACATTCCCCTAAACTGTAGGAATCTCTGCACATGCTTAGACATTAGAATGTCTTCCAGTAGCATCAGAATGTGAAAGCTGCATGCTACTCTTTCACAGGCACCAGATTTCCAAATGGAGGGCAGCTGTCAATGTGAAGGAGCCGAGACACCCCTTTCATCTCCTTACTATATATGTAAACATGGACAAGAAACAAAAACTTACTTTGATCCAGCGATGTTCACAAGAGGCATCTGTTTCAGTATTTATTTTTCTATCAAATACAAAACCTGAGAGTTTTTAAGACCACTGTAAGCAAGGCTAGATTCAGTGCATTGTACTGTTAGAACAGGTTAGACATTCTGCATGCCAGATCTCCGCAAGTTATGGTCAAACAAGAAACTCTAAGGATATTTTTGAGATAGCAAAGGACAGATCATTTCTGACAGAACAAGCAATGGTTGCTTTATTATTTTTATGACTTATTCTTATTTATCCAGTTTGGCTGAGTAAACTTAGTTATTTAAAATCCCTAACACCTACTGTTGTCATAAGTGGGATAACCTGTATTCTCCACTAAGCTTATTCTGAGAATTGCTCATGGCAAAAAAAATGGGGATATTAGAACAATACAAACAAATGCATCAGCTATAAAAAGAAGTGGTGGGAGGAGGATGTGGCTCCTGCTCGAAGATATACAGCATTTTCTGTCAGCCACATCCTGCCTGTGGCCAGGGCAACCCGAGTACCATATCTGATGGCTTTCTTGAATGATAAATCTTCACCTACTGTTAAAAATGGAGACCATAAAAAAGCATCATATTGAAAGCCTAATAGCTATCTATACTTGTAGCAAATTTGGGGAATGGAACCTGGCAAACACCACACAGAAGTAAGAGAATGCTTGAGAGTACCTTATGAAATGTGGATATAGGTTGTCACAGAAGAAAAAAAATGGGAAACTATACAAGAGTAAGAAGGTACTCAAATTTAGTTCCTGATACATTGCATGTCGCATTTTTCCTGATATTGCATGTGTGCGTGTGTGCGTGTGTGTGTGTGTGTGTGTGTGTGTGTGTGTGTGTGTGTGAGAGAGAGAGAGAGAGAGAGAGAGAGAGAGAGAGAGAGAGAGAGAGAGAGAACCTGCAGATTTATGTTCTGAGTACTTGTTCCACAAATAGTGGAACAAAGACCTAATGGGCATTTCTTTGAAACCTGTGGGACCCTCTAGACATAGATCCTGTCTGGCAAAATGTCATTAGGGGCACTTGGTTGGAGGTCTTTAAACTCCCTCTGGTTTGGGGCCTGTTCTCTGATTTCTGACCTATTGGCATGCAAGCAATGAACATTAACTACATGCTGCCACTGCTGTAGACTGAACCTTCCACTTTGCTCTCCAGCTATGACTGCACACCTCTGAAACCATGAACCAAAGTAAATCTTCCTTCAAATTCCTTCTGTCCAGTGTGTAGTCCTAATGCTGAATGCAGCTTAGGAATTATTTTGATTTTACAAATAAATTGACTTGTGTATTTACAAGATTGAAGTCCTGTAATACACAATTCACATGGGATCATGCTAGATATAAATGACATTAGTCTCCTTTAGTCACTTATTATTAGATTGCAACTATTTTGCTATGTTAAGTGTTATTTGAAATATTTACTAATATCCCATGGCATCAATTCTTCTTAAACATTAACAGAAATCAAAATGACCTTTAAGGTTTTGTGAAAGTTAGGTACCATTTCCGATTTCTAAATTAATACACATCAAATAGGGTAAAGATG
Source organism: Cricetulus griseus (assembly GCF_003668045.3). Classification (NCBI taxonomy): domain Eukaryota; kingdom Metazoa; phylum Chordata; class Mammalia; order Rodentia; family Cricetidae; genus Cricetulus; species Cricetulus griseus. Next base: position 75,699,416 of record NC_048601.1, on the reverse strand, counting down.
CGGTTTTCTAATATTTCACTGGATTGCTGAAGGCAAAGCTGTTCATTACTTTATGCAAACATTGTCTTTTAATTGTGTATTTACATTACCATATTACTATCATAAATAACACTAGAGTTAAAAATCATATGTATGATATTATCCATGGCATGTTACTATGGGATATAAATAAGAAAATTATGAACATTTTTGGAAACAACAGCATGAACAAACATTTAAAATTTTTATACCAATTTATAGTATGGGTGAATATTCCTTTTCTTGTCCAAATACTTTGTATTACATAATATATTCTGTATTTCCTAAGTTTAAGTCCAAGTAACATGTTATTTCAATCTGTATTTCCTTTATCACAGGAAAGTGGAGATTTCATCACATTTTCCATGTCTATCTGTCAAAACTAGAAACAAATCTACAGCTGCTTTCTTAAATCTGTTTTCTAGGAATCCTTTGTATTTTCAAGACATAAATCCCTAGTTATTGTATTTAACATGAATATTTTCTCACCTTGTGGCTTGTTTTTTATCAATATGCTGGTGTTGACAAACCAGTTTTGTTTTTTTTTTTTTGTTTTTTTTTTGTTGTTGTTGATGTTAAGATTTTACATAGCTTTTGATTTGGGTTTGGGGAAGTTTTGCTTTACTGTTTTCAGAATACTAGAATCAAACCTAGGGACTCTATCCATGCTAAACAAGTACTGTAATGAGCCACTTCCCCACACCAAGCCATTTTTTTCTTTGTGATTTTTTTTTTTTGCTTAAAAAATAGGTGTCTTACAAAGAATATTTTACTGGGTTTCCCATGATTCTATGATGGTTTCCCAATGTTTGAGTTGTCTGCCTTTCCTGCCCCTACCTTCCTTCCTTTCTTTCTCTTCCTCTCCCGCCCTTTCATTTTTTTCAAATTTTCTTTTGTTCATTCATTTGTTTGCACATTTTACACAATGCAAATGAGCCCTGGACATTTAATTGCATGCCATATTTATTGAGTAATCATTCCTTTTCCTGTTATAATGTACATGATCACATTAAAATTTAATTTGCAAAAAAAAATAATCCTTGCTCTAAGGACTTAATGGACTCGCAATGCAGCAGACAATTTTCTGGCTTATGGAAAGGCAACTGGTCCTTAAGAATAACGATCTAGTGTCTGTTGCTTAAAGAGCACCTCAGTAGGGACATAACCAGGGTTACAGTTCAGTGGCAGAGGACACTCTCAGAAAACACAGAGCCCTGGTTCCAGTACTCAGCACCAAATACATAAAAATAAATAATTTTAAAAATTGACTTTAGCAGTTAGTCAAGGAACTAGACTAGTGGATCCCAAAGACTCCCAATCTCCACTAAATGTTCTTGACTGAAGCAAAGGTTAAATAGTAGTTTAAGGTGTCCCTTCAAAGTGTTATCTTAAATACTATCTCTATTTAAATTGTATTAAATAACTCTACCATTTATGCTGATTCAAGGTATTATCTGTAAGCACACTAATTGGTTCATTTTTCTACTCCTCATTTTCACGACTGTGTAAGCCTGCAATCCCAATGCTGAAGAGGTCCAGACAGGAGGATAGCAGGTGTGAGGCCAACCTGGGAGCACACAGTGAGACCCTGTCCCAAATACCAAAGATATCTATGTAATTCTTTTGTGTTCTAAACTTAAGAAATGTCCTTTATTACATACAAAATGCAAAAACACACCCTTTAAAACATGAATTCAGTCAGTTGGAAGACTATGAAACCTGCTCTTCTTTCCTACTTCTGACTGACTATAGTTCTCAGTTTGGCCCCCATGTCTTCCAATAATGGTATCAGGGCTTGGGTGACAACCAAGTTTAGAGGTGGTTACAGCTAATTTTCTTCATCACTTCCTTGGAGAAAGCTGGGTAGAAACTTCTGTTGAATTGGATTGTTGACTGTGGCAAGACAAATACCTGTTGGAGCAGAAATCAAGTTCTGAAGAAACAACTGGGACAAACAGTTTAATTTTTACCCATACTTTATGAACAAATGATTTAAAGAACATTTCAAAAATCCCTGAGAAAAACAGCAGAAATGCCCCATGCTGGCTTCCTTGTGTAATCAGTTGCACCTGTAGTTTTGGAGCACTTGTTGCCAGACATTCCACTCAGGTAGACGAGGCAAGAAATGGGCTTGCTGGCTATATGTTCCCACCATGCAAATGTTCCAAGGTGTCTGCGTGGCAGGAGGGCTGGTAGAAAGGCCAGGTCTCCCTCCTGCATCCACTAAGTCCATTAACAGAACTATTGTATTGATATCTGTTAACCCAGAGACTCAAGACCAGCAGCCAGGCTACAACTCAAACCACTGCCAGGAGAAAACAAAACAAAACAAAACAAAACAAAACAAAACAAAACACTTCATATAGAAAACAAAAGCAAATTTCTTCAGGGACAATTTTGAGCCCCACATACTGACCTCATCACCAAAACCCCAAGTCAAACAAAAACTGTGTCATCATTAGTCACACATGCCCTGATACAAAATGGAAACTGCTAACTAAACACTTTATTTTTTATGAATATTGTATGCACAAAGAGTATCACTGAATCACTGGCATGTGGCATTTCAGTCTGGAAACCCCCACGTAGCCATCTTCCAGGTTAAGAAGCAGAATACTAGTAGCACTTCTGAAGCCTGCTGGGGACTCCTAGAAGCAACTGTGTCTTCAGAAGTGACCACCATCTAACATCTACAGCTATAAACTAATTTTGTCTATTTTTATCCTAATATAGTACATTAGTTCATCAGAAGTACTCCTTCACTCCTAAAGTTTTCCTGAGTACCAGGTGGAACTGCTTTAGTTCCAATTTCCAGAATGACAACAACAAAGGTGTTTGGTTGATTCAGTTGCTAAATTGGCATTATTTTCAACCCCCAAAGAGCCAACTATTAACTGAATATATCGCAATGATGACCAAATTTATTCTAGACTCGTTCAACAATACACCTCCAAGCTTTGAAAGTTTCCTCTCCTCCTCTACCACCACCACCAGGCTCCTGTGCCAAGAACTAACTATCAATGGAGACAAAACAACACTCACCTGTCTGAGAGAAGAGACAGGACTTGCACGACCATGGTTCTGGCCAGAAGGACTGGAACTGCAATAGCTACTCTCCTCAAAGGCCATGGGAGTTTGCGAGGGCTGCTGCCTGCTGCCTGCTCCCCTAATCATTATTTTCCCAGAGAAGCTTTTCCATAGCCATAGCAACCTGAAAGCAGGATTTTGTTCAGGTCTCAACAAAGAGATAAAAAGTATCTGGACTACCAGTTCCCCCATCCTTTATTTTATATGTGTTCTAGTCAGCTCAGTAATATAGCAAGATAATGTGTTAGCTCACTAGAACTAGTAGGAAATTCCTTAAAATATTAAGCTTAGAGATTTCTGAGTTAATAGGAGAAATTTTCCACTAAATACATGTTTGCTTTTCTTCATTCTGTTTATGTGTCACTTCTGATATGAACAGGTGTAGGATAATTCTTTTTAATATTTTGTTTTTATTTTATGTGTATGAGTATTTTGCCTGCATGTATGTACACCATGTGTGTGCAATGCCCAAGAAGGCCAGAAGGGGACATTAAATCCACTGAAACTGGAATTTTAGATTTTTAGATGTTTGTGAACTGCAATGTAAGTGATGGGAACAGAGCTTGGATCCTCTACAAGAGCAGCAAGTGCTCTTTGCCATTGAACCATCTCTCCAGCTTCATAAAAGGTGTACATAAAATATGATTTGAGTACACATAAAGAGATAAATCATCAATTTTTATTTTGGGGTGTGTGTGTGTGTGTATTTGTAGTGTTTATGCACCTATTTGAGTGTGTGCACACATGCACTTATGAATGTGGCCAGTCTGGCCCAATCAGTAAGCTCCAGGTTCAGTGAGATACCTTGTCTCAAAAATAAGGTGGAAAACAATAGAGGGAAAACCTTCATGCTAACCTCTGGCCTACACTCCCTGTCCCCCCCCCCCACCACCAAATGGCTAAATCAACTTGATGGTGTGAGGTGATGCTAAACCACTATTCTTTTTTTTTTTCCAACTTTTTTTTTTTTACTTGAATTAGAAACAGGATTGTTTTACATGACAATTTCAGTTCCCTTCTCCCACCCGTCCTCCCTTCCCCTTCCCCCCAACTAAATCCTTATCTGTCACATATCTTTTCTGCTTTCCCCTGGATGGTGAGGCCTTCCATAGGGTGTTATCAGAGTCTATTGTATCCTTTGGGGTAGGGCGTAGGCTCCCCCCCCCCATGTGTTTTGGCTCAGAGAGTATTCCTCTATCTGGAATGGGCTCCCAAAGTCCACACCTATGCTAGGGATAAGTACTGAACTACTATAGGAGGTCCGGTAGATTTCCGAGGTTTCCTCACTGAAATCCATGTTCCTGGGGTCTGGATCACCCAGGCTGGTATCCCAGCTATCAGTCTGGGGAGCAAGAGTTCCCCGATGTTCAGGTCAGCTGTTTCTGTGGGTTTCACTAGCCTGGTCCGGACCCCTTTGCTCTTCACTCGTCCTTCTCTGCATCTGGATTCCAGTTCAGTTCAATGATTAGCTGTGGGTGTCTGCTTCTACTTCCATCAGCTGCTGGATGAGGGCTATCGGGTGGCATGTAAGTCATTATCAGGGAGGGCATTTAAGGTAGCCTCTCCTCTTAAACCACTATTCTTACTATTTACCTAAGAAACATATTAAAACAGACAGCAAAATAAGTCCCTCAGCTCACCAATTTGCATCAGCACCTCTAACATACTTTTGGTAGCTGTGACCACTGCCACTGATGCTCCTAACGTATCACTGTCAGGGAACAGACTAGTTCTGGCACAATGACAGTCAGTCATTTAAACCAAGCGGTCCAGCAAGCAATTCAAATTCTTCTTCACTTGTTAGTTTTTCATCTCCATCAGCATCTGCCATGTCTTCTGGAATTTAAATAAATGCATGTCATGTGAATACAAACATGGTATAATTCTGGTAAGACTGGCTACTATAAGATACATATAAAACTTTGAAGGAGTCAAAGTCCAGTGCCCACAAAATGAACTATGGCACAATCTGCTGGACAACTGTCAAACTGCATTCCTGGGGCATGAGAGACTAAGGGAAAGGGAAATGGAATCAAACCCAAAGGATACAGCTGATTACAGAGGTGAGTTATCCAAGAAACCAATAACACATTTCAAATGTTAAGTTTTTCATAAAATTATGGCAGAAAAACTTTTAATTGTTACATATTTTTCTTATTCTGAAAAAATAAATAACAAAAATGACCATTCTGTTGGTAAAGCTGACATTTGATCTTGCAGTCTTTTGCCTTTGACTCTCAAGTATGGACTGTTGTTATCAAAGTACCTTGGATGCATTTTATAAAAGGTCCAGTTATTATACAGATAAATACAAACACTCAAGGCGGCAAATTTTGGAAGCAGATGCTAGGCAAGGAGTAGAGATAAAATCCATGTAAGATAAGGAAGCCCTCAAAACAACCACCCATCCCTACACACCTGTGCTGCTTGCCAAATAGATCTGAGGCTTTTCCCTTGTATCTCCACCAAACATGGAGCATCATGTTTTTATATAAAAGCTACCCCAAATGCAAGTCATTAGAATATTGTAAGAGTTCATTAGCAAAGCAGCAAGAATGAAAGTGTCTTATGTTATATGACAGAGGCAATAAAACTGCTGTATGTACATACATGCTTACAGATAAACAGCTGTTTTACAAAACAGTGCCATTTCTGGTTACCTACAATAAACCTTTTAATCAAACTTTGTCCCAAAAAGTGTTTAAAATTCAACAGCTGGCAAAACTAGAGATTACACATATAAAGAGAGATTCTTTTCATAGAATCTCATTTAAATAGAGCAGTATATTTTTTCCATCATGGAAAACATCTTAGTTCAGATGCCAGAAATATGGTGGAAATTGTCAATTTGAATTCTTGACCCCACACTTCCTGGGAGTTTGAAGATGAGGACCATGACCACAGCCTGCCAAGACACTAATGTTTGACACAGTCAAAACTACCATGAAGGGTCTGCTACCACTCACTATTCCTGGGCTATCAAAAGAGCAAAACTGGCTCCCAGATATGCTGGAAACAGAATTCCTCAACCTCTATTTGCTCTGCCCTCAATTCATCAGTCACAGGACTTCAGAAGAGGTCAAAATTAATTCTCTACATGAAAATAGAAATACAGGTCCCATGTCTTAATAGATTAAGATGCCATTATCCAAGGAGTCTGGAATCTACAACACAATTTCAAGGTACTTCTCAGAATTTGATGTTTTGGTCTTTGTTCAGGGCTAACTACTTCTTCCTGCAGCTGCTGCATAACAGGTAGCATGGATTTCCACTTCCACACACATCACCAAACCTGTCATTAGCATAAGAGTCCTTGCTACCATACCCCTGGTGGTGTGCACTGTGTTCATAGCCAGGGTGGTTTCTGTTCATGCGTTGGTTAAAACTGATGGCATTGCATTCTCACAGTTCACACACCACACAAAAATACTGCACAAAAGGATTTCATAACAAATTATAGTCAATTTAGCATATGAGATAGGTTATTTGTGAAAGTAAATGAGCTACTTTGTTTACTATCTTAGAATCGTTTGCAGATGTTCATTAATGCTACATAATTTCCTTTCAAATCAGAATACAGACCACATAAGCTGAAGGTGTTCTTTGCTCTTCTTAATTTGCTTAAGCTATGACATTAAGATTATTCTACTAAAAATAATTCAATAATCAAAATCTACCACAAGCCATAAAAATTAAAATAATAACCATTCTTTGAATTTCTGAGAAATGCCATTATGATTTATTTATATTATTAGCCAAGCAGATTAGCCTTCCTGTAGAACTCACTTCTATGAGCTTTTCAGTCTCTCTACTATAAAAATGTAATGTGGCCAGTCAGTGGTAGTGCACGATTTAATCCCAGCACTCAGGAGGCAGAGGCAGGTGGATCTCTGTGAGTTCGAGGACAGCCTGGTCAACAGAGCGAGTTCGGGGACAGGCTCCAAAGCTAGAGAGAAACTGTGTCTCAACACCCCCAAATGTAATGCTAAATAATAAACACAAACTCTCATGAACCTCTTCCTTGACTGGAGGTATTACAAGATTTGGGTGGACATTGATTCCCCAAATGAGAACTTACAGTGATTAAATGGAATCGATGAAGAAGAAGAGCATTCACTCATAAAGCAATGTGATTAGAGCACACGTGTTAGATAACCTAGCAGCATTTACTGGGGTCTGATGCCAGCTTCTCTTTGATATCACAATGAAGAATTGCCACAATATGGCTGTAGTCTAGGGAGAGGAGCAATAAAAACACAGATAAAGCAACAAGAGAGGTTTTCTTATCTGTTTCTAGGTAAAAAGGCAATGCTCAAGCATTGAATCCCCAAACCTCAGGATGAGATGTAGGGCTCTGTCAAACCCAGGCAAGGGTGCTGTTAGTAAGCTGTATCCCCAGGAGAGCAGAGAAATAAGTCAGAGCAACTCCTATTGCAGTCACACACACTCAGGTAGACCAATCCAGTCAATGGTCAGGCCTTGTCCACACAAACAGTTTCCATTGCTTCATCATCAAGAATAATTTGCTATTCCTCATCTAAATTAAAGTCATGTAATACCCCTGGGTTTTGCTGCAAGGATATTCCTTCTTTCTGACTGATTCCTGTGAACCTTCATGGAGCTATAACCATACTCACAACAAGAAGACATTTTATTTGCATGAATAAAATAATCCAGAATATTTTGTCAGTTCCTGCTTGCCATACATATAGGAGAAAATCTACCTTAGTTAATTATTGGGATTCCAGGCAATAAACCTCAAATTAAAAGTATTATATACGTTTCTTTAAAGTTATCATGAAAAGATAGCAGAAATATAAAATTGCTTGTATACTGCCCTTTTCTCCAATGTCACTGAGAATAAAATAGTTTGTATACAGGTGTGTTCATAAATGCATATGAATGTGGGTGTCCTTGTGAGCATGTGTGTGGAGGCCAGAGGAAACCTGGTCCTCTTCCTCCTCCTCTTCCTCCTCCTCCATCTTCACAAAATCTCTTGCTGTGCTGGACTGGAAACTTCCAAGTGAGTCCGAGGGGGGCCACTGTTTCTACCCATTCAGATATGGGATTACAAATGTGTCCACTAAGCCTGGATTTTTCTTTCCTTCTTTCTTTCTTTTTTCTTTTTTTGGTGTGTGGTGTTGTGGGGTGGGCTCTTTCTTTCTTTCTTTCTTTCTTTCTTTCTTTCTTTCTTTCTTTCTTTCTTTCCTTCCTTCCTTCCTTCCTTCCTTCCTTCCTTCCTTCCTCTCTCTCTCTCTTTCTCTCTTTCTCCCCCCCTTCTGTATTTTAAGACCAGGTCTCACTATATACCTCTGGCTGGACTGGAAATCAATATGTGGACCCGGCTGACCTTGAACTCAAAGAATTCTATCTGTCTCCACAGAGATTAAAGGTGTGTATACTACCACACCCAGCCATGCGTGGGATTTTAAAAAGGGTTCTGAAAATCAAACTCAGATTGCAAGTACTTTATTAACTGAGCTTTCACTTTTAAGAAAGTATTTGTGGCTTAAAATGTTTCTTTCATTAAAATTAAGACATCTTATAGAATACCATCATAGCGTAAGTATATTATATCAAATAGCTCCCAACATCAGACAGGAAATACTAGAGAGCCACTGAAGTGATGAGCAATATCGTCCTCTAGAATGTCCTGTCATTTGAACTTAACTATGTTCATTCAGCTTTCTGGTTTAGGCATGGCTAGTTTGATTCTATAACTCTTGTCTTCTTGACACAAGGGACAAGTCAATAAGGCAGTTTATTCATTGAAGCTGGCTCCAGAAATTGTCCTTTTTAGGCTGTTCACTGGATGTACAATCAGAATAAAAGAAGTATATTTTAAATTAAAAAATAGTTTTTAGGTTGTGTATGGGTGTTTTGCCTGCATGTGTGTTGGTGTATAATGTGGTGTAGGAACCTAAAACACCAGAAGAATCATCAGAGAGCCCCAAAACTAGAGTTACAGATGCTCATGAGCTCATGTTGGTGCAGAGAGTTGAACCGAAGTCCTCTGAAAGAACAGCCAGTGCTTTCATTCACTGAGTCTATCTGTCCAGCCCAAACAGGTATGCTCGAAAACTTTATTTGGATTAAAAATATTGGAAATTTTTTCCTAACCAACCCACAACACTTCTGGTGAACTCATTATAAAATATTTTTTTTTTGTATAGAAATTCTTTTGCCTTTCTTGCCCTCAACTTTTCTGCACAAAAGGTCTACATGAAGATTAAAGCAAGACAAAACAAAACATAAAAGCATAACGAAGACTGAAAAAAATTCATTATAATTACTAACTGGGCACACCAAATTTACAACACAGCTCAAGGCCTGGGGAGGTGTGGTGGAATGGAGAAGCCACCAAACATTAAAACCATTCCCAACTGTGTTCTCCTCCTTCTGGAAGGGAAAAATCAATACCACCCCCAAAGTTGTTGTGATCATTTGAAACTCAAACTGACCTCTGAGCCTCTCTCCAACCTGACAGACTAGACTACAGCAGGGATTGGCTCCTACTTCTGACTTTCCCTCAAAACAACTTCAAATGTCATCCATGGTCTACATACAAACAAAATGAAGCCAAAGTTAACAAAGTTCTTTAAAACTAACTGCTTGTGACAATCCCTCTGGAACCAGTGACTCAGCTAAATTATTCAGAATGAAACAGAAGAGAGAGGAGAGTGAATGCATAATGGCAGGCCTCACTGAGATGGAAGGAATCTTATACCTGACTATAGATTTCCTGATTAGAAGTGACTTAACACTTATAGATTCTTGGCTTGCAGTATGTTTATGGGACTGCATTTTGTATATGTGCACTCTATGATAACTGCTCAACCTTAGACTGAACAGAATTGAGTTATGGTAAACAGCCAAGCCAGATTTTAAAATCACCTTTAATGCCAGCACTTAGGATGCAAAGGCAGGTGGAGTTCAGGCCAGTGAGTTCCAGTACAGCCAGGTCTATACAGTGAGTCTCTGTCTCAAAATAAAACCAAAATCAAACAAATTTAAGAATAAAGCCATGCCCCCTCTGCCTGCCTGTCCACTACAGAGGTGAGTGTACCCTCTGCTCTTGCCTGACTCCTGCCCAAAGTCCCATTCACTCAGGATCTCTCTGGGCCTGGTCCTGCTTGGAGTGGACCCGCCCAGCCAGGGAGGAGCTCCCTGAGTTTGGAAACACCTCACTCTTCCTTCCCCGCCAGCCTGACCCCTATGAGGCCCAATCCCTACTGAGTGAGGAGGCTACCAGGAGAGACAAGACTGTCCAGAGCTACAGACATTGAAGTCTTGGCCCACACACACCACTGGGTGACAAGAGGAGATAGAGAGACCCCACCTGCACCCACTGGAAGAAGAGATGGGAAGAAGACAGAATAAGATTTCACTAAACAACCAAAAGACCAATATGACACCACCAGCATCTAGGGACTACACACCAGCAAGATCTGAAAAGCCCAACACAGAGGATGAAGAAGAGATGGACCTCAAAAATTATCTCGGGAAGATGATAGAGACCTTTAAAGAGGAAACAAGAAAATCCCTTAAGAAATAGAAGAAGAAACAAGCAAAAAATTACATGAACTGGAGGAAAAGACAAACCAAAAATTCAAGAAATAAACAAATCTCTTAAAGAATCTGAAGAAAGCCAACAACAACAACAACAACAAAAAAAAAACAAACAAACAAGTGAAGGAAGCACAGGAAACAGTTCAAGGCATGAAAGCTGAAAAAGACACAATAAAGAAAACACAGAATGAGGGGATGCTGGAAATAGAAAGGCTGGATAAATGATCAGGAACTAAAGATGTGAGTATAACTAACAGAATTCAAGAGATGGAAGAGAGAATCTCAGTTATTGAAGACTCACTAGAGGATACACAGTCATTGACCAAAGAAAATCTCAAGTCCAACAAATCCCTAACACAAAATATCCAGGAAATATGGGACATTGTGAAAAGGCCAAAACTAAGAATAATAGGTATAGAAGAAGGTGAAGAAATACAGCTCAAAGGTATAGAAAACATATTCAACAAAATCTTGCAAGAAAACTTCACCAACCTACAGAAGGATATGCCTATGAAAGTACAAGAAGCTTACAAAACACCAAACAGACTGGACCACAAAAAGAAGTCCCCTTGACACATAATAATCAAAACAACAAACCTACAGAATAAAGAGAAAATATTAAGAGCAGCAAAGGAAAAAGGCCAAGTAACATATAAAGGCAGACCTATCAGAATCATTTCTTAATGGAAACTTTGAAAGCCAGAAGGTCCTAAATAGGTATCCTACAAACACTAAGGAAGCATGGATGCCAACCCAGACTACTGTACCCAGCAAAACTTTCAATCACTATAGATGGAGAAAACAAGCTATTCCATGACAAAACCAGAATTAAACAATACATATCCACAAATCTAGCACTATAGGAAGTTCTGGAAGGAAAATTCATCCAATCCAACGAAGATAATTTCACTCACAAAAACATAGGCAATAGATATTCCAATTTTACCAAACACAAAAAGAAACAGGAGGGAGAAATAGCACACAATGCCACCACCACCAATAAATCCAAACAAACAAGAACCAACAATCAGTGGACATTAATACACCTCAATATCAATGGTCTCAACCTGCCCATAAAAAAATACAGCCTTACAGAATGGATATGAAGACAGAATCCATCCTTCTGCTGCATACAAGAAACACACCTCAACTTCAAAGACAGGCATTACCTCAGAGTAAAAGGTTGGGAAAAGATTTTCCAATCAAATGGGCCCAAGAAACAAGCTGGTGTAGCAATCCTAATACCTAAAAATTAGACTTCAAACTAAAATCAATCAAAAGAGATGAAGAATGGCATTTCATACTCATCACAGGAAGTCCATCAAGATGAAGTCTCAATCCTGAACATCTATGCCCCAAATACGAAGGCACCCACATTAATAAAAGAAACATTACTAAAGCTCAAACTTCACATAAAACCACACACACTTATAGTAGGAGATTTCAACACCCTGCTTTCACTATTAGACAAGAAAAGCAGACAGAAACTTAACAAAGAAACAAAGGATCTAACAAAAGTAATGACCCAACTTGGTTCAATAGATATCTATAGAACATTCCATCCAAACACAAAAGAATATACCTTTTTCTCATGGAACCTTCTCTAAAATTGACCACATAGTTGGCAACAAAGCAAACCTCCACAGATACAAAAGAATTGAAATAACCCCTTGTATCTTATCAGATCACTATGCTTTAATATTAGAATTCAACATCAATACAAAATGCAGAAAACCTACAAACTCATGGAAATTGAATAACACCCAATTGCACCATTTCTGGGTTGAGGAAGAAATAAAAAATGAAATTAAAGACTTCCTAGAATTTAATGAGAATGTAGACACAACATACCCAAACTAATGGGACACTCTGAAAGCAATGCTAAGAGGAAAGTTCATAGCACTAAGTGCCCACATGAAGAAACAGGAGAATAATCACAATAGAGAATTAACAGCACAACTGAAAGCTTTAGAAAACAAAGAAGCCAATACACCCTGGAAGAGCAGATGCCAGGAAATAATCAAATTGAGGGCTGAAATCAATAAAATGGAAACTAGGAGAACAATACAAAGAATCACTATAACAAAAAGTTGGTTCTTGGAAAAAATCAACAAGATAGACAACCTTTATCCAAACTTACCAAACAACAAAGAGTGAACATGCAAATTACTAAAATCAGGAATGAAAAGGGGGGCATAACAACAGACACAGAGGAAATCCAGAGAATCATCAGGTCATACTTTGAAAACCTATATTCCTCAAAATTTGAAAATCTAAAGGAAATGGACAATTTTCTGGACAGATTTCACTTACCAAAATTAAATCAAGAACAGATAAGCAACTTAAACAGACCTGTAACCACTAATGAAATTGAAGCAGTCATTAGAAGTCTCCCAACCAAAAAAAGCCAAGGGCCAGATGGCTTCAGTGAAGAATTCTACCAGAAATTCAAAGTACAACTAATATCAATTCTTCTCAAAGTATTCCACAAAATAGAAGCAGAAGGGTCATTACCAAACTCTTTTTATGAGGCTTCAATAACCTTAATACCCAAGCCACACAAAGACACAAATAAGAAAGAGAACTACAGACCAATATCCCTCATGAACATTGATGCAAAAATTCTCAAAAATAATATTGGCAAATGGAATCCAAGAACACATAAGAGAAATCATCCACCATGATCAAGTAGGCTTCATCCCAGGGATGCAAGGATGGTTCAACATACGAAAATCCATCATTGTAATCCACCATATAAACAGACTGAGGAAAAAAAATCACATGATCATCTCACTAGATGCCCAAAAAGCCTTGACAAAATCCAACACCCCTTCATGAAAAAGGTCTTGGAGAAATCAGGGATAACAGGAACATACCTCAACATAATAAAAGCAATATACAGCAAGCCAACAGCCAACATCAAATTAAATGGAGAGAAACTCAATGCAATTCTTCTAAAATCAGGTACAAGACAAGGCTGTCCACTCTCTCCATACCTCTTCAATATTGTCCTTGAAGTTCTAGCTAGAGCAATAAGACAACAAAAGGAGATCAAGGGAATACAAATCTGAAAGCAAGAAGTCAAACTCTCATTATTTGCAGATGATATGATAGTCTACATAAGTGACCCGAAAAACTCAATCAGGGAACTCCTACAGCTGATAAACATCTTCAGCAAAGTGGCAGGATACAAAATTAACTAAAAAAATCTGTAGCCCTAATAGAAACCGATGACACATTGGTGGAGCAAGAAATCAGAGAAGCATCAGCCTTTACAATTGCCACAAACAACATAAAATACCTTGGAGTAACACAAACCAAAAAAGCGAAAGACCTGTACCGTGAGAATTTTGAGTCTCTAAAGAAAGAAATTAAAGAAGATACTAGAAAATGGAAAGATCTTCCATGCTTTTGGATAGGCAAGATCAACACAGTAAAAATGGCAATCTTGCCAAAAGCAATCTACAGATTCAGTGCAATCCCCATCAAAATCCCAACACAATTCTTCACTGATCTTGAAAGAACAATTCTCAACTTTATATGAAGAAACAAAAGACCCAGGATAGCCAAAACAACTTCTGGAGGCATCACCATCTCTAATGTTAAGCTCTATTACAGAGCTATAGTCCTGAAAACAGCTTGGTATTGGCACAAAAATAGACAGGTAGTTCAATGGAATAGAGTTGAAAACCCTTATATTAATCCATACACCCACCAACACCTGAGTTTTGACAAACAATCCAAATATATACATTGGAACAAAGAGAACGTCTTCAACAAATGGTGCTGGCATAACTGGATGCAAACATGTAGAAGACTACATATAGACCCAAGTCTTTTGCCCTGCACAAAACTTAAGTCAAAATGGATCAAAGACCTCAACATAAACCCATCCACACTGAACCTATTAGAAGATAAAGTGGGAAATACCCTTGAATTAATCGGTACAGGAGACGCTTCCTGAACATAACACCAGTAGCCCAGAGACTGAGATCAACAATTTACTAATGGGACCTCCTGAAACTGAGAAGCTTCTGTAAGGCAAAGGACACAGTTAGCAAGACAAAACGACAAAACGACAGCCCACAGACTGGGAAAAGATATTCACCAATCCCTCATATGACAGAGGGCTGATCTCAAAAATATATGAAGAGTTCAAGAAGCTAGTCTCCAAAACACCAAACAATCCAATTAAAAAGTGGAGCACAGAACTAAATAGACAATTCTCAATAGAGGAATCTAAAATGGCTGAAAGACACATAAGAAAGTGTTCAACATTCTTAGCCATCAGGGAAATGCAAATCAAAACAACTCTGAGATACCCTCTTACTCTTGTCAGAATGGCCAAAATAAAAAACACCAATGACGGTTTATGCTGGAGAGGATGTGGAGAAAGAGGAACTCTCTTCCACTGTTGGTGGGAGTGCCAACTTGTACAGCCACTTTGGAAACCAGTATGGCGACTCCTCAAGAATATGGGAATCAGTCTACCACAAGATCCAGCAATTCCACTCCTAGGCATATACTCAAAAGAAGTACATTCATTCAACAAGACATCTGTTCAACGATGTTCATAGCAGCACTATCTGTAATAGCCAGAAACTGGAAGCAGCCTAAATGCTCCTCAACTGAAGGATGGATGGAGAAACTGTGGTACATTTACACAATGGAGTACTACTCAGCAGAAAAAAGCAATGGAATTTTGAAATTTGCAGGAAAATGGATGGAACTCGAAGAAACCATTATGAACAAGGTAACCCATTCACAAAAAGACAAACATGATATGTACTCACTCATATGTAGATTTTAGACATAGAGTAAGGGATTACCATCCTACAATCCACACTGCCAGAGAAACTAGTAAACAAGGAAGACCCTACCAGAGACAATGCTTGTCCCCTGGAGAAGGGGAAAGGGTCACCATATCCTGAGCAAATTTAGAACATGGGAAGAAGGTTAGGAAGCTACAATAGTGAGAAGGGAAGAAAAAGAAGAATGCAGAGGTCATGAGGAAGCAGAAATTTTGAGTCAGGTGTAGATTAGAAGAGAGGACATATGATAGGTAGGATTTTAGTTGGTGGGGTGTTAGAGGATGAAGGGAGGGAGAAGGGAACTGGGATTGTTATGTAGTTCAATCTTGTTTGTAATTCAAATATATAAAAATAAAAAAATTAAAAAAACCCTACTCCAGAAAATTAAAAAATTTAAAGGAAATGGACAATTTTTGGGCAGATTTCAATTACCAAATTTGAATCAAGAACAGATAAGCAACTTAAACAGATCTATAACCCCTAAGGAAATAGAAACACTCATATAAAGTCTTCCAACCAAAAAGATGGCTTCTGTACAGATGGCTTCTGTGCAGAATTCTACCACAAATTCAAAGAAGAGCTGATACCAATACTTCTCAAATCGTTCCACACAATAAAAGCAGTAGGTTCATTGCCAATTTTTTTACGATGCTACAATTACATTGATACCCAAGGCACACAAAAACACAACTAAGAAAGAGAGCTACAGACCAATATCCCTCATGAACATATATGCAAAAATACTCAATAAAATACTGGCAAATGGAATCCAAGAACATATCAGAGAAATCATCCACCCTAATCAAATAGCCTTCATACCCAGCATGCAGGGTTGGTTCATCATTTGAAATCCTATCAATGTAATCCACAATATAAACCAACTAAAGAAGAAAAGCCACTTGATCATCTCAATAGATGCTGAAAAAGCCTTTGACAAAATCCAACATCCCTTCATGATAAAGTTCCTGGAGAGATCAGGAATAACAGGAACATACCTGCACATAATAAAAAAAATACAGTAATCCAACATCAAAATAAATAGAGAGAAACTCAAAGCTATACCTCTAAAATCAGGAACAAGACAAGGCTGCCCACTTGCTCCACATGTCTTAAATATTGTCCTTAAAGTTCTAGCTAGAGCAATAATTCAACAAATGGAATGGGATACAAATTTTAATGGAACAAGTCAAGCTTTCACTGTTTTCAGATGATATGCTAGTCTATATAAGTGAACCGAAAAACTCTACCAGGGAACTCCTACAGCGGATAAACACCTTCAGCAAAGTCAAATGTGCATGTGAGTCATATGTAAGTGATATGGATTAGTTTTGTGAAGGTTTTACATGTGTGAGATATTTAAGTTTTATGGTGTATTATGAATTTTATGCATGTGTTTGAAATGGAAGTATAATGCAGTTAGTTTTGTGAAGTTTGAGAAAGTGTGTGATATGTAAGTAAAATTTTGTGACGTTTGTGTCTGTGAGTCATATGTAAATGATATGGAGTTAGTTTTGTGGTGGTTGTGCATATGTGTGATATATAAGTGAAAGGAGTTCCTTTTGTGAAGAATCTTGATATGTGTGATACGTAACTTAAATGGAGTTGTTTTGTGAAGTCTGTGCCTGGGTGTCATATATAACTGAAATGGAGTTTTGTGAACTTTGTGCAAGTGTGTGAGATGTAAGTTAAATGGAGTTAGTTTGGTGATGTTTGTGAGTCACAGGTAAGTGATATGGAGTATGCTTTGCCAAGTTTGTGCAAGTGTGTGATATGTAAGTGAAATGAAGTGAGTATCATGAATTTTGTGCATGTGTTAGAAATGGAAGTATAATGCAAAAAAGTTAGTTTTGTGAAGTTTTAGCATGTTTGTGATATGGAATTGAAATGCAGTTCTTTTGTGATATTTGAGCAAGTGTGTGAAGTGGAAGTGAAATGTAGTTAGTTTTGTTAAATTTGTGCATGTGTGTCTCATATATGTAAAATGGTGTGAGTTTGTGAATTTTGTGCATATGTTTGAAACGGAAGTATAATGCAGTTAGTTTTATCAAACTTTAGCATGCTCGTTTTAGTTTCGTTAATTTTGAGCATGTGTGTGATATAGAAGTAAAATGCAGTTACTTTTGTGAAGTGTGAGCAAATGTGTGACATAGAAATAAAATGGATTTAACTTTGTGAAGGTTGTGTGTGTGAGTCCTATGTAAGTGGTGTGGAGATAATTTTGTGAAGGCTGTGCATGTGTGTCGTATGTAAGTTAAATGGAGTTACTTCTGTGAAATCTGCATTTGTGTGTCATATGTAAATTAAATTCAGTTACTTTTGTGAAATTTGTGCATGTTTGTGATATATGAGTGAAATGGTGTTGGGAGCTGCAAAGTACCGCACCCAAAAGATGGCGCCGGTTTCCGCCTTCCGCCAGCCCGACGGTGAGTGCTCTCTGTGGTAAACAACTCCTAATTTGGTAAAGACCATGTATCCTCTTAATTCTGCTTGGAGACAACCTATCCTGGCGCGCCACGTAGGGTTAGGTGATTGGTAGGCGTAGACTATATCAGGCCCCGTCTTCCTCTACCCGGGGCCGCCATTCACTGTAAATCAAGGTTCCCGAATAAACTGTGAGAAGAAGGTTCCTCGGTGTTGCGTCGTTCTTGCTGGTCAAGGGTGGACGCGACAAAATGGTGTGAGTATGATGCATTTTATGTATGTGTTTGAATTGGAAGTTTAATGCAGTTAGTTTTTTGACATTTTAGCATGTTCGAGATATGTAAGTGAAATTGAGTTACTTTTGTGAAGTTTGAGCATGTGTGATATGGAGTTGAAATGCAGTTAGTTTTATGAAGTTTGAGCAAATGTGTTATATGTAAGTAAAATGGAGTTAATTTTGTGAAGTTTGTGCATTTGAGTGATATGTAAGTGAAAAGGAGTTCCTTTTTGAAGTTTCTGGATGTGTGAGATAAGTAAGCTAACTGGAGGCAATTTTGTGAAGGCTCTCTCTCTCTCTCTCTCTCTCTCTCTCTCTCTCTCTCTCTCTCTGTGTGATATAAGTGAAATGGAGCTAGTTTTGTGAACTTTGGGCAAGTGTGTGACATGTAATTTAAATGGAGTTATGTTTGTGAAGTTTGTGCATGTGTGTCGTATGTAAGTCCTATGGAATACCTTTTGTGATCTTTGTTCATGTGTGTGATATGTAAGTTAAATTTAAGGAGTTAGTTTTGTGAAGTCTGTGACTGTGTGTCATATGTAAGAGAAATGGAGTTAGTTTTGTGAAATTTGTGCAAGTGTGTGATATATAAGTGAAATGGTAGGAGTGTTATGAATTTTGTGCAATTGTTTGAAATGGAAGTATAACGCAGTTAGTTTTGTAAAGTTATAGGATGTTCATTGTAAGTGAAAGGGTTTGTTTTTGTGTATTTTGAGCTGTGTGTGATATGGAAGTGAAATGGAGTTAGTTCTGTGAATTCCGTGTATGTGTGTAAAATATATGTGAAATGGAGTTAGTTTTCTGAAATTTGTGCAAATGTGTGATGTATAAGTAAAATGGAGTGAGTATTATGAATTTGTGCATTTGTTTGAAATGGAAGTATAAAGCAGTTATTTTTCCTGGTTTTAGCATATTCGTTGTATGTAAGTTAAATGGAGTTAGTTTTGTGACGTTTGAGCAAGTGTGAGATACATAAGTGAAAGGTAGTTACTTTAGTGACGTTTGTGCATGTGTTTGATAGGTAAGTGAAATGGAGTTCGTTTTGTGAAATTTGTGCATGTGTGTGATATATGAGTGAAATGGTGTGAGTATTTTGAATTTTGGGCCTGTGTATGAAATGGAAGTATAATGCAGTCAGTTTCTTGAAGTTTTAGTATGTTCATTGTATGTAAGTGAAAGGTTTGTTTTTGTGAATTTTGAGCAACTGTGTGATATAGAAGTAAAATTTAGTTACTTTTGTGAACTTTGAGCAGGTGTATGAAATGGAAGTGAAAAGGGCTCAGTTTTGTGAAATTGTTGATATGTGTGGTATGGAATTGAAATGCAGTTAGGTTTATGAACTTTGAGCAAGTTTGTGATATCTAAGTAAAATGGAGTTAATTTTGTGAAGTTTGTGGATGCCAGTCACATGTAAGTGATACGGAGTTATTTTGGTGAAAGTTTTGCCTGTGTGTGACATATAAGTGAAATGGAGTTCCTTTGTGATGTTTCTGGATGTGTGTGATAGGTAAGTTAAAAGGGGTTAATTTTGGGAAGTCTGTGACTGTGTGCCATATATTAGTGAAATGGAGTTTGTTTTGTGAAATTTGTGCATGTGTGTCATATATAAGTAAAATGGCATTAGTATTTTGAATTTTGTGCTTATGTTTGATATGGAAGTATAATGAGGTTAGTTTTCTCAAGTTTGACCAAGTGTGTGGAAACGAAGTAAAATGCAGTGAGTTTTGTGAAATTTAGGCAAGTGTGTGAAATTTATGTAAAATGGAGTTCATTTTGTGAAGTTTGTGCTTGTGAGTTATATGATCTTTGTGCATGTGTGTGATATGTAAGTTAAATGGAGATAGCTTCCTGAAATCTGTGCATGTGTGCCTTATATACGTCAAATGGAGCTAGTGTTTGTGAACTTTGTGCAAGTGTGTGACATGTAAGTTAAATGGAGTTCCTTTTGTTAAGTTTGTGCATGTAAGTCTTATATTAGTGATACTGAGTAAATTTTGTGATCTTTGTTCATGTGTGTGATATGTAAATTAAATGTAGTTAGGTTTGTGAAGTCTGTGCCTCTGTGTCATATATAAGTGAAATGGAGTTAGTTTTGTGAATGTAAATAATGGCATATATCTCAGGGCCATTGAGACAGATGAAATACATTTAGAACTGTGTCTGGCTTGTTGGAATAGTCTCTGATTTTTTTGTTAAATGCATTTATCTTTGTTTTTTATAATGGGTATTTTCTGGTGATATTTGTCAATGATCACAACCCAGAAATCTGAGTAACATAGGACACACTGGCTGTATGGTGTATTTGGGCATATAGCTCAGTGGGAATTCCCTTCCTAGCAATCATATATCCTGGATTTGATCTCTAGCTTTGCAAAACAAATGTACTACAGTATAATCATGGGGTTGTTTTGTGAGAATGGTTTCCTCATGTAAATCCAAAGTCAAAGCTTCTGTTATTTATTAAAAACATTAATTTATTTGTCCAGTGGTTACTTGCTTCATTCTGAACTTCAGATTTTCATGCTGGCTTATTGCAATATTTGGAAACCCCCAAGCAGAGGTGGAATAGTTTTGAGGCAAGTACCTAATGGAGAGATACACTGACTAGTCAGGCAGTGATTTCACTGTCAGTAACTTTGTGATTATCATGGTGTATGTTTGTTGCTGGCAGTCAATATTTTCTATAACGAGCCTGTTTAACTACTCCTCATTTCAAAGTGAAGAGCCTGAGTTTCCCTCTGGAAATCTCTTGTGTTTCTATAGAGTATAGTGCTTTCTTGCACATTTCTTTCCAGCCTGTGAAAGAAGAGACTTTGAAATGAGAAATGTCATGCAAGGTGAACTATTGGTATTTTCATAGCAGGCAAATTTTACCATCTTCTTTGTAAAAGCACTATTGAATCACATTTATGGTTTTGTCACCTCACCTTTACAATGAGAACAGATAGTGACATTTAAGCCTAGGAAAATCCAGTCAATGATATTGGGTGTTCTTATGGAAAACTTGAAGAGGCAGGTAGAACATTGTGACCTTATGATGTGAATTCTTTAATTAGAGCATACAGATCAGTCAAATATTTGACTTAATTGATTTTTGGAGAACCAAACTGTTTGGTATGCAAGGTAGGAGATATTGCCCTTGATTTAGAATAAGCAGTCAGTTAGGTTCTTGTGCATTTCTACTATTTTAATGTACACTGGAAGCAGGTATAATCAGTTACCTCATTTATAGCCACGTATTTAAAGTGATTGGGTTTTTAGAGTCACTTCTTTAGGTTGTTTTATCTGATAAAGATATGCAATTAAAAATATAGCACATTGGTCTTTCTAGCCCATCCCCACTCCTTTTATGTCACTCACTTTCTATGAGGAATTGCCAGTGGCCACAATGGGATGGGATGCAGGTAGGTGATTTTCACTATGCTTTCTGTCCGCCAGTCCAGTCTGCAGAATTATTCCTAGTCCTGAAGCAACATACTTGCAGAAGCTCCTCTTCCCACCATATAAACTGACTGAAAGACAAAATCCACATGATTATCTCACTAGTTGTAGACAAGTTGTGACAAAACCCAACATACCCCATGATAAAAATCCTGTAGAAACTAGGGATACAAGGGTCATACCTCAACATAATAAAGGCCATTTACAGTAAGCCCACAGCCAACATCAGCCTAAACAGAGAGAAACTCAGTGCATTTCCACTAAAATGAGGAACAAGAAAAGATTGCCAACTCGTCATAACTATTCAGTAAAATATTTGAAGTCTTAGCTAGAGCAGTAAGACAACTGAAGGACATCAATGGGATAAAAATAGTGAAATGTGTGATTTTGTTTGAAATAGAAGTATAATGCAGTTAGTTTTGTGAAGTTTTAGCATGTTCGTTATATGTAAGTAAAGGATTTAGTTTTCTGAATTTTGAGCAAGTGTGTGATATGTAAGTAAAATGGAGTCAATTTTGTGAATTATGTGCATGTGTGTGATATGTAAGTGATACGTAGTTAGTTTTGTGAAGGTTGTATCTATGTGTGATATATAAGTGAAATGGAGTTCCTTTTGTGAAGTTTCTGCATGTGTGATAAGTAAGTTAAATGGAGTCAGTTTTGTGAAGTCTGTGCCTGTGTGTCGCATATAAGTGAAATGTAATTAGTTTTGTGAAATTTGTGTGTGTGTGTGTGTGTGTGATGTATAAGTAACATGGCATTAGTATTGTGTATTTGGTGCATGTGTTTGATATGTAAGTTAAGTTTAGTTAGTTCTGTGAAATCTGTATATGTGTGTCATATATAAGTGAAATGGAGTTAGTTTTGTGAAATTTGTGCATGTGTGTGATATATGAGTGAAATTGTGTGAGTATCGAATTTTGGGCCTGTGTTTGAAATGAAAGTATAATGCAGTTAGTTTTGTGAAGTATTAGCATCTTCCTTGTATGTAAGTGAAGGGATTTAGTTTTGTGAATTTTGAGCAATTGTGTGATATAGAAGTAAAATGGAGTTAGTTTTGTGAATTTTGGGCATGTGTGTGATATAGAGGTAAAATGGCATTAGTATTTGTGTATTTGGTGCATGTGTTTGATGTGGAAGTTAAATGGAGTTAGTTTTATGAAGTTTGTGCATGCTTATTATGTATGAGTGAAATGGTATGTGTATTATGAATTTTGGGCCTGTATTTGAAATGCAAGTATAATGCAGTTAGTTTTGTGAAGTTTTAGCATGTTGATTGTATGTAAGTGAAAGGATTTGGTTTTGTGAATTTTGAGCAATTGTGTGATATAGAAGTAAAATTCATTTGCTTTTGTGAAGTTTGAACAAATGTGTGACTGACATGGAAGTGAAATGGAGTTAGTTTTGTGAAGTGGTTCATGTTTGTGTTATGGAATTGAAATGCAATTATTTTTGTGAAGTTTGAGCAAGTGTGTGATGTGTAAGTAAAATGGAATTCATTTTGTGAAGTTTGTGCATGTGAGTGATATGTAAGTTACACAGAGTTCTTGTGCATATGTGCGATATTTATGTGAAATGGAGTTACCTTTGTGAAGTTTCTGGATGTGTACGACAAGTAAGTTAAATGGAGTTAATTTTTTGAAGTCTGTGCATGTCTGTCATATAGAAGTGAAATGGAGTTAGTTTTGTGAACTTTGTGCGTGTGTGATATATGAGTGAAATTGTATATTATGAAGTTTATGCATGTGTTTCAAATGGAAGTACAATGCAGTTAGTTTTGTGACGTTTTAGAATGTTCAACATATGTAAGTGAAATGGAATTTGTTGTGTGAAGCTTGAGCAAGTGTGTAATATGAAGGTCAAAGCTCATGTTTGTGAAGCTGTGCATGTATGTGTTGTGTAAGTTAAATGGATTTAGCTCTGTGAAGTCTGTATATGTGTGCCATATATAAGTGAAAGGTAGTTTTGTGAAGCTTGAGCAAGTGTGTGATATGGAAGTGAAATGGAGTTAGTTTTGTGAAGTTTGAGCAAATGTGTGATATAGAAGTAAAATGCAGTTTGTTTTGTTACAGAATAGGTGAAACAATGGAAAACTCAACACTTGATGGATATTCCTTTGATATTACTCAAAGTTTACTTTTTTAATTTATTTTTTATTTGCATTAGCAACAAGATTGTTTTATATTTCAATCCCCCTTCCCTCTCTCTCCACTTTTCTTCTGCCCCCCACCAACACCAAATGTATCCAATACCATTTATGCTCCCCAGGGAGAGTGAAGCCTTCCATGGCAGTCTTCAGCATCGGTCATGTCCTTTGCTATTGGGCCTAGGCCCTAACCTGTGTGTCTAGGCTTAGGACGTATCCCTCTGGGTGAAATGGGATCCCAAATCCATTCCTACTCTAGGGATAAGTACTGATCTACTACAAGTGACCCCATAGATTTCTGAATCCTCCTCACTGACACCCACGTTCATGGATCAGTTCCATGCTGTTTGCTCAGTGATCAGTTTGCTACCAGGCACCCACTCTTGTTCAGGTCAGCTGTTTCTGTGGGTTTCACCAGCCTGGTCTCGACACATTTGCTCATCACTCCTC
The DNA here is from genome assembly GCF_003668045.3 of Cricetulus griseus. NCBI lineage: Eukaryota > Metazoa > Chordata > Mammalia > Rodentia > Cricetidae > Cricetulus > Cricetulus griseus. The sequence goes on along the minus strand of NC_048601.1, from coordinate 75,675,196 downwards.
CTCAGCAACTGGATACCAGTTCAGTTCAGTGTTTAGCTGTGGGTGTCTGCTTCTACTTCCATCAGCTGCTTGATGAATGCTCTAGGATGGTATATAAGTTAGTCATCAATCTCATTATCAGGCATGGGCATTTAGGGTAGCCTCTCCATTGTTGCTTAAGTGGTTAGTTGGTGTCATCCTTGTAGATATCTGGACATTTCCCGAGTGCCTTATTAAGCTTTAAACCTACAGTGGCTCCCTATTTAACAGTATCTCATATTTTGCTCTTCTCTATTCTTCCCCCTACACAACATTCCTCCTCCCTCATGTCCTCCTCACCACTCCTCTTCTCCCCTTCTCATTCTCCTAGCTCCCTCTCCTCTCCCTTCATGCTCCCAATTTGCTCAGGAGATTTTGTCCTTTTCCCCTTTTAAGTGACCATGTATGTGTATCTTTTAGAGTCCTCCTTGTTGCCTAGCTTCTGTGGTGGTGTGGATTATAGGCTGGTGATCCCTTGCTCTATGTGTAAAATCCATATATGAGTGACTGCATTCAATGTTTGTGTTTTTGTGACTGGGTTACCACACTCAGAATGGTTTCTTCTAGTTCAATCCATTTGCCTGCTAATTTCAATATTCCATTGCTTTTTTCCATTGAGTAGTACTCCATTGTGTAAATGGACCACATTTTATGTGTCCATTCTTCAATTGAGTGGCATCTAGGATGCTTCCAGGTTCTGGCTATTGCAAATAATGCTGATATGAACATAGTTGAACAGTTGTCTTTGTTGTATAAATGTGCTTCTTTTGGGTATATGCCTTGGGGTAGGCTGATACCCATTTTTCTGAGGAACCGCAATACTGATTTCCAAAGTGCCTGTACAAGTATGCACTCCCACAAGCAGTGGAGGAGTGCTCCACTTTCTCCACATCCTCTCCAGCCTGAGTCATCATTGTTGTTTTTTATTTTAGCCATTCTGACTGGAGTAAGATGATATCTCAGAGTTGTTTTGATTTGCATTTCCCTGATGGCTAAAGATGTTGAGCACTTTCTTACATGTTTTTCAGCCATTTTAGATTCCTCTGTTGAGAATTCTCTATTTAGTTCTGTACCCCACTTTTTAATGGATTATTAGGTGTTTTGGAAGCTAGCTTCTCGAGTTCTTTGTAAATTTTGGAGATCAGCCCTCTGTCGGATTTGGGGTTGAAGAATATGTAGGTCATATCCTTTGGGATAGGGACTAGGATCTACCTCATCTTCTAGGCTGAGGGAGTATCCCTCTATGTGAAATAGGCTCCCAAAGTCCAATCCTATGCTAGGGATAAGTACTGATCTACCACAAGAGGCCACATAGATTTTCGAGGCCTCCTCACTGATAACCACATCCATGAGGTCTGGATCAGTTCCATGATGGTTTTCCAATAATCAATTTTGGGACCAAGAGCTCCCCCTTGTTCAGGTCAGTTGTTTCTGTAGATTTCACTTGCCTGGTCTTGACCACTTTGCTCATCACTCCATGTTTTCTGCAACTGGATTCTAGTTCATTTCAGTGTTTAGCATTGGGTATCTTCTTATACATCCATCAGCTGCTGGATTAAGGCTCTAGGATGGCATATAAATTAGTCATCAATCTCATTTTTAGGGGAGGGCATTTAAGGTAGCCTCTCTACTGTTGCTTAGATCCTTACATAGTGTCATTCTTGTAGATTTCCACACATTACCTATCGTCTGATTTAAACCTATACTGGCTCCCTTTCTGATGGTATCTCCAATTTTGTTCTCCTCTATTCTACCCCACACACAACCAGGAGCTTCTGTAATGCAAAGGATACAGGCAGCAATACACAACGGATGCCCACAGAATGGGAAAAGTTATTCACCAACCCCATATTGAACAGAGGGATGACCTCCAAAATTTGCAAGGAATACAAGAAGCTAATCTCCAAAAACACCAAATAATCCAATTAAAAGTGGGGTAGAGAACTAAATACAGAATTCTCAATAGAGCAATCTAAAATGGCCAAGAGACATATAAAATATGTGCTCAACCTAATTATCCATCAGGGAAATGCAAATCAAATCAACTTTTCACAGCTTATAATAAGGATGTCATATTCACAAAACTTTACAATAATGGAAAGAACATTCAGAGCTAAAATGGAGAATTTTATGTCCATATAAACAGATGGAGAAATATAATAATCACACCTTAATCTAAAAATTATGCAAAACTGACTTTTCACAAAAGAAGTGTGTGGCATTAACTTCAAGAGTAGAGGCAGTAGTAACCCAGACCATTTGAGATCCCAGGAAGGAGAGGTGTTAGAGAGACCAGAAACATCAAGGGCCACACGATGTGAATCTGTGAAGCTGGGATCTCAGTTCTCTACTGAGAATGTATGAAGGGCACACAGAAAAGTTCTTCCTTTATACATTAAATCTTAGACAATTCTGGCTTGTTATAATTTGCATTACTGCTAAATCTTCCCACCAAAATGAATTGGGAGGCTTTGTTTTATGCTTTCTTTGTTAAATCATTTTGGTGTTCTTAACATCTGCCCTGGAAACTGCACACTTCTCTGATGTCCATAGTCTTTAAACAACCATTTGTCATAGGATTTAATGACAAAAATACACCTCAAGGCAAGGGAATGGGGGATGTGAATGTAAAGATGAGTAGTAATTAAAGAATAAAAAAGGTATGACAAAATACCCACAAAGCAACACAATCCCACACAATAAAGAACTCACCTTACACCTCCTTTACCTTCTCCTTAGCACATAAGTCTATCTGTAAGTTGTAAGCATGTTTTTTTTTTTTTTTGCTTCTTCAAAAATGTTCCTTATACAGCTTCAAGAAACCATACATGTATGTGAAGGCATTTACCCATAGGATGTTGAATACCACAAGGTCCCTTGATCAACTATGTTCATAGCAACATTATTAATAGTAGCCAGGTCTTGGAACAAACTTGATGCTCATCAAATGTTGAATGTATAAAGAAAATGTGGCATATTTACCCAATGTAGTACTACTCAGCAGTAAGAAAATAATGACATCCTGAAATTTGTAGGTAAATAGACACAATTAAAAAAACCATCATGAGTTAGGTATCCTAGAAACAAAAATATATAGTATATACTCATAACTGAATATCAGATATAAAGTAAAAGATACCTACCTACAATCCAAATCCCTGGACAAGCTACAACCCTCTTGCAGAAACAGATGGAAGCAGTTGCAGAAACCCACCAGTGACCATTTCTCCAAGATCCTGAAGTAAATTCAAAGTGAGAAATGAGAAATATTATGAAAAATGAAGTCAAGAACATGATAACTAAACCCACACAATCAGCTGACCAGAGCTAGTGAGACATCTGGCTCTGGTCTGAAAAGGAGGGAACCTACATAGGACTGAACTCCACTCCCTTTATTTAGGTAACAGAGGTGATTGTCAGAGAAGATATGGTCACTGGCAGTGGGTCCAAGTTGTAACTCTAATGCACAAACTGACTTGTTGGAGCCCATTGTATATGGAGAAATACCTTGGTCATCCTTGACAAGGGTTTATGGTGGCTACAAGGTTCCTTGGTCCTGCCTCAATTAGATAATAGGACAGACTTAATGGGTTTCCTAGAGGAGGCCTTACTAGCTCCAAGGAACAAGTGAGAAGTGGGAAGAATAAAGGGTAGCAGGAGGAGAAGAGGGATGGAAATGAATTATAAAATAAATTGATAAAAATAAGAGAGAGCTAACAATCACAGGTCATTAATATCTCAACATTAGTGGGCAAAATATACTTCTAAAAAGACACAGGCTAATAGATTTTTTATGAAAATAGGATCTCTCTTTCTGCTATCATGAAACACAGCTCCACATTAAAGACACTTACTACCTCATAGTAAAAATTGGGGATATAATTTTCCAATCAAATGGACATAAGAAACATTATGGTACTACGATGGTTCCCCAGTTGTCCAAATCGGGTCCATGAGCTCACACTTACTCATATCAGTTGTTTCTGTGGGTTTCTCCAGCCTGGAATTGACTCATTTGCTCATCATTCTTCCTTTTCTGAAACTGGATCCCAGAAAATTCAGGTAGAAGGCACAAGTCTCTCTATGGCTTTAACTATTTTTACTTCTGCTGCCCACAGCAACCTACTTCAACTTCAGCCCAGTACACATGTAAGTAAATGCATCTTTATACCATTCCAGTTGATTGATGACCACTTAGAAATATCCCATATGCTGCAGCTCTCAAAATGGAGACAACCCTAAGATTCTTGTATTTTTGGGAAGGTTTCAGGCTTCCTGGTGTTTCACTCATACATTTTGGTACATTAGTTACTGTACTTTTTAGGTATTTTTCTTCCCTTTTTTTTAACTTAAAGTAAAAACAAGATTTTTTTATGTGTCAATCCCAGTTCCCGCTCCTTCCTCTCCTTCCCTGCACCCCCCCCCCCCAGTAAGGCCCTACCTACCCCTTATCATGTCTGCTCCCCAAGGAGAGGGAAGTCTTCCATGGTGGGTCTTCAAAGTATGTCATATTCTTTGGGATATGGCCTAAACTCTCCCCCATAGTCTAGGCTGAAGGAGTATCCCCCTAAGTTACAATGGGCTCCAAAGTCAATTCCTATGCTAGGGTAAGTACTTATCTACTACAAGAGGCCCCTTAGATTTCCAAGGCCGCCTCACTGATACCCACATTCATGGGGTCTGGATCAGTTCCATGCTCGTTTTCCAGTGATCATTCTATGGGCCAAGAGCTCTGCCTTGTTCAGGTCAGCTGCTTCTGTTTCACCAGCCTGGTCTTGACCGCTTGCTTCTCACTCCTCCTTATCTGTATCTGCATTCCTGTTCAGTTCAGTGTTCAGATGTGGGTGTCTACTTCTTCTTCTATCCTCTGCTGGATGAAGGCTCTAGGATGGCATATTAGTTAGTCATCAAGCTCACTATCAGGGGAGGGCATTTAAGGTAATCTCTTCACTGTTGCTTAGATGGTTAGGGGGTGTCATCCTTGTAGATCTCCAAACATTTCCATAGTACCTGATTTCTCTTTAAACCTATAGTGGATACTTCTCTGATGATATCTCTTATTTTGCTTTTGTCTATTGTTCCCCCTACACAACCAGAAGCTTCTGTAAGGCAAATGACACAGTGAGCAATAAGAAATGGCAGAGCACAGAATGGGAAAAGTTATTTAACTACCTCATAAGTGACAGAGGGATGATCTAAAAATTTGCAAAGAAATCAAGAAGTTAGTTTCCAAATCACCAAATAAATAAAATATGGGGTACTGAACTTAATAGAGAGTTCTCAATAGAGGAATATGACATTGCTGAAAGACATAAAAAGGTGCTCAACATCCTTAGCCATCCAGGAAATGCAAATCAAACAAATTTTTCGCTTTTAATAAGGGTGTCATAGGCCGGGCGTTGGTGGCACATGCCTTTAATCCCAGCACTCAGGAGGCAGAGACAGGTGGATCTCTGTGAGTTCAAGGACAGCCTGGTCTCCAGAGCGAGTGCCAGGATAGGCTCCAAAGCTACACAGAGAAACCCTGTCTTGAATAACCAAAAAAATTAAGGGTGTCATATTCATAAAACTTTATAATAATGGAAGGAACATTCAGGGCTAAAATGGAGGAGTTTTTGTCTGCACAAACAGATGGAGGAATATTATAATCACATAATAATCTAAAAATTATAAAAAACTAACTCTTCACAATAGAAGTGTATCGACTCAACCTAAGAGTAGAGGACACAATAAACCAGAACATTTGAGTTCCCATGAAGGAGAAGTTAGAGAGGACAGAAACATCAAGGGCCACACAATGTGACTTTGTGTAGCTGGCATCTCAGTTCTCTACTGACAGTGTATGAAGGGGACACAGAGAAGTTCCTCTCTTGTACATTAACTCATATAGAGTCCTGGCTTGTTGTAATTTGCTTCACTGCTAAATCTGCCAACCAAAGGAACTGTGAGGCTGTGTTTTCTGCTTTCTCTTGTCAAACAGTTCTGGAGTTTTTCACATCTGCCCTGGAATCTGCACTCTTCGCTGTGGTCCATATTCTTTAAACCACCGTCGGTTTTAATGACAGAAAACTCACCTCAATGTATCCTGAAATCTAAGGATGTACAAAGGATATTGCTTTGGGGAGAGTAACATATCCAATGAAAACAATGTATTTCATCTTCACATTTCTTGGACCCTTGATACAGGTTCAAAGAATTCCACAATGTCTGTACAGTGACATATGGCTTGGATAAAAGTCTGACACAGGTGACAGGGAATATAGGATACAAAACTGGCAACCACTCTCACATTTATTCCATTGTGAAAATCATTTAGAAATGATACTTTTCTCTAGATTCCTAATAGATTTTTGGGGAATACATTTTATAACTTAAGAAGTTTCGATTCCTGAAATCATGAGCCAACAGTGGCAACATGATTAATTTTGAGATTTTTGGTTAGATACTTGGAAAAAGACTACCCCTGTTGTGGCAGTAGACATTATACCTTCTCTGTATGTAAACCTCAGTCTAAGAAAGCACTATTATTGAAAATGTCCTTGATTCATGTGGACAAGCTTGGAGGTCTCAACAGGAGATTTTTTTCATGTCTAATGTCTGAAAATTTTATTTATGCCTACATTGTGAGACCACAGTCTTACCTGTTCTCACTAAAAAGTAGATATCTATCCAGAGAATGGCAGTTTTATCTTTTCTGAGCAGTGGACTATAACCTGTGTTAATCACAGATTCTTTTTAATCTTGTCAGTATGTGGTTTGTACAAGTGATCACATTGTTTGTTCTTTGAACTTGGATAGCTCTAATACTAGATTGGCAACCAATTTTATAATACACAAGCATGATTTTGGGATGTCTTCTGAATTTTTTATGTGTAGAGGGATTTCTCCCTCCTTGCTCTTTCCTTAAATTTATTTATTCAAACACTATCTTAAAGTATTAGTTGTCCATATGCTACCCAGTAATCCACCTGTGATCATAGAGTGTCTGAAAAGCTTACCTCTGTTATATGAAAAATCAAGGATGCCAAACTTTCTAAATTTTGACCTGGCAAATATTGCAGGGATTTTATGCATGTTTGAGAGAAATACCATCAAAGATCAAATGAATCAATTATTTCATGGTATTTTTATGATATCTAGATAAGCCATGATGTCAATGGTAATTTTTAAAGGAAACTCTTCATATTTATCAGGTTTAAACAACTGTTCATTATGTCCTGCTAATTTTCTCACTAAGAAAATACACTGTCTTATGCTTCTTAATTCTACATATCCACTAGAACACCTATTTGCCTATATGAAAACCAAGCTGCAAGGTTCACACTGATTTCTATTCAAAATGATTGTAAGATTCATTTGAAACAATATACTTTGAAATGAAATGGTCTATGATCAAAATCTTCAGGTTTTTTTAAAAGGATATTTCACAGTAGAAAAATAAAATATATAAATAGAGGAAGGACGGGAGAAACAGACGGAAAGACAACTGGAAAGGGGATAGGATCTCCTGAGCTAACTGGGGCATGTGGGTAGAGGAGAGGAAGCTGTGAGGAAGAGAGTGGGAGAAGAGGTGTGGAGAGGGGTAATTGGAGAAATGGGAAGGTGGAGTCAGGGGAAGAATAGAGGAGAACATGATGAGAGGTACCATTAAAGAGGGAAGTATTGTAGGATTGAGGAGATTTGGCACTAGGGATATTTCCAGAGATCTACAAGGAAGTCATCAACTGGCAATCTAAGCAATGGTGTAGAGTTTACTCTAAATTCCTTTCCCTTATAATGAGACTGGCGACTACCTTATCCTAGAGCTTTCATCCATGGGCAGATGGATGAAAAAGCATACACCCACATCTAAACACTGAACTGAACTGAACTCAGGAACCTGGTTACAGTGAGGGAGGAGTGATGAGCAAAGGGGTTAAGACTGAGCTTTTAAAACCCACAGAAACAGCTGAACTGAATAAGGACTCCAGACTGATGCTTGGGAGGTCAGCATGGGACTGATACAGTAACCTGAATGTGGATATCAGTGAGGAGGCCTCGACAATCTATGGGGCCACTGGAGTAAGAAAGGACTTTGGGAGCCTATTCCACATAGGCTGGACATATGGGGGAAGGCCTAGGCCCGGCCCAGGAAGATGTGACAGACTTTGGGTATAACACATGGAGGGCCTTACCCTCCCAGGGGAGCAGAGGTGGGTGCGATGGGGGGTTGTTGTGGTGGAGGAGGGTAGGGAGAGGGAGCAGGGATTGAAATGTGAAACAGGCTTGTTTCTAATTTAAACTAATAAAAATAATTAAAAATAACTTTACTTCAATTATAAATACATAACTTATTAACTGAAAATGCACTTAAATTATAACCAATTAATTAAAAAATCCTCAATATTGACTATTGTTATATTATTCAAATATATTCTAATAATCTTTATTTTCTCTTATGCATTCAAAATTATATTTATATAAACACACACACACACACACACACACACACACACACACACACACACATATATATATATATATATATATATGGTACAAATACTTTCTTACATAGCTCCCTGCTATTTAATATATTTAAAATTCTCATGATATGCAAAACTATACCTTGTTCTACTTTTTGCTAGGGCTCTTTTCAATTATGTATTCTTTGGAGACAATTGCCTTTCTTTATTTATTAAAAAGACAGGGTTAATTCTCTAAGCTAATCCTTTCCAAATATACTCTCAAAACCTAAATTTTAACAGGATGAATCAGTGTCACAAATAAAGTTATAGCTAGATATACAGTTTAGCTACACACATAGTATTTTATATTACATTTGACTATTTTTCAAATGTAAAACTGAAAAAACTCTTCTGATTTTGATGGAGAAATCTCTTTGATTTATATGCACACAGCCTTTTAAACAAGGAATGGGATATTGTTTTAACCAAAATTATTTTTTGGTTCCAAACTTATGTAATGTCTGAAAAATATCAGTCTCTATGTCTTGTCTACAGACCACAAACAATAATGACCTGATATATCTAAAATTTTTATTCTAAATAACATTTCAAAAAATCATTTTCAATCTGTGAACATCATCACAGGTAGAAATAAACTCAGATAGTCATTTCTTGTGTACAGCTTATTGTCCCATCTGCATATTTTTGGGAAGGTGAGGAACTTTCTGTCTCAGACTGGTATACACGAGCTAGTTTCAGGACAGCCTCCAAAGCCCCAGAGAAACCCTGTTTCAAAAAAAAAAAAAAACAAAAAAACAAAAATAAAGTAAAAGAACATAAAAATTAAGAAATATCTTGCAATCTTACAGAATGGATATAACAATGGAAAACTCAACTCTTGATAGATATTTCTGAGACTTAATTTATTAGTCCAAATTCACTTCTAAAGAAATAGGATATCCACCAATGAAAGCATTTGAGCAACCTTTTCTCAGACTGTATTCAGTGATATTATATGCCCTTGAATAAGTAATTGTGTCATATACAAGGTTATTGTTTATGGCCTGGTCCATGGCCTGATTGGAGTCACCTATCACCTTGTGAATATTAAGGCCTGTAAAAATACAATTACTTGTATTGGATAGTAAAATATCCCAAGAAAACTGTGCTTCTCAGCTCTACCTGTTGGTCCCATGTTATGGAGACAACGAATCCCACTGTGTTTGCCAGGCAAACTTTATCAGTTGTAGGAGCTCCCTGGTAGAGGTTTTGTGTCACTTATGTAAATTACCGTATCATCTGCAAATAGTGAAAGTTTGACTTCTTCTTTTCAGATTTGTATCACCTTGATCTCCTTTTGTTGTCTAATATCTCTAGCTAAACCTTCAAGTACAATACTAAAGAAGTGTGGCAAGAGTGGACAGCCTTGCCTTGTTCCTGATTTTAGAGGAATTACCTTGAGTTTCTGTCCATTTAGTTTGATGTTGGCTGTTGATTTACTGTATATTGTTTTAATTATGATTAGGTATGTTCCTGTTATTCCTGATCTCTGTTAGACTTTTATCATGAGGGGAGGTGGATTTTGTCAAAGGCTTTTTCTGTGTCATATGAGGTTTCTTTCTCACTTTCCTTATGTATTAGATTATGCTGTACCATCCCAGCATCCCTGGGATGAAGCCTACTTGTTCATGGTGGATGATTTTTCTGTTGTGTTCTTGGATTGATTTGCCAGTATTTTATTAAGTTATTTTTGCCTCAATGTTCTTCAGGGATATTGGTCTATGGTCCCCTTTTTTAGTTGTGTCTTTGTGTGGCTTGGACACCAAGGTTATTTAAGCCTCATAAGGAGTTTGGCAATGCCCGTTCTGCTTCTATTGTGTGGAATAATTTCAGGAAAATTGGTATTAGCCATTCTTTGAATATCTGGTAGAATTCTGCACTGAATCTATCTGTCTCTGGGCTTTTTTCTGTTTGTAAGACTCTTGATGACAGTTTCTATTCCATTAGGCATTATAGGTCTATTTAAATTGCTTATCTCTTCTTGATTTAATTTTGGTAAGTTATATCTATCCAGAAAATTATCCAATTCCTTTAGATCATATAATTTTGAGGAGACCAGGTTTTAAAAGTATGACCTGAGAATTCTTTGGATGTCCTTGGTGTCTGTTGCTATTTCCTCCTTTTCATCTCTGATTTTGTTAATTCAATGAAAATGAAGACACAACATGCCCAAACTTATGGGACACTTTGAAAGCAGGACTAAGAAGAATGTTCATAGCAGTAAGTGCCCACATGAAGAAACTGGAGTATACTGACCCTAGAGAATTAACAGCATAATTGAAATCTCTACAACAAGAAGAAGCAAACTCACCTTTGAGAAAGCCAGGAAATAATCAAATTAAGGGCTTAAATCAGTAAAGGAAAAACTAGGAAAAACTACATAGAATCAATGTAAGGAAGACTTGGTTCTTTGAGAAAATCAGCAAGATAGAAAAACCTTTATGCAAAGTTACCAAATGGCAGAGAATGAGCATGCAAATTAGCAAAGTCACAATAGCCCTTGAACAGAGATCAAAATTGCTCAATAAAATATCTTTCAAAATGAAAAGAGACATACATGAAAAATGATGAATCATGACTAAGTTGTTTTTTGTCAGAGATGCAGAGATGATTTGAAATATAAAACAATAGATTTAACAAAGTGCAGACATGAAAGTAGACATAAAAATCACCCAATAGTCTCAAGAGATGCAGGTAAGGTCTTTGCCAAAATCCAATGTCTTCATGATAATAGTCCCAGAGATAGTAGGACAAGAAGGGACATATGTCAACACAATAACTGTTTCTGCAGGTTTCTTCAACAGTGTCTAGGCTCCATTGCTCATTTCACCTCCCTCTCCACACCTGGATTCCAGGAGTATGGTTCTACTTATCTGTGAGTGCCTATTTCTGCTTCGAACAGCTACTGGATGAAGGCTGTAGAGATGGTAACCAAGGTACACATCAGTCTCATTATAGGGAAAGGGCACAATGGCATCTTCACCACCACTGCTTGGATTCTTCATTGGGGTCATCCATGAGGATCCCCTAACATTTCCCCTGTGCCAGACCTCTCTAAAAACCTGTACTGTCTCCGTCTATTCAGGCATCTTCTTCCTTGTCCTCCTGTATTCCTAACCTGTCTCAGTCCTCTTGTTCTCCTCCCCTCCTCCACTTCTTCCCTCCTGCCTCCTTCCTACATGCCCTGCACCCCCATGCTCCCACTTTGTTCATGGGTTCTTGTTCCACTCCCCTTCTTTGATGGACTATGTAGTCTTCTCTTGGTATCCTCCTTGTTTCCTGGCTTCTCTGGTGATGTGGATTGTAGGCTGGTCATCCTTTGCTCTATGCCTACAAATGCATGTATGAGGGAGTGCATACCCTGTTTCTCTCTTTGTGACTGGGTTACCTCACTCAGGATGGTTTCTTCTAGTTCCATCCATTAGCCTGCCAACTTCAAGATTCCATTTTTTTTGATGAGTAGTACTCCATTGTGTAAATGTACCACATTTTCTCTATCCATTCTTCAGTTAAGAGGCATCTAGGTTTTTTTCCAGGTTCTGGCTATTACAAATATGCGGCTAGGAACATAGCTGAACGTATGTCCTTATTGTGCATTCTTTGGGTATATGCTCAAGAGTCAAATTTCTGGATCTTTAGGTAGACTGATTCCCATTTTCCATAGAAACTGCCATACTGCTTTCCAAAGTGGTGTACAAGATTGCACTCCCACCAGCAATGGAGAGTGTTCCTCTTTCTCCACATCCTCTCAGGCATAGACTGTGTTTGGTGATATTGAATTTAGCCATTGTGATAGGAGTAAGATGGTATCTCAGAGTGGTTTTGAATTGCATGTCCCTCATGGCTAAGGATGTTGAGCACTTTCTCAAGTGTCTTTCAGCCATTTTAGATTCCTCTGTTGAGAATTCTCTATTTAGTTCTGCACTCAACTTTTTAATTGCATTGTTTGGTGTTTTGGTGGAGAGCTGTGCTGACCTGCAGGACGTCAACCTGGGGCAAGAGAGTCAGGGATAGGGAATGGGGACAAGAGACGCAGAAAGAACGACCACAAGACATGATTCTGATCAAGTGGCAAACTTTACTTTTCTCAGGCTAGCTTATATAGTCAGGATATGTGGAGGGGCAGAATGGGTTGTTTGTGCACCAGGTGTTAGTATAGGCAGGATATTAGGAAGCCACAAAGAGGATGTTTGGCAGGGTAAAGAGTTTATGAGTAAGAGGTCCAGGAAGGGTTGCCTAGGTGACTGAGCCTGTGGGTGGAGGACTGGGTTAAGTTGTTTCTTTTCTTGAGCTGAGGTTCTAAGGAGCTTCTATGTAAAGGTTAACTATGTGGCCTGCCTGCCAAGCATGGCCTAGGATCTCATGTCAAGTCCTGAGATTTGGCTCCCAACAGATAGCTTTTTGTGTTCATTGTATATTTTGGTGATCAGCTGTCTGTCAGATGTGGGGTAGGCGAATAACTTTTCCCATTCTGTGGGCTGGCGTTTAGTCTTGACAACTGCATCTTTTGCCCTACAGAAGCTTCTCAGTTTCAGGAGGTCCCATGTATTGATTGTTGATCTCAATGTTTGTGTGCCTGGTGTTATGTTCAAAAAGCAGTCTCCTGTCCTAACTTGTTTCTGGGTACCACCTACCTTCTCTTCTAGGAGGTTCAGTGTGGCTGAATTTATGTTGGGGTCTTTGATCCACTGGGACTTAAGTTTTATGCATGTCGATAGATATGGACCTATATGCAATCTTCTACATGTCAGAATCCAGTTATGACAACACCATTTGTTGAAGGTGCCTCCTTTTTTTTCCATTGTATAACTTATCTTTGTCAACAATCAGGTGTTCGTAGGTGTGAGAGTTAATATCAGGGTTTTCAATTCAATTCCATTGGTCAACCTATCTATTTTTCTGCCAATACCAAGCTGTTTTCAGGACTATGGCTCTATGATAGAGCTTGAAGCCTGGAATGGTGATGCCTCCGGATTTCCTTTATTGTACAGGGTTGTTTGGGCTCTCCTGGGTGTTTTGTTTTACCATATGAAGTTGAATACTATTCTTTCAAGGTCTGTGAAGAATTCTGTTGGAATTTTGATGGGAATGGCACTGAATATGTAGATTGCTTTTGGCAAGATTGCCATTTTTACTTTGTTGATCCAACCTATCCAAGTGCATGGGAGATATTTCCATTTTCTGGTATCTTCTTTAATTTCTTTCGTTAAAGACTCAAAGTTCTTATTATACAGGTTTTTCACGTTTTTGGTTAGCATTACCGGAAGATATTGTATGTTGTTTGTGTCTATTGTAAAGGGTAATGTTTCTCTATTTCTTTCTCAGCCCTCTTATCATCTAGCTCTTATAACTTAACCTGTACCTTTTCATCTATGTTTTGACTCTGGGTTTTTGCCTTTCTTTCTTCTGTTTGTCCCACACTTTCTAGCTGGCTGGCAGATGCCTGGCTTATGGTCCTGGACATGTCCCTCTTTTTCTTCCTCTTCTCTTCTTCTTCTTCATTCTCTCCCCCAGCCTAGAGTCCTCATCTTATATATTCCTTGGCCTGCCAAGCCTGAGAGAATAGTTTTCCTTCCTAGCTATTGACTGTTCAGCTTGTATTAGAACACTCAGGAGCTTTAGGCAGGCAAGGTGAATCAGCAACACCTCTTTACTTAATTCAACAAATGCACCATAAGCAAAAGTAACACATCTTTACCTACTTAAACAAATGCGGCATAAAGTAAAATAACACACCTTTACACAGTTACAGTAATATTCCACAACACGATACTCTTCACTGCTGAGCCATCTCTCTAGTCAGGTTTAATCTTTTGAACAATGTAACAGAATGACACAGGGTAGTGAGACTGACTGTAATTCCTCTAGTCAGGAATCTGAGGCAGGAGGATCACATTCCTAGTCAGCCTCAGCCACATACTAAGTTCCAGTTCATCTTGAGCTACATTAACTTGCCCTCAATATAAGCCCCATGCAATCAATCACAGGGCTTTAAGTAAAGGTCTTCAGGATGCAGTGTCCTTAAAATTTATTTTTGGAGCTGAGGAGACACCACTGCAGTTAAGACCACTGATTGTTCTTCCAGAGGACCTGAGTTTGGTTCCCAGCAAATCCATTGTGGGCATAACACCAGTTCCATGGGATCCCATGACCTCTTCTGACCTCCACAGGACAGACATGCACACAGTCAAACATTCTCTCATATAAAGTCATATAAGTTATTTTCATTTTCTTAAAAAAATTAGACTAATTTTATGTGTGTGCCTGTGCTTATCACATGTGTAAGTATGTGTGTATACCACATGTGAATGTATGGATGTGCACCACATGTGTGTAAGTGTACCACCAGTGTATGTTTATGTGTGTACTAATGTAAAGGCCATATGTGTACGTATGTATGTGCACCACATGTGTATATAATTATGTGTACTATATGTGTATGTATGTGCACCACATGTGTATATATGTATGTGTACTACATGTGTATGTATGTGCTCCACATGTGTATATATGTATGTGTCCCATATGTGTATATATGTGCACCACATGTGTATATATGTATGTGTACCACATGTTTATGTGTATATGTTCACCACATGTGTAAGAATGTATGTATGTAGGCAACTATGTATGAATGTATGTATGTGCACTACCCATGCCTGGCATCTAAAGAGGTCAGGAGACAGGTCTGGTCCCAGGAACTGGAGCTGCAGCAGGGGTGTCCTGAACTGTGGGTACTGATGATTGAACTTGTTTCCTCTGAAAGAGCAGCCAATGATCTTAATTGAGGATCCATCTCTCCAGCCAATCCCATTAAGGAATTAAAAAGATCTCCACTAGGCTCTCATGCACAAACAAGCCGAGAGATGCTGGCATAGCAACTGGCAGTACCAAGCTGAAAGTAGAGAACTGACAAATCCCAGGTCTATGTGCTGATTACTATTTTGTCAACACCAACTGGAGTCATCTGAGAAGGAGACACAAAGGAGGAATTGTCCCCATCAGATTGGCCTTCCAGAAAGTCTCTGGAGGAATTTCTTTTCTTTTTTTTTGACAAAGAAGACTACAACCCACTCTTGTTTAAGTCACTTCTAGGTAGACAACCCATGGTTCTATAAGAAAGCTGTTAGAGGGGCTAGAGAGATGGCTCTGTGGTTATGAGCACTGGCTACTCTCAAAGAGGTCTTGAGTTCATTTCCCAGTACACACATAATGGCTCACATTCATCTATAATGGGATCAGATTCACCCTTCTAAGGTGCAGACATACATGCTGATGAAATACTCATCTACATATAATATATAAATATTTACATGTTTAAGAGAAAATTAAAGAAAGCAGGCTGAGTAAGCCAAGGAAAGCCAGCCAAGTAGAGGCATTTCTTCAAGACCTCTGCTTCATGTCCAGCCTGCAGGTTCCCTGAGTTCCTGTCTTGACTTCTGTCTCAGTCAGTGTTCTATTGCTGTGAAGTGACACCATGAGCACAGCAACTCTTATCAAAGAAAACTGTGAATGAGGACGGGTTAACAGTTCAGAGGTTTGGTCCATTATTGAATGGCAGAGAGCTTGGAGCTGGAGAAGAAGCTGAGATTTCTATATCTAAACTGGCAGGAAACAAGAAGAGAGGGGGGAATGGGGCCTGGATTGAGCCTTTGAAACATCAAAACTCACCCCAGGGACACACATTCTCCAACAAGGACACACCTACTCCAATAATGCCACACCTGCTTTCATGTCACTTCCTGTTGACCAAGCATCCAAACCCATGAATCTATGGGAGCCATTACTCTTCAAACCACCACAAATTCCCACATTGACTACCTGTAGCCTTTGAACCATAGAAAGCTTTTGCTTCCCATGATGTTTTTGGCTAAGGTTTTTATCACAACAACAGGAAAGTACTAACTACTCAGAGGCACAGATCTACAAGCCTAGCTCTGTGAGGCGCAAGCAGGAGGATCACAAACTCAATGGCAGCCTCAAACAAAAGCTTGGGTGGAGCTCAGCAGCAATTTGCTGGTCTTGCATGCCCACAGACCTGGGCTTCATCCCCAGCACAGAAAACACTATAGGTTAACAACTCCCTTTGTGCCCATTGGGCTGCTAAACTGTTCTGCAGACAATGTATTGCCATAAAGGGTCATGTGTGTAACTTATGTTGAAATATTTTAGGCAATACAAAATAAATTATTACAAATGTAAATATTGAAGAATTATAAATGACTAATATCCAGGGGTTCTTTATTCTGTCTTTCAATTTTTTTAGTTGTATGTTTTTCTTTTGAAGTTTCATGTAGTCAACTCTGGCCATGAATTCACTATGATGACAGGTTGGTCTTGATTTTCTGGCCTCCACATCCTTAGTGTTTTGATGACCAGCATGGACTACCAGCCTAGCTTGTATGTGTAGGTGTGTGTGCATGTGTGGACACATGAGTGCATAAGCCTTACATCCATGTGTGATGGTCAGAGTTTATCCCTGTGGTGTCTTTCTCTATCTCTCTACAGCTTCTCCTTTGAGACAAGAACTCTCACTGAACCTGGACATCAGACTGACTAGGCTGCCGTCCAGTGAGATTCAGGGATGCACCAGTCCCCACTGGAACCAGCATTAACATGGGGGAAGGAATCTAAACTCCATGATTCACACTTGCACAGCAGGCATTTTACTGAACCAGGCTTCTGCCTCTCAGATATTTCCAACCTTTGGAAAGTCTGAAGATGTTCTAAATCACAAAATATCAGAAAAGAAATGTAGGGCTGGGCATTGGTTGCCCAGGCCTTTAATCCCAGCACTCGGGAGGCAGAGGGAGACAGATCTCTGTCAGTTTGAGGCCAGCCTGTTCTCCAGGGTGAATGCCACTATAGGCTCCAAAGATACACAGAGACACCCTGTCTTTAAAAACAACAACAAACAAAAAGAAGTGTATAGTTCAAATAAGGCAAATAACCTACCACTCAAAGGTTGAAGCAAGAAGGCCACAAATTCACTCTCCAGTAAGTAGTGGAACAGGGTCTCTTGAGTGGGGGGAACACATACATGTACTACCACACCCAGTTCTATAGAAGAAACTTTGAAGGTCTAAATGAAGGCCAGCAACATGGGTTGGTGTGTGAAGGTGCTTGCTGCCAAACCCAACAATGTGAGTTCAGTCCCATAGACCTATATTTGGGGCGAGAACAGACTCCCACATGTTGTCCTCTTGCTTCTTTTTGTACACCATGGCATGAAATGGATCAGACTTCCAAGATAGCCTTGCCGAAACATTTCCAGTGGCGGCCAACATGGAGTATAGGAGGCATGGACTTAAGTAATAAACAAGTGTACTTAGAACCAAGTGTGGTGTCCAGTGCCTAATCTCAACCCTTGGGGGAACACAGAAGGACCATAAATTCAAGGCCAGCCTGAGTTACATATCTACTTCCCTGCCACCCTGGACTACATAGATCCTGGTTCAACAAAAGCCCAAGGATTAATTGAATGTGGTAGCACATATCTTTCATCCCAGCACTTTGGAGACAGAGGAAAGAGGACCTCTGTGAGTGCAAGGCCATTCTGGTGTATGTATGGAGCTTCAGGACTACAGAGACCAACCTGGTCTCAAAACAACAACAACAACAAATCAAGGATTGATTGAAGGTAGAAGGGAGAAAGAGGCAGACACATAATACACTGTTGCACTCATTTGCCCAAACATGTACACACATACACAAGCTAGTGTGGAGGCACATGCCTGTGCTTGAGTTCTTTCCAAGGCCCTAGACATATGACCCCAGCATTGCAAAAATAAATAAATGAGTTTGTAAAAATAAAATTTTAAAGTAGGAATAGTTAAATACACATTGGTATATGCTACATTATAGAATAATATTTATCTGAAGATGAATAATAATTATGCAACCATGTCTGGTGGCATATGGATGTAATTCTGACAGTTGAGGACCAGACAGAGGAAAATCAGAATTTCAATGTCATCAACAGTAAAATATTAAATTGGAGACAGTCCATGGATGCATGAAATCATATCTCAAAAATAAATAAATAAAACATTGCCATAAATGCCTGTTATTATGTATACAGCAGGGAAGAAAGAACCTCATAGAGTTGCCTAAGCTGATTGGCCTGCAGGCATGTCTATAGGATATGTTCTTTTCTTTTTTTTTTTTCGAGACAGGGTTTCTCTGTATAGCTTTGGAGCCTGTCTTGGCACTCCCTCTGCAGTCCAGGCTGGCCTCGAAGTCACAGATATCTGCCTGCCTTGCCTCCCGAGTGCTGGGATTACAGGCGTGTGTCACCAATGCCAGGCTAGGATATGTTCTTAATTGCTAATTGATGTTGGAGGGCCCAGTCACAATACCATGGGTAATGTGATCCTGGGGCAGGCAGATCCTTGTATAAGGAAGGTCGAAAGCCTGATAGAAACAGGCAGTATGCAGCCTTCACCTGCAGTCTCTGCTTCAGGTCTTGCCTACAGGTTTGTACCTTGGCTTCCTTCATTGATGGATGGTGAACTGTGAGGGGAAATAAATCTTTTCCTCCCCAAGTTAGATTTGGCCATGGCGTTTATGGCAGCAGCAGAAACCTACCTAGTAACGACCTCAAAATAGACTTGATCACTGTCCTGTTTTGGTCCCTTGAGTGCCCACCCATTAGATAGCACATTGAAGACCAAGGTTTCCTGAGTGTCTAATTCTCCACAGTGGTGCTACAAGCCTAGAAGATTGCAGCCAGAGCATGTCAAGATTAACCCCTTCTGGTCCAGATTGAAGGAAGCCAGCTTTTGATGTGAGTCCAGTCTACCATGAGGCCAAAGCAGCCTTGTTTCCAGTCATATACCCCAGAAGAATGTCCACATCACTTCTGATGGAGAATCGGGGTAAAAGCACTGACAAAAATTAAAGGACACCTTCTAGAGCAGTCTCAGAGCAGAAATTGGGCAGCTGATCTTGTTGATTGGCTGTTGGGTCCTAGGATGGCAAAGCCAAAAAGGCAGTTGAGGCATTTGGAGAAGGTGGCAGGGTAGCTGTGAGGGTTTGGAGATCAGATGGTGACAACATTGAGAGCCTTATTAGTGTAGGATAGCATTGATGTAAGTGACAGTGGCTTGTTTTCTGAGGAAGAAGCATGAGGATCTTAAGGGCCTGAAACTAGGCAAGTACCAACTTTACCAGGACTTAATATCCAATGGGAGTGAAAACAGAATATAGAACTGATATCATAAAATGGGACATGGGAGCTAAAGGTGTAGTGATGTATTATTTAAAATTGATTAAAGCTTGGCTGTGGATGCAGAAAGCAAAGTCAGCTACAAGCCATAGAGGGCAGCTACACACCTTTAATACCAGGAGACAGAATCTAGGAGTTGGTGGTACACAACTTTAATCCTAGGACTCAGGATTAAGAGATAGACAGACCTCTGTGAGTCCAAGGGCACTCAGATTTACACAAGTGTGAATTAGTTTCAATGAGAATTAGAACTCACACCATCATCCCAACATTAGGGAAGTATATAAGACAGAAGCAAGGTCTCAGGTAGGCATACATTCTCCAGCCACTCTGGAGAATCTCTTATAGTCTTAGGCCTGGTGAAATCTCAATTATACAGGATGAGCTATTCAGTATGAGGTAGAGGTAAGAGGCTGTTGGCCATTTGATTTGATTTTTCTAATATTCAGCTTGAAGTCTGAACCCCAATTGCGGTTTCTGATTCATTTATTTATTTATTTATTTATTTATTTATTTATTTATTTAGTTTTAGTTTTAGCAAAGGAGTCTAAAACACCCAGAAGAGATACTTAGCAGTTGCCCTAGCCAGGACATCTGCAATGAATTTTCATTTACGGGCTCACAATTTTGGCTGTTGTTTGTTTTTTTGTTGTTTTTTGTTTGTTTGTTTTTCTTTTTGAGAGAGAGTTTCTTTTCCTCTACATTTTCCAAACTGTTGGCAAACAACAATAGGATTCATTGAGGAATCCACCTATGTCTCATCTCTTATGGGTGAGGATTCCGGAATCACCATTTGTGTATTCTGTTTCCTCCTGTAATTTTGAACATTTCAACCCACTACATTCTGGGATCCTAGGTTTCTGTCTGGTGAGAAATTGGATGAAGATTTTGTGGAGAAAATGTGCGAGTCTATTCCTCTCAGCCCTATAGATGTTAGTCAATTGTCCTGTAGTGTGCTGGGAAAAAGAGCATTGTCACAGCATCCCTGTGCCAGTCAGATCTACTGTTATAATCTCATCAGTCTTAGTCTAATAAATGAGGAACTGATTACATTGAGAATTTATGTGACAGGTTCTATAAACCAAAAGTTATGACAGCATGTTAGGGTTCGAGAAGAGGGAACCATGTTATCCACCTACTTGTAGATGAATGTCAGTGTGTGCCAGGTAGTTTTTCAACTTGACACAAGCTAGAGTAATCTGGGAAAGGAGGAACTTAATTGTCTTCTAGGTAAGGCTTCTAGGTAATTGTCAATGGGCAATTTTGATTAATGACTGATGTCCCTGGGCTGGAGGTCATGAAAATTCTGGGGGGGAAAAAGCAGTCTTAGGGAATTAAGGAGAGCAAGCCAGTAGGCAGCTTTACTCTAGGGTATCTACTTTTGTTTCCTGCCTCAAGCTTCCTGTCTGTCATTCCGGCAGATTCCTGTCTGCCATTCCGGGCCTGATTTCTACTCATGGTAGCATATAATTGGGACCTGAAAGTGGAATAAATCTTTCTTCCTCAAGTTGCTTTTGGTTATGAGGTTTTATCAGAGCAGCAGATACACAGTGTCCATATCCCATGAAGAACAACATCTGGAGCCTGTTATACTTCAAAAGATGCCACCAATACTTATTCAAGTGGAAAGGGACTTTATTAGGGTTTGGATGTCTAATATCCAAGGGTTGGTCCTGTGTTTGATGGTTGGTACCTAGCAAATGGCTGCCCTGGGTTTGAAGTTGTGGAAAATCTGATGGGGTCTTGGGAGGTATAGATAATGATAAATATAAGCATCTTACTGGTCACCCTCTGTCCAAAAGACCAGACCAGCCTTCACATCCTTGGGGACATGTTTGTGGGGAGGGGTGAGATATCCCAGGTTGTCATGGAGCCTAGGATGCCAGGGTATGGCTTCATCTCTCACATATGTTGTCTTGGGGTTCTGGCAGACAAGTACATTCTTGCTCATTTTTGAACACATCACACCACTATCTGCTGGGATCCTGGGCATGGGTGATGTCTCAGCCCTAATGGGCAGCATTTTATGAATGATGTCATATTTATCACCCACAGATGTAAGTCCAAGGCCCTAAAGGGCCATGAACACAGTATTTTGTCACAACATTCCAATGTCATCATCCTATAGAACACAGAAATCTAACATTACAGAAAAATAAAGTGAAAAATTTGAGTATAGAAATGATGAGTTATTACAAACTTGTCATAGAGTGGATGGTCCAAGTAAAAAAGAAAATAGTAAGTACCTACTATCTGGAGGCTACCAGAGTCCATAACAAAGGGAGGGGCCCATTGTCTTAATTATCATAAATCTATATATTTTATAAGAACTATCTTATAAAGAATGCCTTTTATTGGCACCCTGTCTTGCCAGTGGCTCACATGCCGCCTCTGGGGGAGGCGAAGGAGAAAGGGAACACTTTCTGTTTCTCCTTGCTTAAATATGAGTCTCCTTGTTATGTCACTTCCTGCCCGGGAGGCCTGGTTACCACACACACAGTGCAACACAGTCTGCCTTCCTCCATGCCTGGATCTCAGTGGAGCACACAGCTACTAAAACAGCACAGGGCAGGGCCTACCCTTGGCACAGGGTAGCAGAAGGCAGGCAAGCATCCGCCAGTGTCTGGGTGAAGAAAACAAGCAATAGGCACGAGTTAAGACCCGGCAGGAACACCCAGTTCCCTTTGCAGAGCAGGTTGATTCCACTAGAGCAACTCCAACAAGCTCAACTCCTGAATGGGACCTAATGTGTTGGAATTCCACCCTGTTGCAGAACCAGCTTCCTCCACCAGGTGGTTTGTCTTCATTCATACAGGGCATACCAGGAAACGACCACTGACAGCCATGAACCAAATTTTCCTTGCCTGTGTAGATTTGGGGTTCTCTTGCATTCTGGGTGACAGAGGCTTTCTCTGGAAGAGCACAGCATCTCCCCAGGAGAAAATAGAGAGGACACAGGAAAAAGAAATCCAATGATCACAACAATCTCATAAACAAGATGATGACCCACCTAACAGTAAAAGCACACCTTGATTCCTTGGGAGCTTCAGACAGCAACCTTAGTCCATAAACCCATGTCCTGAATGTATTAAACCACATGGTAATGTCAAATGATAAGCTAAAACTCACTAGGAGAAGTGGTCGTGTGCACTTGTAGACCCAGCACTTGGGGGATAGCAGAGAAGAATAAAGAGGTTAAGAAAGAGATTGTTACAGTCCATTCTCAGCATGAGGTGAGCTAGAGTTCATCACAGTGACAGACAAGCAGGCTGCTCCTAGACCCTCTTCCCTAGCTAGTCACTAAGCATTCTTTGTTTCAGAAAGTTATAAGCTCATTAATTTAGCTGGTTCAGATTAGGGGCCAGATTCAAGTCCCAAATTATTTATTAGATGAGGATTTTGTCCTAGGCAAATGATATAGGGAATTAAGGGGATTCAAGTCCTACAAGCCTACAGGAGAGAACAGGAATATCTCTCAATATGTTTTTCTAAAACCACTGTCTGGTGCCAAATCAGCACCTTGGCCATTTATTTTATTTTATGTTTTGAGACAGGGTATCTCTGTGTCTTTGGAGGCTGTCCTGGAACTCACTCTTGTAGACCACGCTGTCCTCCAACTCACAGAGATCTGCCTGTCTCTGCCTCCTGTGTGCTGGGATTAAAGGCGTGTGCCACCAATTCCCAGCCCCAACTTGGTCATTTATGCCTTTTCTCTGTGCTCGAGTCCCTTTGTGCAGAATTGTATATTGAAAACCTCTTAGTTTCCACTAGTCTCTTGGGATTTTTATTATTTGATTTACAAATGAGTAGAAGGTTCCTCCAGACTATTGTGTATTCAAGGCCAGCTGGGGTAAATGAGACCTTGTCACAAAACAAAACGCAATACAGAAAAAAAGGGTTGGGGTGCTTAGGGAGATAGCCCAGTCAGTGATGTGCCTGCCCTGTTGAGTCTGAACTGCAGAACCCACCCAAAAAACACTAGTTGTGGCTGAGTGATGGTGTTGCTTGCCTTTAATTCCGGTACTCAGGAGGCAGAGGCAGGCAGATTTATGAGTTTGAGACCAGACTAGTCTACACAGAGCTCCAGGACATCTAGGACCACACAGGGAACATGATTCAGTTAGTATGTGTGTGTGTATCTCTATTTAGAGGGAGAGAAAGAGAGACAGAGAGAGCAAGCAAAAGGGGGAGTCCTTATCTTGAAAAACTATTTTTAATAAAAGGGAGGTGATATGTTGCTTGTAATCCCAGCACAGTGAAGGCAGTGCAGATCCTTGGGACTTCCTGGCCAGCCAGCCAAGCCCATTTGTTGAATTCTTCCAGGCCAGTGAAAGAATCCTCTTTTGAAAACCATTTTAAAGATGGATACACAGAACTACATAAATTGTCCTCTGGTCTTCACAACCACCCCTGCTTCTCACCCTCATCCCTACACACATGAACAGATACATCTGTAATTACCCAGAGGAAAAAAAGGAGGAAAAGGAAAGAAAATATCTTTCAATGAAAGTAAGCATATGGAGATATGTTTATTTCGTTAGAAAACCCATTTTATCCCAAAAACATTATATTAATTATTTTAATGTGTATGTGTGTTTGCTGCATGTATGTTTTTGTTCCACATGTGTGAAATGCACAATGGATGCCAGAATAGTGCTGTGGATCCCCTGGAATTGAAAATTCACACTATTGCGAGCTGCTTGGTGGATGCTGGGAATTGAATCCTGGTTTTCTGAAAGAGCAACCATGTGCTGTAACAGGCTTTCTCTTGGGCCACCAGACAACTTCCAAATCATGACACAAAGGCTCTTTATTAGTTATGAATGTTCAGTGTTATCTTAGGCTTATTTCTGGCTACCTCTTATAACTTTTTTCATGTTTTTGAATTTAAATTCTTTAATTACTACTCATCTTTACATATCCATTGCCCCCAAACCCTCACCCTCGAATCCTCCCAAGTTCCCCTGCAGCCTCCAGGACCCCATCCCCCAACTTATCCCCAGGGATAGCGAGGTCCTCCACCACGGACCTTCAAATTCTGCCATATCATGTGAGGGAGGGACTGGGCCCACCTTGCTCTATCTGGGCTGTGATGTTATCACTCCATAGGGAATGGGCTCTGAAAGTCCATTGGTGCTCTAGGGTTAAACAATGGGTCCAGAGTTAGAGCTCCCTTAGACTGACTTGGCCTCCTAGCTGGCACCTACATTCAGAGGACTTGCTTCTGTCCCATGCTGTTTCCCCTGCTTTATGACTAGGGTCTCTATGCTCTCACTAGGTCAGGTCAACCTGTACCCTAAGAATTTTGAGGCTCAAAAGAAATTAAAGAAGCTACCAGAAATTGGAACCATCTCCCATGCTCTTGGATAGGTAGGATCAACATAGTAAAAATGGCAATCTTGCCAAAAGCAATCTACAAATTCAATGCAATCCCCATCAAAATCCCAACACAATTCTTCACAGACCTTGAAAGAACAATTAGCAACTTCATGTGGAGATACAAAAGACCCTGGATACTGCCTAAAGAGCCATGCTCAGATAGACTGTCTGATATCTTTATGAAGCTGAGTTCTGTGCAAAGTCCAAGAACCCATCTTTTCTCAGCTTTCCCCAGCCATGCAAAACCAGCTCAGACCTGCAAGGTTATGCTCAGAGAAGCAAACTGCCACCGTACTTCTTGGGAGTGAGTGTCCTTAGCCAGCTTAGTGTTGCTGTGTCCATCATTATCTAACTACTTGCTGATGATGTTTTAAATTCATAATAGTTTGTGGTGGGCTTTGGGCTGGCTTTATGACAGTAAAATCTCCAACTGCAAGAAACTGTCGTTGGTGTGGGCATTCAGTTTGTTCTGCTTCTATCTACACATGAACCATATGCCAAGGAACCACAGTGTCTCAGAGCAATGCTGCCTCTGAAGGAACAGAGGGAGGCCTTGTTGATTTATCACCCTCTCTATCCCAATAATTCAGTAAATGGTTCTACAGAAAACCTTTTTTAAGATCTACAGTCCCCATGTTGGAACTTCTCACTGCAGAAGGAAAGTCTCAGATAGAGATGACAGTTCGAATTTATTCGGAGTTTGCTTATAGAAAATTCATGTCAGACTTCAGTTTCTTCTTCTCTACAGTAGCATCAGCACCTCTCTAAAAGCACCTGCTAATTAATAGTAACCTCATACCAGATACTGTTCTTAACATCAGACTTAACATTTGCAACATTGCCCTATGAGAGAAGGGGCATTAGCTAGGCTCCTTTTGTGGTTATGTAGGAAGGTCAAGTTTAGAGTGACCAGAAATATGACAAAACCAAGAAATATGCACAGTCTAGATTACAAGAGCTTTATTAAAATGCATCTATTCATGTTAACTTCTGGGACAGTCTTTAGAAATTAATGAGTAGAATCAAGTTGAGATGGCTCAGTTCATTAAAGGTGCTTGCCTCGGGGCCTGATGGCTTCAGTTCATTCCCATGACAAAAAATAGATCCAGGATAGCCAAGACAACCCTGTACAATGAAGGAACTTCTGGGGGCATCACCATCCCTGATTTCAAGTTTAATTACAGAGCTATAGCCCTGAAAACAGCTTAGTATTGACACAAAAATAGACAGGTAGACCAAAGGAATAGAATTGAAAACCCTGATATAAACCCACACAGCTACGAACACCTGATTCTTGACAAACAATCCAAATTTATACGGTGGAACAAAGAGAACATCTTCAACAAATGGTGCTGGCATGAGTGATGCGGATGTCTAGAAGACTGCAGATAGACCCAAGCCTATCCCCATGCACAAAACATGAGTCAAAATAGCTCAAAGACCTCAACATAAACCCAGCCACACTAACCCTGTTAGAAGATAAAGTGGGAAATGCCTTTGAATCAATTGGGACAGGAGACCGCTTCCTGAACATAACACCAGTAGCACAGACACTGAGATCAATAATTGATAAGTGGGACCTCCTGAAACTGAGAAGCTACTGTAAGGCAAAGGAAACAGTCAGCAAGACAAAACGGCAGCCCACAGAATTGGAAAAGATATTCATGAACCCCACAACTGGCAGAGGGCTGATCTCCAAAATAGAAAAAGAAGTCAAGAAGCTAGTCTCCAAAACACCAAACAATCCAATTAAAATTGGGGTATGGAACGAAATAGATAATTCTCAATAGAAGAATCTAAAATGGCTGAAAAACACATAAGAAAGTGTTCAACATCCTTAGCCATCAGGGAAATGCAAATCAAAACAACTCTGAGATACCATCTTACTGCTATCAGAATGGCCAAAATCAAAAACACCAAGGACAGTTTATGATGAAGAGGATGTGGAGAAAGGGAACACTTCTCCACTGCTGGTGGGAGTGCCAACTTGTACAACCACTTTAGAAATCAGTATGGCGACTCCTCAAGAAAATGGGAATCAGTCTACCACAAGATCCAGCAACTCCACTCTTAGGCATAGAACCAAAAGAAGCACATTCATACAACAAGGACATCTGTTCAACCATGTTCATAGAAGGACTATTTGTAATAGCCACAAACTCCAAGCAGCCTAGATGCCCCTCAACCAGAGGATGACTAGAGAAAATGTGGTACATTTACACAAAGGAGTACAACTCAGCGGAAAAAACAATGGAAATTGTTTTATTGAAATTTGCAGGAAAATGGATGGTACTAGAAGAAGCCATTCTGAGCGAGGTAGCCCAGTCGCAAAAAGGCAACCATGATATGTACTCACTCACATGTGGATTTTAGACATGGAGCAAAGGATTACCAGCCAACAATCCACAGTGCCAGAGAAGCTAGAAAACAAGGAGGACCCTAAGGGACACATACATGGTCCCCTGGAGAAGTGGAGACGGTCAAGATCCTCTGAGCAAAATGGGAGCCTGGGAAGAGGGGGGAGGGAGCTGGGAGACTGAGAAGGGGAGAAGAGGAGATATGCGGAGGCCAAGAGGGAGCAGAAAGTTGGAGTTGGGAAGAACACAAGATAACAAGATTGGAGATACCATAATAGAGGGACACATTTTAGGTTTACAGAGAAATTAGGCACTGGGAAAATGTCCGCAGATCTACAAAGATGATAAGCCATCAATCTAAGCAACAGAGGAGAGGCTACCTTAAATGCCCTCCCCTGATAATGAGATTGATGACTGAATTATATGCCACCCGACAGCCCTCAGCCAGCAGCTGGTGGAAGTAGAAGCAGACAGCCACAGCTAATCACTGAACTGAACTGGAATCCAGATGCAGAGAAGGATGAGTGAAGAACAAAGGGGTCCAGACCAAGCTGGTGAAACCCACAGAACTAACTCACCTGAACATCGGGGGAACTCTTGCTCTCCAGACTGATGGCTGGGATACCAGCCTGGGACTGATGCAGACTCCAGGAACATGGATTTAAGTGAGGAAACCTCGGAAATCTATGGGCCCTCCTGTGGTAGTTCAGTTCTTATCCCGAGCATAGGTATGGACTTTGGGAGCCCATTCCAAATAGAGGAATGCTCCCTGAGCCATGACACACAGGGGTGGGCCTAGGGCCCATTCCAAAGGATACAATAGACTCTGATCCCACCCCAACCATCCAGGGGGAGCAGAAAGGCTATGTGATAGGTAGGGTATTATTTGGGCGGGGAGGTGAGGACATAGGGAGAAGAGAACTGGAATTCTTGTGTAAAACAATCTGGTTTCTAATTCCAATTGAAAAATAAATAAAAAATAAAAATGGAGTAAATATATAAACAGAGGACTCTCAACAGCGGAAGCTCAAATGGAGGAAAGACACTGAAGGACTTGAGCAACGTCCTTATTCATCAGAGAAATGCAAATCAAAACTACTTTGGTTAAGATCAAAAACACTTGGTGACACCTTATGCTGGAGAGGATGTGGAGTAAGAAGAAATTTCCTCCATTGCTATAGAGACTTCAAACTTGTACAGCTGCATTGGAAAACATTTTGGCAGTTTCTCAGAAAGTTAGGAGTCAGTCTACCTCAAGATGCAGCAATGCCACTTTTGGGCATATACACAAAGGATGCACACTAACACCACAAGGACATTTGCTCAACTATGTTCATGACAGTATTATTTGTAATAGCCAGAATATGGAAACAACCTAGATGGAACTCGATGCCTGAAGATTGGATAAGGAAAACATGGCACACTTACACACTGGAGTCTACTTAGTGGTAAAACAACATCGACAACAACAAAAAACAATGACATCTGAAATCTGCATTAAGTGGATGAAACCTAAAAAAAAAAAAAAAAAAACTTTCTGAGTGAGGTAACCCTGATCCAGAAAGACAAATATGGTATGTACTTACTCATTTGATATTAAACATAAAAGAAAACTAACTAGCCTACCGACTAAATCCCCAGAGAAGCTATATAACAAAGTAGACACTAAGGAGACAGATGGATCTCCCTAGGAATGGGAAATAGACAAGATCTCCTGAGTAAACTTGAGCATGGTTGGGGGTGGAAAAGGAGAGCAGAGGAGAGAAGGGGAGTGGGGAGGACAACAT
The DNA here is from genome assembly GCF_003668045.3 of Cricetulus griseus. Lineage (NCBI taxonomy): Eukaryota > Metazoa > Chordata > Mammalia > Rodentia > Cricetidae > Cricetulus > Cricetulus griseus. The sequence goes on along the minus strand of NC_048601.1, from coordinate 75,645,924 downwards.
GAGGAAATGGGATGGTCAGCTTGGGGGAAGGTCAGTGAAAGAGAGCAAGGAAAGAAATATTTTGAAAGAGGGAGACATTACGGGATGATCAAGAAACCTGGCACTCAGGATCTGCCCAAATCTATAAGGATGGCCCCAGATAAGATGCCAAGCAATAGTGGAGGAGGTACCTGAACTGGCCTCCCCTGCAATCAGATTGAGGTCTCCCTCAATTGTCATCATAGAAACTTCATGCAGTAAATGACAGAAGCAGATGCAGAAATCTACAATTAACCACTGTACAGAGCATCTGGAGACCAGTCAAAGAGAGAGGGGAATGATAATATGAGCAAAGGGGTCAAGATCAGGGTGGGAAAACCACAGAAACAGCAGAACAGAGCTAGCAGGATCTCACTGTCTCCAGAGAGACAGTTGGGAAGACTGCATAGGACCACACTAGCCCCACACAGCTGAATGCAGTTGACAGTGGTGTGGCTTGGGCAGTGTGTAGGGGACCGCTGGCAGTGAGAAAAGGATCTATACCTCGTGCATAACCTGGATGTCTGGAGCCCATTCCCTATGGAGACATACCTTGTTCGGCCTAGACACAAGGGTGACGGTCTTGTTCCTGCCTCAACTTGGTGATTGGACAGACTTCTTGGACTACCCATGGGAGGCCTAACCCAGTTTGAGGAGAAGATGCCAGGAGGGGTATGTAGAATAAGGGGAATGCAGGAGGAGGGGTGCTAGAGGGAACTTGCATTGGTATGTACAAAACAATGAACAGATTTAAAAATCAACAACAACAACAACTTCTTGGAACAATGCATTTTATTTCTAACAGAATAAACATAACTCAATAATTTTGGGGGGGATGTTAGTAGAATTGATGAAGGTTATTTTCATTTCTCCTTGTGCCGGGCCGTCTGAATAGTCTCAAGCTGCAGAGAACAGAGACAGTAGGTGACCCAAGTGCTAACACAGCTGGGATCATCTCCTCATCAGCCCAACAACTGCATCTACTCAGCAGTAATAAGCTTCCCAGAAGACTGGCATGCTGGGTCCTGTCAACCACCTAGCATCCAGAGAGGATGACCCCAGTGTTATCAGCAACATCACCCTGTCTCACTCTCCTGGTTTTGCTCACCAGGATGCTCCTGCAGAGATGGTCAGGACTTCCAATGGCTACCTGGTCCTTCAATTAACTTTGTGTTTCTTTATCACTATACTTGCTTTGGTGTGTGTGTGTGTGTGTGTGTGTGTGTGTGTGTGTGTGTGTGTAGACACACTCACACGTAATATGTTTACACTTGTGTGCTTGTGCATCTGTGTCCTTGTACACATTCTCGTGTATTCTCAAACTTTGATCAAAGTAGCACATGTATTCTCTCAAATGTCAACTCGCAGATGCTGTTACAGCTTGTGTTTTCAACACAGGCTTTCTCCAGGTCAGCAAGGTGGATGCACCTGTAGCCAATAGTGGTGGTGGTGGTGCATGCCTTTGACTGAAACAATTGGGGGTCATGCCAGTCTGGATATAGAGACAGGACCAAAGAGCGAAAGCCTGTCTAAAAATAAATGAATAAATAACAAAACAATAAGGATATGCACCTTTGTCTCTATGTCCAAGTGCTTGGTAGCAAGCCTCAGCAGGCCTGCTGCTTCTTTCCCATGATTGCTGGGGAATGTACTCATATCTAAAAGGGAACGAATCACTCAGTGGGCAGACAGACACGTTGCCAGTCCTCTTTGATTCTGAATCTCGCCCTGGTGTGAATTTCATTCTTGACCAGCCACCCAGTCATCCTCATTGTGGAGACCAGGTCCAGGAGAAGCAGCTCTCTATGTATGACATTTTTTCAGGGACATTGCCTGGGTAGCCTGGTTTGAAAGCTGTTCGTTTCTTTATTATGATAACTGGGAAAGGGAGAAAGAAATAAGGAAGAACAAAAGTATGTCAGATGGGTTTAGCAGGGCAAGCCTCCCTCCACCCCAATCACAAACTCACCTAACCAACCCAGTTGTGGCCTGAGTTGAAGCAGGGACTGCAGTAAATCAGATGCACTAATGACACGGAGCTGGTAGAGAAGGACCACAAGGGGGCAGCACAACATCAGAGAGTCTCACAGCTTCAAGAGCTGGCTGCATTCTTACTTATTGACACAGGCTGGGTTCCCCATAGCCTCCAAACCTCCCTTCACACACCTCCCACATGATCAATACTTACCGAACAGCTCCTCAGTGCAGTGCACAAGGGATGAATCAATGCTCAGGCAATTCCTGATGTGAGTCACACAAAATATTCACTGCGCATCTGGATGCTCCGTTTTCATTGCTCCATTTGAACGGTATTCAGATTCACAAGGAATATGCGGTTGTGATGGGATGCCATGTCATTGTTTTCTTAGATATGGGCATTAAGGTTTG